>NC_091470.1:321593374-322240874 GCF_036971445.1 Narcine bancroftii
ACCAAAATTGTTAAGCATAATATGTATAAACATCACTTTCTGCAGGATCAAAATCCTGGAACTCCTTATGCAACAGCATTGTGGAATTACGTTCATGAGAAGAACTATAGATGTTCAAGAAGACAGCTTATTATGGCAGTAAATTACTACACTTACTAGTGAAGCTTATGTTCCATTAAAATAATTCAGAAATGAGTGTTGTTGGTTGTCCATAAGGAATCAATTTTCGATACTTATTTCTCTAAGCATTGCAGTTAGTTGTACTTTACAGATGAACTATGAATTAAATAATTTAACCATTATTGGGATTTGGACTTCCCTGTTCTTTTAAGCTCCACTATTAGCTGCTTAATTTGTATGCCCATCAGGAAGAATATTTGATTATAATTACAAAGAGTCTTGCAGTTATAATGAAACATTGAAAACACTTCTGTGTTTTATCACATGATGAGATCATACAGTTGAGTCAAAACTTCTTTTGACACTTGTTTTCAATAAGTAGTTGCAGAAAATATGTAAATATGAACATAAATGAAGAATTGTTTTATTTTTTAATGCAGATCCTATGGGAGAAGTTCTACTTCAAGAAGAGATATCTGTATGGAAATGCCTAGTAGTTCTTGTTCACAACCTGGTACCTCAGGTTACCAGGCCTATTCATTTCCTAGGTGGATAACTCCAGATGTTGGGCGAAAGTCTGAAGGAAAATCTCGTTTAGCTACTCAACAACCAACAAGCAACAGCTTTGAAGCATTGAACAAAATAGATACTCAGCAAATCACAACTGTGTCTCTTTCTCCACCTTGTGTTAGAATACCATCCACACCATCTCCTCAACCTGTTACAAGAGATGATCTTCTGTTTTTGCAACATCACCATCCCAGCATTCCAAGCTATGGAACCAGGCATGAGAAGGAAGTGCCAGCTTTGTCTTTGAAAGAACAAGAACTTATCTTGGAAAATCAAAGAAAGTTTGGGTTGTATCTTGATGAGAAGAGAGAAAGCCTTAAAAAATTACATGCACTGGAAGAAGAACTGCTTAGGGCAAAAATTGAAGTTGAACAGTTAAAAGCATTACGACTGCGAGGATTGGCAGTGTATAAGGATTCTTAGATATTGAACCCTCTTTCTTTATTATTTTTCCTAGTTCATTGTTTGATCCCTAGTGTTTTTTTTATAGTATTATTATTGACATAATGAGAATGAATTTCTAAGATAGTTCTTCCATTCCTTATAAAGTTGACCAGAAGAACTGTGGAATTTTGCCATTATATTGTCTTATGACCACACATGAGCATGACTGATAATGACATGAATTCAACATAAAGATCTGTGCTCCATTGACAGTTCAATTTACATATTTTATAATGTGAATTATAAATGAGTTAGAATAGCCAACTCTGACCTTCCATTGGTGAGGTATTTTGTGCAAATTACAGAAGCAATGGGGACAATTGATTTCAGTGTTTTGGGTTTAAGTTGGATTAAGGGGATGAAAGTGACTAATCTAGGAGACACAAAGTAGAACATTAATTTTAGATTACTTAGTGGTTTAAGTTGAAGAACATAAGATCCAAATTCATACCTCAGGATAGACCCTCTCATTCAGTAGTAGTTTGAAATAAGGCTGCATCTTTATGCTGACTAATATTTTCTCTTGAGTATATTACTAAAAACCATCCATCTGTTATATGAATTGATTAGAGAATGGATAGCAACTTTTTTAGCATCATTCTACTTCAGACACTTGACATCTAACATATTTCAGGATGTACTCAAGCAGATGATGACAAACATGTTCTCTGATGGATGTATTAAATTAAACAGGGCAATACATATAAGGAATACTGTTCCATGCACATGAAACAAATGAAGAATTAATTCTGAACTCATTGGTGTCCATCTAGCTTCACTGTTGGGTCACCTATATCAAACAGCATTGATTGACTATCTCGGTGTATGCAGAGTCGTCCTTGGTTATTTGTGACTATTAGATCACCAACGGTGAGATGTATAGAAGAATGTCCTGTAGGTTATGGCTAAAATACATGGAGAGAATGTGTCAAGATTGAATACTTAAAGTTGTGATTCACATCCAATTCATGAGAGTCCCACCTTGGCAGAGCAGAAAGAGGTCAGAGCACTCAAGGAAAGTTTTGAGGTATTCAACATTCCCATTGAAAACAATGGAAAAATTTCATGCACAACTGCTCCAAGTGAAAAAGTCAGATCAATACTGGACCAGGCATCACAGAGAGCCTGTACTGAAGTCAGCAGGTGTGCCAGGAAACAAAGACTGCTTGACAATTGGGCCCATTGCTAGTCTGGGGAGGTTTACTGCATGTATGAAGCTCTACCCACAATATACCAATCATCATTAATTGACTGTCTTGGTCTCACTGGGCAGTGGCCTTAGGAGTTCAACAAAAGTAAAAGCCAAACAATGAATGTAGATTTGTCATTTCCATATTTTAAAATTCTTTTACCTATTTTGTAATTAATTCTTGTTGTACATTATGGATTTAAGAAGGCATATTTAAAATTACTTTTTATGATAGGAGAGCCTACCTCAGGAAAAATTTGCCAAAAGACTGCTCAGTAAAGGTTCTAATAAATAAAATGTCTGAATTTTCAAGATAAACTATTGATTAGGTTTATATTAGTAAGTGAGTGTGTTTCACGGCAGTGGTAAGGAGTGCAGGATGGTAATCACTATTGATGAGGCATAATTTTTAGAAATGCAGCATTTAATTTAGTTAGTACAGAAATTGGAAGGAAGAATTTTCACAGCAAATATATAATTATATTACAAGGATAATTGATGTGGTTAATCAGCATCAGTGGAATAAATTTTATTCATATTTTAAACTAAAGTTGAAATCTGATTTGATGTTTTCTGACTTTGGAAAGACAGATCGAGTTTTAAAGAAAATGCAAGATCAGACTTTAAAAACAGTTTGTTTTGTTATTCTGAACCATGTTACAGAAAGCTTGCCAAAGTTGTGATAGATTCTTACTTGATAGGCCTTTTGGATTCACTAATGAGCATAATATTAGGTGCAACAGCAAAATTAATTTGGAATAGCAACTTGAAATAGGCCATCTCTTTATTATGAACTCACTGGGTAAGATCTAACAACCTAAAGTTATCCAAATAAAGTTGCTCAGTAGTGACTAAAGTAACCACAGCAAGACTGTCTTGAGGCACTTTCAAGCAGGGAAAATACCCATCTGTAAAGGCGGAGGTTCTTCACCCTTGCGCCTAAAGATTTACCTCTTTGAATGCGCAGTGGCTGGCTCCGAGGCACCGGTTCCAACCCTTCTCGGGGAAGGATAATTAGCGGAGCGCCGTGCTCCATGACCTGACCTGAATGTGCAGCAGCTGGTTAGGGGCGGCCTGACGATGCCGTCAGCCCGCGACCCATCTCACCCCTCTCTCTCCATGACCCCCTCAAGGCACAGGTGGCAAATGGGAGACGTCGGGGCGGTAGAGGCTGCCGGGGCAGTGGGAGCCATCAGGGGGCAGCTAGTGCGGGCTATGACAGCCTCACTGGGCTACTTTGGCCTTCGGGGCCACCTTCTGCAGCTCAAAACGCAGCAGAGCAATGGTTGTCTCCCTACCCACGCAGCTGGAACAATTCTGGGAAACACAGAGCGGTTCCAGCTACGTGGGGGATTATGGGTAGGGAAGACGGCCATTGCTCTGCTGCGTATTTATGACAGGTGGTGCTACAGCACCAGTCACCCTGCCTCCATCGGATTTAAAGGACCTACGAGGTGCCTCTCCATATGAATGCTATGCTAGAGCAGTCTTTTAGGGCTGCTGTCCTGCTCTTGAAACTGGCCTCCAGGCAGAGGCCTGACATGAAATAGCCTTTATCTACAGGCAATAATAAAATATTTTATTTCTTTACAGATAGCCTTATGCAAAAGAAATGTAAATGTGGTTCATTTGTATTAGCAATCATCTATCACCAATCAGTAAAGAACTCAGCAATTTTTCACCTAAGTTTGGATTTCCTGTATGGAATTAATTGAAAGAGCATATATTAATTATTTTTTTTGTCCAGCATTTGTGAGTGGTACTTTTGCTTCATCTTGTGTCTCTTGTGTGAGAAGATTGTGGATTCAATTTTTACTTCATAGTTTGAGCATAAACATCGAGATGCAGTCCAGTGCAGTACTGAAAGACTCTTCTATTGTTAAAGGTGCCACCTTTTCATAGAATTGTAGAATTACACAGCATCAAAAGAGACAATTGGGCCCATTGAATGTATTTTGGCTCCTTTGGAAAGCAGCCTATTACGCGTGGAATGTTCCAAATTCAAACATCATCTGCTTATCAGTCATCAAAAAAACAATTTCCCTTATTTCCTCCAAATAAACTCTGTTATTTTACGTCTTTAATAAATCAATTTTTAGACATTCTTGCTCCAAGAATAATGACCCATGTCCTCCACTTTTCTATTTGTAATTCCTCAGCCCTGGAATTATTCTTGTAAAATTCTTTAGTACCCTCTTCAAACATGTGTTTCTGAAAGAATGTTGCCTGTAAGTAGACATGCAAAACCAATTGGGACAGAACAGTGTTCTATACAAGTTCACTATAATCCTGTCTTTTTCTGCTTCATGCCTCTAAAATTCATCATCCCAAATAATATTTTTTAAATTTAAATTTAGACATACACCACAGTGGCAGGCCCTTCTGGCCCACAAGCTCATGCCGTCCAAATACACCAAATTAATCAATAAACTCCACCGCCCTGTACGTTTATTTTTTTGAAGGGTGGGAGGAAACCCATGCAGACACAGGGAGCACATACAAACTCCTTACAGACAGCGCATTATTTGAACCCAGGTCGTTGGCATTGTGATAGTGTTGCGCTAACCACCATGCTAAGCATGTTGCCCTCTATGTTAACCGTGACGCCCAATATTTTGGATGAAAAATTAAATTAAGGGCAAAATGTCATGTCAGGTGAATGTAAAGTAATCCATGGCACAATTTTGAAGAATAAAGGTGATACCCCGGTGATCTGGATAATATTTACTTCTCATTCAGTTTGCTAAATCTGATTAAATCTATAAGCAGGAGCTTAAAGGGCAGAAGTTGACTATGGTATTTCCAACATTACTCATAACTATGGTCTAGAGTTTTATTAGCTTCAAAGATCTCCAAGCACAATATAAGTGTACATGTTTATTTTATCAGTTTGTTCATGATGTTAATTTGCATATTGGGAAGACCTCAGATATATACCTCAAATATTGTAGTTTGCATTGGCTACAACATTCCTTTTAAATTAGTCTGTAGGAAATGCCAACTACAATTTCTGTTGTCCATATTTAATTTATGAATAACTGCAATCGTCATCTGACTTTGTAATTATCCATTTGGTTACTGACCAATGGATTTATCAGCTCTGCTGTGCCCTCCCTTTGTGGTTCCCCACAAATACAGTTTTGAAACATAACACAAGAGCAGAAGTGTGCTCACCTTCTTCTGTTTCTGTAAGAACAGAAGAAGAAATAATAAGATTGGCCAATTATCCTCATCTGGAGATAATGGAAACTGCAGATGCTGGAATCTCTAATCTGTAGAGGCAAAAGGATCCTGAAGGTGTCTTGGCCCAGAACGTTAACCTTCTCTTTGCCTCCACAGATGCTGCCTGACCTGTTGAATTCCTCTCATAGCTCGCTGTTAGTTTCTGATCTGCGTTGTTATTCAGTAAGTTCATGCTGATCCAGTCTTGGGCTTCAGTGTCACTTTGTACTCTGACTTCTTTGTAGTTAAAATACCTTTCACCTTCAATGATTCTGTGTCCAGAGAGATTCATGAAGTTATTGGAGGTTCTCAACTTCTTAATTTCTGTCTTACATAGGCCACCCTTTATTACGAAACTGCTTCCAAGTTCTAGATACTCCCACTAGGAGAAGATTCCTCTCAGCATCCACCCTTTCAATCACCTTCATAATCATATACATTTCAATAAGATTACCTAATTTTCTTCTTCATGGCAATGAACATAGGTTCAAACTTTCTTATATCAATCCCTTTATCCTAGAAATTATCTTAATGTACCTTCTCAGCATCCCCTCCAATGCAATCAAATTCTTCCTTAATTATGGAAATCAAGTGCGATGTCACCAGTGCCCAATCAGTTGCATAAAAATTTGCCTACTTATATGCTCTTGTACCTTTTATGTTCTGTAGTTTTTTTTTATACACCCTTTTATTTAAATCTTTCTGAAAATCAAATACATTGCATTTATTGGTTCCCTTTATCCACTTTGTTGCATTCCCCATAAGCCCAATATAGATTTGTTAGAGGATAGATTGTTGGGTCCTAAATTCTGGACAAGAGTATGTATTTAGATAAACTTTCCTCCTTTGTCTTAATTTTAATTATTCATGAACCATCGTCAGCACATAAATAATATAGTTAATGAATTTTGTCAAGTATGTTTCTGTTGCACTGGAGCTGGGAGAAAGCATCTTTTGCTTTATATTTTTCCCCATGATGGAATTTTTACTAATAATTCTGGTAATCCTTGTCCAATTTGAATAACAACATCATTGGTCCTCATGATTTACTTTACTTCTTTGATTTTTAGGTAATGAATATGTCATCTGAATAAATCCAATAAGGAAATATATACTAATTTACATTTGGCTTATGATGTAAATAGTTAAGTTAGGAGTGTTAATGAGGCAATAGCTTGCATTTAGTTTAATTTGAGTCTGCCCTATCATTTACTGGTGTCTCAATTCAAAAAATGAAACAAAGTTCACTAAAATTTTAAACATTTCAGTAAGTTTGCAAAAGTAGAATCTTAATAGAACGGTTTGTAAATCTACTCCATCTGTGGAAAAGTTTAGTTCTTTTCAAACAACCTTTGCTAATCACTATGGGTTGGAAATCAGGGAACTTTACGGACTGGATTTGTCACCAAGGCATTAAAAGCTACATCATGATTTGGGCCTAATTTTTCACAGCCCAGAGAAAGTCTGCATTTTCCACACTCACATTGTTTTTATAACTGCCTGTAAGCAGAAACAGCAAAGAACAATTTGAAATTAAGATGAACTTCAGTGATCTCGCTGAGTATGTGAAAACTTTTGATATTTTCTGTACCTTGAGATTTCTTCAAACTGATGTGCCATAAAGGGTTTTTAATGAACTTCAGAACAGTGAAAATTTGGACCGGATCAATTTACCAACCTCAGCAAAGTGCCTTTCTAACATGGAAGTAAAAATGGAAGAACCCTACCTTAGTTGTTCTGAAGGGAAGATGAGGAAGTAACAACATGATAATTAATTAACCCCGTGTAGTCATAACTAGTTAAATGAGCAAATTTACAGGGACTGCAAAGAGATAATTATGGACATTAAATTTAGTGCTTGGCAGTGAATTCAACGAATCTGATATTGAGTGAATCATAGATAACAATCCAAAAACTAAAGTGTAATTTACGAGGACTGTGTTGACATTAGTTTTTTTAAAGTGCTATTTGATTAATGCCATTCGGTTGTCTAGTGTAGGTTTAAACTGTCTGAGGAGTGTTTGCTAAAAAATGCTTACTTGTGGGGTAGTGACGGGACTTGATCTACATGTTTGATGGTTACTTAGCAACTTGAGGTATAGGCAGTACCTGGATTGCATACAAGTTCTTTTCCTGAGAACTGTCCACAAACTTTTTTCCAAAAGTTGGAAATAATATGTTTTCTTTAGCCACCCATTTCTTATCGGTTCAATTTTTTCATTTCAAAGAATAATCACCTCAACACTACTAATTAAACAAATGAAATATATTCTGTATCCAGTCATTAATGAATACATTGTTAGTAGCTTGAAAGATGAGTTTAAAATGTATGGTTGACTTTGCACAAGGTCATATTTCCTTAAGTCAAATCATTGGTAAACCTGAGGGAATGTGCAGGAATTTGTAACATAAATGCACACAAAGAATCTACTCTACATGGCCTTGTGGAGTAAATTTTCAAAGATAATTTTAGATTGAATAGCATAAATTGAGTTTTAGGTAAATCTGCTTTTGAAGAGGGGGCGAGTAGGATTAAATTGAATATGTGACCACTTGCTTCTGTGTTCATACTCCAAAGTCAGGGGAAACATCCTTGCACCTAGCCTGTCAAGCATTATAAGAATTTTGTATGTTTTACAGAGATCAACTCTCAAACTCATTAGCCTTAGATTCACTCCCTCCATGGCAAGTGTATATTTTATCGGTACACCAAAATTGTTGACTTCAGGAAAGGAAAGCCTGAGGTATATAATCCAATGATCATTGAGGGATCAGAGGGGGAAAGGGTGAGCAAATTAAGGATCTTGGGAGTCACCATCTTGGAGGATCTTTCCTTGACTCAACACACCAATGGCAACATGAAGAAAGCACGTCAGCCCCTCTACCTCCTCAGGAGTTTGCTGAGGTTTGGTATGACACCAGAAACCCTGGCAAATTTCAACAAAAGTGTGGTGGAAAGTGTGCTAACTGGCTGCATCACGATTTAGAATGGAAACACTAATACCCCTGAGCATAAAGCCTTCCAAAATGTAGTGGACACAGTCCAGGACATCATCTCCTCTACTGAGTTCATCTACAGGGGACACTGCCATTCAGAGGGCAGCAGCAATCATCAAAGACCCACACCACCCAGCATATGCTCTGTTTTTGCTGTTGCCATCAGGAAGGAGGTGTCGGTGCCACAATTCTCACACCTCCAGGTTCAGGAACAACTGCGACCCTCTGTCATGATAATGAATATGTATGAGATGTACCGGAAGTCACGTTGTATGAGAGAGAGATAAGAACACAAGCAGGAGAACAAAGGAAACGGGAGAATAAAGACACTGAGAAGTTTACCTGATAAAACTTGTGTTTAATGTTTAATTAACTTCACATTTCGGGCCACAAATGTGACACCCTCCACCATCAGACTCCTCAACCACAAACTCCATCAGAGACTCATTTAAGTACTCTTCCTTGTGCACTTTATTGATTTTCCTATCTTCTCTTTGTATTGCATAGTCAGTTTGATTACATTCATTATCTGTTTACAGTTCATTTATTTGTTTACATGTTTACATCTTATTTTTTGCACTACCAATTAGTGGTAATTCTGCCTTGCCTGCAGGAAAGAGGAATCTCAGGGTTGTATGTGATGTCATGTATGTACTCTGACAAATAAATCTGAAATCTTATACATGATATTCTGGATGTGGCCTCACCAAAGTCCAATAAAATTACAATCAGATTTCTTTTCCTCTCGTAATATAGGCAACTGCCTTATGAATCACTTGCGAATCCCTGTATTGTTAATATTTTTAATATTCTTAGAGTTTCCCAGTGTGATCTACTGTAAGGAGTTTAGAATTAGCCTAAAATAAGTACAGATATTGGATAGATTTGGCACTCATTCTAGGATGTTGGAAATTTCTCATTCATAATTGTGTTCTTTAGAAATAAGATTTCAATAGACTGTTTTGGTGAGAACAGGGCAGATGAAAACAAATTTGGAGAAACAGCACCGTAACAGGCCCTTTCAGGCCAAGAGCTTGGGCTGCCCAAATATGTCAATTAACCTACAAATCCTGTACACTTTTGAAGGGTGAGAAGAAACTGGATCACCTAGAGGAAACCCACACAGTAATGCGGAGAGCATGCACGGACAACAATGGATTCGAACCTGGGTTGCTGGGGCTGTAATAGTGTTGTGCTAACTGCTATGCTAGCCATGCCACTCAGGGGAACTGCTTAAATGATTTTATATTGAATGATTTTAACGTGCTATTGGGGTTATAGTCATTTTCTTAATTTTTTGTTTCATTTTACATTGCAACAGAGTCTAATTTTCTGCTACATGTTTCTTAAGATTTTGCTCTTGCAGTCACATACTTAATTATTGGCACACCATCGATGAGGGAAGAGAAGCAAATTGAATGAAGTTACTACCTGCATTAAAGTGACATCTCTACAAAAATACAAGAGGTTATATTGCTGTTCAATTTGGAAATTGCATTTATTTACAATCATTTCCAGCCTCTCCATGATCATATGGGAAAGTATATTTGACAAAAGTACTGCTGGTGGAATATGTCTCATTGCCTGCAAGGGGAAAAAATACTTAGCTGCAAATGCATTTGCCCACCAGAGTTCTTGTAAAACAGTTCAGATATGTAACCAAGAATGTGTTGGAGATGGCATTGAGATACAGTATATTTATTTCCCTCATGAGTGGTCTGCCATCAATTAGATAGACTCATGGTACCCTAATGTGGCAACTTTAGAAGCATATCGCAGGAAGAGTTAGTGTCTTGTGGAGAGGACAAAGAATGGAATATGACTGTGGCTTTGAAGAAATTATCAAGGTGAGCCACCCTGTGCTAAAAAAAATTGCTGTTATGCGGACAGACACACTTTCACTAACTCTATTGTCATTCTTCCTTTTGCTCCCCTGCTCCCCTGGTGCCTGACAAAGGCAATTATAAAAGTCACTCATTTCCTTTCATTGTTTCCGTTTCGGTGAACGCAACAAAGTATGAGAGGGAGGATCGTGCAGATGAAAATAGCCTCATTTTGGAAAAAATGGCTGCAGATACCTGCACCACCTCACCAGCTGAAGGTGTAAGGGATCTGTCAGTTACATTCACTAAATCTGTTCACTTTCATCACAAGTACATCTTTAACTTGCAGTAGATAGTCTTGTTATCTGTGCTGCTGTATCACCATGAAGAAGTTTTGAATATACTTTACGTGTTGCTATATATGCTATTCCCTCAATATTTATCAGCTTTCAAGCTCACCAACTTCCTTTGTCTGAAAGCTTGCTCCTTCAGTAAATGAAAATAAAACAAAATGCATTTGCTGGAAATCTGAAATAAAAATAAAAAGTGCTGGAAACACTCATCAGGCAAACAGCATGTGTGAAAAGAGAGCTTTCCTCAGAACTGGAAATTTAAAACCAGCAAACTTGTTTTTTCCTTTTATAATTCTGTTGAAACAGTGACTGTTCTGCTATTTGAAACAGTGACTGTTTCTCTTAATACAGATGTTGACCGACATGCTGAGTTTTTCTAGCATTTTCTGCTTTTTTAGTTAATTCCTTCAATTTATTGTTCTTGCTCAACCTTTGATTCTCTGATATATCAGGCAGGTTTCATATGCCTGCTTCCTGGCAGAAACACAAGTATTTTTGGATTTCTCTGTTATTTCCTTATTACCATTATAAATTCTCCTGTGTCTATAAGGAAACTCTGTTTGTAGATAGGTAAATAAAGTTAATTTCAGGACAGAGATTCATATATAACATAACCATGTTACAATTACAGCACAGAAACAGGCCAGTTTGGCCTTTCTAGTCCATGTGGAACACCTTCTCTCACTTAGTCACATTGATCTTCACTCAGCTCATAATCCTCCATACCTCTCTCATCTATATACCTATTCAACTTTTCCTTAAATATTAAAATTGAGGCTGCATCTATCACTTGGGTTGGAAGCTCATTCCACATTCTCACCACCCTCTGAGTGAAGAAATTCCCCCTCATGTTTCCCCTAAACTTTTCCCCATCAATCTTAATCCATGTTCTCTCGTTTGAATCTTCCCCACTCTCAATGGAAAAAGCCTATCCTCATTTTCTCTATCTGTCCCCCTCATAATTTTAAATATCTCTATCAAATCACCCCTCAATCTTCTATGCTCCAAGGAATAAAGTCCTAGCCTGTTTAAACTTTCCCTGTAACTCAAACCATGAAACCCAGGCAACATTCGTGTAAATCTTCTTTGTACTCTCTCTATTTTGTTGATATTCTTCCTATAATTCGGCGACCAAAACTGCACACAATATTCCAAATTTGACCTTATCAATGCCTTATACATCTTCAACTCCTGTACTCAAAACTCTCATTTATGAAGGCCAACAAACCAAAAGCTTTCTTCACCACCCTATCTACAAGTGAGTCCACTTTCAGGGAATTATGTACAGAATTCCTAAATCCCTTTGTTCTACTGCACTCCTCAAATGTCTACCACTTAACATGCATGACCTGTACTGATTAGTCCTACCAAAAAGTAGCACATAACACTTATCAGTATTAAACTCCATCTGCCATCTTTCAGCCCACTCTTCTAACTGGCCTATATCCCACTGCAAGCTTTGATAACCTTATTTATTGTCCACAACACCACCAATCTTAGTATCATCTGCATACTTACTAATCCAATTTTCCACCCTATCATATAGATCATTAATATATATGTGACAAACAACAATGATCCCAGTACTGATCCCTGAGGCACTCCACTAGTCACCAGCCTCCATTTTGACAAACAGTTTTCCACCACTACTCCTTGGCATCTCCCATCCAACCCTTGTTGAATCCTTTTCACTACTTCAACATTAGTATCTAATTATTGAACCTTCCTAACTAACCTCTTGTGCGGAACTTTCTCAAAGACCTTACTGTAGAGCACGTCGAAAGAATCAAGGGCTTGTTAATCCAAACCAAGGCTTTTATTAACTAGAAGACTGGAGTGTATCACATGTAGGTCGACCAGTCCAGAATGATCTGGTCTGGCTAGGAGCAACCCTTTAAGACCTGCCAGTAGGCATGGCTACGCTCTCAGCCAATCACAATCATCCTACACTACAATCTATACAAAAACACATTGGTGATAGAATCTGTACTATCACACTTACTGAAGCCCATATTGTCAATGACCACAGCCTTCCCCTTGTCAACCTCTTAGTAACCTTCTCAAAAACTATAAGATTTGTTAAACACGATCTTCCATGCACGAAACCATGTTGACTACTCCTAATCAATCCCTGTCTATCCAAATAATTTTATATTCCATCTCTAAATACATTCTCCATTAATTTACCCACCACCGATGTCAGACTCACAGGTTATAATCACCAGGTTTACTTTTAGAGCCTTTTTTAAAGAGTGGAACAACATGAGCTACCCTCCAATCCTCCGATATCTCCCGTGGCTAATGACATTTTTAATATTTCTGTCAGAGCCCCCATTATTTGTATACTAATCTCCCTCAAGGTCCTAGACAATATCCGCCTTTATTCTCTTTAAAATAGCCAGTACTACCTCCTCATTAATCTATATATTGTCCATGACCTCACTACTAGTTCTCCTTACTTCACCTGACTCAATATTCCTTTACTTAGTGAATACTGAAAAAAAAATCATTTAAAATTTCCCCATCTCTTCTGATTCCTCACATAACCTACCCCTCTGATCCTCAAGGGGCCCAATTTTATCCCTCACTATTCTTTTACTTTTAATGTACCTGTAGAAACCCTTTGGATTTATTATTACCTTGCTTTTCAAAGCAGCTTCATATCCCTTTTTAGCCTAACTTCTTTCTTAAGTTTTTTTTAATACTCCTTATATTCCCTGATGTCTACACCTATTGTACACATCCCTCTTCCTCCAAACCAAATTCCCAATATCTCTTGAAAACCAAGGCTCTCTATCTTTTCTAACCTTTCCTTTAATCCTCACAGGGACATACTGACTGCACTCTCAGAATTTCCCCTTTGAATATCGTCCATTTATCTGTTGTATCCTTCCCAAAAAAAACAATTTAAAACAATCCACACCTTCTAATTCCTTTTGCATCTCCTTGAAATTAGCCTTGTTCCAATTAAGAATCTTAACCTTAGGCCCACCCCTATCCTTCTCCATAATTTTCCTAAAATTAATAGTTTTATGATCACTAGACCCAAAATGTTCCCCAACACAAAGCCATCACCTTACCTACCTTGTTCCCTAATAGGAGAACCAATACGGCCCCCATCTCTAGTCAGTTCTTCTATGTATTGATTTAGAAAACTTTCCTGAACACATTTGATCCTTTGTCAGAATGGTTTAAATTTGTATCCGACCTAAAATATTAACTCTTATTCTTTTCACAAATATTGCTTATGCTGCTGAGTCCTGGATTTTCTGACTTTATTTAAGATTTCTAACATTTGCCTGCATTATTTCTGTATCCTTTTATGGCTACTGTAGAACGCAAGGGAGGAGATTGCTGAGCCACTGGTGATGATCTTCACATCATCAATGAGGACAGGAGAAGTATAGAATGACTGGAGGATTATAAATATTGTTTTCCTGTTCACGAAAGTGAGTAGAGATAACCCAGGAAATTATAGATCAGTGAGTAACTTCAATGGTGGGCAAGCTATTGGAGAAAATCCTAAGGGGAGGATTTACAAGCATTTAGAGAGATATAATCTGATTGATAGTCAGCATCTCTTTGTCAGAGGAAGATCGTGTCTCACAAGCCTGATTGAATTGTTTGAGGATGTGACAAAGCACGTTGATCAAGGTAGAGTGGTGGATGTAGTGTATATCGTTCTCAGTAAGGCATTTCATAAGGCTCGTTCAGAAGGTAAGGAGGCAGAGAATCCAGGGAGACCTTGCTTTGTGGGGAAAAAGACACACTACATCCACTTGTTGGCAAAGTGCAACAGTGACTGCTTTTCCTGAAAAGAAAGAGATGGGCAAGGCTACCGGCCACCATCCTGTCAACTTTATACAGGAGCTCTATCGAGAGCGTGCTGGCTGGTATAATTGCAGTAGAGTATTGGATTGGAGGTCAATCCACATAAGAGTGGCAGAGAGGATCACTGGGGTCTCCCTTCCCACCCCCCATCACCCCCCCAAATCAACATGATCTACAATGATCATTGTCTGAAGAAGGCTCACAAAATTGTTAAGGACCTTTTTCCACCCTTCCACAGCATCTTCCAGCTACTCCAGTCAGGAATGAGATGCAGAAGTATTAGAGCCATAACCACCAGGCTGATAAGTGCGACTGCTGAACTGCTCATACAATCTCTCCAAGACTCTACTATTTATTTAAGAATATTTATTTATTTTTATATAGGTACTGCTTATTCTTCTTTGGCTTGGCTTCGCGGACGAAGATTTATGGAGGGGGTAAAAAGTCCACGTCAGCTGCAGGCTCGTTTGTGGCTGACCAGTCCGATGCGGGACAGGCAGACACGATTGCAGCGGTTGCAAGGGAAAATTGGTTGGTTGGGGTTGGGTGTTGGGTTTTTCCTCCTTTGCCTTTTGTCAGTGAGGTGGGCTCTGCGGTCTTCTTCAAAGGAGGCTGCTGCCCGCCAAACTGTGAGGCGCCAAGATGCACGGTTTGAGGCGTTATCAGCCCACTGGCGGTGGTCAATGTGGCAGGCACCAAGAGATTTCTTTAGGCAGTCCTTGTACCTTTTCTTTGGTGCACCTCTGTCACGGTGGCCAGTGGAGAGCTCGCCATATAATACGATCTTGGGAAGGCGATGGTCCTCCATTCTGGAGACGTGACCCATCCAGCGCAGCTGGATCTTCAGCAGCGTGGACTCGATGCTGTCGACCTCTGCCATCTCGAGTACCTCGACGTTAGGGGTGTGAGCGCTCCAATGGATGTTGAGGATGGAGCGGAGACAACGCTGGTGGAAGCGTTCTAGGAGCCGTAGGTGGTGCCGGTAGAGGACCCATGATTCGGAGCCGAACAGGAGTGTGGGTATGACAACGGCTCTGTATACGCTTATCTTTGTGAGGTTTTTCAGTTGGTTGTTTTTCCAGACTCTTTTGTGTAGTCTTCCAAAGGCGCTATTTGCCTTGGCGAGTCTGTTGTCTATCTCATTGTCGATCTTTGCATCTGATGAAATGGTGCAGCCGAGATAGGTAAACTGGTTGACCGTTTTGAGTTTTGTGTGCCCGATGGAGATGTGGGGGGGCTGGTAGTCATGGTGGGGAGCTGGCTGATGGAGGACCTCAGTTTTCTTCAGGCTGACTTCCAGGCCAAACATTTTGGCAGTTTCCGCAAAGCAGGACGTCAAGCGCTGAAGAGCTGGCTCTGAATGGGCAACTAAAGCGGCATCATCTGCAAAGAGTAGTTCACGGACAAGTTTCTCTTGTGTCTTGGTGTGAGCTTGCAGGCGCCTCAGATTGAAGAGACTGCCATCCGTGCGGTACCGGATGTAAACGAAAACCAACAAGGTCGGGTCAGATACAGCAATGAGCTCTCTGAACCCTTCTCCATTAACAATGGCGTGAAGCAAGGCTGGTACTGCTTATAAATCGCTTGTAAATATACAACCCTCCATAATGTTTGGAAGAAAGCCACTTTATTCCCTTTATTTTCCCCTGTGCTCCACAGTTTTAAATTTGTAATCAAACAATTCACATGTGATTAAAGTGCACATTTCAGATGTTATTAAAGGTTATTTGTGTGCATTTTTGGTTTAACCTTGTAGAAATTGCAGCACTTTTTATGCATACTCCCCTCATTTCAGAACTTTCCAGAATACTTCTTGGCAAACTGTAATCTGGCCCTGCTATTTCTGTGGCTAACTAGTGATTTGCATCTTGCAGTGAAGCCTCTGTATTTCTGTTCATGAAATCTTCTGCAGACAGTAGTCATTAGTCCCTTTCACACTCGCATCCCTCAAAATTGGCCATTCAGTGTCCTGGCATAGGAATGGGGGTTTGGTTTTTCACACTTGACCATTCCTAACTGGGATATTGAAAACTTTCATACTTGCAAGGAGCTATCCCCGGAGTTAGGACGTTTCTTCCTTCTACTGGTGATGTCTTGACGCATCGAGTGATGGGGGTGGATCTGCACTAAATCCTGATCAATGTATTATGATCTTATATTTGAACAAAATTAATCATGCATAATTATAACATAATTAAGCTTTATGTACAGCACAGTATGAGCCCTTCAGCCCCTGTTGTAGCGCTTACTTATATAAACCCTTTATAAAGGACCACGGGAAAGTGCAAGCAATAAATAGCAATAGTGGACAATTTTTAAACAGCGTGGAAAAGTTGATAGCACTCAATTTATACAGCATGGGAAATTTGGTAGTCATATTGTGTACAATTTATATAGCGTGGGAAAGTTGGTAGTACTATTGTGTACAATTTAATCAGCGTGGGAAAATTGGTAGCACTATTGTGTACAATTTAAACAACATGGGGAAGTTGGTAGCACTATGGAATATAATTTATAAATACTGTGGAAAAAGCAATGGCGGACCTGCCCTCCCAGAATTCTATGCACCTGTATGCCCAGCTGTATACATGAAGCATTCATAAAGGGGGTTGCTCTGGGAAGTCAGATCTGCCATTGCTTTTTTCCCCACAGTCTTTATAAATTGTGTGCTATAGTGCTACCAATTTTTCCATGCTTTTTGAAAATTGTCCACTATTGCTATTTATTTCCTCTCTTTTTCTCTCCGCCACTGTGACTTTCCCATGACAAAGTTTATACCTTCATTTTAATTTTTTCTTCCTGCACTCACACAAAACTTGGGTCATTTCAATCCCACAATGCAATTACCCATTTCACATTTGCCTGATTGCAACGTCGGTGTCTGTAGACACCAGGGATTGTACTAGGGGTTGAGGCTGTCAATCCCCGGCGTGAGATCTCATCTGACGCCAGCGTTGAGCTGATATTGCTTTCACTCTTGCCACTTTAAAGGCCGATTGGCGTTTGATTCCTGGGATCACTTGCAAGTGTGAAAGGGGCTATTAACACATCCATAGCTGCTTCCTGAAGAGTGTTTCAGATCTGTCGGATAGGTGTTTGGGGGATTTATTCTTCATTATGATAAGAATTCTTCTGTTATCAGCAGTTGAGGTTTTCCTTGGTGATTGCTGAGCTCATGAATATGCTTATTTTAAACAAATGATGCTCCAAACATTTGATTTTGGTAATCCTAATGTCTGGGTGATGTCTCTTACTATTTTATTCCTGTTTTCAGCCTCATAATGGCTTCTTTGACACAATTCTGGTCCTCATGTTGAAAAATGGCAACTGAAAATTCCATAGGCGATTAAAAGCTTAGAAGCAAACCTAACTCTCTTATACCTAAACTCATGAAGCAATTAAACATATTTGAGTAATCGCATACACTTGTGAAGCCATATATCCCAAACATTATGATGCCCTGAATGGGGGAACTATGCATAAAAAGGGCTATAATTGTATACAAATAACCTTGAATAAAATCTGGAATGTTCACTTTAACCACTTGTGAATTACTTGATTACAAATTTAATACTATAGGGCACAAGGGTAAATAAAGGAAAAAAAGTGTATTTTGTCCTAAACATTAAGGAGGGAATTGTACGAGCTTTGCCTATATACGTGTTTGCGTGTTTTTACACCAAGGTCTGAAGAATGCTGTTTCATCCAGTTGTGCTTGTTCAATTGAATGACAATGATAAACTTGAACTTCACATGGGTAGGATCGACACAGTAAATGGTAGGATCTCGAAAGTGTGGTAGAGTAGACAGATCAAGGAGTGCAGGAACATAGTAACTTAAAAGTGGTGTCACAAGTAGATAGGGTGTTCAAAAAGACTTTTGGAACATTGATCTTCATCAGTCAGAGTATTGAATATAGAAGTTAGGAGGTAATGATGTACAGACATTGGTGAGGTCCCATTTAGAGTATTAATAAGAATTCATCAACTATGTCCCATCATAACGAGACAGTAGTTGAGAATGCACAGGATATATTATGTGCAACTCTCTTCTTTATTATATTGGATTCCAATGAAGGTGATCCCAGATTCATATTGCTATTATGGATTATGATAGTTGTGTCAAGGACTAGGATTCCATTTATTACAGTTGATCTGCCTGGATTTTGACCTGTCTCTCACCTTGGCATAGCTGCATTGAAATCTCCATTATAAGTGAGGTTGGAATGGAACTATCACTTCCTGGTTTTGGAAGTCTAGTGCATCCAAATGAGTGTGCTAGATGATCATGGCAATGCTGCACCAACAGCAGTTTTGTTGGTGGGCTTAGTGTGGCAAATCCCAGATGCACCCAAGGCTCAAGCAATATTGAAATATTGCACAATTAAATGGTAAAATTTTCGACATTGGTCTGAAGTCTTCACAGGGATCCAGGTAACTTGACAGCTGTAGACTCATTGTTGCCTCTGATCGTGTTAGCCTGGGTGAGCAATTTGGAGGGAAAGTGGCAACAAGTTCAGAGCAAAATACAGGATGAGTAAGGGAGTTATCCCCAAGCAGGGTTGGAGCAGCAGGGATGGTTTGCAACCAAGACTGGTGAGGGGTCTGAAAATAAAACTGGGTCCATGGCATGCAGGACATAATCATGTAAGTGATCAACGTGTCTTCCACCAAGGGCCTTGCCAGGGTGTTGGAATTAATGTAAAAGGGTTGATAAATGAGTGGGGTGTGAAGGATCAAAGGTAAGTATGGATACGTTAGTGGCATTCAATCCTATGCTATCTTGTGGGGCTCTAGTTGTCCTGAGAACACCTAATGAACATTGTTGGGCCTACTGTATAATTTGACACTCCAATAACATTATTGTCTGGGGATTGAAAACATCCCATGTATGAAGAAGGGGAAATGCGTCAAGTGTGTGAGAGGATGATTTGTGCCTAGAAGTACCTGCTTGAATTTCAGGAATATCAAGATTTAACCTCAAATTGATTTAGTTTGATTTAGGCTCTGAATCTTTCGATTGTAGTATTAATTAAAACAGCTCTAGACATCTGAATTTTTTGGCCAAAGTGTTGTGAAAAATCTGAAGGGTATCTTGGAAAATTCAATTGTTATTAAAATTCCTACAGCTGAGGTTGCATTTCTAATTTAAATTAATTTTCACGACTTTGAAGTGATCTGTAACTTAATCATATTATTCATCTCAGCAGATCCATTTCCCCAGAAGCAGCTGAAGCCATCTCAACCATTTACAGAGCCAAACCAAATTCACCTACCGCTGCTAGTGCCACATCAACCGTCAAGGCTCACAAAACACATAGAAGAACATGTATCTGACTCATTAATTGCCTACTACAGTGTCTTATGGTGTAAAGCATCAAAGAAGAAACACAAGAAATGGGAGGGAGATGCAGTTTTAATTATTAGAAGTACATCTGTGCTTCTCAAGGACATCGAGGGTAAAGATATTGGAAAAGGTTAGCATTGTTACATTATTGTTTGACTATTTTTAAACTTTTGCATGATGGTGAAGATTTCTTGCTGACAAAATCTGCATTTTCCAATTTTTTAAATTTTATCCATCTACCAAAAAAGCACAGCAAAATATATTTCAAGTAATGAGATGCCCAAGGTGGATTTGCACATGAATAGTTAAGTAATTAGTTGACAGAATTCATAAATTTGAAGTTTGCCAGTTGTGAATGAGGAAATTCCGGAAGAAATTACAGTGCAGGGGTTTATTTCTTTTTTACCTATCATTTCTAGCATTTTATGTATTATTTACTCTCCATTTTCCTTTTGTATTACTTTTTTTTGCCTGAAATTGACCTTTCCACACACATTGCTGCCTTCACATGGTGCCAAAAGAAGATTTTTCCTGCTCTTTCTATATTCTTTTTGCTATCTCATTTTCCATAGAACTATAGAACACTACAACACAGAAACAGGCCCTTCAGCCCTTCTAGTCTATGCCAAACCATTTTTTTGCCCAATCTCACTGTCCTGCACCCAGTCCATAGCCTTTCATACCTCTGCTATCCATGTACCTGTCCAAATTCCTCTTAAATGTTAAAATTGAGCCCACCCACATTCACCACATCAGCTGGCAGCTCCTTCCACACTCTACTATCACTCTCTGTGTAAAAATATTTCCCCTCA
The DNA here is from genome assembly GCF_036971445.1 of Narcine bancroftii. Classification (NCBI taxonomy): domain Eukaryota; kingdom Metazoa; phylum Chordata; class Chondrichthyes; order Torpediniformes; family Narcinidae; genus Narcine; species Narcine bancroftii. Next base: position 321,614,082 of record NC_091470.1, read on the forward strand.
TGTTCCCCTAAACCTTTCCCCTTTCACTCTTAACCCATGTCTTCTGGTTTGTATCTCATCTAACCTCAGCGGAAAAAGTCTATCTATATTTACTCTGTCTATCCCCTCATTATCTTAAATACCTCTATCAAATCTCCCCTCATTCTTCTACATTCCAGGGAATAAAGTCCTAACCTGTTAACCTTTCCTTGTAACTCATTTCCATAAGTCTGGGCACCATCCTTATAAATCTTCTCTGCACTCTTTCTATCTTATTGATATCTTTCCTGCAGTTAAGTGACAAAAAAACTGCACACAATACTCCAAATTTGGCCTCACCAATGTCTTCTTCAACTTTACCATAATATCCCAACTCCTATACTCAGTACTTTGATTTTTGAAGGACAACATGCCAAAAGTTCTCTTTACAATTCTATCTACATGTGACACAAATTTCAGGAAATTATGTATCTGTGTTCCCAGATCACTCTGTTCTACTACACTCCTCAGTGTCCTACCTTTCACTGTGTATGTCCTTTCTTGGTTTGTCCTTCCAAATTGTCTGCATTAAATTCCATCTGCCTTTTTTCAGCCCATGTTTACAGCTGGTCCAGATCCCTCTGCAAGCTTTGAAAACCTTCTTCACTGTCAACAACACCTCCAATCTTAGTGTCATTTGCAAACTTGCTGATCCAATTTACCACTTTATCATCCAGATCATTGAGATAGATGACAAACAGCAATGGTCCCAGCACTAATCCCTGACACACACCACTAGTCTCAGGCCTCCAGTCTGAGAAGTAATTATCCACCACTACTCTCTGGATTCTCCCATCCAGCTATTGTCAAATCCAATTCACCTATTCATCATGAATACCTTGCATCTGAATCTTCCTAATTAATGTCCTATCTGAGACCTTGTCAAAGGCCTTACTAAAATCCATGAAGACAACATCCACAGCCTTTCTTTCGTCAACTTTCCTGATAACTTCTCAAAGAAACTCTATAAGATTGGTAAAGCATGACCTACCACACACAAAACCGTGTTGAGCATCTCTAATCAGTTTCTGGCTATCCAAATAATTGTATATCCAATCTCTTAAAACATCTTCCAATAATTTGCATGCTACTGTTGTCAGGCTCACCAGTCTATAGTTGCCAGGGTACTTTTGGAGCCTTTTTTAAATAACGGAACAATCTTCTGGCACCACACCCATGGCTAAGGACATTTTAAATATTTCTTCCAGAGCCCCTGCAAGTTCTACACTAGTCTCTCTCAAAGTGCAAGGGAATAGTACTTCCTCCTTTAATCTACATAAGTTCCATGATCTCACTGCTTGTTTTCCTTCCTTCCCACGATTCTGTGCCTGTTTCCTGAGTGAATATTGATGGGAAAAAAAACCATTGAAGATCTTCTCCATCTCTTTTGGCTCCATACAAAGCCGATCACTCTGTTCTTCAAGGGGACCAATTTTGTCCCTGACTATCCTTTTACTCTTAATATATGTGTAGAAACCCTTGGGGCTCCTTCACATTGACTGCCCAAAGCAACCTCTTTTTTTTTTTTAGCCTTCCTGATTTCTTTCTTGAGGTTTTTCTTGGATTTTTTATGTGTCTCAAGTACCCCATTTGCTCCATGTTGCCTATACCTGCTATAAACCCGAACTAGATGCCCAATATCCCTTGAAAACCAAGGTTCCCTATGCCTGCTGTTATGAACTAACCTACCCCCGTTATTACTAACACAGAAACAGCAATGATTTGCCAGACAGTGGTAAATTCAAAATAATAATTTTTATTAAACTAATAATCACATAACAGTTCTCATTTAACTCTAAATTTACTTAACTCTAAGCTTAAACCCCACCATACGTGAATGTAATTGCATAAATGTGTGTTTTAAAGTCTAAACTACTTCAGTTTAAACTCAAGTCTGAAAAGTTATTTTTAAGCCCCAGTATTTTAAAGTCTTGTTGAACTTGAAGGTCTATTAAATTGTAGCTCAGAAATGATTATGAAGCATCAAGTTCTTTTAAATTGTTACTTAAAGCAGTAATGAAGTGTTTGTTAACACTGACTTAGTCCTTTGACTGTTCAAATTCTTGTTGAATTATTGCCACAGGAAGAGATTTCTTCCTTAACTCTCACACTGGTTTTTCTTCAACTCCCTCTTAGTTTCTTAACAGTTCTAGAGCTTCTTTCCAACTTGAGGCTGCCTTCTAATAACAAAAAGAGACAGTCAGAAGTGGTCTGGCTTACTTTGAAGCTACTTAGAACAGCACCTCCTCCTTCTCCAGAGAATACCATCAATCTTCTTTTCCTTCTGGTTTCTGTTGCTTCTGGGCTTAAAGATTTCTCTGCCTTTGGATATATATAACCTTAGACTCATAAGAAATTACATCACCAAAGAAGTCTAAACTCCTGGAAAACATGATCAATTGTTGAAATTTTAAACATTTGCCAACCCCAGTTTCTTATAAACCATGTGTTCTTCTATCATCACGTCTCCAAAAGGTTACCCCACTTCTTTTTCAAAGGCTTAAGTCTATCACTCACATGGCTCTGAGTTTCATTTCTTTTGTTCAAGAGGCCTTTGGTAGTTTTGTTCAAAAACAGATGGCTTCCTTCAGCAGTTCTTATTGATTACTTAGATACTTCAATTTTTAATAAAGCAAACACTTCATTGTTCTTGAATAATTAAGACCCACCAGATCCATTAGCTCTGTCTTTCCAAGACACCTCGTCTCCAAAAATGAACACTCTTTCTGATTTCAATGGTGCATCTGTAAATATGCTGACCTATGTGTGACCCTGCACCAGCCCACAACTATCTTACGAAGAATATATATACAATATTTTAACTCTATAATTTACTTTATTAAGACATTTTTTTAAGAAATATAACTATTAACACAGATCTATTACACTGCGAACTTTTCGTTTAATTCTTACAGGAAAATACAAACTCTGTGCTCTCAAATTTTCACCTTTGAAGGTCCTCCATTTACCTTGCACATGGTTGCTTGAAAACAACATCCCAATCCATGCATTCTAGATTCTTTTTCATTTTCTCAGAATGATCCTTTCTTCAATTTAGAATCTCAACCCGAGACCTAGACCTATCATTTCCTCCTCATTTCTCCTCACAGTCTATTGTATTCAACTTCATTTTTTTGGGGATTATTTTATTTATATTTTCAAAAACTTGGTTCTCGTTGAAGTTATTCATTGGAGATGTATGTCTTTTATGCACCTTACATCGTGGAATATTCTTTTTTATTCTGTAAATATGCATGTTTCAAGTATCACAACTGGATTTTAATCATGTACTGGCAGTTCACCAGCCTTATTCGTTACATGTTATGCATTTGCATACATATACAATATGTTTCCCCAAACTGCAAAGCTTAGGACCTGACGTTTATCAGTTAACTGGATTTTTCAGATAACTGAATAATGACTTTAAGCAGCCCAGTAGCGTCAGTAGAACACTTGTACCGGTTAATGGAAGAAAACAGAAGATCAGCCATCGCCGATCCCCATTGCCATCTCTGATCCTGCCTGAGGTCCCCACTCCTGCCTGGGAGGCCACTCTGCTTGATGACACCGGGACATTGGAGAACCAAGTACGGTAGAGGGTAAAGAAGAAATGGAAAGAGAGAGGGGAGGGAGTCACTTGAAATGAAGACCATCTCCCTATCTCCTGCTTGACCTGCCAACTTCCAGTCGCTCACTGTTGGCTTGAGATTCCAGCCTGCTTCTCTGACATTCAGTGTCTGTCTTCCTGCCTGGTTCTGTGCTCTTGTTACCAAACTGGCGCTAACAGCACATCAGAGCTCCAGATGAGGACATCAGGTGAATTTTTTTTTCAACTTGTGACATCATGTCACCACCAGAAAGAAGTTTGGATAATTGTACTTTTTGGTTAACTGAATTTCAGATATGGGAAAACACACTGGTTTCTAAATGGAGTCCTCAAAGTCTCAACATTTGATATTCCTTTATTGTCACGTAGTAAAGCAGGTGTAATATTTCACAAAATTTGCTTTAGTCTGCCGGAAGGCAGACAGGTTCAACATCAGCAGAAATTGCTGGGCACCTCCTACAGTCAGAAAGAGAAGAAAAAGAGTCTATTATTGTGCTTTAATTAATAATTTTCAAATTCCTAAAGTGTTTTCAGCTAATGCTCTCATTTTGTATTCTCCTTGGTTCTCTTTCTAAAATAATAGGTGGTGCTCATTCCACCCCATGCAACCTGACCACTCTGCAGCCAAATCCATGCTTTTGTTCAGTTGGTTTCTTGCTAAACTCTTCACCTTTGCACTTTTTACTCTCCTCTTCCATCAGCAGGAGATACATATGCTTGAGAATACGAATTTGCAGATTCAAAGACAGTTTGTTTCTGAATGCTGTTAGACTCTTTAATAGATCTTCCACTGGCAAAAGATGATGCTCTTGCAGTCTTTTACAATGAAAATTTTCTCTGTTCCCTACTCTGCTTTGTACTTTATCTATCTCTGCACTGACTATTGTTGACTATTGTTACACGACTGAACTCTTCCCATGCAATCTGGAAGGCAAAGTGAGGGTAAGCATAGAAGATCCACAGACAGCTGTGCAACAGCAGCGACTTGAGGCGCATGGGATCAAGACTATTAAGGTTTACAAGTGAACCTTGCAAATTAACGACATTGACACCTCCTTTCAGGACAGATTGCACACCTTCTATGCACGGCTTGATGAGAAGAACAAGATGATGCCAAAGAAAGCTCTATCTCCCCCTGATGAACTGGCCCCTTGCATAGCCGAGGTGAGGAGAACCCTATCCAAGATGAACCCACACGAGGCTGCAGGACCAGACAACATACTGGTCAGAATTGCAAGGACAACGCAGATTAATTGACGAAGATCTTCACGGACATCTTCAACACCCCACTGCAGTAGTCCATTTTTCAGGCAGAATTCATGACAGCCACCATCATCCCAGTACCCAAGAGGGCGACAATAACAAGCCTCAGTGCCTACTGCCCTGTGGCACTAACCTCTACCATTATGAAATGCTATGAGCGACTTGTAATGGAACACATCAAGGCACGCTTCCCAGAAATACTGGATCCATTTCAATTTGCATATAGAAGAAACCATTCCACAGATGTTGCTATAACCTTGTCACTTCACTCCGTCCTGGCCCACCTGGAGAACGACGCCTCATATGCCAGGTTGCTGACTGCAGCTCCGTCGGTGTTTTAATAAGATCGTTTCTCAGAGGCTGGTGCAGAAGCTGTCCTTGCTAGGACTCAACACCTCTCTCTGTAATTTGATCCTGGACTTCCTAACGGAATGACCATAGTCTATCTGGGTTGATTGAAGAATATTATGCAATGTCGTGCTGAGCACTGGCGCACCTCAGAGCTGTGTGCTCAGCCCACTCCTGTTCATGCTACTGACCCACGACTGTATCGCCTGATCCAGCTGTAACAGTGTCTTTAAGTTTGCAGATGACACAACAGTAGTTGTGCAAGAAGTGATGGAAAATCCCGTGAAATGGTGCGAGAGTAACAATCTAAGTCTCAACGTGGACAAGACGAAGGAGATGATTGTGGACTTCAGGAGGACCAGGAACAACCACCCTCTACTACACATCAACAAGTCGGTAGTAGAGAGAGTTGAGAGCACCAAGTTTCTTGGAGTTCACTTAACTAGTGACCTATTATGGACAGTCAACATCTCCTTACTTGTCAGCTTGATGCAAGAGTGACTGCACTTCCTGAGAAGACTGAAGTGGGGAAGGCTACTGGCCACCATCATGTCAACCTTCTATAGGAGCTCTATCAAGAACGTCCTGGCCAGCTACAGAGAAATGGATCAGAGGTCAATGCACAGGACCATAGGTGTGGCAGAGAGGATTGCTCCCTCCCCCCCCCCCCCCCCCCCCCACCCCCCATCGCTCCCTGACGTGATTTATCGGGATCGTTGTCTGAAGAGAGCGTGCAAAATCATTGAAGACCCCTTTCACCCTGCATATAGTATCTTTCAGCTGCTGCTATTAGGGAAGAGATACAGGAGTATCAGAGCCAGCACCATCAGGCTGAGGAACACCTTCTCCCCACGGGCAGTGAGAATGGTGAATGACCAAAGGAACTGCTCACATGAACCATCCGAGATTCTCATTTGCACAAAACACTATTTGTTTATTTATTTATTTGTATAGATGAATACTTGTCCTGCATATGTATTGCTTGTCTGTATGTGTGTTATGTCTGGTTGTGGATCTGCATGTTTTTGCACCAAGGTCCAGAGAATGTTCTTTTATCTGGTTGTACGTCTACAATCAGATGACAACAAACCTGACTTGATTACTCCCTACACTTACTTATTTGTCTGTTTACTTGTTATAATTGCACTACCTGTTAAATGAGTTGGATAGAAAGCTTACTGTATTTCAGTACATATGACAAATAATTAAATTCTTTGTTATAATCTATCTTTTTCACCAAACTTTTGGATGTCTGCCTAAAATATTTGCCCTCGACTTGCTGTAAAATTTATTTTATTCTTCAAATATTTTGATATGATAAAGATGAATGATAAGTACAAGCTTGTAAATTTTGTCACCATGTCACCCTATACCACCCACCTCCGCTTGGCAGAACTTCTCCTTACTTTAAACAACTTCTCCTTTAACTCGTCTCACTTCCTCCAAATCAAAGGAGTAGCCATGGGTACCTGCATGGGTCCCAGCTACACCTGCCTGTTTGTGGGCTTTGTGGAGCAATCCATGCTGCAAGTCTACACAGACAAGACCCCTCAACTCTTCTCCATTATATTGATGACCACATCAGGGCTGCCTCATGTACCCGTGATGAGCTTGTCAATTTCATTCACTTCAAAGCCAACTTCCACCCTGATCTCAAACTCACCTGGTCCATCTCTGACAACACTCTCCCCTTTCTGGATCTCTCTGTCTCCATCTTGGGAGACAAGCTTTCCACTGACATATATTACAAACCCACTAACTCCCACAACTATCTGGACTATACTTCCTCAACCTGACCCCTGCAACCTATCCCCTTCTCTCAATTTCTCCATCTCCACCGCATCTGTTCTCAAGTTGCGTTCTTCCAGTCCAGATCTACCAAAATCTCTGCCTTCTTGCATAAACATGGCTTCACATCATCACTATCAAATCAGCCCTCACCCACATTTCCTTCATTTTCCTCTATCTGCCCTGGCCTCCTCTGCAACAAACACAGAATCCTCTTCGTCCTCACCTACCACCCCACCAGCCTCTGGATCCAACACATTATCCTTTGGAATTTCCAGCACTTACAACAGGATCCCTACTAGACATGTCACTTCCCTACTCTGCCTTCCATAGGGTCTACTCCCTCTGTGATTCCCTTGTGTACTTTACCCCTCCCCACGAATTGTCCCGCCGACACCTTCCCCTGTTGCCACAGGAGGTGCCACACTTGTTCCCACACCTCCTCCCTCAACATAGTCCGGGGTCCCAAACAGTCCTTTCAAGTGAAGCAGGACTTCACTTGTGTATCCGCAGGATTGATTGACTGCATCCAGTACTCCCTTTGTGGCCTTCTCTACATTTGAGAGTCTGGGTGATCACTTCGCTGAGCACCTTTGCTTTGTCCGCACCAGTGACAGAGACCTCTCAGCAGCCAACCATTTCAGTTCTGTGTCACACTCCTATACTCACATGTCTGTCCAGGCTATGTTCTATCCCACCAAGAGCACCTGTAAGTTGGAGGAATAACACCTCATTTTCCGCCTGGGTGCTCTCCAACCAGGTGACTTTTCCATTTTCTGCTAACCTGCTCTCCTCTTCCCTCCCCTCCCCTCCCCCTTCCAGCTCTCCTTCCCCCTGCCCTCTTTATTCACCCAACCATCCTTCCTCCCTTGCTTGCTGCTGTCCCCTCACTCCCTTCTCCATCTACTATCTCCTCCCTTTGCCATCATGCCTTCCCACCCCCCCACTCTTTTATTCAGACATCTACCGACATTGTTCCATACCTTGATAACGAAACCAGTTATGTATTTTTACCTTTGCTATATAAAGGACACTGATCTGCTGAGTTTCTCCAGCTTTGTGATTTTACTTCAACCACGGTATCTACAGATTTTCTTGCTTTACTTGTAAATTTTGTTTTTCCAAATTAATCTTTTGTCTTTTGTACATACTGGCTTTGTATTGAATTGAATACATTTTGAATACTTGAATTTGTTGGTTCAGCTCAACTTACTCTGCTCAATAACTTCTTACCTTTTGAAATTTACTTTAATTTACACTGTTGCACTGCTTGGGTGCTTATTATAGATGTACAAATCATCTGAAGGAAATTGAAGAGTAACTTCAAAATAAGATGAACAGAAGAGTCTTCATTTAAATTTATACTGCAGATGAATAAGGATAAAGAGTGCTGAGATTTCTCAGTTGCCTTGTATAAAAGCCTAAGAAGAAAGAAATAGGCTGCATTTGATTCTGGAGTAATTGAAGATAAGTGGAGTGTTTTCCCATGGGACAATATTTAAGTAATTCTGAGCGTAATGTAAAACAGTGATTTTAGATGAAAAAGAGAAAATAAAGATATAAATATCCACTGAAGGAAGTTGAATTTCAAATATCTCTAATAGAATACACTGGAGCTATAAACCTAAAATCAAGGCAGAAAGTGATGGAATTGCTGGTCATCAAATTATCAACCTTATTTTTGAAAAAAAAAACCTCTTCAGTGGGAAGGAACCCACTATAGTTTTACTAATCACTTTCCACAAGTGCCTAACACAGTTTTCTTTAGAAAAAGTAATTATTTAGCTGGAGGTAAATGAGGTCTAATGCATTACACAAAAGTGCTGGAGAAACTCAGCAAGTCATGCAGCTTCCATTGAAAGCAAAAGGCATTCAACACTTCATGCCTGAGCCCTTCATGACCTGTTAAATTTCCCCAGTACTTCTATTTACTGAATTATTTGCTGGATTTTCTGATCTTATAGTTGCGATCTTTCTCCACTTTTTTTTTGTCTCGACATCTCGAGAACTATTAATTGGTATTGCACATGACAATATATAATAATAAAGCTTCCATTATTATGCCTTCCATATATGAAACTTGTGTGGTGCACAATAGAAATAATCAAAACTTGCTCTTTTCTTCTAATCATTAAAAGTGTACACAGTTCTTTGTTGAATAATGGCAAAATAAATAATCTTTCCAAAATGTAGTGAGTCATTATACAGGTACAACAGCAATTCAAATGAATAAAAATAAGCAGAAGTTTTATTTCTTTTCATAATTTTCCTTTAGGTACAGGATACAAATTAAAAGAACTTGCATCTCTTTCTGAAGGCCAAACTTTAATCATTGGTGGGAAGGAGATTGAGATTATGGGAAGAATTTCAACAGAGGACTTTATGAGTGGCCGCTGTTTCCATGCAACTGTTACTGCTTCGTCAAACCTGTCAGTGACGACCTCCTCACAACAGTCTCTGATCAAACAGTTTACCAGCCCATTGAGGAATGCTTCTGGATCCATCCAAATAGAAGGCCTTAAAAAACCCTTGGATTGTAAACCAAGGCATGATCCAAATATATCAAGTAAGCATTTTAACTGTGGCTGCTGATCCAACTGTGATGTTATTTAACAACTTCATTACTGTTGCTCTCTGCTATTTCCATCAGCTTCTCCAATAGTTGTGTGAAAAAATAGTATTGCAGCATGCCCTTCAGTTCCCTGAGTATGTGAAGGAATCAAGAACCTATGAATACTTCTCTAATCTTATTTTATTCACCCCACATTCTCCTCATCTCCCACCAGATACTACCATTCAGCCATTGCAATAGCTAATTAACCTGGCATCCTGCATGTCTTTAAGAAGTGGGAGGAAACCAGGGCACCTAGAAGGAACACTTGCAGTCACAGAAAGGATCTTCAACCTCCACTTTGACACAACCGAAGTCAGGAATGAACCTGGGTGGCAGGAGCTGTGAGGCAGCAGTTCTACTGACATATTCTTATATTGTATATCAGGTTCCAAATCTGGTGTATTTTGTTGACTGATTTCATCTTAAAGCAGTTTAAGGGATTTCAACATTCTGATGTAGGAGAGAGCTGTGGTCACTATTTTTGTTCACTTTTTAGAAGCATTTTCATTTACTGAAATTTTAAAAAACAAATACATAGGAAACTGAGGGGTGATTTGATAGATATTTAAAATTGAGCGGGACAGATAGAATCAATGTAGACATGCTTTTTCCATTAAGAGTGGGGGAGATTCAAACAAGAGGACGTGGATTGAGATGGAAGGGGGTGGGAGTGTGGAATAAGCTTCTGACCGAAGTGGTAGATGTGGGTTTGATTTTAACATTTAGGGAAATGTTGGATAGTTGTATGGACGAGAGAGGAGTGGAAGGCTATGGGCTGGGTGTGGGTCAACGAGACTAAGTGGGAGAAGGTGTTTGGCACGGACTAGAAGGGCCAAACTGGCCTATTTCTGTGCTGTAATTGTTATATGGTTAACTTCCAAACTTCTGTCAAATCCTTCTTGATTTCACTATTACAAGAATGTGCACTCTGCAAGATGTAGTTTTTGATTAATTGACCAGATCTTGAATTCACATCCATGTTGAACTTTCCACTTTGAGTTGCTGCTTGCCAACAGTTAGAGAATGGGAGTCTTAAAAGTATTTTTGGAGACCATTTGGCCCTCTGATGAATCTAGCAAAGAGATAATCAGCTTGACATACTCTACAATGTAAAACACTTTGTTTTTTCCAATTCTAATAAAGGGTCATTATTCTGAAACATTAGGTCCGTTTTTCTCTCTAGCTGTCCAACTAGTTAAATAGTTTTTTATTATTAAATAGTCCTATTTTTTTTTGACCTACTCCCCAGGTTCAGTAAATTAAAGATTTTCATCAGCAAAAAGGTATTGCAGTAATTATGAAATGTTGTGGTTAAATGTGATATAACTGCAGTAAAACATATCAGTTCATGGGTGTGGAATATTTCGCTGTTTTGTCCATTCTAGTGTGTAACATTATTGTCTGTATAAGCTATAGAATAATAGTTGAAAAGATTAAAGATAATAATTGGAAGTATAACTTTCAATTTACCAACAGATGCTTTAGTAATGCCACGTCCAAATCTGAGTCACCAGTGGATCTTCAATAAAGCTGGCATGCCATTGGTGGACGTGGTGGTGGATCCTTATCTCACTGTACATTTTCGACCTCACCAGAGGGATGGTGTAATTTTCCTTTATGAGTGTATAATGGGAATGAGGTAAACTATCCTATCTTCTCATGGCATGAAATGTGATCTTCCATCAAATTGTCATTGAAAAGATGTTTTCATTTAGCAATACCTAGTTACATTACATTGGTGATTTAGTATTGAGAATCATGAATCTTATAGCATGGAACAGGCCCTTTGGCCCAACTCGTTCATGTTGATCAAGTTGGAATTCGTGGCTGGTCATATGTGCCTGCATTTGGTCCACATCCATTTTAGACCTTGTGATTGTGAGTGCCTAGTGAAAACATTTTTTTTCAATCATGTCTCTTGTTCAACTGGTGTGTTTAATATTAATAAAATTTAAAATTAATAAAATTTCATCCCACAGAGTATTTGAAAACATGCATTTGAATAAAAAGAATGATGAAAATAAATACAGGGGCCTCCATAATGTTTGGGACAAAGATTTTTTTTTCCCTTTATTTGCCCCTGTGCTTCACAGTTTTAAATTTGTAACCAAACATTTCACATGTAATTAAAGTGCACATTGCAGATCTTATTTAAGGTTATTTGTATACATTTTGGTTTGACCGTGTAGAAATTACTGCACTTTTTTATACATAGTCCCCTCATTGCAGAGCACCATAATGTCTGGGACATATGGCTTCACATATGTTTGTGAATACTCTGGTATGTTAGTTGTTCCATTGGTGCAGGTATAAGAGAGCTAGGCTTGCTTCTAAGCTTTTAATCACCTTTGGAGTCTGCAGTTGCCATTTTTCAACATGAGGACCAAAATTGTGCAAATGAAAGTCAAAGGAACTATTATGAGGCTAAAAAACAAGAATAAAACAGTAAGAGACGTTACCAAAATCAACAGTTTGGAACATCATTAAGAAGAAGGAGTGTATCAGTGAGCTGAGAAATCGCAAAGGGGCTGGTATTCCAAGGAAGACCTCCACTGCTGATGAGAGAAGAATTCTCATCATAATGAAGAAAAATCCCCAAACAGCTATGCTACAGATCAGAAACACTCTTCTGGAGGCTGGTGTGGGTATGTCAATGACTACTGTCCGCAGAAGACTTCCTGAGTAGAAATATAGAGGCTACATTGCAAAATGAAATCTATTAGTTAGCTACAGAAAGGATGGCCAAGTTTCAGTTTGCCAAGAAGTATTTTAAAAAGCTTGCAGAATTCTGGAAAAAGGTCTTGTGGACAGATGAGTCCAAGATTAATCTGTATCTGACTGATTAGCAAGAAAAAAGTGTGGAGGCATAAAGGAACTGCCCAAGATCCAAAGCATACCACCTTTGCCATAGTTTGCATATTACATATTTCTATTCATGAAGTCTTTTGACACCCACACCTGCCTCCTGAAGAATGTTTTTGATCTGTCAGACAGGTGTTTGGGGACTTTTCTTCATTATGATGAGAATTCTTCTCTCATCAGCAGTGGAGGTCTTCCTTGGAATACCAGTCCCTTTGTGATCACTGAGCTCACCAGTATACTCTTTCTTCTTAATGATATTACAACCTGTTGATTTTGGTAATCCTAAAGTTTGGGTGATGTCTCTTACTATTTTGTTCTGTTCTTCAGCCTCATAATGGCTTCTTGTCTTTCAATGGCACCACTCTTGTCCTCATGTTGAAAAATGGCGATTACCAACTCCAAAGGTGATCAAAATCTTAGAAGTAAGCATAGCTCTCTTATACCTGCACCAATTAAGCAATTAAACATCTGTGAAGCCAAATGTCCAAAACATTATGGTGCCCTGAAATGAGGGGACAATGTATAAAAAGTGCTGTCATTTGTACATGGTCAAACCAAAAGATATACAAATGACCTTGAATAAAATCTGGAATGTGCACTTAAATTACATGTGAATTATTTGATTACAAATTTGAAACTGGAGCACAGGGGCAAATAAAGGAAAACAAGTGTCTGTGTCCCAACTATTATGGAGGGCACTGTATGTCCGAAAGATCAGAAATGCTCTTCAGGAGGCAGGTGTGGATGACTATGTCAATGATCACTGTCCACAGAAGGTTTTGTGAAAAGAAATTCAGAGGCTATACTGCAAGATGCAAACCACTAGTTAGGCACTGAAAGGATGGCCAGGTTACAGTTTTCCAAGAAAAATTTAAAAGAAACTAGAATTCTAGAAAAATGTCTTGTGGGCAGATAACACCAAGATGGCAAGAGCAAAGTGTGGAGGCGTAAAGTAATTGCCCAACATCATATGCATACCACCTTTGCCATGATTTACATTGTGAAGCAAAATGTATGCAAATAACCTTGAAGAAAATCTAGAATGTACACTTAAATTACATGTGAATTGTTTTATTACAAATTTAAAACTGTGGAGCATGGGGGTCAAATTAAGAAAAAAAGTGACTTTGTCCCAAACATTATAGAGGGCATTGTATATCATGTATTCTCTCCAGGAACAGTGACAGAATAAGGCATGTCGTCCTCCAAATTCTCTGGTTTTAGCACATTGTTTTTTGTGCACTACACAAAGTCACTTAATTAAAAATGTAGCTGAATGGTTCTCATAAGACGTCATAAAAAGACAGAAATGCTGGAGGAAGTCAGCAGGTCTTGCAGCATCCATAAGAAGTAAAAATATATACAGTAGCTGACGTTTTGGGCCTGAGCCCTTCTTCAAGGTACGAGAAAAAACCAGGCAGGTGCCTGAAGCCCAAAATATCAGTTATATAGTATATCTTTACTCCTATGTCCACTGTGAGACCTAATGACTTCCTCCAGCATTTCTGTCTTTTTACTACAATCACAGCATCTGCAAAATTTTGTGTTTCACTCATAAGATGTCAGTTTGGTTAAAAGACCCTGGTGCAGATGAAGCACATAAACTCAAAGGAACATAGTCTTGTGCATGTTTTGGTAGCTTTTTTTGTCAACTTCATTTGAATACGCAAGGTCTATTGATGGGAAAAGCAAATTATGACAAAGTATGCAGGACTTGCTTTAATCCAGTTCTGTGCATGGATCAACCTTTGGATGGTTCATAGAATCATGGAGTGTGGAAATGGGCCCTTCAGCCCATCATTTTGACCTTTCTGACTATCTACACTAATCACATTTATCTGAATTTGGAGCATATTGATCTATGCCTTGCATCATGTTGAAAAATGGCGATTACAGACTCCAACGATGCCTGTCTAAATGCCTCTTAAATGTAATAGTTGTACCTGATTGCACACCTCTCTTGAAAGCACATTCCTGATATCAAGCATTCACTGTATAAAAGGAAAAAACCTTGCCCATCAGACCCTCCTTTAAGACTCTTTTCTATTACTTTTAACCACTGCCCTCTGGTTAGGTTTACAACTCTTCTTTCACATCATTCTTTAAAAATATCCCTGTCTTGCCTTTAACTTGCTGTAGGTGTCGTGAATGGGAGATTGCTTTGTTAAGTACTTTGGCATTGTCCGTCGCAATACTGGGGATTTTCCATTAACAACCCATTTCAGTTCCCAGCCTCATTCCCATGCTGACATGTCTCATATACTGAGACCACCCGCAAATTGGAGGAAAAACACCTCTTTTTCCATCTGGGCAGTCTTCAACCTCCAATTTCTGATAGGCTCCTCCCCTGTCTCCCTCGCTTTCCCAACTCCTCTGTCTCCTTTCCTCCAGCTTCTCATCCCCTTACCTCTCCATTCAGAGAGCCACAACCTTGCTTATCACTTCCCAGCTTTATTGTCTTCTGCTCTCTCACCCATATACACATGACGTCTTGCCTTTGGGTTTGTGCCCCTTCCCCTGCCCCCCCCCCAACTATTTCATTCAGGTGTCTACCTGCTTTTTGGTCATACCTTGATGAAGGACTTCGGCCTGAAACATTGGTTATTTATTATGTTGTAGCTGTGCGCCACTCGAAAGAAGTCGCGCACACGTTGTGTACTCAGGTTAAGCTCTGAGTTTTGTTAGGGCTCAAGCCCGACTTTTATACTTGCACTGTTCCCGCCATAGCCCCCCTTGGCTGAGGTCACAACATGCATAACAAAAGCGGGTTTCCCACGCGCGGGTATTTTTATGCGTAACAATCCCCTTCTTCCCTGCACGATTTCCCTGTCTGTTGGCTGCGCATTAAGGCCAGCACCATTTTGGGGTCGCTGGCCTTTAAGCTGCCCTTGCCGTTCACCCGCTGGTTCACTTGTTGGGACCAGTGCCGCTGGACAGGCTATTGGGCTTTGGATGTGCTAGCTACCACGGCAGGCCGCCACATCACTCCACCCCCCGAATCAGCGGTATTGTCCATGTAATTGTCCTTGGTGCCTGGAGGCAAAGTCTCTGCAGCCTTCAGTGGCCTGCCTCTTTGGCATGGTGCTGGTGTCTCGACTGGACACACTGGGTCCAGGTGTGCCGGCTTCAGCCTGTCTGTGGTGAATCCCTCAGTCTTGCTTCTGATCTCCAGCTCGAACGTGGCCCCATTGTTGTGGATGAGTGGAACGGACCTTCATATGGACTCTGAAGTGGTGTTCGATGTGGACCCCTGCGAATGAAAACATACTCACTGTCCTGCAGGTCTTTGAGTATGTTGGTCCTCACGTGTCCCTGCCTGGAAGGTAGAATCGGGGCCAGGTTGCCGACTCTTTCCTTTAGCCTGCTGAGGAACACTGCAGAGTCATCCTGCTGTCCACCTGGGGATGGTACGAATTCTACCAGGACCAGCACCTTGGGTGCCGAGTGGATGCCCATCAGCGAACATGGTAGCTTGTCTACCCAGTTGGGTCCTTGGAGTCTGGTTTTGAGGTTCCTGTGGAAGCGCTCCACCAACCCATTGGACTGTGGGTGGTAAGCTGTCGTGTGATGCAGCTGGACACCCCACAGGCTGGCGAAGTAAGGCCACAGGCTGGAGGTGAACAGGGCCCCTTTGTTTTTTTTTCAAACTTTATTTAAAAAATAACAGAAACATAGCATACAATATAAAAATAGTCAGTAAATTTTTTTCATTAATACCCATCCGCCACCCCCCCCCCACCCTTACAGCCAGCTCCCTTAAGGGGAGCAACAACAAAAAAATATATATATATATAATTTTTTTTAATGTTAACAACATTTCAAAGAATATCTAACTGCATATATTTCAATACGGAGACCACTTACTAACAAAAAAAAATTTTCATGTAAAGTATAAGTAATTTTTTCCATAACAACACATACTTTCAATTCATTATGTCAACAAGCTATATTAATCTCAGTATCATCTTTCCAGGTACTAGCAACACATTTACGTGTTACTGATAATACCATACGTACAAAAGCGATTTGAATTTTATCCAACCCAATTCCTCTTAATGAATATAAATTTCCCAACAAGAAAATTGTTGGATCTAACAGTAATATAAAATTATATAATTTCTCCAAAACTGCTTTAACTCCTTGCCAAAATGATTGAACTTTAACACAATTCCATACAGTATGTAAACAAGTGCCAATAGATGAACCACATCTAAAGCAAGAATCCGAATTACTAAACCCATATTTTTTAAAACTTTTTCAGGATCAAATATAATTGATGTAAAAAATTATAATTAACCATTCCATATTGTACATTAGTCAATTTAATTACATTGTCCTGACACATATTCGTCCAATCATCTTCGGGAAAAATAAAAACTAAATCACTCTCCCATTTAAGTTTAGATTTCTCCCAATCTGGTTTATCCATACTATCTTGTAACAAATTATACTTAACTGAAATATAACTCTTTTTCAGTATAGAGGAAATCAAAGATTCAAATCTCAACAAAGTAGGTAAAATCATCTCTCTACCATAATTATCTTTTATCAAAGCTCTAAGTTGATAATACGCAAACAAAAAATTTACAGGTATATCAAATCTTTCTCTCAATTGATTAAAAGAAATAAATTGCCCCTCTACAAAACAATCTTATATTGTTTTTATACCCTTAGAATCCCAAATCTTCAAATGATTGTTAAACATTGAAAAAGGAATAAGCTGATTATTATACAATGGAGTTAAAATAGATAATTTATCTTTCAACCCTAACACCCTATTTTTTTAAACCAAATCTTTAATAAATGTTTCAATATCGGCATATCATATTGCTGTAACAAATTTGAGTCCAACTAAATATAAATTCATGTATTTCAACCCTAGAAATACACGCCATTTCCACTTTAGCCCAACTAGGAGGCTGATCTAAATCCATCAATCTACTAATGAACTTCAACTGAGCCATTTCATAATAATTTTGAAAATGTGGTAGTTGTAATCCACCCAATGTATTCTTCCATGTAAGTCTGTGCAATGCCATTCGAGCTAATCTACCATTCCATAAAAACTCTCGCACTGCTTTATTCAAATCTTGAAAAAAACCCTTAGAAAGTAAACAAGATAGTGACTGGAATAAATAATGAATTCGAGGAAAAATATTCATTTTAATACAGTTAACCTGACCAATCAAAGTTAATGGAAGATCTTTCCACTTAATCAAATCTGCTTTAATCCATCTTAATATAGGTACATAATTTAATTGATATGATGATTGATAATTCATATCCATAAACATACCTAAATATTTAATTTTATTTGTCCACCTTAATTTTGTAATTGTTTTAAATTCAGAATAATCTCCCACTCTAACTGGTAAAATTTCACTTTTATCTCAATTAACTTTATATCCCGATAATTCTCCAAATTTCAACAAACACTCTTGCAGTTGTTTCAACGACTGTTCCGGTTCCATCAAGTATACCAACACATCATCCGCAAATAAGTTAATTTTATATTCTTTATTCTTAATCCTCATCCCTCTAATTTCTTCATTTTGTCTAATAGGCTGAGCTAACTGTTCAATAAGGCTGGTGACAATGGGCAGCCCTGTAGAGTTGAACGAGTCAATTTAAATGGTAAAGAAATCTGTCCATTTGTCACCACCCTAGCAATCAGGTTGGTATATAATGCCTTAACTCAACCAATAAAAAAAGGGCCAAATTTAAATTTCTCTAACACCTTAAATAAAAAATCCCACTCAAACCTGTCAAAAGCTTTTTCCACATCTAATGCAACCACCATAGGATGGTTAAGTTGCTTTTGATATGCATTGACCAAAGTAATTAATCAAAATATATTGTCTGATGCATTTCTATTCTTAATAAAACCTGTTTGATCAATATGTACTAATTTAGGCAAATATTTAGCAAGTCTATTAGCTAATACTTTCGCTGTAATTTTATAATCCACATTTAATAAAGAAATAGGTCTATACGAAGATACTTTTAATGGATCTCTATTTACGGAAGCTATTCAGGAAATGCTGAACAGAAAGTCCCCAGGGGACGATGGATTCCCTGTGGAATTTTATAAACTTTTTATGATGATTTTTCTAATGAATTTGGAGAGGTGTTGAATCAAGTTACTGAAGATCGGAAGATACCAGAATCATGTTCTTGTGCTTTAATAACTGTTATTCCAAAAAAAATAGCTTCCATAAATAGAGATTCCAATTCCTGAACACCAATTCCATCTAATACCGGTAACTTTAATTTAGATAAATAAGAGTCAATAGAACCATCATCCTGTTTCCCCTCAGAAAAATATAATTTTTGATAAAATTAACAAAACTGGTTATTAATTTCCTGAGGCTTATGTTATTATTGAATTCTTCTTAACAGGATTAATGGTCCGAGACGCCTGTTCAGCTTTCAATTGCCAAGCAAGTACCCTATGAGCTCTTGCCCCCAACTCATAATAATGTTGTTTAGATCGATTAATTAAGCGCTCAAATTGACAAGTTTCTAAAGTATTATAACGCAATTTCAACTTCTCTAATGAAACTTTTTTTTATCTTCTGTTACCCCATTCTGAAAGTCCTTCTCTACCTCAGCAATCTTATTTTCTAACTCTAAACTTTCTGTCACATTGTTTCTTAACTTTCGTAGAATAACTAATGATCTGCCACTCAAATAAGCTTTTAAAGCATCCCATATTACAAAATGACTATCCACAGAATTAACATTTTCAGTCAAAAATAAAGAAATCTGGTAACAAACTCAGGTTTCTTCAATAGCATTACATTAAACCTCCATCTAAACAACAGACGTACTACCTCTGAACTTTCGCAAGAAAAAAGTAATAATGAATGATCAGATATAACTCTACTTTTATATTCAGCTCTTAATACTCTACCTTGTAAATATGCTGATACCAAAAATAAATCAATTCTAGACAATGAATCATGTCTCGAAGAATAAAAAGAAAAAACTTTCTCTGCAGGGTTAACTTTTCTCCAAATATCCACCAAATTTAAATCTTTCATTAACACATTAATTTGTGTTGCCATCTTTGATTTCCTTATACTTTTTGGATTTCTATCCAATAAAGGGTCGAGAACACAATTAAAATCACCCCCAACTAAAACATTTTCATTAACTTGAGTTAACAATAAAAAAAGCTTCTGAAATAGAAAGTCCACGATTCAGCAAATATTTTACAATACACTCTTAATACTCTGCCAGCATACCCCTCTGAAGATTCCAATTCAAAGGGTAAATTTTTATGAATCAAAATCGCTACTCCTCTAGCCTTAGAATTAAAAGAAGATGAGAAAACATGACAAACCCAATCCCTTTTCAATTTCAAATGTTCTATCTCAGTCAAATGTGTTTCTTGTAAAAAAGCAATATCAATTTTCATTTTTTTAAATATAAGCCAATATTCGCTTTCTCGTAATTGGATTATTTCACCAATGCACATTAAAAGTTGCAAAATTCAAATGAGACATTTTTTAAAAACTACTAATATAAACACACACTACAAAATAATGCTCCCCTCTACAATTCTTCCAAAAAAGAAAGACCCCTCAAAAAAGAAAAAAAAAGCTAAAAAAAACAAAACAACAAAAAAACCCACCCAAAGGTAGTAATATCCTATAAAAGTGGGTGTGGTAAACCCACTAGCGCAGATGACTGTCAAAGTTTTCAGTGTCATCCACCTCCACCCCCCCCCCCCCCCAGCCAGATACATATTCATTATACTAAAACACAATCGAATATAGTCCATATATTCAACCCAATGATTCCAAGCCCAACGACTGCTCCGGATCTTCAACATCGAGGAGACTTTGTGTCATCTCTTCTTTCTTTCCATTCTTCCCATTCCCATGTCCATTTCCATTTTCATTCTCTCTCCTCTTAGGAGATAACAGAGGAGAAGATCCATTTCTTTGCAATTCCAACAAAGAATTGGCAAAAACCAAAGCATCATGATCATTCTCAAAAAATTGAGATTGAAAATGTCCATAGAAAACTTTCAAAATTGCAGGATAACAAAAAGCAAACTTGATACTTTTCGCCACAAAACGTCTTTAGCCATATTAAATTCTCGTTATCTTCTAATAACCTCTTGACTCAAATCAGCATAAAAGAACACCCTATTATGTTGAACCATTAATGGAGATCGATTCTGTCTTGCGTTCTGCACTGCCATACGTAAAATAATTTCACAATCTTGATATTTTAAACAACAAATCAAAACTGCTCTCGGTGCTTGCCTGGATGTGGCCGCCTTCTCAGAGCTCTGTAAGCTCTATCCAATTCCAAACCTTCGGGGAAAAACTCTTTACCCAGTACCTCTGTGATCCAGTGCTTAAAATTTTTTATAGGGTCAGCACCATCCATATCCTTTGGAAGACCACATTATTCCTCCGACTTTGATTTTCCAACGAATCAATCTTCTTCATTAAATCTCCTTTCTGAATCCCCCAATCTACAAAAGAACCTTCCACTTTTGCCATTTTTTCTCTATTACGTTCTATCTGAGTTTGACACTCAGAGAAAGCTGCTTCAATTTTCTTAAAATGATCTTGCACAGTGTCTACTGATTGTATTCATTTATTAATATTACTTTTAATACAGTAATTTCCTGTTTCACGGTTGACATTTCATCACACAAAGTATTCATTTTTATTTTCATCTCCATAAATTCTTGAGTCATTTTTGATATTTGTTTTGACATATTATGCACTTGCTGCATTTGACCAGCAATCCCTTCCAAAAGAGTGAACACTGAATCTAGTCCAGATTCCACTTCCACTTTTTGAGAGTCACCTTCTTTAACTGCAAGCTCCTCCTCTTGGACATATTCCAATAAGGTAAGTTCCTCTTCTTCCTCAGTCATCACAGGTCCTCTAACTGAACAGCTGCGGGTCTGGATACCCGATGCCGGCACCCCAAACTCTTCGGGATGCCGACGTTCGGGTTCCCCCACAGCGCCAATTGTTTCCAACAGCTCCTGGGCCCGCGATGCCGCACGCAGGCCATGCAAGGCCGTCAGACGCGCCGAGATGTCTTCCAATGCTACCTTGTGTGCCACCAGCGAGGTCGCGGGCTCGTGGGTCCCTTTATCGGCCGTGCCGCCTGCGCGCACGGCTTCCCGTGGACGCGGGTTGGCAATGGCCGAACTCACAGGTGTGCCGGCGTCATCTTGCGCATGCAAGATCGGCGCCAGAGTCGAGCTCAAATGGGCTGGAGTCCTCTGAGGCTTGGAGGCTACTAACACGACTCCGTGGATTCAGCTATGCAGGTAGGCCTCAATTCTTCCACACTTTTATATGGTAGTTTTTTCTGAAGCTGAGGTTTAAACTTTTTCACATTATTGATGCCATCATAAAGCACTGTTATTTAAATAACTGTAAATCTTATTTTTAATCACCTTTGTACTTTTTAAAAACTGGATATTTAATGATCCAGCTGGGGAGAGGTGGAACACATGTCTTCCTTCTACGCCATCTTGCTACGCCCCCCTGGACCCCTTTGTCAGATGTGTTACCTGTACTGACTGGGACGTCCTGGAGCTGCAGTCCCAATATGGCATTCCTGTATTGGGGAATCTCCTCATCTTTCTGCTGCACCTCCCCAAGTGCCACGAAGTCTACTCCCCTCAATAGCATGTGGATACTTTGCCTGGACATAGAGTGCGTCGGCAGCCACCTTGTCCTTGTCAGAGACATGCCTTACATCTGTAGTGTAGACAGGTGTGGTTGCTGGCGGGCTGACCAGTAGTCCATGATCTTAGCCAAGGCAAAAGTCAGGGGCTTTTGATCTGTGAAAGCTGTGAAGGACCTGCCCTCTAGGAAGTACCTGAAGTGGCAGATGGCTAAGTACAGTGCCAGTAGCTCTCTGTCGAAAGCACTATACTTCAGTTCTGAAGGCCACAGATGTTTGCTGAAGAAAGCCAGCGGTTGCCAACTTCCTTCGATCTGCTGCTCCAGAACTCTGCCGACCACCTTTCCTGAGGCTTCCCACTGAAAGGGCTGTTAGACCATTTGACTCAGGATGTGCCAGGAGAGCGGCGTCCGCCAGGGCTTCCTTGGCCTTCACGAAGGCCTCCACTGACACCTAGTCCAGGTGATGTCTTTCACCTTGCCTGCCATCCAGGCGAACAAAAGCTGCATGATCCGGGCAGCTGAGAGGATGATCCTGTGATAGAAATTGATCATCCCCGCGAACTCCTATAGCCCCTTGGTCATGTTGGATCTGGGGAACTTCCGGATGGCCTCCATGTTACTGGATAGTGGTGTGGCTCCTTCCATGGTTATCCTGTGGCCCAGGAAGTTGATGGGCTCCAATCCGAAGTGGCATTTGGCTGGGTTGATCGTCAAGCCGAACTCACTCAATTGGGTGCAGAGGCTGCAGGGTTGTGTCATATGCTCCTGTTGGTTCCTGCTCGCCATCAGGTTGTCGTCCAGGTACATGAAGTTGTCGATCAGGTCTAGGCTCACCGCGTCCATGAGTTGCTGGAAGGTCTGTGTGGCGTTCTTTAGCCTGAACAGGATTTTGGAGGAATTCAACGAGGCTGACCGGGGTGATGATGGTGGTCTTGGGGACATCATCAGGGTGCACGAGGTCCAACTTGGACAAGATCTTTGCCTCGTGCAGGTTAGCCACCATGTCCTAGATGTGCGGCACGGGATACCAATCCGATTTTGTGGCCTCGTTGAGCCGGCAGTAGTCGCCGTGTTGTCTCCAGCCCCCAGTTGTTTTGGGTATCATGAGCAGGGGAGAACCTCATGGCTGTCCGACTGCTATATGATGCCGAGCTCCTCCAGCTTCCTGAATTCCTCCTTCGCCAGCTGAAGCATCTCCAGAGGAAGGTGTCTTACCCTTGTGTGGAATGGTGGGCCCTGTGACAGGATGTGGTGCTCTACTCCATGTCAGGGCATCACTGTGGTGAATTGGTGGGGTGGGGGGGGGAGAGCACTGCAGGGAACTTGGCCAGGACCCTGGCATATTTGTTGTCCGATCTCTGTACGGAGAGGCGGAAGGTTTGAAAAGTTTTGGCATGGACTAATCTCCTTCCCTTGAGGTCCACTAGCAGGCTGTGGATGCGCAGGGTCTGCCCTGAGGAGTGGCTGTTCCACTGTAGCCAGCATGAACACCCACGAGAAGAGGTTGCCTCCCAACTGCATTTGGGGCTTGCAGGTACCATAGGTCCAAATCGTGCTGTTGTTGGCAACCCTCAGTGTGGGGCCCAACTGCCTTTTCCTGGTGTCCTGTCCTGACAGGGGCAGGACACTGACCTCTGCTCCTGTGTCCACAAGGAAGTGTCGTCTGGACTGGCAGTCCCAAACATACAGGAAGCTGTCTTGGTGGCCAGTCGTCATGGCCATTAGCAACGGCTGGCCTCGGCCTTTCCCTAAAACGTGCATGGCATTCTGCACCTGCAGGTTCTGGTGCCCCATCTCTGGTGGTAGAAACACCACTGGTCATCTGGATCACCTCCTCTGGAGTGCTGCTGTTCTCTCAGTGGCTCTGCACAGATCTGGCTGCGGGGTTTAACGACAAGCTTCACAGATGCCGAGCATCCCCTCTTCTTTTTCCACAGAACGTCTGCTCGTGCTGCGACTTTCTGGGAGTCGCTGAAATCAATGTCATCCAGGAGCAGTTGGATGTCCTCAGGCAGTTGCTCCAGGAATGCCTGCTCAAACATGATGCAGGGCTCATGTTTGCCCAGGAAGTTCAGCATCTCTTTCAAGAGGGCTGATGGGAGCCTGTCCAGGTGGAGCAGATGTTCCCCTCTCTCATGCCGTGAGAGCCCGAAGGTCTCAATCAGCAAGTTCTTGAAGGCAGTGTATGCGCCTTCCGATGGGGTCTCCTAGATTAAGTTAGCCACCAGGCCTGCTGCGTCGTGGTCCAGGGCGCTCACCACGTGGTAGTACCGGTAGATTCTGCTGTAATCTGCTGGATCTGGAACTGTGCCATAGCCTGGTCAAACCACACGCGTGGTTGATTCGTCCAGAAGGTGGGTAGCTTGAAAGTGACCGTGTTGACTGCTGCCTGTACACTTATTGCTGGGTTTAGATGCCATCTAAACTGTCGTGGTCAGCAATTGTAGCCACATGCTACTCAAAAGAAGACATAGGTTGACTCAGGTTAAGCACTGAGTTTTATTAGAGCTCAGGCCTGACTTTTATATTTGCACTGATCCCGCCGAGGACCCCTTAGTTGACGTCACAATATGCATAAAAAAAAGCAGGTTTCCCACGCTTGGGTACTTTTCTGCATGACAATGCCCTTCCCTGTGTGCTGTCCTTCTTTGCACAGTAAGGCCAGTGCCATTTTGGGGTCACTGGCCTTTAAGCTGCCCTTGCCGTTCACCCGCCAGTTCGCTTTTTGGGTCCAGTCCCGCTGCGTAGGCTGCTGGCCTTTGGTTGGACTCACCGCACGATGTGCCAGCTCGATTGTGGCGGTGGCGGGCCACCACAATCTGCTATATAAAGAACACTGCATGACTTGTTGAGTTTCTCTAGCACTTTTGTGTATTAAATTACAATCACAGCATCTGTAGACTTTCTTAAATAGCACAAAAATACATTGATTTTAGCAAAACTCTGCTTAAAAAAGACCAAAACTTCCATGTGTATAATATAAATTCCTTTGAATTGTGCCTTGGTAAAAAAATTTGTAACCCAGCCCATCTTGTTTTACGTTTTGTAATTAAGCCGTTAAAATAAAATATATAGAATTTGAAACATCTGCTAACTTAAGATGTTGAAATAAATTCCTTAAAACTCAATAGTTTGTGGTAATTTTAATTGTAATTCTAAACTGTTAAATGTAAACTATTATTTCCAGAACACCTGACAGATTTGGCGCTATTTTGGCGGATGAAATGGGTCTAGGGAAAACCCTGCAGTGCATTGCACTAATTTGGACTCTCATGCGACAAGGACCTTATGGGAACAAGCCTATTATCAAGAAGACCCTTGTAGTCACACCGGGGAGTCTTGTGAAAAACTGGGTCAGAGAGTTCCAGAAATGGCTTGGACTGGAGAGGTTAAGGGTTTATGCAGTTGATCAGGTAATTTATCATCATTATTTATGTTTCTTCTTTTGATGCTGCTATAAAGTTTGGCTTTGTGGATAACAAAAATTTGTTTAAAAAATTATGATTTAAAAATGTTTATATATATATAAATATATATATATTGTTAGGTCTGCTTTGTTCATGAATGAGTGAGACAAACACCAGGCTGAGTCGAAATCAGGGTTCTTTGTTCTTTATTACCGGATTGTAACACTTGCGACTAACCATGTTAGTCGGAGAATGCATTCTGCCGTTATCAGCAAAATGGTGATTTTTTATACCCTTGGATATGTGCTTAGAACATCATCATATCATTACTTGTCCAATGACTAAAACTGTTGCTATCCTTTCCCTGCTAGCTTCCTGCCTCTCAATCCATCAATGTCTCTCTTATCTTGTAAGTACAAGGATGCATTCACATCTTGTTACAGCCCTGTACATTCCCATCTCATGATGTTTTACCTAACAGGAGTACAAGGACACCTCCCCTTCTTGTTACTGCCCTGTACAGGGTAACTCCCTACACATTCCCATCTCATGATGTTTTACCTTACAATATATATGTATAAATATATATATATATGTATAAAAAAAAATATATATATATATATATATATATAAATTATCTTTGGCTTGTCTTCGCGGACGAAGATTTATGGAGGGGGTAAATGTCCACGTCAGCTGCAGGCTCGTTTGTGGCTGACAAGTCCGATGCGGGACAGGCAGACACGGTTGCAGCGGTTGCAGGGGAAAATTGGTTGGTTGGGGTTGGGTGTTGGGTTTTTCCTCCTTTGTCTTTTGTCAGTGAGGTGGGCTCTGCGGTCTTCTTCAAAGGAGGTTGCTGCCCGCCGAACTGTGAGGCGCCAAGATGCATGGTTTGAGGCGATAACAGCCCACTGGCGGTGGTCAATGTGGCAGGTACCAAGAGATTTCTTTAGGCAGTCCTTGTACCTCTTCTTTGGTGCACCTCCGTCACGATGGCCAGTGGAGAGCTCGCCATATAACACTATCTTGGGAAGACGATGGTCCTCCATTCTGGAGACTACACACACTGGATATGAACATATTGTTAAACATATTGATGAACATATTTTCTTTCCTTTATATTATGTTAAGAACAAAAACTGAATAATTTACACCCATTTATAAAGTTCTTGAATGGTTCACTAAATTTATTTGGATCAACTACTACTAAGAAAATGGAATATGGAAAAAGTCATCTCCTGCCCCATAGTTCAATAGGTAGCAAGCACTTCTGTTGAGTCGAGGGACGATGCCATCTTTTGACCTCCAGCATTTTCATGCTTCTGTGCTGCAGTACACAAGCACAGATAGAATATGGTGGGGCTTGCTGTGTGGCATCATCTAATCCATTGACATCACTTAAATGGAAGAAATATGACTTATTCAAGATTAAATGTGAGGCAATAAGCTGACAATAAATTGGCATGTCAGGTATTGGAAGAGGTGAAGTTGCATATCATAATCTACATTTGGGTCATAGGTTCAATATGACTTCAGATTATGGTACTTGGGGACAGGTTATTAATGAGGATCAATAGGGAGAAACATCAGATACATGGGAGACTCCAGATGTAATGATATGAGATTAAAAAAAGAAGCTGTTGATCTGCTGTGATAAGAACAAAATCAAGCAAGAGAGGCCCTATAGATCCCCCTGAAGATGCAGAGCTGTTAGAGATGAATAGTGGGTTCAAACAAGTTAATAGCTGCAAAGGAAAGGGGGACACTTTGCCAAAGTGGTTGCCTTTCGTGAATTTGATGAGGTTAATTCCTTTGCTTTGGCAAGTTTTGAAATCCAACTGAGAAGTTTAAATGCAATTTACAGGAAAGGTGTGCATAGATTTGACAGATGACAATATGTCCAATGATATTAGAGAGGAAAGGGAACTTTCATATATAGTGATGGTACAAGCGGGATCAAGGTTCTTTCGGACAATGGAAAGTGAATGTGTCTTTTCAAGGAGGGGGCACTTCTGATTTTTACACATAAATAATGACAATCCCATAATAAATTTGCATAATGACTGTTCACACAGGCAGGGTGTTTACACTGGAGTTGTGACTTCAAAGGCTGAACATTTGAGGCGGGGTTAGTTTGAAGTAGGGATAGGGTCGTCCCCATCCCCTGTTGTCCCCATCCCTCGTAGTCCGCATGGGTGTGCTCTCTTTACTCTCAGTGGAAAGGTAACTCTCAGCCCAAAGCACATGGTGAGAGAGAAGCAGACGATGGCTAGCTCAATGTGGGAACAATGGCCATCTTCCTTACCCATAATCCCCCATGCAGCTGGAACCACTCTGCCAGAGCCAGGGATATGCAGAGTGGTTCCAACTGCGTGGGGGATAATGGGTAAGGGAGATGGCCATTGCTCCCACATTAAACTGTTGCCATGAGCCAGTGCGGTGCTCCGGTGAACTCTGGGTTCAGCAGCACTGAGCCCCTGCTGCCACATCAGATGGGGGGGGAGGGTGACGAACAGATGGCTGGGGCGGGGCAATAGACAGACAACTGGGGATGGGGGCTGACGAACAGTGAGGGCTAGGAGCGAGGCAATCAGACATATTCATGAGTCCATTTTTGCAGTGTGCCTGCAATCAGTTTAGACTGCAGGTGGTCTGTAAAAAGGTCATGGGGTCCTGGAGGAAAAATGATGGGATGGAATTTAGCAAATAAATTCTGTCACAACATTTTTACACTGCCAGAGGAGTGGGAAATTTGTGCAAATTTTCTGCTTCTCAGCGGCTGTGTAAAAGTCATAACTGACAAGAAAATATTTACAAGATCAACTTTCATGGAGAATAGAGAGAGAAAATTAATGTTCAGCAGTCTATAATTTTAAATTTAGTCATACAGCCCACAAGCCCGTGCCACCCAGTTAAATTTAAACATACAACATGGGGAATAGGCCATTTCGGCCCACAAATCCGTGCTGCCCAACTTACACACCATTAACCTACACCCCTGGTATGTTTTGAACGGTTGGAGGAAAACCGGAGCCTCCAGGGGAAATTCACACAGGTATGAGCAGAACGTACAAACTCCTTACAAACAGCAGAGGATTTGATCGAAATCCAGTGGAGTATGGTCAAGGAAATAAGAGGAAATCTTATGGACAATTGATCTTGGAGAGGAAATGAACCCATTTAGAAAAGGAAATTTGTCTCTTTGATGAAGGCCAGGTGAGGGGTATTCAAGTCAAGAAACCTGCTCCTCGACAAGAAGACCAAGTACAATTTCTGCAAGGCCATCAGAGAAGTCAAGCGATGTACTGCACCATGTTCAAGCCCCAAGAAACTATCATAGATCCACTGTGACTATGGCAGGGCATCCATGCTATTGTAGAATATTATTCAAAACCTAGCAGCACAGCATGCAACATTCCACAATGAGTTAAACATGATCTACGCTTGCTTTTAACAGGGAGTCAGCAGTGAACTGACACCAACACCAACTTCTACAACGATGTCATATACATGGTAACTTCGACTGAAGTCAGGGTGGCTTTCTGGAGGGTGAATCCAGAAAGCAACTAGCCCATACCAAGTCCAGGGACGTTCACTGAGAGCCTGATCAAATCAACTGGCAGATGTATTCACAGGCATCTATAATCTCCCTACAACAGGCCACAGTCCCCACTTATTTCTAAAAGGCAACTGTCATGACAAAACCTAAGAAAACCATAATAAGATCCCTAATTGACTCTAGACAGATGGCTTGATTCCCCTATCATAATGTGTTTTGAGATACTGGTCATGGCTCACATCAACTCTAGCTTACCAGCCTGCCTTGACCCACTTCAATTTGCCTACCATCCAAACATATCCACAGAAGAAGCCACTTTCCTTTACCATGGAGCATTTGGATGTCAAGGACATCTTTAGACTCCACCTTAAATACTATACTCCTTAGCAAACTCATTCACAGTCTTTGGGATCTAGGCCTTGGTGTCTCCCTCTGCAACTGGATCCTTCACTTCTTACTCAATGGACTGCAGTCAGTGAACGTGGATAACAGCGCCCCCTCCACAATCACATTCAACACCTGCGGTCCTCATGGATGTGTACTTTGACTCCTCCTTTACTGTCTCTGTACCCATGACTACATAGCTAAACACCATTCCAACTCCATCTTCAAATTGCTGAAGACACCACAGTAGGATGATGATAATGAGTTTGTTGTTATATCTATTTGATAAGCATACAGTATTTGCTGGATTCATGATGTGGTGTGGGAGCTGCTTTGCTCAAGATCGGAAGATGCTACAGAAGGTAATTAATGCAGCTGGGAACATAACACAAACTTCCATGGATTCTATCTGCATCTTCCACTGCCTAGGAAAGGAAGCCTACTTTCAGAAGGGCATCGGATCCTGGACACTTTTCTTTCCTCCCATCAAAGAGAAGGTTCAAAAAGCTTGAAGACAGTTTCTTCCTTGTAGCCAATCAGGCTCCTGATTGAACTGCATAACAACTGAGTTCATGGTTGGAGCACAGGTTGTTCCACTTTGTAAATGATAAGGGACAATGTGGCAAAGTAGCCCTATAAATGGTCTCAGTATTGGTGATTGTGAAACTATCAAGAAGGCATACAATACTTCCACTTTCTAAGGAGATTGGATAGACCTTCAAATACTGTATTGAACTTATACTACTGTATTATGGAACTTGTACTGACTGGTTGCATCATAGGCTGGTTTGGGCTGCAGAAAGTGGCAGACGTAGCCAAGTCCATCATGGGCATCAACCTCCCATGCATTGAAAATATCTATGTGAGGCTATTTTTACATTGCCTTGGGATTTTTGAATCGTAATTAATTTTGGAAGATTAATTACTCGATTTTAAAGAAGTGATTTAAAGACAAGAGAGCAGAGAATATGGCATTTACTTTATAGTGGAGATGCCAGCTGAGAAATGTGGTATGGATTAGTTGTTGCCATGTGGAATGATGGGACACTCAGAAATTTGGAGTGAATTTAACCTATGGCTGCAATATGGCAAACCTCTGACATTTCCTATAAAGAGAATATGAGCATCTGGAGAAAAAGTAAGAAAAAATGGTGATCACAAATAAAACTACGTAGCCCATGGTGCAGAAATAACATTAAGTAAAGCTGCGTATCAGTTTACTGTCCATATCTCTAATTTTTACCAGCTTATTTATTGTAGGATCACAAAGTAGAGGACTTCATCAATTCGCCACTTTACTCTGTTCTCATCATTAGTTATGAGATGTTGTTGCGCTGCCTGGAACAAATTAAAATCTTGCAATTCAACTTAATAATTTGTGATGAAGGACACCGTTTAAAAAATAGCTCAATTAAGACATCCTCGGCAATTCTTAGCCTTTCTTGTGAGAAAAGAGTGATTCTTACTGGTAAGTTATCTTTCAATCATTCCTAATTCTAAAATGTTTGATGAATATAATATATGGAGGAATTGCATATCTAATTCACCCTCAATAGCTGAACCACTCTTTTCTTAAAATAAAACTTCCATCTGCTGTATCATGGCGGAGCATCCACACTGCTTGCAATGTAGGAGGCAATTTGCTTTATTTAAAGGGAACATTGTTTCACAACCTGACTTTGCTTTCTTTCTCTTGAAATGATGCTGCTACAAAGTTTCCTTAAGTAGCAGTGAAAATTAAGTTTGTTCATATTTGTTTTAGACAATTAAATAACATTTTCAACAGGAAAACATCTTAATAATAGGCAAGGTATCATTAATGAGTAGCTTGCAGTTCTGTAATCAACAGAGGGACTAGACCCTTTTCATACCTGGCCCTTCAGCTTTACAGCAGTCACATGTAACCACCATTTAATGAGTAGGTGATTTGTATTTTCTTACTTCCGTTTGAATTAACATTAATGCTTAAACTAAATCATGTTCAAATGTGGCTTCAAGAGAAGGAAAATTTATTTTTTTCAGCTGCTTCTGAATGTCTCCATCATATAATCTTTTTTTCTCATTAGTATTTCAGGAGATCTTTGGGTATAAAGGACTGATCCTACATTGCCATTCCCCTTTACTCCTTAATGAGACTGTTAAATTAAAACATAGCCATACATGATAGAAAAGCTATCTTGTTTGTTGCATCTAACTGTTATATGTACATTCTAATGAACAGTTTGACTAGCTTTGCTAAATCTGTAGCTTCAGAACTAATGAGCATGAATTAGCCCAATTACCAAAAATAGATTATTCTTAATATTATGATTGTGTTACAAACTTGTGTTTTATGATATAGATTATTAACACGACACCTGCAAAAGTTAATTGGTATGTGTGTACATTCACTTAATCAATGTAAGGTTTTGAATTGTTATATCTCATTTAAATGTTAATTGTATATAGGTACCCCATTACAAAATGATCTTCAGGAATTCTACTCTCTTGTAGAATTTGTGAATCCTGGTGTTCTTGGATCCTCATCCACCTACAAAAAGGTTTATGAGGAACCCATCATCCGGTCACAACAACCCTCTGCAACTAAGGTAAGAATTGATATTTTTCTTCTCTCGAGGATGTCCTGAAGTGCATTTTTAGATACATTTCAACTTTCTCATTATTGAATACTGTTACTTGTATAGGTTGGTATAGAGATATAAACTGGAGCTGCAGGTTTTTATGGTTTAGTGATTTTATGACTTCACGATTGGTGTTGGCGTTGCACAATTGCTCAGCAAAAGGAGGTGTAAAGCGCTCCTTCCATCCGATAGCCTACAGGTCACCCTTGGGCAAGGTGTAGTACCTGATTAGCCTCCCAATCAGGGTCACGTGAAGCCACGGGTTTTTATAAACAGATTCTACAAATTGAAGTTTATGGTTGTAAAACTAAAATCACTGGGCAGATGAATCTGATGATCAATGGCCAGGTATGGACACTGCAACTGAAGAAGACAATGGAAAACCACTGCCTTTTTCCCTTGTATAATCAGGAACTCAACATCGACTATAGTCTTCCCCGATGGCGAAAAGCAACAACTACAATTCAGAGAGTCAGAGATCATGACGAATGGAGAGACATGATTGCCTATGCCGAATGGCGAGGCCCCTGAATGAATGATTCCACTATTACAGAAGATCAATTTATCCAGTGAGCCTCTGATTTTATAAATTTATTCATTTCACATTTAGGAATACTGAGGAAATTTTAATCAAAACATTTTTTGGCTGCCCCTTCTCCATTCTCACCACTGCATATCCAAACCAAAGCAAATAATCCAATCAAAATTTGTAATCATGCAGTCTCCAAAAATATCTGAGGCCAGGAACCATGCAATTTATGTTTTAATACAGCAGTCAGGGTGAAAAACACCCAATTTATTTAACAGTAACTTTCCTAATATTATAATTTTTAAGGAAACGCCCTGACTGTAGTAGGGCATATCAAGATTAAATTCCAATCTCTTGGAATTTTGACTGATTTTTGTCACTTCACCATACTGTAATAAACTTATAAAAGAATTACCCTAAAGGTCCTCTGCACATGGAGATCCCAATTTTTGTGTGCCATCAGCCCTTCTTTACAGACCACCCACATGCACCTTAAGCTGGTTGGTTTTAGGAGTGGAAGAACATCATGCAATAAGTAGCAGGAGTAAAGTCATAAAATAAACAAATCTAGTTGTGCTAAATTGGTTTTTGAGGTTCAAAATATTTATGTAATAACATTGCAATAGAATTTTGTTTCAGGTGAAAGAATTTTCAATGCAAGTTTAACCTATAGAATTGTTCAGATTCTTTGCCAAAAGTGTCCATGGGTAAGCCCGTAAAACCGAACAATAAACAATGCAGTCTTTTTCAAAGATTTATTAATTCAGGAATTCTTTCCTCTGCAGCTCAGCATTCCAGCTTTTGCTCTTTTGCTATTTCTTTTTGTCTTCAGGATGAAAAGCTTTTGGGTGAAGAAAGGGCAACGGAGCTTTGCCGATTAACTGGGCTCTTCATACTTCGACGCACACAGGACATCATTAACAATTACCTCCCTCCAAAGACTGAATGGATTATCTTCTGCCGCCCGGCTACACTGCAGCTTGAACTCTATCACAAAGTACTGTCGTCTCATGCAGTGAAATCCTTCCTCCAGGGAAAGCTGGATAACAGTCTCCACTTAGTATGCATAGGGTTACTGAAAAAGCTCTGCAACCACCCTGTGCTTCTCTTTAATACAATAAAGGTATTTGTTTGAAGTGCATATGGACATTAACTCCATAGGAACCAGTCGCATGACACATTTTAGAATAAAATTGTGTTGCAATCCATCTCACTGCATTTAAGGAAATCATTTGGCCAAGAATAGTTTTGAAATCCAATTACTTTTAAAAGCAACAAGAACTCAAGCAATATGATGGAGAAATAGAAATCCCTTTTTCTATTTATTAAATATAGCTGCCTTTTTCAGGGAAATGATGTTTAATAGATACCAAGAGCTATAAAATGCATTTTGTTCATCATGTTAATACCTCCTTACTTGCCACATCAAAAAGTTAAGTGTTGTGAGGTTCCCCCCTTTTTTTTTCTAGTTGCCTGCCCTGAAGCAGCTTAATTGTTATTTTGAGGCACAAAGAAACAAGACATTAATAAAGAATAAAAGTGAGAAAACTGCCTCTGGAGCAGTTCAGAAGGCATTGGTGGAGGTCCTTTTGAATGATCAGATAGGAGGGAAAAATTGGCAAATAATTACATTAAGTGATGCATGTATATCAACCACTTGTTTACAGGTTTAGCAATAACTAGAAGGTAAAAGGTGATTGAGGATTTTTACTTTGCTCATCAAGGATCATACTTCAACTGTGAATTGTTTATATTGGTTTTATATACCTGGTCATCCTCGTGCAGGGAAACCTAAAAGTTAATGACCAGGTTGGATCAGTAGTAAAAAAAGTGAATGCTATGTTGGCATTGATTTCAAGAGGGATAGGGTACAAGAGTAAAGAGGTGTTTATGAGGCTCTATGGGGCACTGGTGAGACCTCATTTGCAGTACTGTGTGCAGTTTTGGGCTCCCTATCTTAGAAACGATGTGATATTGTTGGAGAGAGTGCAGAGGAGATTTACTAGGATGATTCCTGGAATATAAAGGCTAACATATGAGGAATGTTTGGCAGCTCTTGGATTGTATTCATTGGAGTATAGAAGAATGAGAGAGGATCTCAAAGACATTTCAAATTTTGAAAGGTTTTGACAGAGTGGATGTAGATAAGATGTTTCCCTTGGTGGGTGAATCAAGGACAAGAGGGCACAGTCTTAAAATTAGAAGTTATCCATTTAAAACAGAGATAAGAAAAAAACTACTTTAGTCAAAGGATCGTGGATTTGTGGAACTCATTGCCACATACAGCAATGGAGGCCCGATCACTGGAAGAGTTTAAGCAGGAGATTGATAAGTATCTAATTGTTCAGGGGAATCAGGGAATATGGAAAAAAGACTGGCAATTGGAACTAGGTGTGAGTATAGTTCAGCTTGGGTAGAGTTGTGGAACAGACTTGATGGGCCAAGTGGCTTACATCTGTTCCTTTATCTTGTGACAATGAAATCTATATTTGACCTCTGCCTTGAAGTGCTATTTTGGGTTATAAATTTTAAATTTAGACGTACAGCACGGTAATAGGTCATTTAGGCCCATGAGTCCGTGCTGCCCAATTTACACCTATTAATCTACATCCCCAGTACTTTTTGAGTGTTTATCATGTGAGATGCTAGCACTGCAGAGGCTTAGTAAGTAAAAAGCACAACTTCATAACCGATTTAAAAACCACAAAACCTAAAAAGTAAATTAGTTGTATTTCACGACATTGGTAATATGCTTCTTTATAACCTCAAAGTTAATTATTTTATTTGCATCTCTTTCACAAGAGAATATACAAATGTGCTGGAGATAAAGCGCAACCAATGTTTTGGGCCTGGGCTATTGTCGGGAATTTGATTAATCCGTTTCTTCCATAATATTTTCATACGTTCTCAAATAAACATTGTGAATTCAGAAGGAAAATGTACTTGTGCAGCACTCTTACTTACATAAATTATTTTAAAATAAACCTTTATGAGTAAGATTAAATATTTAATCTATTGGGTACTTCAATGTTTTTCTTCCATGTTCTGCAGTTACTTTTGAAAATCTATTGGGACTTTGATAGTATTTTTAAAGCAATCCGTTAATAATCTCTCTGTAATGACATCTATCTCAGTAACCACAATTACACAGGGGTGCCAGAGAGTCTCATAGGCTATAGAACACAGTATATTAGGAACCATAGCACTTTAAGCTTTGTGGGAAACCTCGAGAAATTAAACTGGAACCATTATCAAAATGGCTGGTGATTTAGCTTTATGCTTTCTCATTGCTTCTCCTGCAGTCTCACTCATTTTCTTCAAGATGTAGTTATGTTTCTTATTTAAATCGGATTGGATTTTTAAAAATAAGCCCAATGTTTGAATGGAATTCATAGTTCTGATTTGAACGTTTGTGCTGGAATTGTGAATATTGTAATATGCAATCAAGTTTATTGAAATTGAGAGACAGTTAAGTTATATATGGGAATCGTACTAGCTTAACCACCAATAAGTATTCATAGAAAGTAAAATATAATATTATTTAGCAGTGCTTCTATGGTTCCATGAGAGGAACTGTGTCCAAATGTCAAGTATCATCTACCACTTGAGCTGAGCTATAAAGTCATGGGTGGGTCACAGTATAATCAGTAGTGTAATTGGCTAAATAGAATAATATCAGACATTTCTGTTCCTCATCCCTTTCATCACATCTGCAAATAAATGGGCATGGAAATGTTGCAGCATCAAATATTTCCAAAGAGGAATAGACTTATTGGCTCTCCCAAATGATGAACAGGTTGTTAGGCAAGATACAGATTTTAGTTATTGACCTTTACTTCAACGTGATTTAGGAAAAGTGTAAGGAATGGTCACAGAGGAGCTGCTAAGTATTTTTTAGTTACATTTCATTGAGTAAAATGTTTCACGTTTAGGAGGATCGCATCTAGGAGGATTATTTTTAAAAATAGCATGCTAATTGTAAGAAATTGTATCATCAATTCAGATGCAAATTTTACTTTGATAACAGTTTTTTATTTAAATGCATAGTTGGAAAGTGGTGTGGTGTGTTAATAGGGATGACCATGACACACATCTGAAATATATCTCAGAAGAGTACTTTTTAAGAGCAGTGGAACAATATTACTTTCAAGCACTGAATACCCTGTAAAGGAATGAAAACTGTCTTGTTTTATGGCACATCAGTTAAAATGAGATAAATTACTTCCATCTCTTTTCTGTCTTAGGAAAGTGAAAATTATTCCAAACAAACTGATTTTGACCAACAGTTGGAAATCGGCCCTTTCAAGGATCTAACCAATATATTTCCGATGAGCTATGAACCAGACATCTTCACTGCAAAGCATTCAGGAAAACTCGAAGTACTGAGAAACCTTTTAGCAGGCATTCATGAACAAAGTGCAGCAGAGAAGTAAGGATAAAAGCTGGATTTGAATTCATGATAGTTTGAAAATATTTGTGATGTTGGTTGATCTTATGTACTTGTATTGCTGTAGCAAGTAAGGATTTTGATGTATCTGTACGTGGTACTTAAGTATATGACAATAAGCTCTTATACTCGAGTTACTCAATAACCATTATCAAAAATGTCTTAGTAGCATGAACAATGACTGTGTTGGCCTTTGCCTGGCTCACTGACATTCATTTTCTTCTTTAGTCTTACTTTAAGTCTTACTCAGCTGAAGGCAACTACAACATTTAACTCAATTTGGAATTTAGTTCCCTGTGTACTTTTAATTCTGTTCTCTTGTGCAAACTTGTTTGAAGTGTGCCATTTAGGCATCTGTCTTGTTTCTCATTTCTGGAATTCAGCTAAAGTCTTGTTCTGAGTTGTTTCTTTACACTTGCTACTTTAATTGGACATCTGTTCCCATAGGGAATTTTATAGTTCAGGATCAAAAGTAGTTTTAGTGCTACCAGTAAAAACACAAAGCTGGAGAAACTCAGCAGGTTTATTAAGTGTCCTTTATAAAGCAAAGATAAAAATACATAACTGACATTTTGGGCTTTAGCCCTTCTTCAAGGTATGGAAAAATGTCAGCAAGTGTCTGAACAAATGAGTTGGGGGATGGGGGGAAGGTGTAGATGCAAATTTTGTGTTTTACTTTAGTGCTACCACTCTTATTAAGTGCCTTGATGTGTTGTGTTGTACTAATTGTGTTATTGTAGGAACTTACTTTAAGAGTATAGGAAGAAAACAATTTGATAGAACCCACAGTTGATGCATCTTTTAAATTAAAATGTACTGTATTTAGTATTAAATTTAAGCTACAGGAAATCTGGGGAGCTGAGTAGATTGGAAACCAGAATAATAATTATGTTAAGTGAAACACAAAAGTCTATGATTGTAGAGTCCTTGAAGAAGGGCTCAGACCTCAAAAGTCGGCAATATATCTTTGCTTTTTTTTTGAATGCTGAACGACCGGCTGAGTTTCTCCAGCATTTCTGTATTTTTACAGAATAAAAATTTGTCAGCTTTCCCACATTATCAGCTAGAAGTAATTTTAACATCTAGAAATGAACCTTTAACATGAAACTTTAACATCCAGAAATGAACCTTCAAGCAAGAGTTCATTTAAAAATAGGAGTAGGCAAAAAATCTAAAAGGGAACATACAAACATAGAAGATAGGAGCAGGAGTAGGTCATTCGACCCTTCGAGCCTGCTCCGCCATTCAACGAGATCATGGCTGATCTTAAAGTTCAGTACCCCGTCCCCGCCTTCTCTCCGTAACCTTTAATATCCTTATACTGAAGAAATAGATCTAATTTCCTCTTAAATATATTTAATGAACCTGCCTCTACTGCCCTCTGTGGCAATGAATTCCACAGATTCACCACCCTCTGGGTCAAGAAATTCCTCCTCATCTCGGTCCTAAATGGTTTGCCTATTATCTTCAAACCATGGCCCCGGGTTCTGGATTTTCCCATCCTTGGAAACATCCCATCTGCATCCATTCTGTCCAGTCCTGCCAGAATTTTATATGTCTCTATGAGATTCCCCTCTCAATCTTCAAAACTCCAGCGAGTACAATCCCAATTTGCGTAATCTTTCCTCATAAGTCATTCCTGCCATTCCAGGTATCAGTCTGGTGAATCGCCTTTGCACTCACTCCATTGCAAGAACATCCTTCCTTAGATAAGGTGACCAAAACTGCACACAATACTCCAGGTGGGGTCTCACCAAGGCTCTGTACAGCTGCAGTAAGATATCCTTGTTCCTGTACTCAAACCCTCTTGATATGAAGACCAACATACCATTTGCCTTTTTAACCGCCTGCTGTACCTGCATGCTCGCCTTCAGAGACTGGTGTACAAGTACCCCTAGGTCTCTCTGCACTTCCCCATCTCTTAATCTATTGCCATTCAAATAGTAATCTGCCCTCCGGTTTGTATTACCAAAGTGGATAACCTCACATTTATCCACAATGTAGTGCATTTGCCACGTATCTGCCCAGTCCCTCAATTTATCCAAATCACACTGGAGCTTCCTGACCCCCTCTTCTGTGCACACAACCCCTCCTAGCTTAGTGTCATCTGCAAATTTGGAGATATTACATCCAATCCCCTCATCCAGATCATTAATGTAAATTGTGAACAGCTGGGGTCCCAGTACAGATCCCTGTGGCACCCCACTGGTCACTGCCTGCCACTCAGAAAACGAGCCATTTATCCCAATTCTCTGTCTTCTACCTGCCAGCCAGTTCTCAATCCACATCAATACTTTGCCCCCAATCCCATGAGCCTTGATTTTGGAAGCCAGTCGTTCAATCTTGCTAGTTCATAATTATGGTCAAGTGGCAATAAAACTCTCTAAAGTGAAATCATACTTGCAACACTTCTGTTAAACTGAAATTTCATTGATAAACAGCATTCACTAAACTTTATAGATCTATGCTCCCACAGTTTATAACTTTGGGCCTGAATTGTACAACCGGAACAAACAAAAGGCCAGTAGGCCCTGCAAGATTTATCAGCAATTTATTTTAAATTGGATGTGGAATCCTGGGGAATCTGCTGGGTTCCATTCTGTCCTTGGTTTCAATATGTTTATCTTTATAACCTCATTCTCTTTAGAAAGTTGCATTAATATGTACAGGTTTTGTAAGAAATACAATCACAAGATGCACCATTCATTTCAGGGTTTGTTTTAATTTCTCCTGTGGCAGAGTTGTGCTTATTTCAAATTATACTCAGACATTGGACATCCTGCAAGAAATGTGCAAGACCCTTGGATATTGCTACACTCGACTGGATGGACAAACTCCTGTCAGCCTTCGACAACAAATTGTGGAATCTTTCAATAGTAAACACAGCCAAATTTTTATCTTTTTACTCAGCTCAAAGGCAGGTGGTGTTGGATTAAATCTGATTGGAGCCTCTCGATTAGTTCTGTATGATATTGACTGGAATCCAGCAAATGATGTTCAGGTGATGTTAAAATTATGTTTCGGTTTGAAAGAACGTTCATATAACTATAGTAGAAATATGGGCAAGAATATGGCTGTAGAAAATAGTTCATAAAACTTTTGCTGATTCATGGTTTACTAATAGTTCATAAGATGCTTAACTTGGTCATGATTTTCATTGTATCAATTTAATATGATGAATGTTCTGCTTCTTGTTTAGCCTCAGTATAATGAAGATAGTAGAAGCATCAGCAAACACATGAGTTGGTTAACACCTTCCTCTTCAGATCACAAGCCAGGATATGATTTATTCAATTATGTTTCGTTAAAATAGCTGCTGTATCATTTTATGCATCGAACAGGTTTTTGATGTTGCTTTGAGCATAAATTCAATTAAAATGAAATGTTAAAATGTACTTAATGAATTTGAGTTGATTTGCATTAATGTACAAAGTGCCTATAATTATCAATATTTTAAACCTGAAAGGAGATAAATAGTTTGATCTTAATTACTATGCCACTATGGTTCCTTTGAGATATTATCAGAACCAAGGGTTGCAAGAAAGTGGCATTGAGGGAATAAAGGAGATGTGATCACATTGAAAGGTGGAGCAGGTATGAGCAGTCAACTAGTTTACTCTTGTCTCTAATTCTTACTTTCTCAAGACAGGAATATATGAGATAACAGGATGACAATGCCAATTGGTCATTCTAGGGTTTTATTACAACCTTATTGTTTCCAAGAGAGAAGCAAGAAGAGAAAATAAAAGGGAGACATTTTCCTACAGGGTCTATATAATGTGGTTTAAAAACCTAAGTGATTCAATTCATTGCAAAGTAAATATTAAAAAAAATACACAATCTTTACCTATCTTCATCTGCTGTTAGTTTATTTATCTTTTATTTGCCCCTGTGCGCCACAGTTTTAAATTTGTAATCATACCATTCACATGGGATTAAAATGCACCTTCCAGATGTTATTCAAGGATATTTGTGTACATTTTGCAGAATTTAAAGCACTTTTTATACATAATCCCTTCATTTCAGGGCACCAGAATATTTGCGACATAACAATGTTATGTATATTAAAGTAGTCATATTTAGTACTTCGTTGCATATTCCTTGCATGCAATAACTGCTTGAAGATTGTGATTTATAGGCATCACCAGGTGGTAGTATCTTCTCTGGTGATGCTCTACCAGCCTCATCTTCAGCTCCTGCCTATTTTGGGGGTTTGTCCCCTTATGTTTTCTCTTCAGCATATGGACTAAAGCATTTGGAAAGCAATTGGACTAAGATCGGGTGACTGACTTGGCCATTCAAGAATTTTCCTGTTTTAGCTTTGATAAACTCCTTTGTTGCTTTAGCAGTATGTTTGGGATCATTGCCTTGCTGTAGGATGAAGTGCCTTCCAATGAGTTTGGAAGCATTTGCTCAAACTTGAGCAGATAAGATGTTTCTATACACCTCAGAATTCATTTTACTACTGCCAATTGTCAATGAAGATAAGTATGTCAGAACCTGTGGCAGCCATACATGCCCAGGCCATTAACACCCCCACCACAATGTTTCACAAATGAGGTGGTTTGTTTTTGGATCTTGGGCAGTTCCTTTGCACCTCCACCCTTTGTTCTTACTATCACTTTGATACAGGTTAATCTTGGTCTCACCTTTTTCCAGAATCCTGCAAGCTCTTTTAAATATTTTCCTTTACACATCCACACCTGCCTCCTGAAGCATGTTTTTAATCTGTCCGACGGGCTTTGGGGATATTTCTTCAATATGATGAGAATTCTTCTGACATCAGTAGTGGAGATATTGCTCTTTCTTAATAATGATGATCCAAACAGTTGATTTTGGTAATCCTAAGGTTTGGGCGATGTCTCTTTCATGTTTTTCAGCCTCTTAGTGGCTTCTTTGACATTCATTGGCATAACTCCCGTCCTAATGTTGAAAAATGGCAACTGCAGACTCCAAGGTGATCAAAAGCTCAGAAGCAAGCCTAGCTCTCTTATATCTGCACCAAGAACCAATTAAACATACCTGAATAATCACAAATACCTGTGAAGCCAAATGTCTCAAACATTATTGTGTCCTGAAATGGGGGAATTGTATAAAAAGTGCTGTACAGGAGGTACCTCTCTTATCTGGCGCTCTGTGATCCGGCAGCTTCCGTGGCTTGGCACGTTTAGGTCTGTGCCGCATAATGTCCATTTGGGAAACGTCCGACCACATATATGTTGGTGGTCCTGTAATTATTCGGTTACCACCAGCAAGTTCGCAGCAATTTAGAAAAAGCGATCGCTAGCTATAGGGAATTGTGTACTGTATACCCAAACTGATCTGACTGCCCTGATCTCTCCCCATAGCACCATGTCGGTCCCCACACTGATCCCTACTTACAAATAAAAAAGTTTACAGGCACATCTACAGTAAAATGCATATAGCTTTTCTAAGTATATAATATGGTTTTCACACAACATCCACATTGCATAACACCCAGTTTCACAGAACATATTGTGGACGTTAAGCGGCGCATGCCTGTACAAACTCCTTAGAGACAGCACGTGATTCGAACCCCAGTCCTGATAGCTGGCACTGTAAAAGTTGAATCTGCCTCCGGTAGTACAAACTCCTTCCAGTTAGCATGGGATTCGATCCCCAGTCCTGATCACTGCACTGTAAAGGTTGAATCTGCCTCCGGTAGTACAAACTCCTTCCAGTTAGCATGGGATTCGATCCCCGGTCCTGATCACTGCACTGTAAAGGTTGAATCTGCCTCCGGTAGTACAAACTCCTTCCAGATAGCACAGGATTTGATCCCGGTCCTGATCATTGCACTGTAAAGGCATTGTGCTAACCACTATCCTAACTGTGCCACCCCACTGTTTTAAGCTTTGTTCTACCTTTTACATTGGGGGTTCCCTTCTGGGTCAATTTCTGTTTTCTGGCATTTGCTGGGGTCTGGCAATGGTCAGGTTCTAACGTTGCCGGATTAAAGAGGTACAACCTCTACATGGTCAAACCAAAATATAGACAAATAACTCTGAATAAAATCTGGAATGTGCTCTTTAATCATGTGAAGTTTTTGATTATAAATTTAAAACTGTGAAGCACAGGGGCAAAAAAAGAAAAAAATGTGCCTTTATCCCAAGCATTATGGAGGGCACTATAGGACAGAATTTGTTATGTACATTCAAGAGGGTTTTTGACATAGTATGCAGCTAATCCAACCAGAGAGAGGGCTGAACTAGACTTTGGGTATGACTATAGTTTCAATGGGAAAGAATTTTTGGACAGGGATTATAACTCCATATGTTTTCAGAGACTTTTGAATGAGGATAAGATTGGATCTTAGGGGGTTCTAAATTGGGAAATGGATAATTACAGTAATTTTTGGCAAGAGGTCTGGATAGTAGATTGGGAGCAGCTATTTTTAGGTAAGTCCACACCCAACAGCTGGGTCAGGATATAGGACTGGCATGTTATCGTTGAAGAAAGACAAAGATGACAAGGTTTGGTAAACTTAGATGATGCTAATTTAGTTACAAAGGAAAAAGAATCTAAAATTTAACGGGACTTTTGAGCAATGTAAAGGTAGCAGTAAAGAATTTGGGCAGTGAATCAGGAAATCTAATAAGAGCCATGAAATAGCCTTGGTGAGTTTGATGAAGGAGAATCCCAAGACATTTTGTACATGCATTAAAACAAGAGGGTAACTAGGGAGAGGGCAGGACCACTCAAGGAAAAAGGAGAAAATTTACCTGGAGCCAGAGGTATTAAGTGAGTACATCATATTGATATTCACTAAGGAAAAGGACATAGACGATAGCAAAATCAGTCGGGAATATTGCTGAAATTGTATGGCATATAGCTATTAAGTGGGAGGTGGTGTTGGTGTTCTT
The DNA here is from genome assembly GCF_036971445.1 of Narcine bancroftii. Lineage (NCBI taxonomy): Eukaryota > Metazoa > Chordata > Chondrichthyes > Torpediniformes > Narcinidae > Narcine > Narcine bancroftii. The sequence goes on from NC_091470.1 coordinate 321,658,081, forward strand.
GAAGGTTAGGGTAGAAAAGATCACTGGGTTTGATGTGATCAAACTCAGGTTATTGACAGGCAAAAGAAGAGACTGCTGGTGCCTTGATAGAGATCTTTGTATCCTCTTTAACCACAGGTAAGATGTCAGAGCACTGGAGAATAATCAGTGTTATTCCTTTGTTTTAAAAGGAATAAACCCAGGAAATTATAGAGCAGTGAGGCTTACATCAGTGGTAGGGAAATTAATGGATAAGGTTCTTTGGGATAGAATCTACTTGCATCAGCGAAAGTATAGACTTATTCGGGACAGTCAGTATGCTTTTGTGTAGAGGAGATCATGTCTTATAAACTTTACTGAGTTTTTTGAGGAGGATTGTATTACTATTGTGAGGATAGGGAGACTTTGGTAAAGTTTTTGAATCAACCCCTCATTCTAGGCTGATCAAAAAGATAAGCTACACTGGATCAATGGCGATTTGGGAAATGGACTCAAATTCAGCTTGCCATGGAAATCAGTGGATAGTAGTAGATGGGAATTATTCTGACTGGACATCTGTGACAACTGGCAATCTACAAGGACCAGGGTTTGGACCTTTGTTGTTTGTGATTATATATAAACAATTTGGACGGAATCTAGGTGGACTGATTAGTAAGCTTGCAGATGATATGAAAATTGGTGGAGTTGTAGGTAGTGAGGAAGCAAGATGCATCTGTCAACTACAACATGATCCCAACACCAGACAGATCTTCCCCTGCACGCCTTCTGTAGGCAATATCTCCCTCGACCATACATCCTGTCCCACTAATTGCCCTCTTGGCACCTTCCCCTGTGGCCACAGGATGTGCCACACTTGTGACCACTCCTCCTCCCTCACCACCATTCGGGACCCCCAAACAGTTCTTCCAAGTGAAGCAGCAACACTTCTTTGTGAATCTGCAGGAATCATCTACTGGATCTGGTGCTCCCGTTGTGGCCTTCTCTACATTGGAGACTGGACGCAGACTGGGATATTGCTTCACTGAGCACCTTCATTCTGTCCGCATCAATGACGGGTATTCATTTTAATTCTGCGTCCCACTCCCACATCAATGTGTCTGTTCATGACCTCATGTACTGCCAAACATGTACTGCTATCTGTAAATTGGAGGAGCAACACTTAATATTCTGTCTATGCACTCTCCAACCAGATGGCGTTAACATCAACTTCTCTGGTTTCTGTTTGTCCACTCCACCGTTCTCTCTTCCCTATCCTCTGTCTCCTTACCTCTAGCTCTCCACTCCCTTCCCTCTCCGTTCACAGAGCCATCCCCCTCCCCCTGTTTACTGTTGTGGCCTCCCTCCCTATTACTTCTTACCTGTGGGACTGTGCAGCTTCCCTTTCCTTTCCCTATCACCACCATTTTGTTCTAACACCTGACTGCATTTTGTTCCTACCTTAATGAAGGGCTCAAGCCTGAAACATTGGTTATCTATCTTTATTTTTGGTATATAAAGTACACTGTTTGACCTGCTGTGTTTCCTCAGGATTGTGTTTTTACTACACCAAGATGTAGGTCAGTTGGAAATATGGGCGGAGAAATTGCAAATGTTTTTTTTAAATCTGGACAAGTGTGAAGTGTTGCACTGTGAAAGGTCAAATATAAGAGGAAAGTATACAATAAATTGCAAGGTACTTAAGACCATTGAAGGACAGCGGGTTCTTATGGCACCCGTCCATAGCTACCAGAAAATGGCAATGCATGTAGATATGGTGGTAAAGAAGATGCTTGCCCTCATTAGTCAGGGCATTGAATATAAAAGCTGGAAAGTCACGTTGTAGTTATCTCAGTTTGGTTTGGCTACATTTCAAGCACCGTGTGCAGTCCTACTCAGATTTAGATTTCAGATTTATTGTTAGAGTGCATACATGACATCACATACAACCCTAAGATTCCTTTTACCTGCAGGCACAGCAGAAATATCACTAATTGGCAGTGCAAACAGCATAAACATGTAAATAATCAAAAGAACTGTTAACAGGTAATGAATGTAAACAACTGCAATACAGAGAGAGTAAAGAAAAATCAATTAAGTGCACAGTAAGAGTCTTAAATTAGTCTCTGATTAACTTTGTCGTTGAGAATTCTGATAGTAGAGGGGTAGCAGCTGTTCCTAAACCTGATGGTGTGAGTCTTGTGGCACCTATACCTCACTCTCATGGCACTAGAGAGAACAGAATGTGTGCTGGGTAGTGTGGGTCTTTGATGGCTGATGCTGCCCTCCGATGGCAGTGCTACCTGTAGATGTACTCAATAGGGGGAAGATTTTTGCCTGTAATGTCCTGTGCTGCATCCACTACCTTTCAGAGGGCTTTACACTCAGGGGTATAGGTGTTCCCAAACCAGATCTTGCTGCAGCTGTCATCACACTTTCCACCACGCTTCTAGAAATTTGCCAGGGTTTCTAATGTCATACCAAACCTCGACAAACTCCTGAAGAAGTAGAATTGCTGATGTGCTTTCTTCACGACGCCATCGGTGTGTTGGGTCCAGGAAAGATCTTCCCAGATAGTGACTCCCAAGAACCTAAATTTGCTCACCCTCTCCACCTCTGATCCCCCAATTGTATACTTCTGTCATTGCATTACAAAAATCATATGAAGGCTTTGGAAAGGGGGAGGGCGGTGGGGTGGTGTACAGAATAAGTTCACAAGAAGATTAAAGAATTTTAGTTATAAAGAGATTAGACAAATGTGGATTGTTTTCTCTGGAGTGTGGGAAACTGAGGGGTGACCTGAATACAGTGTATAAACTTATGGCAGGCACCTGTCAGTTAGAATGTCTTTTTTTCTGAGGTGGAAATGTAAAAAACTGGAGGGCATCGCTGTAAGATGAGAAGGAGAAAGTTTAACAGATTTATGAGGTAACTTTTAAACAGCGAGTGGAAGGTGCCTGGAACATGCTGCCAGGGAAAGTGTTGGAAGCCGAAACAATAACAATGATTAAGAGGCTCTAAAATAACTACATGAACAGGCTGAGAATGGAGGAATATAGAACTTGTGCAGGGACATGGGAATAATTAAAATTTGCATCATGTTCGGCACAAACATTGTGGTCTGAAAGTATTGTTCCTGCACTGTACTGTTCTAGGAGGTCATTTGACCCATCATAAATTTACCATCTATTTTGGTTTGATCTATTTCCTAATTTCTTTATTTCCCTGCCCTATGTCACTGGGGGCTTTCTTTAAAATACTTAAAATAATTTCCTTTTGAAAGTTGGCATTTAATCTGTACCCATCGCTCTTCCACTTGTGCATTTCAAAGCCTAACCATAGCTTTTGTAAAAAATGTATTTCTCACATCAACTTTGGTTCTTTACCTCTTTTCCTTTTCTTGTCTTGGGATGTCTCTTTATATCTTTATATTCCTTTAGAGGGAAATCAAAGGAAAAGCAATTTTGTGTTCATAATAATAAATTGATTTTTGAATCGACTGTGGTAGAAGTGATTGGAAATTCAAGATATAATTTTCAATAAGATAACAGAAGATTTTTAAAAATTATTAATTTATTGTCATTTGTCCCAGTTTATTTTAAAATTATTTGTGTGTTCTGTTTCTGAAGGCTATGGCCAGAGTCTGGAGAGATGGTCAAAGGAGACCTGTGCATATTTACAGACTACTAACCACAGGTTTGTTTGCCTCTTAATATTTACTCATCTGTGAAACTGAATATTTTACTATTAAATAGGCTATTAAGCTTCAAGAGACTTCATTCTGTGAGATCATGAGGCATCTGTGCCCTGCCTCCATATGCTCCAAGTTGATTCATGCCCTTTAATATTGTATCAGTTTACCTTACAATTTAAAGTTTAAAATTGATTTAAATGTTTTAAATTTAAATTTGCACATGCCGCACAGTAACAGGCCATTTTGGCCCATGAGCCCGAATCGCCCAATTGCACCCAATTAAACTAGAACCCCAAATTGTTTCAAATGGTGGGAGTAAACCAGAGAACCGGAGTCCCTGGGGAAAACTCCTACAGACATGGGGAGAACATGCAAACTTCTTACAGGCAGCGCAGGATTCGAAACCTGGTCCCAATCGCTGGCGCTGTAACGATGTGCTGTCCTGAATCATAATCATTAACTAATATCAACTTCTGAGTGCAGAATAATGTTTCAAATTATTGCTGCAGAAAAGAGTCCTGAACTTCTGCCACCAGTGACAACTGTGCTCTGCTGTCACGAGTCAGTGACATCTTACAAAGTGATCTAGTATTCTCAGTTTAAAAAGAATAATGTTATTTTGAAATTGATTCTAAATAAACTGGACTTAGTATTTTTATTAATGTTTCAACTCGACAAATTTCAGCTGAGTCTTATGTTCAATCCTGGTCACCTCATTACAGGAAGGATGTGGAAGCTTGGAGAGGGTGCAGAGGAGATTTATCAGGGTGTTATTTTGATTGGAAAATAAGTCTTATGAGGCAAGGTTAGCAAAGTTGGGACTATTTTCTTTGGAGCATAGAAGGATGAGAGGAGACTTATAGAGGTCTACAAGAGAAGCATAGGTAGGGCAGGAATGACAAACACCAGAGGACATAAGTTCAAGATGAAGGGCGGGAAGTTTTTTTTTATGTAGAGAGTTATGGGTGCCTGGTGGTGAACATTAGGGGCATTTAAGAGACTCCTACCATAAATCTTCGTCCGCGAAGCCAAGCCAAGAGAGACAGGCAAAAGGATGGAAGAAAAATAGAAGGTTACGGGGCAGGGAGGGTTTAGTATTTTTTTAAGGATATATAGTTCTATGTTCTGTGAAACACACAGTGCTATTGCAGTGGGTTAAATTAATGTAATGGAGGATTTAGACCAGCTTATGCAAGAATGTATGCATGTGAATCAGATGACATAATCTAAATTCCACCAAGGAGCCCAGAGATGCATATGAATCAGCAGACATAATCTAATTTACAGCATGAGGCCCAGAGATGCAGTTGTCTTTTGTTGGTCACAGACTGTCAGGAGACCTTGAAGATAAGTAAGCCATTTATTCAGGGTGATGGGCTATGAGTAAACAATTTTTGGCCACGCTGCTGAAGATCTATCTGCGCTGGGTAGGTCACGTCTCCAGGATGGAGGACCATCGCCTTCCCAAGATCGTGTTATATGGCGAGCTCTCCACTGGCCACCGTGACAGAGGTGCACCAAAGAAGAGGTACAAGGACTGCCTAAAGAAATCTCTTGGTGCCTGCCACATTGACCACTGCCAGTGGGCTGATATCGCCTCAAACCGTGCATCTTGGCGCCTCACAGTTCGGCGGGCAGCAACCTCCTTTGAAGAAGACCGCAGAGCCCACCTCACTGACAAAAGACAAAGGAGGAAAAACCCAACACCCAACCCCAACCAACCAATTTTCCCTTGCAACCGTGTCTGCCTGTCCTGCATCGGACTTGTCAGCCACAAACGAGCCTGCAGTTAACGTGGACATTTACCCCTCCATAAATCTTCGTCCGCGAAGCCAAGCCAAAGAGAAGAGATAAGCCATGGTCCTGCTGCTGAAGTTTCAGACTCTGAGGGGTGGAAACGTCTCTCAGCAAGAAGAAGAAGAACTTCTAGAGTCCAACCAATGTCCCGGTCGGGGGAGGTGGAGAAGCTGCTACCAGTGCCCGGACAACCTATTACAAATGTGAGGTCATTGCTTCGCTTTGGCAGTTGGGACCAGTCCAGGCATTGATAAGTATAATTGGGAAGGGCTTGCATATTGTAGTTTGAAATCAGCTTTAGATTTAGTAATAAATATTTGTATAAACTGAAGTGCTCTCGGCGTGTGTCTCTGTTTTATTTCGGTAGCTGAAACACTGTGACCAATCTAAAAAGAACAAAGTGAGAAGTACAAGTTTACCAGGACAATTACTAAACTATTCATTGAGACACCCTAACTTATGTCCATAGACCTGAGTTTAGATCCCACCTTGGCAGCTGTAGATCACTGTGGACAGTTAATGGTGTGGAATTTGGATAAATGCCACCAAGCAGCTCTAGTAATGATGAAATCAAAAACTAAAAGCCCACCTGGTTCATACTATTCTTGCTTGGTCTGATCTATAAGTAACTCCAGACACAACCCATGTATTGGATCTTAAATGCCCTTTGAAATGGCTCATCAATTGTGTATGACTTATTAGCAAGTTGTAAAGGGGAAATTAGAAAGGACGGTAAATACTAGCCATGGTAGCAATGTCCAGATTCTGAATGAAATAATAAAATAAAATGTTGGAGAAACAGTGGGCAGTGCAATTACAATGAAAACCATAGATTCGATTCCTCAGAAACAGTTGAAATATTTTCAGAAGCTAAATTGACAGTTTATCTTGCAAGACTTTGAAATGTGGTCATAGTAAATCATTGAATTATATCATTTATAAGGAGGCCATTCAGCTCATCACATTTATGCAAGCTTTTTGATTTGTCCAATTTGTCATTTTCCACAGCTATCACTGCAGGTTTTTAATTTTCATTGAGCAGAGAGGACTACAGCACAGGAACAGGCCCTTCTACCCAAAATGTCTACACTGACCATGATGCCAAAGTAAACTAATGTCATTTGCCTCCATATAGTATATCCTTCCATTCCCTGCCTATTCATGTGTTTGTCTCAATGCCCCTTAAATGTTGCTATTGCATCTGCTTTCACCACTGCCCTTGACAGTGAATTCTAGGCATCTACCACTCACTGTCTTAAAAAAAAATCTTTACCTTATAAATCTTATTTAAACCATCCCCCTCTCACCTTAAAGCTATCTCTTCTGGTATTTGGCATTTCCATCCTGGGAAAGAGACGTTATCTATCCTCGCTATGCTTCTCATAATTTTATATTCTTTGTTTAGGTGTCTTCCCCGCACCCACCCTCCCCCCAGCCTCTGACGCTCTAGACAAAATAATTTAAATTTGTCCATTCTCTCCTTGTAGCTAATACTCTCATCCAGGCAATCCAGAGAATCTCGTGTGAACCCTTTCTAAAGCCTCCATGTAATATTGCAACAAGAACTGCCCACAATGCTCCAAATCTGACCTAACCAAAGTTTTATCCAGCTGCAATGTCACTTGCTAATTTTTATACTCAATACCCTGACTAATAAGACAAGCACCTTCTTTATCACCCCATCCACTTGTGTTCCCCTTTCAGAGAAGTATAGACTTGTCGCTCAAGATCTTTCTGTATATCAATGTTCCGAAGGGTCCTACATTTACTTTATATTTTCCTCTTATATATGACCTCACACTTGCCCAGATTAAATTTCATCTGCCCATATTTCTAACTGATCTATTTCCTGCCATATCCTGAGATGACCTTCCTCATTATCCACAAGTCTGCCAATTTTTGAATTATCTGCAAACTTACCCATTCACCCACATTTTTTTCCAAATCATTCATAAATATCGCAGTCCTAATATTGACCCCTGCAGAACACCACCAATCACAGACCTCCAGTCAGAATAACACCTCTCCATCAATACCTTCTATCTTCTATAGCCAAGCCAATTTTGAATCCAATGTACCTTAATATTTTGTATCAGCCTACCATAAGCGATCATGTTAAATGCTTTACTAATGTTCACATCGACATCATCCACTACCCTACCTTCAATCATTTTCATCACCTCATCTCCAAGAGAGTAATTAATTTTTGGAATTCTCTGTCCAAGTATGCTGTTGAGACTGTCATTGAGTATATTCAAGGTAGAAATCAATAGATTTTTAGATCTTAAAAGATTAATTAAATGACAGAATATTCAGGAGGAAGTGAATGGCCCATTCCTGCATCTTTTTCATAAGTATGTTCAATGCCCCAAACTGTTTGTTCATCTGGAGTATTTTTCTTTGTCCTCCAATTACATTTTGCTAAATAAAAATGCATATAGGAAAGTCAACAAAAGTTCAATTTTCCAAAGTAGTGGTAGTAAGTGCCTTAACATATTTGCAAATATTGAGAAGCAGTGGCTGCTTGACTATTCGGAGGAAGGATGTCACAACTAAAACAAATACTTAATTTTGCATAACTTCAGTTACACTGATCAGCCACAAGATGGCATATTTTGTACAAAATGAACAGATAAACCAGAGCATTAAATTGAATATATTTCATTCGAAGTGTTTAAACTCTTTCAAAATGTAGAAACCTTTTAACCAAAGTACTATGAGTATTGTTAGAAAGAAACTTGGCTCTGACAAGTAAAGACAGATTAAATTATAAATGGACAAGGTTTCCAGTCTATGGAAACCCAGTGTATTATTTTTAGCATGTATGATTTAAGTTTCCAGATAAACATTATTTTACTCCTTCAGAATCACTCAAAAATGTAGACATGATTATTTCTGTACCTGTGTTTGTATTTTTCAGTGGATGCCAATCCAACACATCAGGAATGTTGGAACAGATTTTGAACTGACTTGGCATGATGTCATTGAGCTCCTTTGTAAATTGCCTTTTTATATTTCTTCATTGGATCATCAGATCTTCCATGTTTTTCTCTGACTTTTTAAGGGTTTTATGGAAACGTGAATTTGCATTTAAAATGGATTTATATTGTTCAAATTTTGATGAAACTAATTAGAATGGTTTAAATATAATACTTTATTTTACAATTTCTTCAGAATCATGTTACTGTTTTTAAATGAATGCAACGCTTTCACCTCTGTGATTATCAAATGGAATTATGATTTTTTTTTCCCCACAGTTCTTTCTATGAAGCAAAATTAAACCATTAATGACCATTTGATGAATAACAGATATTTGGATAATAAAAGTTTCTGTTTGAAGACCCATTACAGTGGAACTAACTAGCTTTAGTTTTTTGGGTTTAGTACAAGTCTTGGGCTTCTAGTTATTATCCAGCTTTGGGTACATGATGTCGATAACAAGTAAGACTTAATCAAGCTTGCATGTTCCATAGATCATTGTCAAATAGGCTGCATGTCATCTAAAGGCAGATGTACCTACCGAAATGAATTTGATCTCATTAACACTTCCAACTGATAAAGGACAAAGAGAAATTTGTTGGAGATATTTTCTAGCATAGGTATCATTTTAAAACCAGAGGAAAATCTGTCTGATAGCTAGAATGTTTAGGTTTATTTTTCATGTATTTCCTAGGTGAAAAAGGTTCTTCTGCAAACAGATCAACAAGTTATCTCCACCATTAGATACAACTGTGAGTTGAGCACAATTTACACGGCATAGGATCACGATGAAAAGGGAAATGTGGATTAGACATTGGCTTTGCGGGAGAAGCCAGAGTGGTAGAAGATGATTGCCTCTCTGGAGGCCTATGATTAGGGACTGGGTCCATTGTTGTTTGTCATCTATATTAATGAAAAATACAGAGTGAATTACAAATTATTGTGATATTTGTGAAACATACCAATTATTTAGATAAAAATGTAGATGGACTGATGAGTAGGATTTTAGATGACACTAAAATTCTTGGCATATGGTTAGTGAAGAAAGTTGTAAAAGGATACACAGTAAATCAATTGGAGATATGGGCAGAGAAATAACAGATGAAGTTTAATGCAGACAACTGTAAGGTGTTCCACATCAGGCAGTTAACTAAATGGCAGGAACAAAGATGTACAGAAGAACATTGGGGTACAATCCTGGAGTACAGTTCTGGTTGGAAGAAGTTCACCAGGATGTTGCCTGGATTAAACAGTACGAACTCACAGACTCCAGTGATCCTCTCTATCATTCTTATGGTCCTATGGATTGACCTCCAATTGACCAGCAACTGTACCACACTGTGATGCAGCCAGCCAGGATGGTCTTGATAGAATTCTGTGGAAGGTTGACATAATGGTGGCTGGTAGCATTGCCCACTTCAGTCTTCTCAGGAAGTGCAGTCACTGTTGCATCTTCCTGTCAAATGAGGAGATGTGTGTTCCCAATAGGTGACTATTTATGTGAACTCCAAGGAACTTGGTGCTCTCCACTCTCTCCATTACAGAGTTGTTGATATTGTAGTGGAGGGTGGTCATTCCTGGTCCTCCTGAAGTTCAAGATCATCTCCTTCGTCTTGTCCACATGGAGACTCAGGTTTTATTCTCACACCATAATCAAGAGATTTTCCACCTCTTCTTTGTAGAGCGACTCATCGTTGTTGCTGATGAGGCCAATTACTGTTATGTCATCTGCAAACTGGATGACACTGTTGGAGCTGGATCTGGCAATGCATTCGTGGGTCAGTAACATGAACAGGAGCAGGCTGAGCACACAGCCCTGAGGAGTGCCAGTGCTCACGTTTGACTTTCTGCTACCATCCCAGACAGATTTATCTTTCTGTTAGAAAATCCAGAATCCAGTTACAGAGAGGTTGTTAAGTCCCAGCGAAGAAAGCTTCTCCACCAGCCTCTGGGGAATGAACATATTAAATACTGAGCTGAAGTCAATGAACAGCATCCTAGCATATGAGGCATTGTTCTGGAGGTACAGTGCCCTCCATAATATTTGGGAAAAAGGAACTTTTTTCCTTTATTTTCCCCTGTGGTCCACAGTTTAAAATTTGTAATCAAACATTCACATGTGATTAAAGTGCACATTCCAGATTTTATTCAAGGGTGTTTGTGTATGTTTTGGTTTGATCATGTAGAACTTAGAGCACTTTTTATATATTGTCCCCTCATTTCAGGGCACCATAATATATGGGACAGAGCAATGGTATATATATTAAAGTAGTCATGTTTAGTATTTTGTTGCATATCCCTTGCATGCAATGACTGCTTGAAGTCTGCGATTCATAGACATCACCAAGTCATGAGTATTTTCTATGGTGATGCTCTACCAGGCCTCTATTGCAGCCATCTTCAGCTCCTGCTTGTTTCAGGGGCTTGACCCTGTGATAGTACAGATTCTATCACCAATGTGTATATGTACAGATGGTAGTGTAGGATGACTGTGATTGGCTGAGAGTGTAGCCACACCTACTGGCAGGTCTTAAAGGATTGCTCAAGCCAAACCAGGTCATTCTGGACTGGTCGACCTACTTGTGATATGCTCCAGTCTTTTAGTTAATAAAAGCCTTGGATTGGATCAACAAGTCTTTGGTTCTTTCGACACGCACTACAGTCCCCTTACGTTTTCTCTTCAGCATATGTAAAGCATGCTCAATTGGACTGGGATCGGGTGACTGACTTGGCCATTCATGAATTTTCCTGGTTTAGGTTTGAAAAATTCCTTTGTTGCTTTAACAGTATGTTTGAGATCATTGTCTTGCTTTAGGATGAAGAGCCTTCCAATGAGTTTGGAGGCATTTGCTCAAACTTGAGCAGATAAGATGTTTCTGTACACCTCAAAATTCATTTTACTACTGCCATCAGCAGAAACATGAAAATGAGTCCTCCAGTACCTGTGGCAGCCATAACAGCCTCAATAGCATATTTCCCAGATGAGGTGCTTTGGACCTTGGGCAACTCCTTACACCTCTACACTTTGCTCTTGCCATAACTGCTACAGGTTAATCTTGGTCTCATCTGTCCTGTCCACAAGATCTTTTTCCAGAATCCTGCAGGCTCTTTTAAATACTTCTTGGCAAACTTTAATCTGGCCATCCTGTTTCTGTGGCTAAATAGTGGTTTGCATCTTACAGTGCAGTCTCTATTTCTGTTCATTAAATCTTCTGTGGGCATTAGTCAATGACACCATCCACACCTGCCTCCTGAAGAGTGTCTATCGGAGACAGGCATTTGGGGATTTTCTTCATTGTGATGAGAATTCTTCTGTCATCAGCAGTGGAGTCTTCCTTGGCCAACCAGACACTTTGGATTACGCTCTTTCTTCTTAATGATGTTCCAAGCACTTGATTTTGGTCATCCTAAGGTTTGGGAAATGTCTCTTACTATTTTATTCTTTTTTTTCAGCCTCATAATGACTTCCTTTCTTTCATTTGCACACCTCTGGTCCTCATGTTAAAAAATGGCAACTACAGACTCCAAAGGTGATCAAAAGCTTAGAAGCAAGTGTTACAGGCCCAGAGGACCCCCAAAACCCAGCAGCAATAGAAATTCGCCAAGACAGATAGTTACTTAAATAAAAATCATTTTTATTTTTCTTTAAACATAAAAACAGGATCAAACTTTAACTTATTAATATTAACTTAACCCCTTTCTAACTCTAAGCACACGTGTATGTAATGTGTATAAGTTCAGAAAAGTTCTTTGATTCACACTCCAATCTCACTTCTCACTCCTCCAAGTTCATTGGTATCAGGCAATTCTTATACTGTGCACAGAATTTAACATTTATGAATTTTCATCAAGCTCTGGTGCTTAAATGTTGCCACTCAGGAAGGTTCTTGTCAGTTTCAGAGAGATTTGTTGCTTGTTGATCACACACAAACTGATTCCCTCCGATCAGCCACTTCAGCGTCTTGCCGAAGAAACCCGTCCCCATCAGGGTTTTCCAAATAATAACCTCTTCTTCTGCAGTTCACCACAGAGTTCCTTTTGTTTCCCTTATTTCAGGTGAAACACTCTAGCTAGCCATTTCCTCTTGTATAGACCTCAAGGGTTTTCAACAGGCTGAACTTGGAACTCACAACCCATTTTCAAAATGGGGTTTCAACAAGCTGCCAGCTTGCCATGATTGCAGAAACTAGTTCTCTCTCTCTCTCTCTCTCTCTCTCCAAGAGAAAGCCTGTTTGATCTCTTCTCTCTCTGCTTGCAAAACCACATGACCATCTTAGAACAGCAAACTGCAACCAGACAGATTGTGGCACCAGACCAAATCTTCTGAGTCCATTCATCTGTTGCTTTCAAAACAATAATCCATTTACACTTGCTTTTGAAATTCTTTAGCAAAGGAGTCTTCTTGTTTTATTGTCTTTGCAAAGGCTCTCAGTGACTTACTCTCAGCAAAGCTCTTGCATTTTAAAGGAGATCTGTTTTGTGAAGTGTTTGTTTGTGACCTACACTACCCCGACAATCTATCTCCTTCAAAAACATATCTATATACAATATAAAATATATAATCTGTCACACAAGCTTCACTCTCTTATACCTGCACCAATGATGCAATTAAATATACCTGAGAAATCACAAATACCTGTGAAGCCAAATGTCCCAAACTTTATTGTGCCATGAAATGGGGAAACTGTATAAAAAGTGCTATTCAACCAAAATGTATACAAATAGGTCAGGATGAAGTGAAGAGACAAGGCTATAGTATCATCTGTGGAATGGTTTCTTCTATAAGCGAATTGAAATGGGTCCAGCCTCACTGGAAGGTGTGCTTTGATACATTCCATCACTAGACGCTAAAAGCAGTTTATAATGGTTTAAATGACTGGTGTATATTTTGGTAACTTTTTTTTCTGTTATAGGGACCATAGAAGAGAAAATTTTTCAGCGGCAAATCAGTAAGCAAAGTTTGTCTGGTGCAGTGGTTGACCTAAAAAAGAAGAGAGAACATGCCAGCTTTTCCCTAGAAGAACTGAAAAATCTTTTTGAATTAGTCGAAAATTCTGATTGTCTTACCCATGATCTCCTCTCCTGTAGTTGTTTGAAAAATGGAGAGCTGTTGGGTAAGTATTGAGGCTTGATAAATTTTGAAAACAAGATTTTGGTGAGATCCCAATAAAAATGCAAAACAATTATTATGCTATCCTGCACCAAAGAAGTAAGCCCAAAATATTGGGAATACCAGGATGTTACTTCATCACATTAAAAACCACTCACAAAGAGTTGAAACGCATGACCTTATCTCACAGCAGAGTGGATCAAATGGCATTAATTGCTTCATTTTCTGTGATCAGATGCTGGGTACTGCCCTGAGTTGAGACATATGCCTTTTACCCTAACTCCTCCTGTGCCCTCATGTGGCTCCATGATAAAGATCTGAACATTATTCTGAGAAATCTTGGAACAATTTATATAGCAGATTGACTAAAGGAAAATGTATAATGCAGCTTCAACGGAGCAATATCAAATAACAATTGACAATATATTAGAACTGGTGTGGTAGGTTTCAATTTCCTCCTTTCAAATGCCCTTAGCTTTTGAGCCATTTTTAAAAATTCTGCTGAATGTTGACTAACACCACTTTAGCTATCTTTCTGTTTTGTAAGGTATCTCAGAAAGAAAACTTAATAATATGATGCATCCAAAAGCTGGTGTCATCTCATATCAAATTGAATTATAGCAATTTTAGCAATCAGATTTGTTGTGAAAAAGTTTTTACAATGCACCTGAAGCCAATGTATTTGAATTAATTGTTTTTGTCCTTCCAGCAAAAACTGCTAAAAAATCTCTGACTCCTAGAACTTGTCAACTGGGCTGGAATTCAGAAATGCTTGTTTCCAAGGAAAACCTTTCAATGTCAGAACTAATGCACTGGAAGCACTATTCTGGAGAAATTCAATACTTTCCAGATCCTTATCTTGAAAAAGCAAAAGAAAATATAACCTTCATATTTCAAAATGCAACAAAACCACACACTGTATTCAACTGAGGGAAAGATGGAAAAAGTACACGTACTTTCAATGGAATTTCACTTCTAATTCTACTGACTTTTGTTTAATAGTTTGGTAGACATTTTTTTTGGATTGTTCCTAGCTTGACTTCAATTCACATGACTTATTTTTAATGACATTAATCAAGTTCGGGACATTAACTACTAGATACTCATCAGTCTGGATAGATGAAATAAACTTTCCTAATCAAAAACATCCCTTAACAAGATTAATCAAAAATATTCTCACTGTTCTGATAACCAGTAGTGAGAAATTGCAAATGATTGATTTAAGACAGATGAGGTGAAGATTTGTATGGTAGATTGACCACTTCACCTTGGTCCTTGCATCCTGAAAGCACAATTTCAGAAATGAATCAGCTGTGCTCATCCACAACACCCAAATAAGTCATTTTTGACACATCTGGCAATGATATGAAAAAAAAAGAAATGGAACTTTATCCTGCATGTAACCAATGGAGAGTGACAATATCCAGTGACTAATGTTTCTGTTGGTTCCCAATTTCCTCCCTTCTTGAGTGGTGAAATTGGGTAAGCATTTCTATATACGCAAATATGTCTTTCCTGAGCATTGATAATCTATTTTGCATTGTTGCTTAGCAAAGTAGCAAAATAATTGGCATCTGACCACGCACATTCTCCTGCTCAGAATGATGGCAATTAGGAAGTTTCCCATCAAAACCTTGTGACCACATTGTTACATTGACTTATTGTTTAATTTCTGTGAATTCCATGTGTTGCAGTTTGTAGAATCTCTTTTTAAGTAAACATAGAATAAACTTTGGAAGTAAAATATGCTGTCTGAATACATATCTTGTATAGTTGGCATTGGGGATAGTGCAGAGCCATTACAGCGCCAGTGATCGGGAATGGGGTTCGAATCCCAGAGTGTCTGGAAGAAGTTTGTACATTCGCCCCATGTCTGCGTGGGGCTCCAGTTTCCTCCCACTATTCAAAGTGTACCGAGGGTTGTAATTAGTTGTAATTGGGCGGCACAGGCTCGTGCACCCAAATGGCCTGATACTATCCTGCATGTTTAAAATTAAAAAAAAATTCCTTCATGTCCATGGTTGACTCAATGGAATCACTAGATTGAAATAGATTTACCTTGGAATATCCTTGGATTTTAAATTATTTCAGCATGTAAATTAATGGACAGTGACTTGACTTGAAAGCATTGAGAGTGATGCTGTATTTTTCAGCTCCAATCAAGCTAAGAACTCATTCACCAAATGCCAGTGATCAGACCTTGGTAGTCTTTGTTTGTAACTTCAGATATATCGTTAGATCGACTGGAGGGGCAGCTGCTAGCATGACCAAACACTTTTTTTGTAACAGAATAGATACAGTACATACCATACTTGTTATTCCACAAGTGTAATGCAACAAACCTTTTTGTAAGTCTAATTTCTAAAAAGACTTTGAAATGTAATCTGTGATCCAATAGAATTTTAATAATACACTTCAAAAGCTTGCTTAAATATTATCAGTATTGTTTTTATCAAAGATTTACTAAAACAAGGACTAAAACTATCCACAGTGTTACACTACGCATGAACACGTTGAACCAGGTTTTTTTCCTCAAATAACCAGCATTCCAAATGCTTCAATGCATTTACAACATTTATGCAAACAGGTGGGTGGCTGACAAATTTCCAAACTTAATAAAGTATTACAATTTTCCTTTATTCCTTGATGGTGACAGTTTGAGCTTTAAAATATTGACTCTGAACGGGATATAGTGAATGCAACAGTTTCCCACCCGCGACATGTGTATCTCATGTCTCTTGTATACAAAGCGATTGCTTTGCCAGACGTATAATGGTACAGTACATATATATAACCTATAATACATATGTCGATAGTCATAATTGCCTACGTTACTGGCTTATGTATGTGCAGTACTGTACTTTTGTTATTTTAATGTGAGTGAACTTCCCTACTTACAAATAAAAGGTTTACAGTATTGTACAACATTAACCTAATTAACCCATATATTACTTTTTCAGATACATTAGCTGAAATATAATACTGTATGTGTACAGTATCTTGGCTGTTTAGTCAATACAGGTACACTACAGTATCCCATATAGCTTTGCTAAGTATATAATATGGTGTTTGCACAATGTCCAAATCGCATAACGTCCTATTTCACAGGACATATCGTGGACGTTAAGTGGCGCATGACTGTGTGTGTGTGTGTGTGTGGTAATCGGCTTGTATTTAGTGTGGTTGGAAATGGTGAAAAATTATATGTTTATACACCTTGTATGTCAATTTTATTTCCAGTCTCACAACATACCCCAGCAACAAATGTGAGCACTAACGATGTTTCCTTGTCACTCTAACCATAATAATTTTACCAAAGGAAAATAAGAGAAATCAAGTTTAAATTAACCAAGGTCACATATTCCTTATACTTTTTTTGGGGGGCACCTGAAATCATGATGTAATAATAGATAATTTGCCTACAGTTTCAGTTGGGGAAAATTCTTATAATTTTCCAAATACAAAAATGGTAAAAGGTAAAAAGAGATAAATTGTTGAAAGAAAGTGTCTGAAATCCTTTAGTAATAAATTCAAATGAATGATGAAGGATTTATCTTCGAGGCAAAATGATAACATAAGCTTATTATTCTTTGCAATGTACGTTGGTTCGCCAACATGAGATCCCATCCACGCGTGCACAGCCATTACATCTGTTGACTTGCAAG
Source organism: Narcine bancroftii (assembly GCF_036971445.1). Lineage (NCBI taxonomy): Eukaryota > Metazoa > Chordata > Chondrichthyes > Torpediniformes > Narcinidae > Narcine > Narcine bancroftii. Next base: position 321,675,281 of record NC_091470.1, read on the forward strand.
GAGCAGCACGTGTTTTTGGTGCGGGAGCAAAAGCGCTGAATCAGTGGGGAATCACAGTAGAGTGATCCCAAAAAAACGCTAAATTAGTGGGCCTGCAGGAGCAGAGTCCTGAGGGAGATCGCAGGAGAGCAATCCACAAAATGGAATGAAAACGCCGAAGGAGCCCTCCAGAGAAGGAGGGGGGGAGCAGTAAAAATTTCAGGATTGCCAGTGGGAGGTTCCTGGGTTCCGGTAAAGGGAGGCCCCGAGGTAGCCCTCTGGAGGCAGAGGTGTACTGGAAAAAGTCTTGGACAACTGGCGGGAGGTTCCTGGGTCCTGATGAGGGGCTGGGGCAGAGGCAGGGCATCAAGGACCCGAGGAGGAAGGCCTACAAGAAGAGACCCCATAGTGCTTCGTTAGCACCAAAAATCCAGCGGGCCTGTTGGGGTGCAGTGTCCCAGCTGAGGAGCAGCAAGGCTGATCTACCTGCATTGGGGGTGGGATCAGGTGGCAGTGGAGGGGGCCAAGCCTGGCTGTACTGACCTAGTGTTGTTGAAGTTGGGGTATGAAAACGATAGCAGCAATGCCGATCTACCTCCGCTGAGGGTGAGATCAGGCAACAGAGATCTACATTCACTGAAGGTGGGGTCCAAGTCTGGCTGCACTGACCTGGCTTCGTGGAAGTCGGGGTCTCAAAAAGCAAGCAGTGATACCATTATGCCACTGCATGAGGCAATTGGACCTCAGTACGTGGAGTGGTTGCAAGAGCAGGTAGGACCTGATTCAAACCTAGCACATCGTGTAGCGAAGCCGCCCACTTGACGGGCGAGAATAACCAGAAAAAGCCTGAGAAAGGGTGTGGTCTCTGCATAACGGGCACCTGCTCGATCGGGGCCTGAAAGTAAGGCCTGCCAGAGAGCAGAGGCCTTAACAGGCGATGAAATTATGTCGTCTGGACAAATTGGAGGAACTGGTGATGGCCATGGTGAACAGGTTTCCTATGCCATCAGAGCAGGGGGAGGACATTTATGACTATACGTGGGAAGATGATGAAGGGCTGGTAATAGAGGCCAAGTCACCCAAATTCCCATACGCTGCTCAGGCCAGTCAGGAGCAGAATATACTGGCTATTGCCGCAAAGTTTGAAGTACCGAGGAGTATTGGCCAGCCACTAGAGGATGATATTGCGGGATCTATAACATACATGGTGTTGAATACTTTTCAGGAGATGGTACTAGAAGAATCCATCAAGAAGTCTCCCTGCCCTGTTAACTGCCTTAAGGTAAACCCTGCGATATGGGACAATTTGAAAGTCTTCACAAGGGCAAAAGGCATGAAATTGCAAAGACTACAGGGGTCATATCACTTCATTTGCACAAATGCTCTCACATGATTTATTGGAGACCCAAAAAGATGCTCTAGGGCACACACATCAAACTCAGGCCCGCAGGCCAAATTTGGCCCATGATATAATTATATTTGGCCTGCAAGATCATATCAAATATGTATTAGAGCTGGCCCGCTGGCTGCCACGCCAGTATAGCGCATGCACAGCTAATACTACAAATCCCAGAATGCTTTGCAAATGCGTTGGCGCCGGCCCCTCAGCCTGCTAATCGCCCCCACCTCCTCTCTTTCATTAGCATCTGCGACCTGTCGCCCAACTCACATGTAATAAACCCCTTACGAAAAATGGCCAAACGAAAGACAGAAAACAGGACCTTTCAAGACAGGTGGGAGGCAAACTGACCTCAGACTTTGATGAACTTGCATCTAAGAAGAGATGCCAAGTATCTGGTTTAGACCCAGGTGCATCAGAGTAAATCACAGTGTAGCAAGCTAAGCTTGGATTAATATTTTCTTTGGTTAACTTTGGACTGTTCATAGTTGAAAGATTGGATTTTCATTGAAGCAAGTTGTTATTTTTTTGACTTGTTGGCTTGTGAAAAAAAAAACATTTAAAAGGAGCTTCAAGGCTATAGAGAAGTATTATTTATTGAATATTTTATTTCTCATTTGTTAATGCTTCTTCTGGAAAGAGTTTAACCAAAACTATTATTAAACATTTATTTTAATAAGAAAAAGTTTAACATTACATATGTTGAAAGAAGAGAAAATATGCAGATGTTGTTGAAAATTTTCAATAAATATTTAGTTTGGCCCACAACTTAGTCCAAGTTTTTAATTTTGGCCCTCTGTGAATTTGAGTTTGACACCCCTGCTCTAGGGCTTTTATCCCATGCAAACTGAACTGAATGCTTTCAGGAAGGAGCTGATGAAGCCTGACCTAAATGTAGGATATGCTCATTTGTGCAGACCATCTAACCCTGTATCGAAATTTCTATTTGGTGACAATCTCAGCAAACAGGTGAAAGATTTGAATGAGCAGCAGAAGGCAACGGTTGGCAATGGTCAGAGGTTCAAGAGCACAGGCAAGAGAACCTGTTATGTTTCACCCCTATCGCAGGTATGCGGGGGAATTTAAGTGGGTTATCTGAGGCGATTTCCTGCTCCAAGTAGCTACAGCCAGCAGATCTTTTTTAGGGCAATGCTCTCTGTGGAGACAGCAGCAGCAGAATTTTTCCTGCTCAAAGTGCTTCATAGAGATGAGCCCAGAATGCACCAGCCCGCAGACTAGGCGGGTTGAGGAAGTGAATGCTATTCATTTACAGTTGAGTACTCTTGATAATTACAAGACTTTAAAAGTTGACAGTCGATTAACGCTATTCTATGATAGATGGCGTAATATTACCACTGATGCTTCTATTCGGCAGATGGTGAAGGGGTATAAAATCAAATTTGACCCACAGAAATCCCCGCTGATCAGGAGAAAAGGTCTCTATACATATATGTGCAGACCGCAACTGACGGAGACTGTACTTGCTGAAATCATGGCATTGAGAAAGAAAACCGTTATTGAACATTGTAGCCATGATAAACATGAGTTTGTATCAAACATCTTCTCACGACCCAAAAGAAGTGGCGGCACTAGAGTGATAATGGATCTATCGGATCTTAATGAATATGTCTTGTACAGGCATTTTAAAATGGATAACATATATTCTGTGTTGCCTATGTTACATAAGGGCTATTACATGGCCTCGATAGATTTGCAAGACGCATGCTATTCACTCATGATCTGCCCACAGCACAGGAAGATCTTGAAATTTACCTGGAAGGGAGAGCTTTGGCAGTATGAGACTTTGCTGAATGGGCTGAGCTCGGTGCCCAGGGCATTTACCAAGTTGCTGAAGCCGGTGTTTGCCAAGCTCAGGAAAGAGGGGCACATGGTAATGGGTTACCTAGACAATACTCTTATCGTGGGTAGATCATTTGAGGAAACAGAAAGGGGAGTAGCAGCCACCTTGAGATTATTAAGCCAAGTGGGGTTTTTTATACATCCTGAGAAATCAGTGTTGGTGCCTACCAAGAGGTTAAAATTCCTCGGATTCATTATTGATACAGAAGACATGAGACTTACCCTGCCAGAGGATAAAGCAGCAAAAATCAGGACTGCCTGCAGAGGGCTCATGACAGAGTGACATCCCTCCATAGGAAAGGTGGCCAGGTTGATTGGGAAACTGGTGATGGCTTTCCCGTCAGTACAACATGGCCTGCTAAATTATAGGTTCCTGGAATGGGACAAAATATCTTAAGGCAGCCATGAGACATTTTGACAGGCTCATGAGGCTAACTAATGAGGCCAGATCCAGCCTGGTATGGTAGATAGACCATATCTCGCAGGCTTACGCAAGGACAGAGCTCAGAAAGCTGGACCTGGAGATCAGGTCAGACGCCATTGGCGAAAGTTGTGGAGCCATGAATCTAAAGGTCTCTACTGGGGGCAGATGGACAGACATAGAGTTCAGGGAGGCCTCTAAATCAGGCATCAATTATTTGGAAATGCTAGCGGGGTTTCTGGCACTGAAGTCTTTCTGTGCGAGGGAAGCTGACATTAATGTACTGCTGGGGATGGATAACACTTCAGCTGTGGCCTACCTCAGTGATATGGGAGGTCTTAAATCTCCTTCCTGTAACAAGTTAGCCATTGAGACTTGGCACTGGTGCATTCAGAGGAGCATTTGGGTTACTGCCACCTAACGTACAGGCAGATCTGATGTCCAGAAAATTCAATGAGAGCACTGAATGGACTCTGGGTAAGAAATATTTTAAACTGCTAGCTGACACCTTTGGCATGCCAGAGATCGAGTTGCTTGCATCCAGGCTTAATACCCAGATTCTGAGGTTCATGTCCTGGCTGCCGGATCCCCAAGCGGAGGCCATTGACGCCTTTACTCTAGACTGGTAAAAATTTAACTTTTATGCATTTCCCCGTCCCTTTGGTGGCGAAGTGCCTGAATATGATGCCTCGGGATTGCTGGTAGTGTCTAATTGGCCTTCCCAATGCTGGTTCCCCATACTCCTTAGGCTTATGGTGGGGACTCCATTAATATTCACAAAAAACAGAGGTCTGCTAATCCAAATTATCTCATCCATTGACTCACTTAAGTCTGTTAGGTTGCAGGATCGGAGAGCGAGGACCAACGTAAACGCTCTGCAGCTTAGAAGTCTGGACATCCTCAAGGCATCCTGGAGAAAGTGTACTCAGAAACAGTATGCCTCCTATGTGGGGAAATGGAAAAGGTACTGTGGAGAAATTGGACTGAATGAACAGTCAGCCTCTATTGGAAAAATAGAGTTTTCTAACCGATATGTTCTATGTGCAGGGGGCCAGCTACAGTGCAGTGAATACAGCAAAGAGTGAGTTGGCTGCTTTATTGACGTTCCAGGACTCTGAACCACCCCCTGATCAAAAGATTTATGAAAGGAGTGTTCCACATGCGTCCTCTGGTACCCCGATATAAGGAAATTTGGGACATAAAGATTATTTTGGACTATCTAAGGCTACTGTCACTAACTTCCAGTTTGGATTTACATAGCCTGTCCCATAAGCTGATAATGCTGGTGGCCTTGACATTGGCCCAGAGGGTACAAAACTTTGTTTCACATTCATACCGAATATATCCATTGGGAGGAGGACTGTGTAAGCAATCAAGTTACAGATATTTTGAAACATAACAGGCAAGGGAGAATAGGGACAGAATTTTCATTGTATCCATATGGGGAAGATGAAAGATTATGTGTGTTGGATTGTTTAAAAAGATACATTGTACATACAAAACATATTAGACTAAATAAGAAATCGCATCAGTGGGGTACCCCCCAGACATCGGCCAGATAGTTGCACGAGGTCATGAAAGTGGATGGAGTGGATATTTCTCAGTTTGGGTCCCATTCAACTAGAGTGGCAGTGACCTCGGCAGCCAATAGGGCCGAGGTCCCTATATGGGAGTTCTTTCGCCAGACAGGATGGAGCAATGAGAGAACCTTTAATACGTTCTACAATAAACCTTTAACCTCAAAGGGACTGAGTTTCATAGCTGCCACCCTACACGCAGCGGATTGAACAAGGCCACGAGAAGGGGATCCATTGAGCTGATTATGGTCTGTCATACCACCCGAAGGGGATAAGCCACTGAGCTACAAACTTTCATGTTGGCGAACCAATGTACATTGCAAAGAATAATGAAGAGTTAAATGAGCACTTACCTGTGCAAAGTTTGATGATTATTATTCGAGCAAGAGGAGTTGGTGAGTCAACGTGCCCACCTCTCCCTCCCCTCTTTTTTCTTGTTTATGGATAAAGATGTTTTGGTGGCAATAAACATGTTCAGTCACAGGTTCGTGTTAAGGTTGGTTTGTTTAATTGAGTTCGTTTAGGTTCAGTGGCTTCTCCCTTCTGGACTGTAAAGGAATGGCCGTGCATGCATGGATAGGATCTCACCAACTCCTCTTGCTCAAATAATAGTCATCAAAATTTGCACAGGTAAGTGCAAATTGTGACAAAACACAATTCAGTTCAAATCAATTCAATAAGCTCAGAATGCTGTTGTAGAGAATATTCCAGGATTTAGACACAGCAATAATGAAGACTCAGTGAACTATTTTCAAATCAGGTTAGTGTATAATTTAGAGGGAACCGTGACTGTGTCCCAAAATGTCTGATGTCTTTGGTCTTGGCGATGGAGATCCTTAGTTAAGGAGATGCTATTGACTAGCCTTTAATTATTAAATGCAATGCATTTTATTTAGATAATATAGGCATCATGTACGTGATGGAGGGTTAATGGTTATGGAAGTACCAATCAAGGAGCAGTTTTGTCCTGGATGGTGTCAATCTCCTGGAGTATTGGAGCTGCACACACCCAGCCAAGGAGATAGTAGTCTATAATCCTCCGGAAAAATTACACCTCTCTGCTTCAAATTGTTCTTTTCTGTCCTCCCATTTTTGTAATTACACAGAATTTTATTTCACGATTTACCCAAGATTACTTAATGACAATAAATTAGCCAAAGATTTCCTTATTTATTTTTCTAAACAATCAGGAATGAATCAAGAGTTATGCTTATCTATGATCAACCAACTGAAAGATATGATTATTCATCTAGAATTCCACATGCATTATTGTGGCTAATCTCATCTTGCACATACGGGAATAGATACTACCTTACCAATTGTTTGGCTTCATTCTTTCAAGTGCTTTACATAAGCCCCTTTCACACTTGCATCCCACTAAATTGGCCGTTCAGTGTCCTGGGATAGGAATGGGGGCTTTGGCCTTTCACACTAGACCACTCCTATCTGGGACACTGAATGCTTTCACACTTGCAAGGGTCTATTTCCGGTGTTTGGTCTGTTCTATGTTAAATTGGAAGTCCCTGCATGACGCGGGATGCAAAAAAAAGGAAGTGATGCCATTTCATTCAGTAGAGATCACTCTGGACATCCTGAAGATGTGTGAATCCATCACCAGACAGTCAGGTCTCATCAGCCTCTTTATCTGCAAGATGGTACAAAATGACTGGTCTTAAAAGGCAGCAAACTCCAGATCTCAAGATGCAGATTTTTAATGATATCTTGCTTATAACCTGTGATGTGTTTGAGGAGGAAAGTTTGGCAGAGCTGAGAGTCCGCCATTAAAAAATGCTTGGCTATAATGAAGTATTTTGAACATAGCAGAGGATGTGGAAGAGGGAGAGACCTCAGGGAATCTCTGGAATCAAGTATCTGAAAAATACAATGATGCCCAGTGGTGCGAGAATCTATGATTATCTCGTGCCACATTCAATTTCATTGCTGGGATACTGGGGCCACATCTGAGGCATAAGAATACAAAATGTTGAAGTCTTCTGGAACCGCAGCTCAGGCTTGCACTACCATTTCTGGAGAGTATCGTTCCATCAGGGTGCTTCTTGGTGTTGGAATCTCCACTGTATTCACAGTGATGAGGCAGGTGACTGCAAGGTGAAAAAGTACCTCGTACCATGTCTCATTGGGCTGCGGACTGGGGGACCATCTTCTGGAGACTATAGAGGCGTTTGAAAGAAGGGGTGGTTATCCAATGTGTGCCGGTGCCATAGATGGCACACATATTCCCATCATTGCCCCACAGGATGATCCAGCATTCTACTACAATCGAAAAGGATGGCACTCTATCATTCTGCAAGCTGTTGTTGACCACAACTGCTGGTAAGGGTGATATTTCCATTATTAACATTTTTCCTCACTTGAAAATATAAACATTATGTGGTTCGAGGCGTCACCCTCTGTGTTTGCAGCTTCACGGATGTGTATGTGGGTTGGCCATGTCACACCCATGATGCTCGTGCTCTTCTCAACTCTAATTTACATAATTGCTGAAGGTGCAGGTGACCAGCTATTTCCCAGTGATGCAAGTGATTTTTGATCATGCGTTATGATGCCTTAACAAGTGCATGTGATCCTGTGAAGTTTATGATAAACCCCAGCTTTGAACATGATGCATGCCATTTGTGAGTTGAGACTGCGACTGTTCCCTCCTGCTCCTTCTCACCCATACACTCTATTTGATTGTATCGCAGGTCTCCAGAAATGTAAATGGTGTGGAAGTACCTGCGTATTTGATTGGGGATCCTGTCTACCTACTGCAAAAATGGCAGAGGAAGGGGTTCACGCATCATCACGTCATTGACCACCGCAAGAGCACATTCAACTTCAGTCTGACCTCCGCTAGAATGGTTGTGGAGAATGCGTTTGGTCGTTTCAAAGGTCGCTGGTGCTGCCTGTTCAAACAAATAGATATTAATATTACCTTTATGTCAGAGGTAGCTGTTGCCTACTGTGTCTTGCTTAATATCTGGGAGTTTAACAAGGAGCACTTCCTGGAAGAGTGGAGGGGTGAAGCCTCTGATCTCCCTCCTCCAGACAGAGTCCCTTACAGAGATGCCACAGGCTGTGGTCTGCAGGCCATACGTGAGGCTATTATGGCAGTCGTGTGTGGAAATGAGGGTAATGACTGTCTAATCCTTTAAAAGTCAATAAAACATTATTCCTCGTCTTTGAACATAGTGCAACTGTAAAATCCGAACTTTAAAATAAAAGCTGTATAATAACCATTGGAACTTTATGTGCAACATTCATATAAACATAGACAACAATTGTCAATAAAGGCAGTGCAAAAACATTCTTGAATAAAACTTTAATACCTTGAAAGTAGATTTTAGGGAACTTTTCCTTCACATTAACCTTTAACTTTACTGCAACATACTACAGAATTGTAAACATAACAACCAGTGAAAAACAAATGGTGTAAACTGATCATTGGACATTCTCGACCTCATTGTCTAGCAGGTAAACGTAGGAGCCAAGATAATGGTCAATAAGGGATTGATCAGCTCAATCATCACCACCTACCAGTGATGAGTGTGTCCCACCTGAGGAGTTGATAATGGTTGGCATATAGGCTGGCTGGACCATTGAAGATGGAAGACAACTACAGGAAGAGAAAGCCTGTGTAAGTCTGTAAGAGGGAGGAGAATGGAATGGGAGGGTTGATAGCGGTACACAGCAGGAGGGGTATGCAAAGAGGCACGTGGCATCATGGTGGCAGAGGATGGTTGGAATGATGGGGAGGCTGGTTGGAAGGGGAATGCAGGAAGCCCACCAAGGGTGGAAGGAGACTGAATGGTGCAGGGCCAAGGTTGGATTCGTGCAATCACTTTGATAAGGCATTTCTGGTTATCCCTGTAGTCTGCGCCTGCATCTCTTGTTAAATTGCCATTATCAGGCATGTGAATCCATCATTTTCAGCCTGGCACTCCAGTCTGTCGATGGCACATTCCTGACTATGTTGCCATTGCTCCTGCATCAGCCTCTGCAACATCTCTGAGTGCCTCTCCTTCTGTCTCGTTCTCTTCCCTAGTCCATCTGGTCTATTTTGGATAAGAGCACCCGCATCTCATTTGCTGCCTCCTGCCTCTTCGTGGGTTTCTTATGTTTCTGCCTCACTCTGGCTCCTGGATATTAGTAAGACAAACATGAATTAAACGCCTTTAATTCAAACAGGAATTTTCTTTGAATAGATTAATTATGAGTCTTGCCCGCTTGTACCCCATGTGCCAGGTTAAAAAAATTCCAGACCCAATGGTCTGCACCACTCCTCCCATTATGGTCCATGACCTGCTGACGTCTCCTCTTGAGTGTTTTTAACTAGTTGGTTGTCTGTGTTTTTTGTCCCTCCGATACCCCAGTTCCCTGAGCTTTACTGCAATGCCCTCATAAAATTACCCCTCCTTAATTGTGCCCTTTAACTCATATCCTAATCCCTCCTCCAACCTTAGGGTTAGAGACTGCTGTACCTCCCTATCACCCCAGCTTGCAGAAACCATTTAAAAAATTTTCTTTTAACCTTTTTCCACTGATTTAAACTTCTTAAAAGTCAACCCAAATAAACTCAGATCTTATAATTCACAGTACTTAACAAGCACAGCCAATGTGCCTACTAGTTATAACTTCAGAGGAGAGATGGAGGAGGAGTGTCTGCATTACCTTTGGACTCCAGCACATCTGCAGCACACTTACACCCAGGGTTTAATGCAAATGCCCGTTCCATACTTGCCTGATTGCAACGCCAGCGTCTGCAGATGCCAGGGATTGTACTAGGGGTTGAGGCTGTCAATCTCCAGCGAGCAATGACATCATCTGATGCCAGCGTTGAGCTGATTTTGCTAGACACTTTAAAGGCCAATTGGTATTTGTTTCCTGGGATCACTTGCAAGTGCAAGGTCATGTCCCTGTCTTCTTAAATCTTGTTGAGGGGATTCTCTTGCCTGGTGTTGTTTTTGTTCATGAATATTGGTATCAATTCACTCATTTCTCATTCACAAATAGCTTTGTCACAAAGATGCCTCGATGCATTTCACAAGTGAAAAAAAGAACAATTGTCTGGACCAGGGGGAGTGAAAATTAGGATCGTCGTAGAAGACAACAGGCCCTCAAGGAACAGTATCTGATTTTCCATGAGGGAATATTGCAGCATTACTTGCTATTGAATGTAACAGATTGGGGTAACCAGCCTTCTTTTTGCTGGATATGTAGTTTCAATTTGTTTCTTGTCTCCCACTGCTGGCATTTAATGTAAATGTTGCCTTGACAACTTTGATCTACACTGTCCTTTTCCAGGTCTGATGAAGATCCTTGACCTGAAACACAATCTGTTTCTCAGTTTGTGGATGCCGCTGACAGTTTCTTGGGGGGTTTCGGGGTCAGATTGTCGATGTGTGTCAATGATGTATTCCAGCATAAAGAAAGAAACGGAAGATGGGAGATCAGATGGTATCTACATAATGATAGAAGAAATAAAATATTAATTTTTAAATTCAGGACATTAATAATAGTTTTGAAAGATTTGTGATCAAAGTAGTGAAAAGAGTTCAGACTGAAAGTTAATTACCATGAATTAGGACAGAGTTGCTAACATTTATGTATAATACTCAAAGAGGAAGTGAGCAATTTGCACTGGACATACTTATTTTGTCACTCATGCTTTATTCCTTTACCAACATTCGGGGCTCCAAACAGTCCTTCCAAGTGAAGCAACATTGTGAATCTGTAGGGGTCATCCATTGCATCCAGTGCTCCCGATGTAGACTCCTCTACATGGCACAACTGGGAGATCGCTTTGTTGAGCACCTCAGTTCTGTCCGCCCCAAAAGTCTAGATCTCCCAGTGGCCACCCATTTCAATTGCCCGACCCATTCACTTGCTGACAAAGTCTCATGCACTGCCAGACTGACACCACCTGCAAAATGAAGGAATAACACCTCATCTCCTGTCAGGGCACCCTCCAACTGGGTAGCATTAACATTGACTTCCCTGGGGTTAAGCAACCCCCCCTTCCCTTCCTCTTCTCCTGTCGCCTTTCCCCCAGCTCTGTCTGTTTATCTCCCTCCCTTGCTCTTTCTCACTCATCCCCACTCCTTTCCCCTGTGTCTCTTCACAGAGCCAAAATCAGTTCTCACCTTTCCTCTTATCATATCCAATTAATGCCTTTTATTTGTTTGGATTCCTCCCCCTGCCAGTCCTTCAGTCTTTTCCTGACACCTTCCTGTTCTTTGCTTATTCCTTGAAGAAGGGCTCAGGCCTGAAACATCAGTAATATATCTTGACTTCCTTTGGACTCTCCTGTATTTCTGTATGTTTTTATTCATACATTACTCCCTGGCTCCATTTTACTTCTATATCTTATCCAGGGTGGATTTTGAGTTGGGATTCATAGATGATACAAACCTAATATTGAGCTTAGTCATATTCTTTATGTGTGAGTCTGGAAAGTACAATAAAAGCTCTGTAACTTGGTTAATCCAAAATTCTTTCACCCAAACAAATATATTACAATATAAAATAAATAGGTTACATAATAAGAACAGCTGAGATTATGAGTGTATGGAAACTAAGAACAGCAGTGGTGCCACTGACCCTTACCAACAATATCTGAAACTTCATTCAGTAAACTATATACATGGGAACCCAGTGACTGGATAATAGAGAAAGGTCCTGAGATTTCTAAAAAAGTCTTTTACCTGAGTAAAAAGATTATAAAATCCCAGATTACCAAGATTTTGATGTTTCCCTGACTTCCATTAAACTTTGAATTATCGTTTACTCCAGTTATTTTAAAAAGGTAGAAAGTTGAAAGATCAAGAGCATACAAATCCTCACCTGAGCGTTAATGAATTATTCCCCTTCATGCACCATGTGTCATGGACGTAAACAGGGATGACCAGATAGACATCACATGCAGAAGAATTGATTGAATTTAGTTCCTAGGCTAAAACAATGATGGACTAAATATTTAATTGAGGCTGATAACAGTTGGGTAGGAGGAAGGCATGTGGAACATGGTCCTATTGGTGTGTTTAACAAACTACTAATTTATGACTTATCAGTAGAGAATCCCACATTAGCTGTCTATCTGTTTTTAAGTGATAAAACTGCTTGATATTGAAAGTACATCAATAATACTAAATATGTTATTACTGATTTACAATGCATATTAAATTTTACTGAATAATTTGATGTAAGCACTAGAGGGACTTAGTGGGTCAGACAGAATTCATGGACAGTCAACGTTTCAGGTCCAGACCCATTATCATTTCACTTCATGGATGCTGCCTGACCCTTAGAGTCCCTCCAGGTTTTCATTGTTTGATCAAGGCCTGTGCTTCTGCAGCTCATGTATTCAAGTGTTTATGTATTAACATAAACACTTCATTTAAATTTCTCAAGTTCATTTACTAAGGGAATTTTAGCATGACAAGGGTAGCCAGGATTAGGCTCTTGCCCACCTGTCCCCCCTCCCCTCCTCCTATATCCAAATCTTATCATAGTTTGTTATTTTAAATCCTTTGGATTAACACTCTTTATACATGCTATTACTGTTTTCCAATCTGATGGTTCCTCAGACTGTTGAAAATATTTGGCCTGTTTAACCATATACACTTGGATGAGTGTTTAATAAATTTAATAAATTGTTATTTTAAAAAATAACAAAAGATATAAAAAATTGACTGATTTTTGTCTTTATTTTTAAAAACAATTTAAATTTTATTTTAGAGCTGGAGAGCAGAGCAAACCTCAAGTTGGATTGATTTCTCATACTTTAGATCACTGAGGTGGACAAGATGCATTCTGTACCTTACCCTCTGAGATACTTGTAATCAACTAAGAACCCAGAAGTGAATGTTGACAAGTTTAATGTCATTTTAATCTTAAGATTCTGAATGGTAATGGGCACTTCTGCCCAAATACACCAATTAACCTACACACCTCGTACATATTTTTTTGAACGTGGCAGGAAACCAGAACACCCAGAGGAAATGCACGTGGTCACAGGGAAAACGAACAAAGTAAATTCGAAACTGGAATGCTGGCATTGTAGTAGTATTGCACTCACCATGCTGCCTTTAACTGGGAGATGAACCGCTGAAAGTTCTTGAGCTCAAAATGCTGGCCTAAGACAAAGACTCTTCAACAGTTGTGATGAAGGGCAATTTTTGTTTCCAATGAACTTGTGAGGACCCTACACTCTGGCTCTTGAACCTCCATGAATAACCTTAACCATAACTACACGGGGGCCAACAAAAGATCCGTCTGCACCATTGAAGCATCCCTTTATTTTGCGCCAACTACAATGGTGAATATAATTTTATATTGATGATCTCTTTTTCAGTCTCGTGGTGCATTGTGGTAAGTTCATTTACACTATGGTTGATGGATCTGATTGCTGGATCAAGAATTTCGATGCATCTAGACATTGTAGTTGTATATCTGACAAACTCTCATCTCATTTGAAAGGATTTGCATCAAAGTCCAGCAAATGTGGATCCTACTTTGTCACTGGGGACAGGAACCAAAGGTAAAGACATTAATATTAAATCCAGCTCTATTGCCCATACCAACTCATGTCAGTGTAATACCAATATAAGAAATAGAGGAAAGATGACTGCACCAAGGCTGCCTTGCCTGTCTGAGCTTTGGCTTTAACTCCATTCTCCTGTCTCGGCCCGCTAGCTCAAGATTTCCTACAAGCCTCCTCAGAACTTTAACCTTGACTACGATACTTCAGGGCACTTTCTGGTAGATCATGGGGGTATTTAGTGTGTAATTTATAGCATTGAAATATATCCGCGACTGGCTCCGAAGTGAACGTCTTGTATGATCACTTGCGAAAGAAATCAGCATTAAAAAAAAGTATCACTTTACGCCCCGGGTGCTGCAGAGATGCCGTGCATTTGCTCCACTGAGAACCCGCGGTGAAAAGTATGTGTGTGGGAGGGAGCCCCATGGGGAATATTGTTATTTTTTGAAAAGGACCAAAGTTTTGAAGTGGAGAAAGTATTCAGCCAATGTGCAACAATAGTGTTCAGGCTGTTGGACTGGGACGGCGTCAGGGGAGAACCTGCGGCGAGAGATTGCTCTCAATCCCCCCCCACCCCAGGATGCTGCTGAGGAACGAGATGTGGGCGAAATACGCTTGAAAATCCTCTCTCGTTCGTTTTTTTTTTGTTCAGAATAAAGTGAACGAGGTGAAATTAGTTCATGAGCCACTTGCGCTATTCGTTCAGCGACAGAAAGTTTCCCAAGTTTGATTTCTGATGTTGGAGTGAAATCTTTCAACGGGGAGGAGGGAGCAAAGGGGATTTGTGGTCTGAATGAGTTTCCAGGAGCTGTCAGGGGAATTTGGAGTTTAGTGACATCACGGAAAAGCCCTGTTCTGATCAGATCTGCTTAATATAAACCAGAAGAGGGATCAGAGAGAGAATTAGAACCAGGGCGACACGCAAATCAACAACTGCAGACACCCTCAACCAGAAACAAGCCAGAACGCCGGAGAAGCGACAGGGTAAGATACTTCAGTCACACATGGGAACGCATTCCCTTGTTTTCTTTTCAGCATTTTCTTATGAGCAGAAACAACATTGTTGAATGACGAATTAAGTTTGATAAACCATCCCCTCCAAAGCGAGGATTTTCAGACGAGCTTGTGTTTAAAAAACATATTCAGGAGTGTGCAAAATATGCGAAGAAATTAAGAAAGCATTATTGTTCTGACCTTCTGCTTTATTCGGGGCAACTCCTCTTTGCAGGCTTGCGGAGAAAGTTATGGATTCCCCAGATGTTTACTGCTGCGTTTCACTGAAACATTTCACAAGTGAGTTGGGAAATAAAAAAAAGTTGGGTAAAAGTTGCATTAGGGGTGAGGAGATGCTCAATGGGGAAGGTTCCGCATTTCAGTGGGTTTCCTTTTCATTAGTGGTTGCTTGTCCAGGTGTGTTTGAATCCTTTTCCCATCCACACGGTGTTTTGACCCGTCCGTGCTCTTTGTTCACAGAGGAGGGAACCATGACTTTAAACGACGCGAGACGGCGCAGTAGCTCGTCGCTGACGCCCGCGCCGGCACACCAGCGCTGGAGCATACCCGCGGACGGCAGGCAGCCGTGGAGAGGCAGTTCACGCATGGTGCGGTCGAAATCCTGCCTGGATCCCAGGGAACCCTTCAAGGGGAGCTGGTCCTCCGACTCCGTCTTCTCCACCGATTCCGGCAACAACCTATACAGAGTGGTCCTAATTGGTGAAGCGGGAGTCGGAAAGTCCACCTTGACCAGTATATTCGCTGGCTTGCAGAACAATTTGGAGAACTGGGATATGTTAGGGGGTAAGGATGCAACGTTTTCATTCGTTTATTTTCCGGGTCAGAACTTCTTAAATTGCACTCAGAACGATAGCAAGGATTGGCGGAATACACTAAGGTGACATTTCTCAGTTTGCTGGTGGCACAAACTTAGTACGAGAGCAGAGGAATGTGAACATGTAAAGTGGCTTCGTGGAGAGTTGGGTGATGGGGGGTGGGTGGACAAGGGCGAGCCGGAGTAGGTGGGCAACACTTCGCCAGAGGAGAGAAAGCACAATGTGGAAAAGGGTTATGTATCTTTACCTTTGCTACATAAGGAGCGCTTTAACCCCCAAAGTTGTGTTTTTACTTCAATCACGGTTTCTGTCGACTATGGTGTTTTACACAATATGGGGAAAATGTGAGCTCATCCACCTCGCCAGAGAGAAAAAAAACCCCACGTTGAATACTTTTTAAATGTTAAGAGATAGCGAAATGTTTTCGAGGAGACCGGGTGGATACATCATTAAAAGCTAATGTGCAGGTGCAGAAGGTAAACGGTGTCAGTAAGAAGACACTGGAGCAACTCAGCCGTCCATAAAAGCAAAGATACATTGCTGATGTTTCGGGTCTGAGCCCTTCTTCAAGGAAGAAGCAGAATGAGCCAGAAGCAGGACATCTCAGAAAGTCTCAAATTCAGACAGTGGGGGAGGAATCCAGACCCGCAAAAGGTGTTAATTGGATATGATAAGGGATGAGGTAAGAATGTATTATGTTTGTGCCAAACGAGACAGAAAAGGGAGAGAGACCGAGCTTGGGGGAGGGGGGGGGGGGGAGTGCTGGGGTAAGAACTGAGGGGGAGGGGAGTTTAAGGAAAGCCAGAGAAGTCACTCTCAATGCCATCCCATTGGAGGGTGCTCAGTTGGAAGATGAAGTGTTCCTCCAATTTGCGGGTGGTCTCAGTCTGTCTGTGCATGAGATCATGGACAGGCAAGTCAGCAAGGGAGCGGGATGGAGAATTGAAATGGGTGGCCACTGGGATATCCACGCTATTGCGGCAGACAGAGCCAAGGTGCTCAACCAAACAATCTCCCAGTCTGCATTCAGTCTCTCCAATGTAGAGGATTCCCCAAAGGGAGCACTGGATGTAGTAGATAACCCCTTCAAATTCACAAGACTTCACTTGGAAAGATGGTTTAGGGCACCAAATGGTGCTGTGGGAGGATATGTAGGTGCAAGTGGAGCATCTCCTGTGGTCACAGGGGTAGATCCCAAGGGGATGATTGGTAGGGAGGAAGGAGTGGACAAGGGATTCATGTGGGGAGTGGTCCTTGCAGAAGGTGGAGAGGAGAATATGTGACCAGAGGTGGGATCGCATAGTAGGTGGTAGAAATGGTATAGGAGGAGGATGTGTTGGATGCAGAGACTGGTGGGGTGGTACTTGTGGACAAGACGAATCCTGTCCTTTTTGCATATGGGTGTGGAGGGAACCAGGGCAGATGTGTGGGTAATGGAGGATATGTGATGAGCACCAAGTTGATGGTGGTAGAGGGAAAGGCATGTTGTTTGAAGGAGGAGGACATCTCTGATCTGGCATGGAAGTCCTCATCCTGGGTGTAGATGCAATTGAGATGGAGCAATTGAGAGAATGGAATGGAATCCTTACAGGGGACAGGGGATGGGGGGGGGGGGTGGAGAGAGGTATATCAAGGTAGCTAAGGGAGTTTGTGGTTTTGTAGAAGATGTCTGTGGAGAGTTTGTCCCCAAGATGGAGACAAAGATCAAGGAAAGGGAGAGTATTGCTTGTGATGGACCAAATGAATTTAAGGCCAGTGTGGAAGTTGGCAGAAAAGTAGATGGGTACATGAGGAAGCACCAAAGTAGTCATTGATGTAGCAGAGGAAGAATTGTGGGGCATTTCCTGTGTAGGTTTGTAGCATGGATGCTCTACATAGCCAACAAAAAGGCAAGCATAGTTGGGGCCCATGTGGGTGCCCTTTACTACCCCTTTGTCCTCAAGAAAGTGGGATGAGACAAAGGAGAAATTATTGAGGGTTAGGACCAAGTTCTGACAGCCCAAAGTGGGTGGTGGTGAAGTGGGACTGATTGGGTCTATTGTCCAGAAAGAAACTAAGGGCTTTGAAACCTTCAGTATGGGGGATGGAGGTGTATCAGGATTGGATGTCCATGGTAAACATGTGTCAATCAAGTTAAAGGAACTGGAAGTTGTTGAAGTAATGGAGGGCATACGAAGTGTCCCAGATGTAGGTGGGGAGGGACTGGAGGGGGAGGGGAACACAAAACAGTCGAAGTAAGTGGAGACCAATTCAGTGGTGCAGGAGCTTGCAGACATGATGGGTCTGCTGGGACAATTGGGTTTGTGGAGCTTGGGTCAGAGATAGAAATGGGCAGTGGGAGGGTTGGGAAACTATAAGGTTGGAGGCTTTGCTAGGGAGGTGACCGGAAGTGATGAGTTTACAGGTGGTGCATGATACAATGGTTTGATAAGTTTTGGAGGGGTAAGTAAGAGAAGGTGACTGAGTGTTGTTGTCTGGCTTTGGCCAGACAGGGGTCAGTGCACCAGACCACAAAACCACCACCCTTGTCTGCAAGTTTGATGGTGAGGTTCAGATTAGTGCAGAGAGAGTGGAGGGCCAAGCATTCTGAGGGGGTTGGATTGGAATGAGTGAGGGGAGTAGTGAAGTCAATATGCCTCATATCATGGAAGCAGTTGGAAAATAAAGTTCCAGAGCAGGCAGAAGACTGGATCAAGGTTTTGAAGAGAAGGAAGAAGGTTTGGAGTGGGAGAAGGGAGGATGTAGTGGAGAATGGAGAACCATGGTTGTGAAGCAGGCATGGAGATGGAGCCGAGGGGAGAGGAGTTCAACACCATAGTGTCTGTGGAACCTGTTAAGGTGTGGGAGAAGGGGGATGAAGGTGAAGCCTCTACAGAGGACAGAGCTTTCAGTCTCTGAGAGGGGAAGGCTGAGGGGATGGTGAAAACCCTGCAGGGGTTAGGGGGAGATTCAATGGGATGGAAGTGTCAGGGAGAGAAGGAGGATGGGAGGAGGAAGGAGGTGGAGGTAGGAAGGGTCCAAGGGAGAGAGGGGAAGGTTGGGGTGAGGGGTCCATGTGTTCACGGAGCCAGGGTGGGAGTTCATGACAGATGCTCAATTCTCTAGATCACAGGGGCCAAAGTGGAGACCTGCATCAGGAGCTCAGTCCTGTAAGTCACCAGGGCTAAGGTAGAGACCCACATCAGGAGCTTGGTCTTGTAAACCATTGAGGCCAGAGCGGAGACCCGCATGGGAGGTCACTGAGGTGGCAGTCTCAGGAACACAAACTTCCAATCATTGATGGATGCCAGGTGTGCGTAGAATTGGTGGTTGAATGGGTGGATCCAGCGGAGGATTAAGTGTAGGAAAAGTCCGTGGCAGATTGTGGTGAATGAGGTACAGAGCTGTGGTAGTGAGAGAGCATGGGTCAGCTGGTACTTGCGCATCAAGCTGAGGTAGTCTGTAGGATGTGGTGGGAGAAGCGAAGAGAGCAGGAGTCAATACAATGAAGGCACCTGAGATCCTGGTGGGGTCCAAAGTAATAGGCTTGGAACCAGAGCTGGAATCCATGTGGCACCAGATGGCGGCAGAGGAAAGTAGCCAGAAAAGGCTATGGAAGTGGGTCTGAGTGAGGACACAGTTGTAAAGCTTGAGAATAGATGTGTAGCAGTGAGAGAGACTCTCAGAATTCCCTTTGAAGAGAGGAGGAGACTTCTTTAGGGTAGGTATCCCTTCAAGAGATCTCACAGTGGATCAACTGCTGAGTGAAATGATGTCAGCTTTTATTGCAAAAGGATTGAACACTAGAATCAAGGCATCATCACAATTTTTCAGGGCATTGGTGAAACTACATGGAATATTTTAGTTTGCTTAAAAGAAGGATATCCCTCCCTCAGAGGAAGGGGTGGAAGATAATGCTGGCTGAAACAGATAGTGAAGTTCTGTCAGATATTGGGACCGTGGGAGCAGTGCTCTCTCACAATAACAGGGAAGAATCTTGTCATCAGATGTGAGGTGCTCTCAGTACTGCTGTACAGATGTGGCCCATACCCCACACTTCCATCCTAATGGTCACCAGAGCAGTCTTTCAGTTCATCTGGAGATCCAAAATGGAATGCGTGACCATGTTCAATTCACTTGATAATGGAGACAAGGGGATTCCCAACATGGCTGTCACCCTGATCACCACCTATGTGTGTGGCTGAGTCGGGCCAAGGTACGACGGCACCAAGTGCTGCCATGTGCTGAGGTTCTACCTGTCCCATGTGTTGTGAAGGATGGGCCTGGCCCCAGCTATTCAAACATTGCCACACCACCTATTCTTCTTGGAAATTTTTTATTCAGGAAAAAAGCTTTGACCACAAGTCTACTTGGCATTGGTCAGCATGGAAAATCTTACAGTCTCTGAGGTTCAAGGATACGATAGATAGTGTTCAGTGGTTCCCTGAGCAGACTGTTCAGATCATCTGGTGGAATGCCTCATTGCCAGAACTCACTAACAAGCACCAGCCCTGACTAGTGGTGAGAGGAACACCTCAGGTCAGATCCTTCACATGCTGATGGGATATCTCCCGAAATATACATTGCCCTTGAGATGATTGTTGAGGTGGAGACAGTCACCCAATTCTTTGCAGAGTGTGGATTTGCTATGTGCATGTGGAGAGGGAGCCAAAGGTCCTTGTCACAGTTAATCTCAAGCAGCAATGTAATAGAGGGCTCTTTGACATTCGGCCTGTTTACAGGGAGCACGCAGAGACAGTCATCCAGTGCTCTGGAACTTGGTGAAAGATGCTCTTTGGTCTGCCCAAAACCTGTCAATCTTCAAGTGCTATGAGATATCAGTGAAGGAATGCTGCCGACTGGCATATTCCAGGTTGCAGGAGTACAGCTGAGGGATGCACTGAGGCTTGGCACAGCCAATGCAAGAGCTCTGTGGGCAAGGACCACAGTCTAGGATCCTTCTGCTACTGGATATTGAAGAGTCGAAATTGATGCAGAAGCCCCTCAAACAAAAGGGGAAGTATCCCTGAGTGGACACATTGATCAATAACTAAATGTACAAACAAATATGGCACAGTGAATGTGAAAAGGCTTTGCATTATATAATTTTTTTTATTGTGAATAAAGTTTATTTTGAAATTTAAAAAAATAAAGGAGTTCAGTGAAGATTCACCAGATTAGTTCCTGGTTGGGTCTGTCACATGAGAAGAGGTTGGGAAGTCTGGACTGCTATTGTCCAGATCTTAGAGAATGAGAGGAGATTTCATTGTCATGCAAGAATTTTGGGCTCCATAGGCTGAATGCAAGGAAGATATTGCCCTAGCTTAAGTATGGCTGTCAAGAATTGGGAACCACACCCTCAAAAAATAAGTGTAAAACACAAAAGTCTGCAGACAGTGGCTGAAGTAAAAAGACAGTGCTGGAGAAGCTCAGCAGGTCAAACAATGTCCTTTAAATAGGAAAGATAAAGGTACATATCGGATGTTTTGGGCTTGAGCCCTTCATCAAAGTATCAATAAGTAAGAAACAGGTTGCTAACAACAATAAATAAATTTCTTCTCTAAGATATGGTGAATGTCTGGAATTCTCTAGCTGACAAGTTAGTTGGGGGTTTGTCACTGATTGCATTAGATGAGTGAATCTGAATGGAATCAAGGGATATTGGGCTAGGACCATTGTGATAGGAGATGAGCTACAATCTTGTTGAATGACAGAACAGGCTCAAGGGACTGAAGAGTCTACTCTAATTTCTAATGTTATAAAGTGCCTTTGTTCTCTTTCACTATCCAAAGTATTTCTTATGTAATTAATTATTTGGTGGTGAGATAAACAAATGACAGTTAAGTTTCTACAGACAGCAATGATCAGATCATTTAAAAAATATATATAGACAATTTTGTTGAGAAAGATCAAGTTGTGGTCATCGTGATCTGCTTTGAAGGGGCAACAGAACCTTTTATTCACATCTAAGAAGATACAGAAGACCTTTGTTTAATGTCTCATTCAAGAAATGACACATCCAACAGTACACTGCACTAAAATGTCAGCCTATACTTTGAGCACGTCTTTGATGTGCAACATGAACACTCTGAATATGGAGACTTCTTTGGCATGTACAGTGGAAAATTATTTTGGAACCAATTATCTTTCTTGACTATTCCTGCCAAGATTTTGTGGTAGTTCAGATTGCTTAACACTGTGAGAATGAGTTTGATAAAGAATATTGATGCTTAGGTACTAAGACCACAGCTTTCATGGAACATATGGCACTGATTTGCACCTTATGGCTCTTTCAGAATCTTGATTTCTATTTTAGAATATGAAATATGATAGGGATAAGTAACTATTGCATTTCCCATTATATTCTTTCAATTCCAAAGCATCAAATAAAAACTGTCAAGAGTATAGAGACATATTCGGTGGGTACACGGTTAAAATTGATGTAAGTAAGAACCAGCCTTCAAACTACTTCATTTGAATGTATTAATAAAAACCAGGAGTGATCAGTTTTGAAATCTTTCGTTGCTGCTTTGGAAAGAAAGACTGCTCTCCATTAGAACAGCAGGTGGCAACAAATTATGTAAACTGATCAGGGAATTTATACAGACAATAATTGGTTCCTCAATGTGTACACATATAGAGATTGCAGATGGGTTGGTAATAATTTTCAGGAATCAATAGATTCTGGTATGGTCCTGGAGGAATGAAATACTCAAATTTCACCCCAATATTCAAGAAGGGAGGGAACAGCCGAAAGGAAATTATAGACTAGTTAGCCGGATATCAGTGGTTGGGAAGATGTTGGAGTGAATTGTGCAGGATGAGATTACAGAGGACATGACAAGATGGGCCAAAGTCATCATGGCTTCATTAAGGGAAAATCTTGCTTGCCATAGAAACATAGAAGATAGGAGCAGGAGTAGGTCATTTGACCCTTCGAGCCTGCTCCGCCATTCAATGAGATCATGGCTGATCTTAAAGTTCAGTACCCCGTTTCCGCCTTCTCTGTGTAACCTTTAATACCCTTATACTGAAGAAATATATCTAATTCCCCCTTAAATATATTTAATGAACCTGCCTCTACCATTCATTCTGTGGCAATGAATTAAAACTTATTGGAATTCTTTGAAGAAGTGGCAAGCAGGCTAGATAGAGGAGATGTAATAGATGCTGTATATTTGGATGTTCAGAAGGCCTTTGATAAGGTGCCGCCTATGAGGCTTCTTAACAAGATAAAAGCCAATGGTATAACAGGAAGCGTACTAGCATGGGTAGAGCATTGGCTGATTGGCAGGAACCTGAGAGTGGGATAAAAGGATCATATTCTGATTGGCTGCTGGTTTACTTCATTTAAATCATTTATTTTAAAAAATCACAAAATTTAGGGCTCACGGGCCAAATTGCTGCATAAGTCCACAAGTCACAAACCTCCAGACAGAATATGTTCCACCTACTTCTACCCTGTTTGTGGTAAACCACTGTAATGTATAATTATCTGGTCGAGCATACCTATTGGACAGTTGTACTATGGGGGGCCTGCTCCCCACAAGCTCCTGTATAAGGGTGACTTTTCCATAGCCCTCTGCATCTCAGTGCAGGACAACTGAACGGTGGGGATATGCTGAGTTCTCAAGTGAATTAAAGTCTATTGGTTTCTCTACAATAGTCTCCTGTGTGATTGATGGGGCATCAATTTAAGTTTTCTACAATGGAGCAGATCCTCAGTCAAAAAAGAGGCCCAAGCCATTGTTGAGGCAGTGCGGCAATGGTGCCATTACCTGGCCTGTAAAAGATTCACCTTGTCGTGTTCATGTTCAACATTCAGCAGCTGGGCAGAATGGAAAATGATAAAATACTGTGGTGGAGTATAGAATTATTTACCTTTAAACTATGACATCTTTTACCGGCCTGGGAAACTTAACAAGCCAAGCACACAACCTGCCGTAGTCCATTGATGAGATCAGGACTGTGACAAACAACTGCCAGGTCTGTGCTGAGTGCAAGCTTCACTTCTACTGGCCAGACAGATACAACTTATTAAGGCCACTCGTCTCTTTGAGCGACTCAGTGTCAACTTTAAAGGTCCCTTGCCCTCCACCAACTGTAACATATACTTCCTTAGTACATGTTATCGATGAATACTCCCATTTTCCATTTGCCATCCCCCGCTCGGATATGACAGCTGCCACAGTCATCAAGGCCCTGCACAGCCTCTTTACTCTATTTGTCTTCCTCAGTTATATCCATGGTGACCGGGAGCCTTCCTTTATGAGAGACGAGCTGTGCCAGTACCTGTTGACCAGAGGCATTGCCTTGAGCAGGACCACTAGTTACAACCCCCAGGGTAACGGGCAAGTGGAGAGGGAGAATGGTCTGGAAGACAGTCCTCCTGGTCTTGTGGTGCAAAGGCCTCCCAGTCACCTGCTGGCAGGAGGTTCTCCCAGAGGCCCTCCACTCTACCAAGTCCCTGCTGTGCACTGCCAATAACGCTCCATTACATGAACATATGTTTTCCTTCCCCAGGAAATCTGTGACAGGGACCACACTACTGGCATGTATGACATCCCCAGAGCTCATCCTGCTCCGGATGAAATCATTGGACGAAAGAGTCCACCTCCTCCATGCTAACCCCCAATATGCCTATGTGGCATATCCAGACGAACATAAGGACACTGTTTCCATCAAGGACACGGTTTCCATTAGAGGCCCTGAAGACCATTGCTGATCACCCACACCCTCCTCACCATTGAACACACCCATGATGCACCTGCTCTCTGGTATTCTGCCTCTGCCCAGAGGGAAGATACACCTGGCATGGCGCCCACCCACCAGCACAATACTGATGAATTTGAACAGGGACCCGAGACCATCCAGGACTCTGCTGCTGCACTGCAGCTGCAACCAGTTCTACGACGGTCCCAGCGAATGAGCAGACCACCTTATATGCTGAACTTAAGACTTTCAAATTGTAAATTTGTAATTTTATAAGTTCCACTTCACCCCATGGGACTCTTTTTAAAAACAAGTGGTGAATGTGGTCTGGTTGAGCATGCCTATTGGCCGGTTGTACCTGTGGCCCATACCCACAGGCTCCTGTATAAGATTGACTGTTCTACAGCCCCCTGCAGCTTAGAGCAGGAGAACCAAGCGGTGGGGATATGCTGTGTCCTCAAGTGAATTAAAGACTATTGGTTTCTCCACAAAGGTCTCCTGAGTGATGATGGCTTATCACTGTGCTTTCTGCAGGCAAGCCAATTCCAAATCCAAGTAGCCAAGGTTCCTTGGATCCCAAGCCACATGACATTCTGAGGGAGCTTATTATGGGGATGGGAGGGAGGGATTTGTCATATACCTTATTAAAATCCACAAACACCATCTCCACCCTCAATAATTTCCTTTGTCACTTGCTTGAAAAACTCAGTTAGGCTAGTGAGGCATGTACAGAGTCATGCTGTCTATCACGGAAAAGACTATACTTCTCTAATACTTGTAAAACCTATCCTTAAGAATTCTCTCCAACAGTTTGTTTTGTGCATTATTTCCTCAAAGAGCTCCCAATAGATTTGCCAGGCAAGATCTACCCTGAGTCAACCCATGTTGACTTTGGTCAATTTTGTCTTGAGCTTTCAAGTTTTCTGGAAATACTCCTTAATAATGGAAAGAAATGGGAGCATTGCCAGAGCTGCTGTAACAGCAGTGCTGCTGCTTGGGTGGACCTGAGAGAGTGGGGAGTGGAAACACAGCTCTGCAGGGTCCTACCAACCGGTTGTGATATGCTGACTCTGTTCCGGCTTTAAACAGACTGTTAGAGAAGCCAACGGTGTTTTTTTTTAAACATCCTGCAACCATGGAGGTCTGTGCCAAAGATGACAGCACCTGCGCTAGGCAGCATACCGAAAGGGGTTGCACACTCTGGGGAGCAACCCATGTTGAGAAGGAGAAGCCTGGGAGATGATGCTACAGAAAAATGACCATGGCAGTGAAACAGCAAGGGGTTCAGTGGCTGAAGGAGTCAGACAGGCTGCAGCCTGTGGAGACCTGCAGCTGAAGGATCCACACAGGCCATGGGCTGCTGGAGAATGGCTCATGAGCACCAGGTATCGGAACTAGGTTTCAAGAGGGTGCTGAGGACATGAAGGGCACTGAACATTTCCTGATTGTATCAGAGTTTTGGATCTAAAGTTCGGAATCAATTTAATGAATGGAACAGGAGTTTCAGGCTGCAAATGCTGCCGGAGTGTGTTGGAGGAGAATCTACGGACACTCAGAGTTTCTGAGGAGACTCTCTTCTGCTTCTCGTTCTCCTATTCTTGGGGGGACTGGGCAATGCTCATGGCGACTCTTCATTTGCCTTTGTAGCAAGCAAAAGTTGAACTATATTGTGTACCTGTATATTACATTTTTCTGAATTATTACATGACAATAAAAGGAACCTTTGGGAATCCTTTCAGCTACTGAAATTAGGCTAATTGGCCAATAATTTGCTGTCTTTTACCTCTCTCCCTTCTTAAAGAATGGAGTGACATTTGTAATTTTCCAGGCCTCTGGAACCATTCCCAATTGCAGCGATACCTGAAAGATCACTACCAGTGTGTCACATTTTTTTCAGCTACCTTTTTCAGAACTCTGGCATATAGTTCATCTGGTCCAGGTGACTTATCGACCTTCAGCCCTGATAATCTTGGCAAGCACTTCTTTCTTAGTAATGGTGAGTGCCCTCATTTCTGCCCCCTGACTCTTGAAGCTCTGGCAAGTCACTGTGTTTTCCACAGTGACAATTGATGCAAAAGACCTATTCAGTTCATCTGTCATTTATTTGTTCCCCATTGCCATTTCTCGAGTGTCATTTTCCAGTGGTCCCATGACCATTCTTGCCTCTCTGTTACTCTTTATATATCTGGGGGGGGGGGGGAACCATTGGTGTTATCTTTTATGTTTTTGGTTAGCTTTTATACTTCATTGTTTCTCCCTTTGTGGCTTTTTTATTTCTTGCCTTCTTGTTGGGTTTTAAAAGCTACCCAATCCTTTGTCTTTCCAGAAATGTTTGTAATACTGTGTGCCCTCACTTTTGCTTTTATGCTGTCTATAGCCCTTTTTACACAGAGATCTCGCAGTACTGCCATAAAGAAGACTGGTCATTAAACCAACTTTGCTTTTTTACACTGAATGCCGGCATAATGCAATTTGGTGCTATGACTACCTCCACTGCCAGCTTAAAGGTTGGGCTACAATGAGCAACCCCACCCCACCCCCATTCCGTGTTTGTAACTTTTACACACAACAGCATGGCGCAATAAAGGTGCAATACTCCTGCTTTGAAGGAGTGTGAAAGGGGCATCTGTCTTCCCTTGTCAGCCACAGTTGACTCACCCTCCCTTTAGAATATATCTTCATCTTTCAAATGAAACGATCCAGTGTCTTTTGAATTATTCCCAGAAATTCGTGCTACTGCTGCTCCACCATCTTCCCTGCTAGGGTCCCCTGCCAATCAGCTTTGGCCACCTCCTCTCACATGCCTCCATATTACCTTTACTTAACTGTAATATCGACATGCCCAATTTTAGCTTCTCCTCTCAAACTGCAGAGTGAATTCTATCACTCTATGATCACTGCCTCTTTAGGGTTTTTTTTTAAACCTTGAGCTCCCTAGTCATATTTGGTTTATTTCACAATACCAAATCCAGACTTGCCCTTTCTTTTATGGGCTGCTCTAAAAAGCCATCTTTTTCAAGGAGGCTTTGAGAACATTTTTGTCTGCCTGGTAATCTCTTGCCATAATGGAGCTCAGAGCAGAATGGTTTGGGAGCCAGCATTAAAAATAGTGGTGCTACTGTAATGGTAGTGTTGCCGCTGATGTGGACTGGTGAGGAGTGGAGAAACAGTGCTCCTCCACAGGGTTCAACCAACCAGTTCAACTAATGACAGCTCCATGCAGGACTTAAAAAGCCTGTTAAAGGAGCCAGTAGTAATTTATTTTAGAATCCTGCAACATTGAGGTGAAGGCCCAAGATGGTGATGCCAATAATAGGCAGAAACCTCGGTAAGTTACAGTCTCTGGAGAAGCAGAGGACAGAAGCAGGGCACCAGAATAAAGGAGACAACGCCCCCTTCGTTTGAGGAGTGGCAGAGAAAACGATCCATGGGACGGTGACAACGGCGGCAGACCAATGAATGGTTCTGCAGCCTACGAACCACACAGGTGGCAGGCTGTTAGTGACTAGAGGTGAGGAAACCATGCAGGCTGCTGGCCACTCATACCAAGTTGCACACTGCTGGAGACTAGCTGAAAGGGGGGGGGGGGGGGTTCCAGGTATTAGAACCGGGGCTTGAGAGAGTGTTTAGGGCACTGAAGGGTTACTGGTTGTGTTGGAGGTTCAGATCTGGAGCTCGGGTTGCCAATGGTTTAGACTATAGTCTGTGTGATGACGGAGGCTGCAGGAGCACTGGAAGCGAGAACACGGACACTCGCTGTCTCTGAGTGATTCTCTTTTGCTTCTCATTCTCTGACTGTAAGAGGGACCTGACAATTTTTGTTGATGGCAAAACTGATGGCCTTAAAGAAGACTGAAGCATATTTTATGTGATATTACACCTGTTTTATTATATGAAAATAAATGAATCTTGAATTAAGTATGCAGCCATATGACCATTGGTGTCGAGTGAGTATAATGAGGGCCCTAGGAAAGAATACTGTCATTTTCCTGCTAATGGAGAACTCACAGTGTAGGAAATAATGATATCTTTCCTTTGCCTTGTGGGCCTCTTGTAGTTGTTCATGTCACAGAAGCATGCAGAAGTGCAAGGATCACAGCTTCTGGGCTCTATGAACTTGGTCCTGTGTTAGAGGATTTGATCTTCTGCCTTTACCTTGGGAAAAGACTGTGGTGGCAAGGAAGATGTAGATCAGTCGTTTTCAAACATTTTCTTTTCGCTCACATACCACCTTTTTAAGTAATCCCTATGCCATAGGTGCTCTGAGATTAGGAAGGGATTACTTAAAAAGGTGGTATGTGAGTGGAAAGAAAAAGTTTGAAAACCGCTAATGTAGATCAAACTTTGCCTTCAAGACATAGGAAGTAGTCCATGTTTTCCAGGGATTCATCATGAGCCTTTAGTTGCAAAGGACTGTGTTGTGAAGTGGGGCAGGTTATTTCAGGACTGCTGTAGATGTTGAGTGCAGGCCTATTCACTTGTTTGTTTAAATGAATGAGTCAATAGACTTGGAGTTTAGCCTCTGAATATATGCATAGATGTGCACTGTTTTTCAATTTTTAATTTAAGAGTACATTACAGGAACAAGTCCCTCTATCCCAAGATCATGGCACCTCAGTAAATATATTTAATACAAGATTGGATAGATTTTTACATAGTAGGGATTAAGGGATATGGGGAAGAAGCAGGTAGGTGGAGACGAGGCTATCATTAGATCAGCCATGATCTAATTGAATGGCCGAGCAGGCTTGATGGTCTGGATGGCCTTTTCCTGCTCCTATTTCTTATGTTTTTATGTTCTTAAGTACACCCATGCCAGAATCAGAATTTATTGTACCTAGAACAGTAGCAATAGAAATTCATCAAGACAATGGTATTTTCAAAACAATTTTTATTAATAACTATTAATAATATAAAATCTTACTTAACTCTAAACTTAATTATCTGTTCATGTAATTGTGTGTGTTTATCTTTCTCTGTTTCCAAACCCACAAAATCACTTTAATAAATAGATATATAATATAATCCAAAGATTAATATTAACACAAATCCATCACATCTCCTTCAAACAAAGAAAGTTTTGAGCTTTTTAAAAAACAAAATTTTAAACAACAATTTATCATTTATCTGGTAGATTTTACATTTTTATGTTATACAATATAATAAAATAAATATTGCAGAAAGAACATGCCAATTCAACATCTTGAAAAGCAATCATATTATCCTTGCTTTTTATGAGTTATTATTAAATCATATTCTTGCAAAATTAAATTCCATTTTAACAATTGTCTATTTTTATGTTTCATTTTACTCAAAATCGCTAATAGATTGTGATCAGTGTAAACTATAATCAATCCAATAGCATTGCAAATATAAACCTCAAAATGTCGCAATGCTCATACAAGGGACTGTAATTCTTTTTCAATAGTAGAATAATTCTTTTGATGTTGGTTGAATTTCTTAGATATGTAAGCCGTTATTATCACAGACATTCTTTTGAAATAATACTGCGCCTGTAGCTTCATCACTAACATTGATTTCTAAAGAAAATGGTTTTTCGAAATCAGGTGACCCAAGCACAGGCTTGTGACGTAAAATGGCTTTTAGTTTGTCAAATACTTTCTGACAAATGTTTGTCCAAATAAACTTATTTTTGAATATTTTATTTTAATTTTTCCAAGACTCATATAGAACATTATATACATCATATATTAGTATTTTAAAATTACAGAGTCTCATACAGTACAACTCCGTTTATACAAAATGGCCTGGACTGGGCCTATTTCTGATAGCAACAGCCACTAACTTGTAACAGTGTTTAAACAACAACAAACAACAAAGAAAGGCTTTTTAAGCATTAAAATAATGTTTAATTGTCACCAAAAAAATGTTGGCCACCACTGATCACTGACACCTCCCCACCGAGGCCCCACTTGTGCTGGCAACCCAAGGGTCCAACTCCTGCCCAGGAGCTTGAGGTCCCTGCTACCGGTGCCAGAAGCCCGAGGTCCACTGCTGCCGGCATTGGGAGCCTCAGGATCCTGGTCAGTTCGGCTGGAAAAAATTTTGGATAAATGAGGATTTCTGATTTGTTTTGGATGTCCTCATTTAGCCAAAATATTTTTAAAAATTTAGATAACTGAGGATTTCAGAGAATCTGATTTTGGAAAATCAGAGTTGTACTGTATGATTGCCAAAACCTCACCCCCACCCCCCCCCCCCCCCCACAACTGCTAACAATAAAAAAGTCAGTTGTCCTTAAAATAAGGGGTGTTTGAGCATGCCTTCATTAATTAGTCCATATCTTGATTTTCAGGAATTCAACGCTATTAACCGAACTATATTATTTAAACCTTTTCAGGGAATTTATTATATCCTTAAGCAGTATGATTCAAATAAGGTTGCCATATTTTTAACAAACATGTCATATTTTTAATAAGATTATAACTTATCCTTTTCATATTCCAGCGAATAATAAGTTGAGGGGCGTCAGACTTCCATGTAACAGCGGTACATCTCCTGATTACTGCTAGAGCAGTCCTCATGAATAGTTTTTGATATTTTGATAGTTTTGTGCCAATTACCATAAGATGCTCAGTAAATACAGTTCTGGTTCCAATGGAAAATTCATATCTACAATTTTTGTCAAAATTTCTCCCAAGTCATACCAAAAGGATCTTACTTTCACGCATAGCCAGGGTGAATGTATAAATGTACCAACCTCTATACCACACCTAAAGCACGAGTCCGTAATTTCAGATTTTAAACTGCGTAATTTTTGTGGTGTAAGGTATAATTGGTGCATCAAATTGTATTGTCCCAATCTATATCTGACATTAATAAATTATATATTATCAGAGCACAATTTTGACCAATATTGTTTTTGAATCCTTTTTCCCAAATCCCTCTCCCACCTTTCCCTCCTTTGAAATGTTCCTGGTGCATTTCTCATTTCAAATGGTAGAACAATGTATTCATATAAACCTCATAGTGTTACGAATGTGGAAATTTCTCTACCTCTCTCTGGTAAGGAAACAGACCTGTAACCTTTTAATAAGTCCATCTTCATAAGAAATTTAGCTTTTCCAACCTTATCCATACAATCATCACCCTAGGGAGAGGATAAGCATCTGTCTTTGTTACTGCATTAACGTTTCTATAAGTAGTGCAAAATCTAACTGTCTCATCTGATTTAGGTACCAAGGTGAACACCAATCTGAAATAGAATGCCTAATGATGTCATTCTTTAACATGTATTCAATCTTGATCTACCAGTTTACACTTTTCAACATTCATGAGATGCTGTTCAGTAGGTTTTGCATCCCCAACATCAACATTGTGACAAGTTATTGAAATTCTCTGTGGCACATCTGGAAACAAGTTCCTAAATTTTAGAATTAGCTGTTTCATTGGTTCCTTTTCCTGGGGCTGCAAATGAGTCAACTTCTTGAATTAGATAGACAAACTGTGACAATGTTTTCTTTTAAGTGACTCTCACAAAAATCAGACAAACTAAGATTTTAATGTGTTGACGTGGCAAATCTGTGTTTTATGTCTCTGATCAGGTGTTTTAACCACATAGTTGACTTTATTTACCTTGGATTCTATCTCATACAGTCCTGAAAATTTTGACCTAAGAGGATTAATATTGGTTGGGAAAAGAATCAACACTCTATCCCCAGTTTAAAAATTCTCTTTCATGCCTTTTTTATCATACCAGACTTTCATTTTATTTTGAACCTTTTTCAAATTCTCCTCAGCTATCTTTCAGACTTTCTGCAAACAATCTTTAAAACTTGAAAGATAATGTAACAAATTCAACTGATCATCCTTATTAACCCATTGTTCCTTCAGCAACATTAAAGGCAGTACAGACTCTCTCATTGCAAACAAAAGCAAATGGACACCCTCATCCCAATCCTTCTCATTCTTGAGACAATAGGTTCTCATCATGGGCTTTGTGGTCGAATAGAATCTCTCTAAAGCCTCTTGAGATTCTGGATGATATGCAGATAATATGATCTGTTTAGCTCTCAATTTAAAACTATTTGCTGAAACAATCCTGACATTAAATTACTCCCCTGATCAGATTATCTCTCTTTTGGCAAACCAACTAAAGTGAAAAATTTCACAAGAGTACTTGACACAATCTTAGCTTTATTATTTTTAAGTGGTATGGCTTCTGGAAATCTGGAAGCTGTACATATGATAGTTAACAAATATTCATTTTCAGCTTTTGTCTTGGGCAATGGGCCAACACAATCCACAATAGCTTTAGATAAAAGTTCTCCAAAAGCAGGAATAAGGTTTAAAGTAGCCACTATGGGACCTTGATAAGGGTTTCTGTGCAACCTGGCAAGTGTAACAGATCTGGCAAAATGTCACAACATCTTTCCTCAGGTTAGGCCAGTGAAATTGTTTCATAATTTTAAAGATAGTTTTCTTTAGCCCAAGATGACTACCTAAAGGTGTACAATGAGCCAAGGTTAAAATCTCATCCTTTTAGGCTTTAGGAATGACAACCCGTTGAACAACTGCCCATTCTTCATTGGCAGGGATATAAGGTGATATCCATTTCCTTATTAACACACTTTCCTTGAAATAATATCCAACTGGGCACTTTCTTAATTTTGTCAGCAGAGAGAGCCTTATCTCTCACTCCAGTAAATCAAGATCCTCTATTCTCCCTTTCTATAAGCTCCTTTCCAGATAATGACAAATCTTTTTGGCAGCTGCTGTGACCTATTGTAGACTTCTGTTCCTTTTAAATCGGTTTGTACAGCACTTTCTTTGCGGACTATTTGCCCATTTATTTTCTAACTTAATTGGATATTCCATATTACCTTCTTGAAAAGGTCTATCGGACACAAATCTCACTGTATGAGTTAAAACATACTCATCTGCAATTGTAGCAGAATGTTGCCCCTTTTGGAAAGTTTCACTTGGTTTTAACTTAAACTTGGAAGTTAAAGCATACTCATCTGCTAATGTAGCAGAATGTTGCCCCTTTTGGAAAGTTTCACTTGGTTTTAACTTAAACTTGGAAGTTAAAGCATACTCATCTGCTAATGTAGCAGAATGTTGCCCCTTTTGGAAAGTTTCACTTGGTTTTAACTTAAACTTGGAAGTTAAAGCATACTCATCTGCTAATTCCACAGAATCAGGCCAAGTTTCCACCTCTCTCAAACTCCCTTTGTTACTTTTCCCTCTTCTGTCTAAGTTTCTCTAACTCTAGCTCAAACTGCCTTTGTTCTCTCTCAAATGACCTTTGCCTTTCTGTTTCCTCTTTGTTTTTCTGCTTCTTCTCTTAGTTCCTCTGCTTCTTTCGCCTGAATTCTGAGTATTTCTAACTCGTACTGTTCTTTCTCTCTCTCAAATCTATATTTTCCTAATTCTGTCTGTTCCAACTCTTGAATGATAAACAACAACTCATTCTTTGTCGCCCTCTTCAAATCTGCAAAGATTGGCGATTCCAAAAACTTATTTATATCCGTTGCTGCTCATTCCACAAACATACAAGCCTTTTAACTGGCTTTCAAATTTTTTTTTTAACCAAACAAATCAAAAATTGATCGATTAATAAGCCCAAATTATGTTAAGAACCAAGATCAGCAGCAATAGAAATTTACCAAGACAATGGTACCTTCAAAACAATAATTTTTATTAATAACTTAATAGTATAAAATCTTACTTAACTCTAAACTTAACACCACTATGTGCTTATGTAAATATGTGTGTGTCTGTTTAGCCAAACCCAAACCATTACAGTTTAAGCATAATTCTGAAAAGTCAATTTTTAGAGTTCAGTCAGTTTTGTTTTGAAATTCAGATTCTTTAACTTGTTGCTCAAAAGCAATTATGAAGTAGGTGTGAGGCATCATACTTCTTAAAACATGAAACTCTTGTAGAGTTGTTTTCAGAGAATTGTTTCTTCAAATGAATGATTTCCCCCTCTTGCATGGAGGATACAGTACTTGTGATCTCTGCACGATGATCTCACCAATCCAGGCAAATGTTGAGCGAAGTAACCATTTAAGAATGGTTATGTTTCAAATACAAGATTCATTTTCCTTTCTTAATCAAAAGTGACCATTTCAAAGGAATCAACGAGACTGTCCTCTCTCTTTTAAAGTGACAGAAGTGGCTAATTTCTTCAAAACCACTTTTTTGGTGTTCCTCCTTCCCTTAAGGAAAACACAAGCAACTGTCCTTCTCCAAGGATTCTTACTGCATTTCAATCCTGTGTGACTTATAGGATGGTCAAGCACCTTCTTCTGGTTTCAAAATGTTACTGTAAAGTTACTTCACAACTATATGTTGAAAACATATGACTTAATCTCTTCCTACTTTGACCAAGTATTAAGTGGCTGTTTTGTTTGAAGTTTCATTTTTAAAAACATGAGTAATCAAACAGATAGTTTGTTGTTTGACCAGCAGTCCTTTCTGTATACACAAGTGATGTTAGTTTGCAATGAACCATTCTTTTGATTCCATGGCATCTTTATACAGCTTTTATTGAACAATGAATTTTCAGACAAATGGGCTATGATAGCTGCCACTCAAAGGATTCTCTGTGTGTGTAACAGTGTGTGTGTGTTTTTCCCTGTTTACAAACCCACAAAATAACTTTACTAAAAAAAAATAATATTATATACCTAAAAATTAATATTAGCACAAATCCATCACAAGTAATTTCTCATTTTGTGGCAGCATCACAGTGCAAACATTCATGTAAACCATTTTACAAAAATAGTGCACAAAAAGTTAAAGCAAGGCAGTTAACTGACAAATCCTGTGTGCCTTTGGAATGTGGGAGGAAACCAGAGCACCTGGAGGAATCCCACATGGACACAGAGAGAACGCACAAACTCCTTCCAGACAGCACCGTATTTGAATCTGGATTGCTGGCAGAGTACTGTAATAGTATTGCACTAATCACGGCACTAAGTGTGCACCACCCTATGCTAGCCTTGTTTGTGTATCTCAATAATGACAATTACTATGGCCTTGGTTCTGGAGTGGAGGCAATAAAGATTGAACAGTTTTGATTTATCCTGTAGTTTAGCTTGGGAAGTATGTTGGAGGGAAGATGCAGGACTGCAATGAATAGTGTTTAGATGATGATCCAGGCTTTCTTGACATCAGTCTGTACTGAAATTGGGACTCATGAACTAGTTGGTTATACCCACAGTAAACATGACATTGTGAAAAAGACATGAGGAGCAGATGAGTTTCTTCAGATAGTCAAATTTGAGAAGGATGTTTCATTGTCCCCCATAATTGATGGAGTCAAAGTTTTAGAGACATTAAAAAATGCTTTTTAAAATGGCCTTGTGTGTTACCTTATCAACATTGTGATTAAAACACGATGCAGGCAGCAGGAGTTCAAGAGATTGACATAATATTCTGAGGTACAACTGGGGGGTGGTCAATAAATTCTGTTCTTGCCAGAAGGTCTATAATTAGAGTATTACTTAAAAATGTTCCTGTCTTAACAAGGCATCCATTAAGAAACCTTCAGTATCAGATGATTTTAAAAACACTTGTATCATCGCATCATGTGACCCATATTCAGTTTGTTAGCAAATGCAGAATCAGAGCTATACGCTTGCATTCTTCTTGGGAAGGTCTTGCATGCTACGAGCTCAACCTGGAAGATCTGAGTACCGATATTACTGCTTTTGAAGAAGGGTTCAGGTGCAAAATGTTGGTTATATAGCTTTACCTCCTATGAACATTGCAAGACCTGCTGAACTCCTCCAGCACTTTTGTGTCTTTTGTTTAAGACATGACATCTCTTGCTTCTGGTGTAACCAGAAGGCGAGTACATTTGTGTTACAACACTTAATGGTGATTAAAAGGGATTGACACTAGATCACAATGTGAGATATTGGAACAAATAATCAGAAATTTTCTCTAAACAGTTGATAGCATGTACATGAATAGGAAGCAAACTAAATTGGGATATTCAAATAACAAGAATTGCAGGAAAAGAATTCTATATTTTTTTCTATTAACTTTAACCACATATTTAGTAAAGGAGAAATTGTGATCTGGAGTTCACTACATAATAGGGTGGTGGAAATAGTATCAATTAGTTACTTCAAAAGAACTGGATGAACATGGGAGTGAATGACTCCAGGATAATGGATAATTGGGGAGTTGGGACTGAGAGGATTGCTGCATGAAGAGACAGCATGGCTCAAAGGGATAAATGACCTCTTGTAATGCGCGTCGAAAGAACCAAAGACTTATTCGACCAGTCCAGAATGACCTGGTCTGGTGAGGAGCAATCCTTTAAGACCTGCCAGTAGGTGTGGCTACACTCTCAGCCAATCACAGTCATCCTACACTACCATCTGTACATGTACACATTGGTGATAGAATCTGTAGTATCACACCTCTTTTGGTATAATTTAA
Organism: Narcine bancroftii; assembly: GCF_036971445.1. Taxonomy (NCBI): domain Eukaryota; kingdom Metazoa; phylum Chordata; class Chondrichthyes; order Torpediniformes; family Narcinidae; genus Narcine; species Narcine bancroftii. The sequence continues at coordinate 321,711,999 of NC_091470.1, forward strand.
TGATTCTATCTTGATGATTAATAAACTGACAATGCAATATAGTTATAATGAATTTCTCTTGTGTATTGAATTTAATTTCCTAATTTTTGTAGAAGACACCTATGAGCGAACCATTACTGTTGATGGTGAAGGTACTACTCTTATTGTTATGGATACATGGGAAAACAAGGTAGTAAAATTATTTTCTATCACTGAGTAATAGTCCATGCATAAGTTGTGAAGTATGTAATTATGGATTGCTTCAAAAAATATTCTTGTCATGCAAGAACAGCTATTACTATCTATCAAACTACATGAGCTAGCATGTAGCTCCAATATCGTCGTTTAATTTGTAACCTGCCAAAATGACACATGCATGGCATGCAAAACAAATATGTGCTATGTAAAATATTTTGCATTGCTGTAACTGGTTTACTGCTGTAGGATTTACTCATGAACATTTTTTAGTAAATGGAAAAAATGTGAGTGCTATATTAATTTAAAGTTGCATGAAATGATCGAAGATTTTGAAGGGAGAATGAATAAATAAATATGGGTCTGACTTACTTAATATAAATCTGACTGGATTTCTGTATGTGAATTACAGGAACTGGATTCAAAAGTCCTTCTAAATGAGATTTGAATCCAGAAGAAAACAATTTGCCCCTACCTTCCATTTGTAAATCCAAAATTTTGTACACGTACTTTGAAAATGTATTTACCTATCCATCCTTTTTTATTTATTATCTATTTTTTTGTCTCGTGGTGTATTTTGGCAATCTTAATTTATACTATTGTTGCTTGTGTACTGATGTGGCTGCACCAAGTAATAACGTTGGTGCATTTGACAATAAGCTCTTGTGTTTTGAGGCATCAGTACCCATATTCAGTGAAGTCCTAACCAGCAGGGCTTGGCCTTCCTGTCTTTTTTTCTCCCCAACACTCATGTCAGTGTCAGGAATATACCATTCCCCCAATTACAACTTTAATGCATATAATTTGCCTATCTTACAAACAGAAATTGGTCAAAAGTTGCGACCTTCAATATTTGTTGTTCCTTCACTACAAAAACATACATATATTAAAAGTTCTTGCTGAAACATCAATTTTGTTTTCACTGACTCTCCCATATTGATTGACTTGTGTAGACAAATGACCCTGACATGGATTAAAGGATCTGCGCACCCTGCCCTGATTGATTGCCTAATAGCAAATTATGGCACATGATGCAATTGCAACGTCTCTTTTCCTTGGGAGCTTCTTTTACTCAGTACTTTGCTGTTGACCTTTTCTGTCACCCATATTTATCCCCTCCTCACTTTCATTCAAGAGAACAGGAATTTAAAACCACAAATCCATCAACCAGTTACCTGACATCTGTCTTTGCAAAAATGCTGAAATTCATTAGTATTGCAAAATTTTCTAAAGAAAGATCATACAAAATAAGCCAGAGCCATTGTAGTTTAGAAATGAAATATGTTTGTTAGTGTCTTGAGAATGTAATATACTGGGGAAATAAAAGGGAACAAATTTGAATTCCAGGGTAGATAATAAAGTTCCCACACAGGTGAGAGCTCTCCCATTGGATAGAAGGTTGAATAACTAACAAAAGATTCGCAGAATAAATCAGTCATTTTCAGGTTTGTAAGATGAAAGTAGTGGATTGAGCCAGGGATTAGCGATGAGCCACAACTATTTACAATCCATGTTTATGACTTTGATGAAGCAACCAAATGAAACAAGCCAAATTTGCTCACAATGCAGTTCAGGGACCTGTGATTAACTAGTCCTCGGGTGGTAGGTGGATGAAGTTTGCATGTTCTCTCATGCTCTGGTTTCCTCCCACAACCCCGAAAATGTGCTGGAGGTTAATTGGCCACTGCAAGTGATCCCTTGATGTAGGTTAATGCAAAAAGGAGTCAAAAGGGAGTTGATGAGAATGTGTGTGAGATAGTTGCAGTGGTACAGCAAAATAAGAAGGGCAATTGAGATTGATGGGATTTCTTTCTTGGAAGTTGGCATTGTCCCAAATAGACTCTTTCAGTGTATTTACAAGATAGGTGGAAAAACAACTGAACTATGGACACAAATGGTCTGCAAAGGAATATTCTGTTAAGGATGTTGGTAAAAAATTAGAAGCTGGAACATTAAATTGGGAAATGACATTATTCACTTTCGTAGGAAGAATAAAAAAAGTGAAAACAATGGAGAGCGACTGCAATGTACTACTGCAGAGAAATAGCTGGGTATCCATCCAAATTAAACAGAAAAAGTTAATGTTCAGCAAGTAATTAGGAAAGCTAATTTATTGTTGGCCTTTATTGCAAGAGCATGTTGCATTGAAATTAGGAAGTTTTGTCCAGACAGGGCATTTTTGAGACCACATCCGGATTTCTGCTATAGATTTCCTTTTATTTAGAAAGAGATATCTTTGTTTTGGAGCATTCAGCAGGTTGAATTGGAGGATGACACTGTTGCCCTATTGATAAAATGATGAGCAAGTCATGCCTGTATTTATTTGAGTAAAGAAAAATGGAGGTGGCCTTGTGTAAGATTCTAAAGGTCAATGCAGAGATCATTTTTCCATTCGTGGGCTCATCTCAAACTAGGGGCATAGGTTTGGAATTAGGGTTTATTAATTTGTGATATGGATGAGGAGGCATTTCTTTTCTCAGTGCGTTGTGAACCTTTGGAAATCTTCCTTAAATGCTGTCCTTAACTATATTTCAGGCCAAGATAGGCAGTTTTGTGGGAGTCAGATGCAATAGGAAGAGGGTAGAAAAATGAAATTCAGTCACCCATGGTCGCATTGAATGGCAGACCAAGGTCAAGGGATCATTTAGCCTGCTCCTGCTCTTATTTCTATAATCACAGAAAACTTGGATCCCAGCAAAGGCCATTGCATTTATTTCTGTCAATAAAAGAGCTACCAACCTAATCTCAGCCTCTGGTACAAGATCCACAGATATGATAGTCACACCATTCCAAAAACTGTTTAACTGCAATAACATTCTCTTCTTCTAGCATACTCCACTCTTTCTCTTTGGCTTGGCTTTGCGGACGAAGATTTATGGAGGGGTAAAGTCCACGTCAGCTGCAGGCTCGTTTGTGGCTGACAAGTCTGATGCGGGACAGGCAGACACGGTTGCAGCGGTTGCAAGGGAAAATTGGTGGGTTGGGGTTGGGTGTTGGGTTTTTCCTCCTTTGTCTTTTGACAGTGAGATGGGCTCTGCGGTCTTCTTCAAAGGAGGTTGCTGCCCGCTGAACTGTGAGGCGCCAAGATGCACGGTTTGAGGTGATATCAGCCCACTGGCGGTGGTCAATGTGGCAGGCACCAAGAGCTTTCTTCAGGCAGTCCTAGTACCTCTTCTTTGGTGCACCTCTGTCTCGGTGGCCAGTGGAGAGCTCCAGATGGTCCTCCATTCTGGAGACGTGACCTACCCAGCGCTGTTTGATCTTCAGCAGCGTGGATTCGATGCTGTCGGCCTCTGCCACCTCGAGCACTTCGATGTTGGAGATGAAGTCACTCCAATGAATGTTGAGGATGGAGCGGAGACAATGCTGGTGGAAGCTTTCTAGGAGCCGTAGGTGATGCCGGTAGAGGACCCATGATTCGGAGCCGAACAGGAGTGTGGGTATGACAACGGCTCTGTATACGATCTTTGTGTGTTTCTTCAGGTGGTTGTTTTTCCAGACTCTTGTGTAGTCTTCCAAAGGCGCTATTTGCCTTGGCGAGTCTGTTGTCTATCTCATTGTCGATCCTTGCATCAGATGAAATGGTGCAGCCAAGGTAGGTAAACTGCTTAACTGTTTTGAGTTCAGTGTGCCTGATGGAGATGTGGGTGGGGGGGGGGGTGCTGGTAGTCATGGTGGGGAGCTGGCTGATGGAGGACCTCAGTTTTCTTCAGGCTGACTTCCAGGCCAAACATTTTGGCAGTTTCCGCAAAACAGGACGTCAAGTGCTGGAGAGCTGGCTCTGAATGGGCAACTAAAGCGGCATCGTCTACAAAGTCCATGAAAGACCTCAACAATGAAGATGCCGTTGACATGCGGTACCGCACGGATGGCAGTCTCTTCAATCTGAGGCGCCTGCAAGCTCACACCAAGCTCCACTGTTCTGCTTGGAAACCTCTCTCTTTTCCCTCAGTCTTACGTTCAATCTCCACCACCACTTTTTTTGGCCCTCTGCCAAGGAGAATCAGTTATTCCTCTTTGCACTAACATTATTTTATGCACCTCAGTTAACCCTCAACCATTTGGGCACAACCTCCCAGCTCTTACATTGTGTCCTCTGACTAATTAACAGAAAGTAACCCTTTAACTTCCCATGCTACCTCCAGGATTTACTCCCTTAAGTTCTACCTGTCTCTCAAAATCCTCCCTTGTATTCAGGTTCTGTGGGAGCGTCCAAGGAAAGAGAAACTGAGTTGATGCATTACCATGGATCTGAAATATTAATGTTTTCTCTTTACACAGATGCTGTCTGACCTGCTGAATGTTTCCAGTGTTTTCTGTTTTTATTTTACTTTCTAGTCTTAAAATTTCCTTCCATTTATTATGCATTCCATTGCCTGATTGCACATTCAGAAGCGCATTGCCTCGTGCTTCACTGATCAAATTCCACTTGTCAATTTTCTGCCCAATTACTCCATTTTTATCTTCCTTCTGCTGAAAGCCTTCCTCCTCACCATCAACTGCATGGATCATTTTATGTTGTTCTTGCTTTTCCTCCCAGTTTTCTCTCTGCCCTCACCATTTCCCACCAGTTTTCCCTCCTCTCTACAGAAATCTCTGTAGCCACTGCAGTGAATGCATTTCACCTGATCCACTGCTCAGCAGGAGGGAGACTGTAACTGGGAGTTTTGGCAGCAGCCACTACTGCCCCAGCTATCTCTTCTCTGACTTCCCACAGCAGCCTGGGTCCGGCCCTTGGGACATCAATCTTGATGTTTTTAAGAAGATCCAACACTTCTACTTCTCTACATTGTCCAGCACACAGGCCTATTCAATTTCAACCTCACCATGATTAAGGTCCTTTTCTCTTGTGAATACTGATGCAAATAATTAATTTTGGGCCTCCCCAACCTCCTCTGCCTCCAAGCACTTGCTGCTTTCTTTATCCTTTAGCAGCCCCTCCTTCTTTCTTGTAATCCTTCTGTTCTTCATATACACCTGGAACGCCTTGGGTTCTCCTTAATTCTACATGCCAAGGCCTTCTCATGCCTCCATTGAGCTCTCCTGTCCTTTCTTAAGCTCCTATGTGGCTACCATATACTTCTCATGAGCCCTTCCTGCTTCCTATATCTAATGTATGCTTGCTTCTTTCTCTTGACTAGTTGCCTGACCTGTTTTGTCAGCCATGGTTCCATTTTCCTACCATCTTTTCCTTGAACCCTTCACAAGCTGACCCTAAACTTCCTCCACATAACTTCTGTCCTTTCACTCTTAAACACCTGTTTCCACTTATTCTTGCTGGTTCCTGCCTCATCCCTTCATAATTGGCCCTTCTCCAATTAAGCACTTACTCAGTTTGATTGTTTTTATCCTTGTCCATAGCTATATTGAAGCTCAGAGAGTTGTGGTCACTCTCACCAAAATGCTCCCCCACGGAGAGTTTGGCACCTGACCAGGTTCATTCCCCAGAACCAAATCCAGTATGGCCTCTCCTCTAGTCGGCCGGTCCACATATGTGTCAGGAATCCTTTGTGAATACACCTGACAAATTCAGCCCCATCTATCCCTGTTGCAGTCAGTAGGGGCCAGTCAATATTAGGGGAGTTGAAATTACCCATAACTACAACCCTGTATTTCCTGCAGCATTCCAAAATCTGCCTGCTTATCTGCTCTTCAGTGTCCTGAGGGTTATTTGGGGGCCTTATAGACTACTCCCAGCACAGTGATAGCTCCCTTATTTCTGACTTCCACCCACATCAGTGGATACTCCCTCTACAGAGTCCTCTCTTTCTATAACTGTGATACTATCTCTGACCAGTAGTGCTACTAGCTACCTTTTCTACTTCCCATCCTATTCCTTTTAAAAGACCTAAACCCCAAAACCTGCATCACCCAATCTTGCCCTTCCTCCAGCCAGGTCTCTGTAATGGCCACAACATCATGGTTCCACGTACTGATCCATGTTCTAAGTTCATCCCCTTTATTTCTAATACTCCTGCCTTGAAATAGACACATTTCAAACCCTCTAATTGGCTACATTTATGTTCTGCATGTCCTTCTTCACCAACTCAGAACACATGGCATCATGCTATTGTCTTTCTACCATAATCTCTGCACTCACATTCGGATTCTCACCCCCGCCAAATTAGTTTAAATTTTCCACAACAGCTCTAGCAAACCTGGCCACCAGGATATTGGTCCCCCTCCAGTTCATTTGCAATGTTATGAGCCCAGAGGATCCCAAAACCCAGCAGCAATAGATATTCACCAAGACAAATGGTTACTTAAACAAAAGGTGATTTTAATTATTTTTAAACATGAAAACAGAATTACACTTTAACTTATCACTATTAACTTACTTAACCTAACTTAATCCCCTTCTAATTCTAAGCGCACATGTGTGTAATGTGTGTATAAGTTCATACAAGTTCTTTGGCTCACAGTCCAATCTCCTCCAAGTTCACTGGTTTCAGGCAATTCTTATACTCTGCACAGAATTTAACATGTATAAAATTCATCAGACTTTGGTGCTCGAAAGGTAAATGGTTACTGCTCTTGTTGGTTTTCAGAGAGAGATGTGTTGTTCCAGGACATCCACAACTGATATACTTCCATCAGCCACCTCAATGTCTTGCTGATGAAACTTGCCACATCAGGGTTCTCCAGATGATGACCTCTTTCTTTCAGGTCACCACAGAGTTCTTTTTTGTTTCACTTATTCCAAGTGAAGCATTAGACAGCCAGTCCTCTCCTCTTGCATGAATCACAAGGGCTTCAACTAGGCTGTCTTCCAAAAGCTTGCCAGCTTGTCCTGTTTCAGTCCCAGCAACTTCTTCTGGCTGACATTGTCAAGTGATCTCTGCTTCTCTCTCACTCTCTCTCTCTCTCTCTCTCTCTCTCTCTCTCTCTCTATCTATCTCTCTCACTGAGACTCAGAGAAAGCTTGTGTGACACTCTCCACTTGCAAAACCACATGACCCTCTTACAACAGCCAAACTCTCCTGCAGACCATAGTGACTCCAGCCTGCTCTTTCATCTGTTGCCTTGATAAACAATGATCCATTAGTAATGTCTCTGAAGCACTCTTCAAAGCTCTTGCATAAAGGTGTGAGAAGCCACTATGTCTCCAGTATTTCAAATAAGATCTGTTTTAAAATGCTTGCATGTGACCTACTCTAACAAACCTTTCCCAATTTATCTCCTAAAAACATATCTATATACTCTGTCACAGCAGCCTGTCCTTTCTGTACAGGTCAGACTTTTCTTAGAAGAGATCCCAATGATCCAGAAATCAGAACCCCTGCCATGGCACCAGCTCTTCAGCCACTCTTCATAATCTCTTAAGTGCAAAGATTCACCATAAGTGTATCATAGATGTACAATGTAATCTTTTAAAATTTTTATTTACAATTATCCCTAAAATCAATTTGTTCATTAGTTATTAAAACTAATTACTATTTGCTATTATTGGCATGTGAATTGAAAGCAGGAGTTGACTCCATGTCCCGTTGAGCCTGTTCCACTGTTCATAAGATCGTGGTTAATCACAACTGTGCTTTCTCATTGCCCTTTTAATTTTTCACTCCTTTATGTGGTAAACCACTGTAGGTATATATTTAACTGTCTGGGCACACCAATTGGCTGACTGTGCCTGTGGGCCCTCCCACAGGCTCCTGAATAAAGGTAACTGTCCCTCAGCCCCCTCCTCAATTTGGGACGGCAGAGATACTTCTTCATTCTATTGCGAAAAAAAGCCTATCAGTTTTGCTCAACTTCAGTCTTTTGAGTCATTGATGGTGCATCACTTTATTTATCAGAATCTGTCTGTCTTTCACTGTAAACTATTGAAAGACACTGTCCTTTGAGGAAGATTTCCAGAGACTTGCAAATCTCTCTGCCATTAGGCTATTTCTAATTAGTTGTCACATCTCCTTTGTAGCTTTTTCTGAATCATGTATGTGAACTTCCTCTTCCCCATGCATCTCAGTGCTATGTAACCTTTGATAAGGTGCCGCAAATTGGGGACAAGAGGGGACTTTCACTGAAAACACCCCTGGCTCAAAGTATGCTAATTCCATTAATGATTGATAATAAAATCCTGAACACTTGATCCCAGAGAGGGGTCAAGTGTATTAAGGATTAATATGAGCAGGGGGACAATTTATGACATTTGAAAACATTAGGAATAAACATGGAGTTTTAAATACATCTTTTTTTCTGCTCTCATCAGTTAAGATCTTATTTAAGGGACAAATTAGGTCCAGCACCATCTTATCAGCAGTGTAGCGAAACAGAGACTCTGGTTCGAAATGGGAACACAAAAAAATTATTTCAAAAATGTATTCCTTACTTTAGGCAGGAACACCTAAACAAGGGCTTGATAAATCAAGACAAAGGTGGGAATCAGATTTGGGTATAGAAAATTATCCATTTTGCTGGTCCAACTTATGATTAACATGATTAATTAAGGTATCGGGCTGATGCAATGTAACTTCTTGCCTCAGCTAAATCTTACTCCACAAAAGTTATATAAATTCAAATCGGAAATATCAGTCCAATGTTTTTGATGTGGTCAAAAACAGGTACTTTCTTGCATTCAACCTGGTCATCCCAAAAGTGAGGCCATTCTGGGAAGATTTGGGTATTCTCCTGGAAAAAAGTTACTGGAATTCGATACTCTTGGGTACCTGCATTATTTTATTGGGGAATTTAGAAGTCGTAAGGCCAAAAATAAGGCTGTTGAAATAGCAATTAAAATTTGTTAAGGTCACTTTAGCAGTGGCAAGGAAATGAACAGCGGTTACTTGGAAATCTGATTCCTAACTGTGTTTAACCCACTTGAAGATAGAAATGCATAATTGTGTTACCCAGAGAAAATCACCTATAACCTCAGAAACAGGTACGATGCATTTTTAAGAACATGGAATTCATACCTAAAGTACATCAGGGTAAATCTTTAATGATTCCCCCCTCCTGCCACCCCCCCACCACACAGTGCCTGCAGTGCCGAGGACCCTAGATAAGTCAGGCTATTTGCCTTTTGATGGGAGTGGGGTTTATCCTTGGTGAAAATAATCTTTTATTTTTTCTTATCTTTCTCATACTTTTTCTTGTTTCTTGGGAGGGTTTCTCTTAATTTCTTCTTCTTTCTCTCTATTATCTTTCTGTTATCTTTTTATCCCTTTTGTTCAACATTGAATTTTGCATTTTTGTAGTATTATTGTAATTTTTATTTCTTTATAATAAATGAATCACACGTTGACTCTTTTTTCTCACTTTCTTTAATATCGACATGTGGATCGATATTTGTATTGTTCATGTTATGTATATTTATGTTTTACTTTTTAATTATTCTTCGTTTTGACTGCATGTTGATTGAAAATTCTCAAAATAAATTATTCACATAAAATTAGAGTGCACCCTTTTAAAACAGATGAGAAATTTCTTTGGTTAAGAGGGTTGTGGACAGCTGGGGAGGCCCGATTATTGGGGGAGTTTAAGGAGGAGATTGATAGGTATCTAATTAGTCAGGGTATCAAGGAATATGGGGAAAAGGCCAGAAATTGGAACTAGATGTGAGAATGATTTAGCTCAGGGTGGAGTGGTGGAGCAGACTTGATGGACCAAAAGGCTTACTTCTGTTCCTTTATCTTGTGAGCTAAGCATTCAACACTATCATACTCAGGCTGATAGATAAACTGTCCTTGCTGGGAATCAACACCCCTCTCTGTAACTGGATTCTAGACTTGTGGACCAAAAGGCCACAGTCAGTCCAGGCTGGTAGCAAAATCTCATGTCCCATCATGTTGAGTACTGCCGTACCTTAGGGGTGTGTGCCCAGCCCTCAACTGTTCACCATGCTAACTCATGAATCAACTGCCACATTTTAATGTTTTTTTCTTTTTTAATCTTTTTATTAATTTTCCACAAAAAAACAGAATAATATACAGAAAACGTGAAAAAGTAATATGCATTGTCCTTGAATATAAAAATCAAATACTTTCAAATTAATTCAACATTTCCATATATTGACAGTTATATTGAGTAAGGAAATTAAGTAAATGGATAAAACAAAAAAAAATCTAACTCCAATGGGGGGGGGGGGGAGGAGGAGAAAAAAAAAAACTCCAAAAACAAAAACAACATTTCAAAGTAAGTAGAAAAAAGATTCTTCCTGAGTAAACACAACACACTTGGATTAAAAAAAAACTAGAAGTGGTTCAATTTTGAATAAATAGTCATCAGGTTTTTTCAAAGTTAAAGGTAATATCAAATGTCCAACTTCTATTTTTTCTAAATCTAAGCATGACTTAGTGGAGGAAAGCCATTGAAGTAAAGTAGATGGATTGCCATCTTTTCATTTGAGTAATTCAGCTCTCCTTGCCATCAACCAGATGAAGCGACATTTACGTCACTTCGCTCCAGAAGACTGAGGAGGACCTCAGTAGATGGAGAACTCTGCCCATAACTTTGGTGGGCAGAGTTAGCTGTGTTAAAATGAAAGTGATGCCGAGTCTACAATATCTATTTCAGTCGTTACCAATTCCATTGCCCCAGGGCTTTTGTCAAGATGATCAATGGATGTGTCAGAAAGTTCCTGTGGAATGGTAAAGTAGTTAGAATCTCCATGGAAAAGTTGATTTGGGATTATAAACTGGGGGGAGGGGGGGGGGGTTTAAAACTGTCAGATTTCAAAAAGTACTATCATCTGAGTCGAGGCAGGTGCAAAGCCTGATCCCTTTCTGATTTACACCTATCATAAATAGGACTTGTATTAGGAAAAACTGCCAGATTCAGTTCAAACAGTATCATCGTTTGCAGATGATATAACAGTAGTTGGCCTCATCAGCAAAAAATGTGTTGGCTTACAGAGAGGAGGTTGGGAGGCTTTGCTAATAATGTGAGAACAGCAACCTGAGTCTCAACATGGACAAGGCAAAGGAGATGATTGTGGACTTCAGAAGGATGAAGATTGATCACTCCCCACTACACATCAATGGTTCTGTCTTGGTGAGAGTGGAGAGTGCAAAATTCTGTTGTGTGCATATAAAGGGCAACCTATTCTGGGTCCACAACACCTCATTAGTCAGGAAGGTGCAGCACTTCCTAAGGAGGTTGAGCAGGGCAAGGCTACTATCCCATCTTGACAACATTTTACAGGAGTATAACTGAGAGTTCCCAGTCTAGCTCCATCATAACATGGTATGGTAGCTGCAAAGCATCGGACCAGGTCAATACAGAGGATCATCAAAATGGCTGAGAAGATTGCTCTGACCTCCCTTTCATTTATTGACAACATTCATTGCTTAAATGAATCATAGAACCAGATAAACTCTTCACAATCCTATCTACATGTGATGCCACTTTCAGGGAATTATGTATCTGCACTCCCAGATCACTCTGTTCTACTGCACTCCTCAGTGCCCCACCATTTACAGTGCATGTCCTTTCTTGGTTTGTCTTCCAAAATGGAACACCTCACAAGGCTGCTTGACTCTAACGAATATGTCATATTTCTACCTAAATTGTATGTGATTTTCTCCAGGGGAATGCAACTCTGCATTTCCATATTCTAATGTGTGATATTTAGTTGGGATTCAGCTTCCACGTGACCGCTATATATTTCCTGGCCGACCTTCACAAACTGAATTTGGTACTTGGACAATTTAAAACTCACGTCCATAATGTTTCCTAGAAGGTACATTTCTGGATCCTGTGGAAAATCCACCTTTGTCATTCTTTTCAGAATGTCCCCCAAGTCTTTGCAGAAAGATCTCACCTTTGTACACAGCCAGGTTGAATGGATAAAGGTGCTGATCTTCACACCATACCTAAAGCACATTTCTGAGATTTCTGATTTAGATTTATGTAATTTTTGTGGTATGAGATACAATTGATGCAGGAAATTGTATTTCACCAACCAGAACCTGGCATTAATAACAGCTGTCATGCTGTCCAGATACAGATCTGACCAAGTCTGACTCCCATCTTTCCCTTGACCTGTGTAAGTCCAGCTTTTGGGCTCTCACTTTGGAATATAAAATACATCATAGAAATAAACTTACACACATTCCCCTTTGAATTAGAATCTCCAATGTCATTATACACAAGCAGGGTCATAGATGGTCCCAGTTTGTCCCCCCCCCAAAAAAAATCTTAGTTGCAGAATGCAGAAGAACATTCTATTAGACAAATCTTATTTATTCCTCATTTGCTTGAATGACATGAGCTGCCCTCGCTTGTCTCTTCTTTTGGCTTGGCTTCGCGGACGAAGATTTATGGAGGGGTAATGTCCACGTCAGCTGCAGGCTCGTTTGTGGCTGACAAGACTGATGTGGGACAGGCAGACACGGTTGCAGTGGTTGCAAGGGAAAATTGGTTGGTTGGGGTTGGGTGTTGGGTTTTTCCTCCTTTGTCTTTTGTCAGTGAGGTGGGCTTGTAACAACCCTCAATACACCTGATCCCTTTCTGGCACCAAGTACCCAGGATTTTATTGTCCAGAGTCAGAGGAATTAAGTTGTTCTGGGCCAATGGGTTTTTGGGAGATATCCCCATCTTATTCTTTTCCACAGTACATGCTTTAATCTGCGGATTTCTATTTTCTTTGAGAATAATTTGGTGACCCATTTTTATATGAATTCTCCTGCCATCTTTTCTCCTACTGCATGTAGTCCAATTTGTACCCAGGAAGGGGTGGGGGGAAAAGGGGGGAGCCTTCCTCAAAAAGTGAGACGTTAAACCTTGCCTGGGCTGCCCAGTAATACTTTTTGAAATCTGACAATTTAAACCCCCCCCTCCCCCCAGTTTATAATCCCAAATCAACTTTTCCATGGAGATTCTAGCTACTTTACCATTCCACAGGAACTTTCTGACACATCAATTGAGCATCTTGACAAAAATCCTGGGGCAATGGAATTGGTAACGACTGAAATAGATATTGTAGCCTTGGCATCACTTTCATTTTAACACAGCTAACTCTGCCCACCAAAGTTATGGGCAGAGTTCTCCATCTACTGAGGTCCTCCTCAGTCTTCTGGAGCAAATGGAGGTAAATGTGTTTGTATAAATTGTGCAAATCCTTATCTACATTTATCCCCAAATATTTAATGCCTTCTTATGGCCATTTGAATTGACTTCCCTGTTGGTATTGTCTATAATCTTCCTTTGTCAAAGGCATGATCTCACTCTTGTCCAGATTTACCCTATATCCAGAGACCTTCCCAGAATCCTCCAGTGTGGTACTCAGCCTGGCCACTGAGGGCTCAAAGAATTATTGAGGACCCTTTCAATCCAGCACAAAGTATATTTGACCCACTACCATCAAGAAAGAGATATTGGAGCATCAAAATCAGAACTGCTGGACTTGGAAATAGCTTCTTCCCACAGGCTCTGAGACTGATGAGCAGTATCTTGTAACCACAAATCATCCCAAAAATATCATATATTTAAATGATATTTTTATGTACATATGTGATTCTTGTGTGCTGTGTATGTGAGTGCACAGTGTTCTGGAAAAATGTTGCTTCATCTGGTTGTGTATGTTCACTCAGATGATAATAAACTTTAATAGATAATGTCCTCGGGAAAATGTATTGTAGGAACATCACGTAAAAATGTCACATTCCTTTTGCAAAGATTACCCAAGTGTTTTCTTTCCATCTTACAAAAGATAAATTGAATAAATATAATTTCCGCAGTTATTTGTGAGATCTGGTTATTTCCTTTGGTATGTTACATTTTTAAACAGGCAGGAACTTGTAAACTACAAATTCTCTCTGTTTTAATTGTTGCATTTGATGATCCAGAAAGAGAATTGATTCTGATATTTTTGTGTCATTTTATGTTTGGTAATAGGATGAAGATAACTGGGTACAGGATTATTGTATGCAGATAGGCGATGCCTACCTTATTGTTTACTCCATCACAGACAGAGCAAGCTTCGATAAAGCTTCTGAACTTCGCATCCATCTCCGAAGAATACGACAGGCCGAAGATATTCCAATTATATTGGTTGGGAATAAATGTGATCTTGTGCGCTGTCGGGAAGTATCTGTGGCAGGTATCTTTCTTAATTTAAAAAAGTAAATCACAAAATTCTATAGACACCATGGGTTGAAGTAAAAACACAAAATGCTGGAGAAGGTCAGCAGGTCAAACAGTGTCCTTTATATCGCAAAGGGAGAGATACATAATTGACATTTCAGGCTTGAGCCCTCCATCAAAGTATGAGAAAATGCCGGCAGGCATCTGAACAGAAGAGTGGTGGTGGTAAAGCCAGGAGATGATAGGTGAAGAAAGGAGGCAGGGAACAGCAGCAATGAGGGGGAGGAGGGATGGCTGGCTGGGTGGAAGAACTGGAAAGACAGTAAAAGGGGGAAGGGAAAGAAAAGGCAAGCAGGTTTAGTGGAAAGCAGTAAAGTGAGTGTTAACATTCATCTGACTGGAGAATGCTCAGATGGAAAATGAAATGTTGTTCCTCCAATTTGTGGTCTGGGCACAGACAGACGTGTGAGCATGGGAGTGTGACTCAAAATTGAAATGGTTGGCCACTAGGAGGTCGCTGTTGTTGCAAACGGAGAGGAGGTGCTCAGCAAAGTGATCTAGTCTGCAACCGGTCTCTCTGACACCTCCCACTCTTCCTCCCTCACTATGGTCTGGGGCCCCAAACAGGGCTTTCAAGTGAAGCAACACTTCACTTGTACATCCAGAGGACTTATTTACTTCATCTGATGGTCCTTTTGTGGCATTCTCTACATCAGAGAGACTGGTCACTGTTTGGGAGATTGTTTTTGCTGAGGACCTCCTCTCTATTCGCAACAGGAGCGACCTCCCAGTGGCCAACCATTCCAATTCCAAGTCACACTCCCACTACATAAAGGACACTGTTTGACCTGCTGAGCTTCTCCAGCATTTTGTGTTTTTATTTTCTTTCTTAATTTGTCTGGTTTTCTAAATTAGAATTGAATACACTTGGTCTAGCTTGTGACAGATTCTATTCTGTATAAAAAAAATTGGATGTTGGATCTTAGATTTGGAAACAAATGCTTGAAGATTTGACCAATCATTTGTATTTTGTAATGCAACCAGACACCTTTTGCCCAATCCAGGATTCTTTACCAGAATTTCCAACCTACTCACCTCGAGGGTGCTCCAAATAAGTACCTGACCCAAGTTGTGAAACCTCCTTCAGGAACACGTCAGCACCTGATAGACATTAATTTATCTACAAATCCTTTGTTAACTTAGAGAATTTACAGATTAAATATTAGGGTTTAACATAATTTGTTCCTTTGGAGTATGTCAATCAGTTTAAAAATTCTCCAGCCTGCTTTAATTTCTCCTTTTTTTTGAGTAAATCTTGTCCCAACATTTCTGGCCTTTTCATTCCTGATAACCCTGAAATTTTTGATTTTTGGCTGGATTCATGACTCTTCATTATCTTCCTAAATGAACATTATTTACTTACAAGACCAAACCTTTGAGGGGATTTACCTGATTTTATAGATAATCAATCATTTTAATGTAGCAATAATCTCATGTGCTTTTTTGAAATTACTCTTCAACTGTGGCTTGAGAGTAATGCAAATCCAGCACATGTACACCAGCATAATACTGAGGAGACACTACATAACTAGACCTGTCTTTGTTCTTGGGTGACGTTAATCTGAGTTCCTGCTTGCTTATTAAAGCAATTAAATATCTTGTGTAACTATTCAAAGACCAGAGAGTTCTAATTCTTACCCCATGTAACCTTTAATCTCTAATCATCTGCTTGGAAATATTAATGGCACATTAATGGTATTTTTTGCTCTTTCTAAATAACTCTTGTGCAATTATCAATGCACTAAAAAGTCATTTATTGTGATACCTTGAGCACTTTAAAGGTGAAAATGTTATTGCTTAAACAAATACACCTGTAAGCCAATGGATTTGGCAGAACAATCTTCCAGTTAAATCCGAATTTCTAATTGCCATCACAACACTAGTCAAAAAGGTTATTTCTTTTGCCAGGAGAAAATGACTTGAATCAGGAGATGTATATTATGTGTCTTTTTAAAAAACACTTTTTCATCTGCAGAGGGGAGATCTTGTGCTGTTGTTTTTGACTGCAAATTCATTGAGACGTCTGCTGCAGTCCAGCATAATGTACAGGAGCTCTTTGAAGGAATTGTACGACAGGTTCGGCTAAGGAGAGACAGCAAAGAAGTGAATGAACGAAGAATGGCCCAATACAAAAGGAGAGAGAGCTTTCCCAGGAAAGCCCGACGCTTTTTGGATAGACTAGTTGCAAAAAACAATAAAAAGATGGCTTATAAAGTGCGATCAAAATCTTGTCATGACCTTTCAGTATTATAAATGTATAGATCACCAAAATTTAAATGGTGGCAGTTTAATTATCAGGCTATTATTGTGAAGGTTTGGGTTAATCAATCTATATTAGATTACGTACTTGAACTCAATGATTTGCAACTGTGTCTAATCAGACAGTTGTGTTTGAATGTACGATAGCTCAACTTCTATGCTGGTCATTATTTCCCCATAGTTTGTCAATGAACATTTTTCCAACATTATAAAGATATTGCACCTGATGTAGGAGCTTGTTTCACTTGCGTCAGTTAAATGAGTTCTGGGGACAAATAATGTACCGACAATTCTGTGTAAAAATGCTTTTTATTTTGGAAATAAACAGAGTCCCTTGCCCTGATATGGGAATTTAAATGTAAAATTGCTTGTACTATTCCATGTACTGCCTTGTAATTCTAGTTGTACTGCTGAGCGTGGTCTGAAGCATTTTCTGGTTATGACAAGACTCCCAGTTAAGAAGGTGGGTGAGATTTTTTTTTCCAAAGTCTCTAGGATGTTATCTCAACATTGGGCTACAGTGCTCGCTTCGGAAGCACATATACTAAAATTGGAACGATACAGAGAAGATTAGCATGGCCCCTGCGCAAGGATGACACGCAAATTCGTGAAGCGTTCCATATTTTTAGAGAAAAAAAAACATTGGGCTACAATTGATAGTCAGTCATGAATTAGAATAATTTATCTGACATAGATCATCCTATCACCTTCATTGAACAAATAAATGTCCATTTATACTCTGAGTGGATCTGGAAGCGGAGATTCTTAATGCATAAACATCCCGACCAGTACTGCTTAAGGCCTTGAACCAATGTTCTCTGAAATTGCAATGAAGTCTAAAATGGAAGCTTACAATTTTATGAAGCAATTCAACCCTTGACATTTGAACTTTATGTCTGCCAGTTCCAATCCTGTGAACACTTTTTCATCATTAGATACATTTCATATCTCAGGAGTTATCCCATCTTTAACTGGAAGATTTGTGATGATATTCCATTTAATATTGTTGGTATGAAGGATTAGGTTGAATAAACCAGCAGTTTTCTAAAGAATCTCTTTCAAGTAACTTTCATTTTTAATTACAGGGTATTATATTGGAAAAATATGAGCATTTATTGTGTATAATTCAACCAAAAGTCTTTTTTTAAATACTTTTAATATGAATGTTGGTAAAACTTTTTAATGATGAGAGGTTTCTAATTTTAAACTATTGTCAAGCAAAATAATGTTTATTTTATTATGAATCTCAATTTATAGCATAATGTAAAATAAGCAGATTTGTACTTTGAATAATTCTTTGTGTATACTGGTGTATGAATGTCCATTGAAATAGTTGGTTTCTGAGATTTGGGCCAATATAATTTCCAGTATTTCAAAATAAGGAATTAAACACAGGCAACTGGGAACATTAATTCCATCAAACCACTTCATTGCCAATTTAGCCTTTGAAATCTTACCAAATACATTGATTGAGAACATTTTTAAAAAATCAGTTATTCAACAATATTTACTGTTTTCATGGTGAAGGCTCAGTGAGGACCACAGAAGTTAAAAACTGATTTTTAAAATATATTGTGTGCAATGGTGCTCTGAGTTAATGATAGTCACTTGGTGAATGTCAAGCTATGTCTTGTGTGTGTAAGAACAGTATTATTAATTTAAAGAAAAATCACAATTTTCTTTTTGTGCTCATTGTGAGCTTGTTTCAGTCGAATATTGCAATGCATTCCTCTTCATTGTTCATCGAGATATGGTGCCACTATCAGATAAATGTAAATATCTTTTTGTTTAGTTGGGAATGAGCAAGGGGTGAGAGTCAGCTAGCTAACAAATAAAAGGACTTTGACACTTTTTTTTAGGCTGCAATGTGGGGAAAATCACTGAAAAATTAACATAATTACTGCCCATGTGGACGTTCACACTGGGCGCCTTTTTGAACTGCAAGTACCTGAGTGCAACAGTCCCGGTGGTTAGATTTTCAGTAGAGTGAATGACCGTCAATGAATTTTTATGGTACGATTTACACCGCAGGCTTCCTCCAAAAAGTTGTAGGGGTCCTGCAGGATAAATCGCACTGCAGGAATTAACTCAAAATTCTCGCACATACTTTTTTAGACTGCCCGTGTAGTGGCAAAATTTCTTGATTGCACTGTTACATGCCTGTAGTCTTAAAACCACTAGTGATTCAGAATGGCCATGACAAATCATTTTGGGAAATTCCTGAGGGAAAAAAAAGTGTTATTTGAACATTTGATATTGGAAAATTGGTCGACAAAAATGCTGCATTAACTTGTTTAAAAGTTTTTGAGAAATGACAAATCAGTTTATTATGTTCAAATTGACTACCTATTTAAACTATTTCTTTGACAATAATCACCTGCAAAATTTTCAATAAAGAAACTAAATGATAAGTTTGACTTTGAATGAAATATTGAATCCCATATAAGAAATCGGTCCCCTAAAAATTCACTATTTGTAAAGGAAATGGTTAAAAGTTATTTTTACATTTCAAGATCTTCCTTAACTAGATATGTTTAATATTTCATTATTACACTTTTAATTAGCTAAGTACCGGTATATGGTTTTATGTTTATACTGGAATATGTTTTGTCTCATGCAAATATACATTCATATGACAATATACAAATATTTAATAAAAATGTGAATATTGAAACATTTCATGCATACATTCATGACTAAAAGAGAAAACTGAGAATTTCACACTTTGCAGGTTGCTAAATTAAAATGACCTGTTGAAAGAAAAATGTAACAGGAACAAAGAATTTTGATAAAGTGTCCCAAACAGAAATGTCAATTGCTACTTCTGACCAATTGAGTTCTTCTAGCTTCTTGTTGTTTTATGAGATTGCTGAGGCCTTGTTCATTAAAGTGGCAGAGATCATGGGTTTTAAAGTAACTTTCATGGACACTTTTCATGATGTAGTAGTGAATTTGCAGATGATCCACATGACAGCCATGGTGCACTAGTGATCGTGGGAGAGATTGGATGCTGAAGGAGTGCCAATGAAGTGGGCTCTTCTGTCACTCATGGTATCATTAAAACTTTTTGACAGTATCAACCACAATTCTACTGCTCTGCATAGTCTTGCTGTTTGTGCCAAACTTCCAAAGTAAGTTAAGCAATTCCTCACTGGTCTCTTCAGTGGGTGGGGGAAGTCATGTGACCACCTTGTACACTGATGATGTTAGTATTACTGCTACACATTCCCCAAAAGTCAAGGAATCAGAAGGTGTATTCCTGCTTTGCTGAATTGCTCATGCCTGACATTTCAGTGGCTAAAAACTGTACTGGAATTCAAAGTGTTGCTTTAATTTATGGTTATGATTTTTGATGTGAACATTACCAAACCTTGATCATCAAAATTGTTGCCACTTTTCAAATAAATCCCAGCTACAATTTTTAGAGACGACAGGGTGATAATAACTTACCATAAGGCAATACCTGAAAATTGCAAGACTATATATTGGAAATAGAGCTCAGATCATATATTCATTGTGAAGAGCAATCTATGAAACAGTGTGTTAAGCATCCTCCCAAACATTTCATTCTATTGTGTTTTAGTGTCCTAATAAAACTAAAATATATCTTTCCCAAATTTAATTAAAACAGGTCATTTATCAAGCAGTGGTGACAGTTCAGTGATGATAAATACACTGGGTCTAAACAAGTATGTAATCTTAATAAATTTGGCTTGATGTAGACTACAAGCATCCAAATCTTTTCTTTTTTAAATTTTTTTTATTTTTCACACTATGAACCATTCTAACCAAAATACACACAAACATTTCCCTCTTGAATATACACAGTCATTTTTCTCCCCTTTCCCCCCCTCCCTTCCCTCCCTCCTTCACCCCCCCCCTCCCCACCAACTCAACGTTCAACCTATATGATACATTAAACCCATTAAACAATGTCATCACACAATGAAAATAAACAAGAAATTTGTGTCTTCTACTTTTACATACTGGGTCAGTTCATTTCGTCGTCTTCTCCTTCTGTCATTTTAGGTGGTGGAGGTCCGCGGTAGGACTTCTCTGTTTGTTCTATGTACAGTTCCCAAATTTGTTCGAATACTGTGATGTTATTTCTTAAATTATATGTTATTTTTTCCAATGGAATACATTTATTCATTTCTATGTACCATTGCTGTATTCTCAGGCTATCTTCTAATTTCCAGGTTGACATAATACATTTTTTTGCTACAGCTAAGGCTATCATAATAAATCTTTTTTGTGCTCCATCCAAATCGAGTCCTAGTTCTTTACTTCTTATGTTACTTAGAAGAAAGATCTCTGGATTTTTTGGTATGTTGGTTTTTGTGATTTTAAGAATGAAGCATGGGAAAAGCTGTGCTCCGGAACTATGAGAAATACAATAAACACGAGGTTACGCATGATACAATATAATTGGTTATACAGGCTATACACCACGCCCCAAAAGTTAAATAAATGGGACCCAACAGTATCAGACAGATGTTTTCATTGTAAGAAGGAAACGGGAACAATAGTACATGCAATTTGGGCATGTGAGAAAGTGGAAAAGTTTTGTGAAGATCTAATCCAAATCCTTTCTTGATGTATCATTGCAATATTTGTTCCAGCACCTGTCAATTCCTGGCTTTGAATAAGGGACAGTATAATTATCATGTATTCAGTGGGAATATAAGAGTGCAGAACATCAATACAAAATGGCAAGAAATATTGTCAGTGGGCTGAAGGTGATAAATAAACTGTACAAAGTTTTAGCAAACTGATGTCCACAGATAAGATGATCTCAGGGTGGAATATGAAATCTGTTAATTGTTAATATTCAGCAGGTCAGGCAGGATCGTGGCAATAGAAACAGAGTGAACAGGTTCAAGACCCTTTACAAGGTCAAGAATCAAAAGATGTTTTCCTGCTTTTCCAAATTGCTCTCGAAGATCATTTCAATGGCTTGTGCTTGTCATTTCTGTTAAGTCAAGAACCTTCTTTGGGACTCAGTCAGTCTGAAACCTTATGTTATTCAACACACAGTTGTGTCAAAAGGTCTTGGTGTTGTAAGGTCAGAGTCTGAGAGATTTATTGCTTCCTGTGCCAAGCTATGGGAAGCAGATAAGGGACACTGTAAGAGGACAGCCAGCTGAGGAAAGGGTCAGCAACTTTCCAACCTGAAGAGAAGGTAACCATGATAGGCTGACCATCCATCTGGCTCTATGAGCCTGGTTCACTTAAGGAGCCAATCATAGTAGGAGGGTTGGTGAAGATCATGTTATTAAAGGTTAGGCTTTCTTGCTTTATTGGTGTGCACTTGGGTGGCACCTACAATTCTTGCCATTTTTTACCCTACACAATTGTCAGGTGATGTCTGCCCATAGTAAGTGGAAATCCAACCACCTCCCCTTGATATTCATCAACAACTTCCATCACCATCTCTGGGAGCAATGACCAGAAATTTAACTCTGCTAGTTACATAAGTACTGTGGTTAGAAGAGCCAGTCAGATTATTCCTTAGAATAGAGGGGATTTTACTGGCCATTTGGCCAAACTGGGAAAAAAAATGATTATTTTCCAACTTGAATTGCCATCATCTTTCATCATCTAAATCCATTAGCTTACCCATGAACATATGTTCAAGCTCTATTTAAATACATTTACATTATTTACATTAAACACTTGATGTGACACCAAGGTCCACATTTGCATGTCTTTGACTAAAAAAAAACTTCTGATTTACCAGTTAGATGCAGAAAGATTGTTTCCATTTATGAGAAGGAATATAACCAGAGCTAATGTCATAAGGTGGTCACCAAGAAAGCTAAGAGATAATTTAGGAGCAGGCTTCTTTCACCAGCAAGAGGTGAGAATGTGGATAGGTCTTTCAAAAGACACTGAAACAGTTAAAACAGATAAAAGTAACTAACTATCACCATTCCACGGGCAATTAGAAATAGGCGATTGAAGACCGCATTCTTTCTCAGCTTATTATTTTTCAATTTGGAAAGTAACTTTAATATCAAAATGTGAGATCTAAATTTATTTTTGCACAGGATATTACCTGATAGTTTTATGGCTCACATTGTCAGAGACTTATGCTATTTTCTAAGTGTGATTTGGCAATCTCTTTCAACAGATTTGGAATCAAATTTCAAAACCTTTGGAATTAGATAATTCTGAAGTTTAGCCCAAGGGTGGGAACAAAAGGAGGGTAGAGGTGAAACAATGTTATTTGTCATTTTTATGCACAGTTTAAAAACGTGATCTTTTTTAATAACATCAAACCCCATTATTCCCTCTCTGTTCACCCAGCCATCCCTCCTCCCCTTGATTGCTGATGTCCCCTCCCTCCCTTCTCCACCTATTACATTACTCCCCCCACCTTTCTATTTGGATGCCTGCCAACATTTTTCCATACCTTGATAAAGGGCTCAAACCTGAAACGACAGTTATGTATTTTCACCTTTGCTTCATAAAGGAGACAGTTTGATCTGCTGATTTTCTCCAACTTTGTGGCTTTACTTCAACCACAGTGTCTGCAGATTTCTTGTGTTTTACTTCCAACCCCATTAGTAGATCTTGGGTTTGTTTTGGAGGAATTACCTGGTAGCACAATTAATAACTAAATATGAAGGTACTGCATGTTAATTTTTTACCTGTTTATGGCTTCTCTCAACTGCTTTACTATCTATCCTCTAACCATATGGGCTACCGTGATATGATTTTTTTATGGGGTGAGGGAGAGGGGCAGGAAGGAGATGGAGGTGTTACCATAGATGAGAAGATCAAATGGAAGCCTCTGTTAAACAAGAACCAAGCATGAGGTTCATTAGGGGATGGGCACTAGAACGAACACTGGGTCAGGTCTCTATCCTCCAGTGCAGACGTGCCCCAGTGTTCGTTCTAGTGCCCATCCCCTACTGAATTAAACAGATGAACACCTGCAGCATGCAAATAGCAGTTGAAAAGCACACAGCTGCGGTAAACATACAATTAACGAAGTCGCTGCACCTGCTTTACTTCCTCTGCAAGGTACAAACAGAAAATCCAGATCAAAGCTCTGGAAATGCTCAGAACATCTGTGAGTATGAGACCAAGTTTAGCATTTGGCTTCAGACGAAATTCCCTCATGTACTGCATGGATTTCTAGGCCACTATTGCAAATTTAATTTGACTAAATTGTTAATTACTCAAGTTAGACTAAATAGTTCACAGTAATATGATTATGCCCTTTTTGAATGCCTTATTTTAAAGCACTTTTAATGCTTTAATTAGGTATTTATTTGAAGGTCTGCCAGAAGCCTGACTTGAAATTGATATCTTTGACAACAGTCACGACTCAGTACCCCTAATGTGAATTATGCTGTTTGAGAAGACAGGTTCCAAAGCTTTCTTGAGAAAATTTCTATTGATCTTGTTCATTAAAACCAGAAGGTTGTGATTGCGAGACCCAAAATTACAAAGGGCAACTTTAAGTGATCTGTTTGGCAGAGAATCCAGTTGCGTGTGGGTGGATGTCAGTTTTAAACTTCCTTAAATGTTGAAAACAAGCATCTCTTTGATTTAGCTGAAAGGGAATGACTTAAGCAGCTTGGTTAAGAGTGAAGTATTACTGGCAAGTTGCCATTCACCCTCAGAAACCACAGTGAGTGCAGAGAAAACAATGGTGCAATGCAGGCAAACTGAATGATCTTGACAAGGGAGAGGGTGTGCTGGATGTGTTGAAAGTGATGAGAGGGAGAAAGAGGTAGGAAGAAGAAGGAGTGCTGGGTATGAAGAAGAGAACCAAACAGATGAGAACAGGAAAATGAAACAATGGGAGTGTGACCTTTCAAAGCCATAATTTCTTCAGAATCTCCCACACTAAAGCAAGCTGTTAATGACTCTCTCTTTATCTTGTACCATCCACAACCTCCAACCAAAGAAAACTCAATTGGCCTATAATAAACACCTATGATAATTTTCTTCCTAGCTATTGTAACTTCCTTCCCATTGCATGAGGGAGGGAGAAACTGAGTTAACCTTCCAATTCAATAGCCAGTGGTCTGCAAATATGTTAATTAGTAATATTTGCATGTAGGTAATGACATTATCCTACATGTGACTTAAGTACAAATGTTTGTTGTTATCTGCAACAGAATAAATATGTGTCCCTGGTGTCTCTTGGAGATTATCATGGACAGTGTTTAATTTAGACATACAGTGCGGTAACAGGCCATTTCGGCCTGCGAGTCCTGCCACCCAATTTAAACTCAATTTTCCGACACCCCCCGGTACGTTTCGAATGGTAGGAGGAAACCGGAGCCCTCAGGGACACGGGGAGAATGTGTAAGGGATTGCTTAAAGTGGGAAGGGAAGGTAGAGAACCACTACTCTGGACCCAATTGTTACTGAAATATTTTGCTTGAGAAAAATTGTCATTGGCCCATTTCCCTTGGAGTTATGAAACTGTGCACACAATGAGTCAATTAGGTACAATTAAAACAGTGGATTTCAAACTTTTTCTTTCCACGTACATCCCATCATAACTAATCCCTTACTAATCACAGAGCTCCTATAGTATTTTGGTGGGATGTGCGTGCAAAGGAAAAGTTTGAAAATCACTGCTCGCAGCTCCTTTCACTTAGCCATCACTCTCTGTATGAAAATGATGCCCTTCAAAAATTATCTTTAATATTTTACCTCTCATTCTTCCAGACGGTGTGGGATTCAAACCCTGATCCTGATCACTGGTGCTGTAAAGGTGGTGTGCTAACTGCTACGGCAATCGTGCCACCCCAGCATTATAAGACTGGTTCATGGACCACCATCAAATACAACTACAGCTGGTGAAGATAGTCACGAACATTTCAAGTAAACAGCATTTTGAAGAGTCATTAGAAAAACATGGTCACGATCTTTTTTCCCAGTGTAGGGGAGTCTAAAACTAAAGAGTGAGAGGTAAAATATTAAAGATAACTTTTGAAGGGCATCATTTTCATACAGAGAGTGATGGCTAAGTGAAAGGAGCTGAGAGCAGTGATTTTCAAACTTTTCCTTTCCACGCACATCCCACCAAAATACTATAGGTGCTCTGTGATTAGTAAGGGATTAGTTATGATGGGATGTACGTGGAAAGAAAAAGTTTGAAATCCACTGTTTTAATCGTACCTAATTGACTCATTATGTGCACAGTTTCATAACTCCAAGGGAAATGGGGCAATGACAATTTTTCTCAAGCAAAATATTTCAGTAACAATTGGGTCCAGAGTAGTGGTTCTCTGCCTTCTCTTCCCACTTTAAGCAATCCCTTACTAAATCACAGAGCACTGATAACATAGAGATTACTTAAGGTGGTATGTGAGTGGAAAGAAAAAGTTTGAAAATCACTGTGCTGGAGGAAGTGGAGGAGGCAGGGCAATTACAACTTTTAAATGTCATTTAGACAGATACGTGGATATGAAGGGTTTAAAGGGTTATGGGCCAAATGTTGGCAACAGGATGAACTCAGCTGCGTAATTTGTTTGGTATGGATGAGTTTGGCCAATGGGTCTGTTTCGTTTCTGTATAGCTGTTTATCTATTTGAAATTCATTGACAATTGGATTTCACATTTTTGCAGTTAGGAAGTAAAAATGGACTGAGCATTGAAATATTATGAATGAAAAGTGAGATGGTCAACCTGTGCAGATAATGCAAATTTAGATATAATGACTAAGGGAAATGCCAACATTCAGTTTTGAAAATACTACAGGCAAACCATAAGTGAAGCATTACTGTTCTGAAGGGTAAGTGACCATTGTGCTCTCAACCTCTGCTCATATCCACTATGGAGTCCACATGTGAAACACAAAAAGGTCAAATATAATGCATGTAATTTATTGGTAGCCTCTTTCTAGAACTTTCTATAAATACTGAGCGAGCACAGAGAGTTGCATCACATGATAAAATCTTTAATACCGCAACAGCTTTAAAGTAACAATTATGGTTTTCAATGAATATAAATATACTTACTAATCTGGTAACCCTGGAGAATGACAAAGATGTTCTGTTCCCAGAGGTAGGGCAGAAATGTGAAGATTATTTCAATCCGTGGCTAATTAAAGCAGTAAATACATCAACATTTAACAATGAATCAGAGGGCATGGGAAAAATCAACAACTAAATCATTGCATTGAGAATATTGGTGAGTACTTAAAGCCTACACTGATTGTTAGATTTATATGTCATCAAAAATGACAAACTTATTCAGGCGGTGTTAAACCTGCAGAGTAACATGTTTGATCTGAACTGCAAGATTGCAACCTGGGTGGAAATGCAAGGGAGTTTTGTCCATCATCAGAGACAAAGTACGATACTAACTTATAGCTAGACAAGTACGATAACTTATGGCTAGACAAGTACGATAACTTATAGCTAGACAAGTACGATACTAATTTATAGCTAGACAAGTACGATAACTTATAGCTAGACAAGTACGATAACTTATGGCTAGACAAGAACGATAACTTATAGCTAGACAAGTACGATAAATATAGCTAGACAAGTACGATACTAACTTATAGATAAACAAGTACGATAATGTATAGCTAAACAAGTACGATACTAACTTATAGCTAGACAAGTACGATAACTTATAGCTAGACAAGTACGATAACTTATAGCTACACAAGACCGATCCTAACTTATAGCTAGACAAGTATGATAACTTATAGCTAGACAAGTATGATAACTTATAGCTAGACAAGTATGATAACTTATAGCTAGACAAGTATGATACTAACTTATAGCTAGACAAGTACAATAACTTATAGCTAGACAAGTACGATAACCTATAGCTAGACAAGTACGATAACTTATAGCTAGACAAGTACGATACTAACTTATAGATAGACAAGTACGATAACTTATAGCTAGACAAGTACGATAACTTATAGCTAGACAAGTATGATAACTTATAGCTAGACAAGAATGATATAGCTAGACAAGTACGATAACATAGCTAGACAAGTACGATAACTTATGGCTAGACAAGTACGATAACTTATAGCTAGACAAGTACGATACTAACTTATAGCTAGACAAGTACGATAACTTATAGCTAGACAAGTACGATACTAACTTATAGATAGACAAGTACGATAACTTATAGCTAGACAAGTACGATAACTTATAGCTAGACAAGTATGATAACTTATAGCTAGACAAGAATGATATAGCTAGACAAGTACGATAACTTATAGCTAGACAAGTACGATAACTTATGGCTAGACAAGTACGATAACTTATAGCTAGACAAGTACGATACTAACTTATAGCTAGACAAGTACGATAACTTATGGCTAGAAAAGTACGATAACTTATAGCTAGACAAGTACGATACTAACTTATAGCTAGACAAGTACGATAACTTATGGCTAGAAAAGTATGATAACTTATAGCTAGACAAGTACGATACTAACTTATAGATAGACAAGTACGATAACTTATAGCTAGACAAGTACGATAACTTATAGCTAGACAAGTACGATACTAACTTATAGATAGACAAGTACGATAACTTATAGCTAGACAAGTACGATAACTTATAGCTAGACAAGTACGATACTAACTTATAGATAGACAAGTACGATAACTTATAGCTAGACAAGTACGATAACTTATAGCTAGACAAGTATGATAACTTATAGCTAGACAAGAATGATATAGCTAGACAAGTACGATAACATAGCTAGACAAGTACGATAACTTATGGCTAGACAAGTACGATACTAACTTATAGCTAGACAAGTACGATAACTTATAGCTAGACAAGTACGATAACTTATAGCTAGACAAGTACGATACTAACTTATAGATAGACAAGTACGATAACTTATAGCTAGACAAGTACGATAACTTATAGCTAGACAAGTATGATAACTTATAGCTAGACAAGAATGATATAGCTAGACAAGTACGATAACATAGCTAGACAAGTACGATAACTTATGGCTAG
The DNA here is from genome assembly GCF_036971445.1 of Narcine bancroftii. Lineage (NCBI taxonomy): Eukaryota > Metazoa > Chordata > Chondrichthyes > Torpediniformes > Narcinidae > Narcine > Narcine bancroftii. Next base: position 321,740,487 of record NC_091470.1, read on the forward strand.
ACAAGTACGATAACTTATAGCTAGACAAGTACGATACTAACTTATAGCTAGACAAGTACGATAACTTACAGCTAGACAAGTACGATACTAACTTATAGATAGACAAGTACGATAACTTATAGCTAGACAAGTACGATAACTTATAGCTAGACAAGTACGATAACTTATAGCTAGACAAGAATGATATAGCTAGACAAGTACGATAACTTATAGCTAGACAAGTACGATAACTTATGGCTAGACAAGTACGATAACTTATAGCTAGACAAGTACGATACTAACTTATAGCTAGACAAGTACGATAACTTATGGCTAGAAAAGTACGATAACTTATAGCTAGACAAGTACGATACTAACTTATAGCTAGACAAGTACGATAACTTATGGCTAGAAAAGTATGATAACTTATAGCTAGACAAGTACGATACTAACTTATAGCTAGACAAGTACGATAACTTATGGCTAGAAAAGTACGATAACTTATAGCTAGACAAGTATGATAACTTATAGCTAGACAAGAATGATATAGCTAGACAAGTACGATAACTTATAGCTTGACAAGTACGATAACTTATGGCTAGACAAGTACGATAACTTATAGCTAGACAAGTACGATACTAACTTATAGCTAGACAAGTACGATAACTTATGGCTAGACAAGTACGATAACTTATAGCTAGACAAGTACGATACTAACTTATAGCTAGACAAGTACGATAACTTATGGCTAGAAAAGTATGATAACTTATAGCTAGACAAGTACGATACTAACTTATAGCTAGACAAGTATGTTAATTTATAGCTAGACAAGTACAATACTAACTTATAGATAGACAAGTACGATAACTTATAGCTAGAAAAGTACGATAAATATAGCTAAACAAGTACGATAACTTATAGCTACACAAGTACGATACTAACTTATAGCTAGACAAGTATGATAAATTATAGCTAGACAAGTATGATAACTTATAGCTAGACAAGTACGATACTAAGTTATAGCTAGACAAGTACGATAACTTATAGCTAGACAAGTACGATAACTTATAGCTAGACAAGTACGATACTAACTTATAGCTAGACAAGTATGATAAATTATAGCTAGACAAGTATGATAACATAGCTAGACAAGTACGATACCAACTTATAGCTAGACAAGTACGATACTAAGTTATAGCTAGACACGTACGATAACTTATAGCTAGACAAGTAAGATAACTTATAGCTAGACAAGTACGATACTAACTTATAGCTAGACAAGTACGATAACTTATAGCTAGACAAGTACGATAACTTATAGCTACACAAGACCGATCCTAACTTATAGCTAGACAAGTATGATAACTTATAGCTAGACAAGTATGATAACTTATAGCTAGACAAGTATGATACTAACTTATAGCTAGACAAGTACAATAACTTGTAGCTAGACAAGTACGATAACTTATAGCTAGACAAGTACGATAACTTATAGCTAGACAAGTACGATACTAACTTATAGATAGACAAGTACGATAACTTATAGCTAGACAAGTACGATAAATATAGCTAAACAAGTACGATAACTTATAGCTACACAAGTACGATACTAAGTTATAGCTAGACAAGTACGATAACTTATAGCTAGACAAGTACGATAACTTATAGCTAGACAAGTACGATACTAACTTATAGCTAGACAAGTATGATAAATTATAGCTAGACAAGTATGATAACATAGCTAGACAAGTACGATACTAACTTATAGCTAGACAAGTACGATACTAAGTTATAGCTAGACAAGTACGATAACATAGCTAGACAAGTAAGATAACATATAGCTAGACAAGTACGATACTAACTTATAGCTAGACAAGTACGATAACTTATAGCTAGACAAGTATGATAACTTATAGCTAGACAAGTATGATACTAACTTATAGCTAGACAAGTACAATAACTTATAGCTAGACAAGTACGATAACTTATAGCTAGACAAGTACGATAACTTATAGCTAGACAAGTACGATACTAACTTATAGCTAGACAAGTACGATAACTTATAGCTAGACAAGTACGATAACTTATAGTTAGACAAGTACGATACTCACTTATAGCTAGACAAGTACAATAACTTATAGCTACACAAGTACGATACTAACTTATAGCTAGACAAGTATGATAACTTATAGCTAGACAAGTATGATAACTTATAGCTAGACAAGTACGATACTAACTTATAGCTAGACAAGTACGATAACTTATATTTAGACAAGTACGATACTAACTTATAGCTAGACAAGTACGATAACTTATAGCTAGACAAGTACGATAACTTATAGCTAGACAAGTACGATAACTTATAGCTACACAAGTACGATAACTTATAGTTAGACAAGTACGATAACTTATAGATAGACAAGTTTGATACTAACTTATAGATAGACAAGTACGATAACTTATAGCTAGACAAGTACCATAACTTATAGCTAGACAAGTACGATAACTTATAGCTAGACAAGTACCATAACTTATAGCTAGACAAGTACCATAACTTATAGCTAGACAAGTAAAATAACTTATAGCTAGACAAGTACGATACTAACTTATAGCTAGACAAGTACGACACTAACTTATAGCTAGACAAGTACGATAACTTATAGCTAGACAAGTACGATACTAACCTATAGCTAGACAAGTACGATACTAACTTATAGCTAGACAAGTACGATAACTTATAGCTAGACAAGTACGATAACTTATAGCTAGACAAGTACGATACTAACTTATAGCTAGACAAGTACGACACTAACTTATAGCTAGACAAGTACGATAACTTATAGCTAGACAAGTACGATACTAACTTATAGCTAGATAAGTACGATACTAACTTATAGCTAGACAAGTACGATAACTTATAGCTAGACAAGTACGATAACTTATAGCTAGACAAGTACGATAACTTATAGTTAGACAAGTACGATAACTTATAGCTAGACAACTATGATACTAACTTATAGCTAGACAAGTACGATAACTTATAGCTAGACAAGTACGATAACTTATAGCTAGACAAGTACCATAACTTATAGCTAGATAAGTACAATAACTTATAGCTAGACAAGTACGATACTAACTTATAGCTAGACAAGTACGACACTAACTTATAGCTAGACAAGTACGATAACTTATAGCTAGACAAGTACGATACTAACTTATAGCTAGACAAGTACGATACTAACTTATAGCTAGACAAGTACGATAACTTATAGCTAGACAAGTATGATAACTTATAGCTAGACAAGTATGATACTAACTTATAGCAAAACAAGTATGATACTAACTTATAGCTAGACAAGTACGATAACTTATAGCTAGACAGGTACGATACTAACTTATAGCTAGACAAGTACGATACTAACTTATAGATAGACAAGTACGATAACTTATAGCTAGACAGGTACAATAACTTATAGCTAGCCAAGTACGATAACTTATAGCTAGACAAGTACGATAACTTATAGCTACACAAGTACGATACTAACTTATAGCTAGACAAGTATGATAAATTATAGCTAGACAAGTACGATAACTTATAGCTAGACAAGTATGATAACATAGCTAGACAAGTATGATACTAACTTATAGCTAAACAAGTATGATACTAACTTATAGCTAGACAAGTACGATAACTTATAGCTAGACAAGTACGATACTAACTTATAGATAGACAAGTACGATAACTTATAGCTAGACAGGTACAATAACTTATAGCTAGCCAAGTACGATAACTTATAGCTAGACAAGTACGATAACTTATAGCTACACAAGTACGATACTAACTTATAGCTAGACAAGTATGATAAATTATAGCTAGACAAGTATGATAACTTATAGCTAGACAAGTACGATAACTTATAGCTAGACAAGTACGATACTAACTTATAGCTAGACAAGTACGATAACTTATAGCTAGACAAGTACGATAACTTATAGTTAGACAAGTACGATACTCACTTATAGCTAGACAAGTACGATAACTTATAGCTACACAAGTACGATACTAACTTATAGCTAGACAAGTATGATAACTTATAGCTAGACAAGTATGATAACTTATAGCTAGACAAGTACGATACTAACTTATAGCTATACAAGTACGATAACTCATATTTAGACAAGTACGATACTAACTTATAGCTAGACAAGTATGATAACTTATAGCTAGATAAGTACGATAACATAGCTAGACAAGTACGATGACATAGCTAGACAAGTACGATAACTTATAGCTAGACAAGTACGATAACTTATAGCTAGACAAGTTTGATACTAACTTATAGCTAGACAAGTACGTTAACTTATAGCTAGACAAGTACGATAACTTATAGCTAGACAAGTACGATAACTTATAGCTAGACAAGTACGATAACTTATAGCTAGACAAGTACGATAACTTATAGTTAGACAAGTACGATAACTTATAGCTGGACAAGTATGATACTAACTTATAGCTAGCCAAGTACGATAACTTATAGCTAGACAAGTACGATAACATAGCTAGACAAGTACGATAACTTATAGCTAGACAAGTACGATAACATAGCTAGACAAGTATGATAACATAGCTAGACAAGTACGATACTAACTTATAGCTAGAAGATACAAAAAAAATATTATTGCAGACATAGACTCAGCAGCCAGTGAGAGCTTCTTCTCCCAGAAAAAACCATTTCATACTTTGCCAGCTTTAGGACGACCTCACTATGACCGTCCTTTTCAATTATATGTGACAATCTCTCAAGGTTGTGCCACTGCAGTGCTTACTCAGTATCATGGGACTACTCACAGGCTTGGGGCTTACTACTCCATTAAACTGGACCCAGTAGCACAAGGTTTGCCTTCATTTTACACAGATTTTACCACCTTTACATGAGTGTGAATCTGCAGCAGCTAATTTTACTCTTCATCAGCCACATAACTCAAACCCATTTGAACCATTATGAACCCTCTCTCTGAGCAAACCCATATCTGACTTGCTACAATTATAGTACTCTTAATCCAACTGCTTCCTTCACTCCGCCTCCAGATGAACTGATCCAACTGGATCATGATTACTTACAATGTAACCATATCCTAACTTCAGCAAAACAAGATTTAAAGGAGAACCCAATGATAATTTGTTGACAGAACAGCTTTTTTTGATGAGACAGGTCACCACTGTTCAAGAAGTCTACAGCACCCTACAACATCATCGTCCATCAAGAACAGAAGCTGTTTCAGAGGAGGTATGGCCTGCATCACCTTATGAGGTATAAAAGACAAACTGTGAACCTGTCTCTATCTATTCAAAGCCTGATGCACAGCTCCCAGCTTTACCACAATATCCTCTGAAACCAGAAGTGACTACAGGAATTCGAGAACTTGTGAAATCTCAACTGCATCAAGGAATTTTGGTGCCATGTCAATCTCCCTGCAACACTCTAATCTTTCCAGTTCCTAAGCAGGGGTGTACATAGCATTTTGAAGTGGTAGGGTGAGCAGCCAGATGTTGTTGGTACCAAGGAGTAGGCATGAGGCCCTGAAGAGGGAATATAGGAAGTTAGGAAGGAAGCTGAAAAGCAGGACCTTAATGGTGATAATTTTGGGATTGCTGCCTCTGCCATGCACTAGTGAGGGTAGGAGATGAGGCAGATGAATGTGTGGCTGAAGAGTTGGTGCAGGTGGCAGGGGTTCAGATTTGTGGATCATTGGGATCTCTTCTGGGGAAGGTTTGACATGTACAAAAATAAGGGGCTCCACCTGAACTGGAGAGGGACCAATAGGAGAATTTAAAGTAGTTTGGCAGGTGAATGGAAACAAATGTGTGAGTGCAGAGAATAGGGAAGAAGGTGGAAAGGATAATGCAATATGTTGTAGGTTTGTGAAGAAGGACAGGCAGAGGAGTAGTTTGTTGGAGGGTTTGAAATGTGTCTATTTCAATGAAAGGAGTATTAGGAATAAAGATGATGAACTTAAAGCATGGATCAGGATGTGGAATTGCGATGTTGTGGCCATTACAGAGACTTGGCTGATGGAAGAAAAGGATTGGTTGATGCAGCTGTTATGAGCCCAGAGGACCTCAAAACCCAGCGGCAACAGATATTCACCAAGACAAATAGTTACTTAAACAAAGGTTGCTTTTAATTATCTTTAAACATGAGAACAGAATCACATTGTAACTTATCACTATTGACTTACTTAACCTAACTTAACCCCCTTCTAATTCTAAGCGCATGTATATATAATGTATGTCTAAGTTCAGAAATGCTCTTTGATTCACAGTCCAATCTCACTTCTCATTCCTCCAAGTTCACTGGTTGCAGGATATTCTTGTAGTGTGCACAGAATTTAACATTCATAAAATTCACCAGGCTTTGGTGCTTGATAGGTTAAATGGTTACCACTCAGGAAGGTTCTTGCCAGTTTTCAAAGAGAGATTTGTTGTTCAAGGACATCCACAACTGATTCCTTTTTAATCACCCACTCCAGGGTCTTGCTGACGAAACTTGCCCCCTTCAGATGATAACTTCTTCCTTTTAGGTTACCGCACAGTTTCTTTTTGTTTCTCTTATTGCAAGTGAAACATTAGACAGCCAATCCTCTCCTCTTGCTTGAATCTCAAGGGCTTTAACCAGGCTGAACCAAGAACTCACAACCTGTCTTCCAAATGGGGTTTTCCACAAGCTTGCCAGCTTGTCCTATTCCAGTTTCAGCTGCTGTTGCTGACTGTAACACTGTAGAAGTGATCTCTATATCTCTCTCTCTCTCTATGAGAGAAAAAGCCTGTTTGACTCTCTCTGCTTGCCAAACCACATGACCCTCTTAGAACAGATCCATACAATCTGTGGCTCTGACAAGATCTTTCATCTGTTGCCTTTTTGTAAACAAGAATCCATTAGTGAAGTCTCTTGGGCACTCTCCAATGCTCTTGCAAAGGCTGTGGGGCCGATATGTCTAGCATTAGCTGAGCTCCAGTATTTCAAATAAGATACGCTTTAAAGTATTTATATGTGACCTTCTCTGTTCATGTTGTGCTTAAAATAATGAGTAGAGTCGGTAGATGCAGTGAACCACAACAAATGCTTTACTGAACAAGATAAACATATTTACATTATTGGGAAGGGGGGAAGGCAGTTTGCATCCACAGCCACAGCCTTCTGTATACTCCCTACTAACCAATCAGGTACCCCGCACATGCTCAGTACACCACTGTAAATACGGAGATTGCAGCGCGATTGCATCAGGAGTAGGACAGCCATAACAACAGCTGCCTACATCCCCTTCCTTGAGGTGGCCCCCACACATATTGTATCCACATCTACATATATGAAACTAACAGCAACTAAGCAAAATATATACACATGTCTGGCTCACTCCTGATACCGCGAGTTAGGCCTGCAAACGCGTCTTATAGAACCCTTCTTTGGAAGTTGAGGCTTGCGGCAGCTCCACCAGAAAATCACCCTCGTTTGCGGTTGTTGGGATGCTGTCTGCATCACTCATGACTTCCTCTGGAACAGAGACAGGGCTTCCTATTATTTCGGGGTCCTCTGGGTCTCTATATAATATTGGTTTTTTGACCGGGAGGATATGCCTTCTATTCCTCCAGTATGTTTTTCCCCCTGACTTAATGAGGTATGACCTCAGCTCCTTGCAACTCTGTTGTACAATACCTTGGCGGTTGTACCCTTCTGGAGTCTGGAGCTGAACCATCTGCCCTTCAGCAAGGGGTGTCAGTAACCTGGTTGACCTATCGTAACATTTTTTCTGTGTAAGGCATTTGCATAGTAGCTGAGCATTAATGTCCTGAGAGTCTCCAAGAGCTTCTTAGCTACCAGAAGAGTCATCCTGGTCTGGCAGGACATCAGATGCTACGCTGGTGAGCCCAAGGTGCTATCCCGAAGGACATTTCTCAGGATTAGCAAACTGAGGAAGGTATCTGCTTTGTCTCTGTAACAGCGCTCCATGAGTTGCTTGGTGCTTTTTACAACTCTTTCGGCAAGCCCATTGGACTGAAGATATTCCGGGCTGCTAGTAATGTGCTTGAAATCCCATGAGGAGGCAAAATCGTGGAACTTCTGACTAGTGAACTGGCCACCGTTGTTGGACAGGAGAACGTGTGGGGCTTCGTGTACTGAGAAATGGTGAATCAGTTACTTGATCACTGCTTCTGAAGTAATAGTTCACAATAAGTCTATTTCAAACCATGGCACTTGAAAATATCCATTGCCACAGTGGACCATGGTAAGGTGAGAACTGGGTGCATTTGCAGTGACCCCTTTTGCTGGTGTGGCCTGGTATGGTTGCAAACCACACACGACTGGACTTACTCGTCTACCTAGTCAGACATTCCTGGCCTGAAAGCTATGTCCCTCGCCCAGCGTTTTGTTGCATCCATGCCTGGGTGTCCTCTATGTAAAATTTCCACATAAAGTTTTTGTATTGCAGCGGTCTTTGGCCTTTCATGATGATTCCCTCGCCGATGATCAACTCGTCCCGATACGGAAAGAATGGCTGTACGGCAGGTGGCAAACTGCGCTGTTTATTTGGCCAGCTGCCTGAAGTGAACCTGCTCAGGGAGTTCAGAGTCCTGTCATCCGCAGTGTGCTGCCGTAGCTCATTGAGACAGGCTGAAGAGATATGGCTTATTGTCATGACATCAAAGGTGTCCTCTTCTTCAGCGTGTTGGGTAGTGCACTTTCTAGGAGCTTGTGAAAGGGCATTTGGCTAGGTGCACCTCTTTGCCACGTCTGTGGATCAGAGTGTTGCTGTACTTTTGCAGACGGAGCATCATTAGCTGAAGTCTCGCTGGTGTTGCATGGATAGGTTTGTTAATGATTGTTACCAAGGGCAAATGGTCAGGTTCGACAATAATCAGTCTTCCATATGTATAGTCATTAAATTTGGAGTAGGCAAGCATTACTACTAAAAGCTCCTTCTCAATTTAGGCGTACTTCATCTCCGTATCTGTTAGAGATCTGGATGCATACGCCACTGGTTTTCCATTCTGTAGATATGCCGCACCTAGGCCATACTGTGGAGCATCACAGGTTAGCAGCACAGGTTGGTGCACGCCAAAATAGGAGAGGACAGGGAGGCAGGACATGTGCTGTTTGCGAGCTGCGAATGCACCCTGTTGCTGCTCGTGCCAAATCCACTCTGTGTCCTTGTGGGTCAACTGTTGGAGAGGAGCTGTTAATTCACTGGTATTGGGTATGAACTTTCCCAGATCACCATACCCAGGAATCGTTGGAGGGGCCCCATATCTGTGGATGCTGGCATCTCTCTGATGGCCTTTGTTTTCAAAGGGTCTGCTTTTAGTCCCCTACCGGTGAATACATCGCCCATGTACATGACTTGGTCGAGGCAGAACCTGCATTTATTGAGGTTGAGCCTCAGATTTACCTCTCGTGCCTGGTCGAGCACCCTTAGCTGATTCTCATCATGTTCTTCACGTGACGTACCACCCACCAGTATGTCGTCAACAATGATGTCACAAGGATACCCGGTAAATATTTGCTCCATAGCCCTTTGAAACACCTCACTTGCCAAATTGATACTGAAGGGGATTCTCTGGACTGGTCGAATGCTGTGCTGAAAGTGGTCAGCAGGAATGAACAACGATCAAGCGATATCTGGCAGAATAAGTTCCTCGCATCTAGAACTGAGAACACTGTTGAGCCAGCCATCTGTGCAGCCACTTTCTCTACCATCTGTATAGGGTGAAGCGGCCTTCTGAGAGCTGTGTTAAGGTCTTGTGGATCGATGGAGATGCAAATTTGCTCTCCGTCCTTCTTCTTGGTAGCCACCATGGACGAGACCCATTCGGTTGGTTTCGAATCTGGTGTTATCACACCCAATTCTTCCATTCTGTTTGTTTGGCTTTAACCCTTTCTTTCATGGCCATGGGAATGTGGTGTGCTGGATGAACCACAGGTCTCACCTCTGGGTTGAGCCACATGGTTTATGTCACTGGGAACCTTCCCAGCTCGTCGGTGAAAAGTTCACTATATTCTGAGAAAACTGCTCATGAAAAATCATCCTCAGCCAGACTTGATGGACGTCGGCGCCAAAGTAAACAAATCCCATGTCCATGCATGCAGTGAGGCCAAGCGAGGGCTTGACATCCTTCTCCACTACAAAGAAAGGTAGCATGTGAGAATTCCCTTGTATCCAGCATCGCAACTGTACAGTGCCAGTGGAAGGGATTTTCCTGCCTCCTTAAGCCACTAAGCTTGTAGATTTGGCACATAGTTGTACTCGTTCCTTGTCTTTTGATTGTTGGAAAGGTTTCACTGACATGACGTTGCACTTTGCACCAATGTCTATTTTCATCTTGGCCATTTTGCCATTTACCTTTAAGGACACAAATACCTCATTATTGCTTCTGATGCGGGTCATCGTTCCTGCAGACACTCCGCCGACCTTGTATTCATCGTCTGGGTCACCCTCTCCATCTCTGTACCCTGGCTCCAGTAGATTGAGCACCCTCTCCTGGGTCCGGTCCATGGAGAGGTTCTCTGCCTGGACCTACAACACCTGCTATGGTGGTTTCGTCTGCCGCAGTTTCGACACTGCTGGCTGTATGCCAGGCACATCCCCCGTTTCGGAAAGTGGTCTCACCCTGAAGTTGCCACAACCAATCCTGGGCATGGAGTGGCCTGACTGGGGAACTGAGCATCCTCTTCGATCCTCTGGCCACTGTCTGTTCGCTGGTCCACCATGCCAATACTTGTGGTAATCAGTTTTCTGCTGTTCTCCTCAGTAGCTTCATAGGTAAGGCACATTGCAATGGCCATCTGCAAAGTTAGGTTGCCCTCTAGTAATGACTTTCTCATGAGGTCATCACGATTCCGCATATCATACAGTCACTAATCAGCTCATCATTAAGCGTGCCAATGTTGCAGGTTTTAGGTTTAAATTTTAGGTTGCTCATATATGGGTTCTTGTCCCTTTTATTAAATTTGTGTCTCTCCAATGCTATATTCTTCTGAGGGTTGCACATCTCCCTAAACTTTCGTTTAAGCCATCCAGGGTCCTTCTTCGTTTTTGGCTGCATGGGTCATGAGATTTCCCTAACACACTTCATTTGTGTAGACAAAGGACCTCTCCCTTTCAATGGTTTCTGTGCCTGCCAAATTTAACAAGATGTATGCTCTGGTTACTTGCAGGCTTATCACTTTGGGCTGCTGCTATATAAATATTATATTCCTGTTCGCATCTATGCCAGTTCTTGGCCACATTTCCTTCGAACACCATGGAGTTGGGCCGTCTAAACACGCTGACTATTTTGAGATTTCACAAATGTGGTATGAATGACTCATTGTGGTCCATCTTCAGTTGTGAGGCTTCATTTCTCACACCATGTTCATATTGTGCTTAAAATAATGAGTAGAGTTGGTAGATGCAGAGAACCACAACAAATGCTTTACTGAACAAGATAAACGTTTTACATTGCAGCTTGCATCCACAGCCTTCCGTATACTTCCTACTAACCAACCAGGTACCCTGCACATGTGGCATACACCACTGTAAATACAGAGGCTGCAACATGATTGTAGCAAACCTTTCCAAATTTACCTCCCAAAAACTTATCTCTATACTTTGTTGCACAGGTGCCAGGGTTTAGATGTTTTAAAAAGGATAGAATGGTGTTGTGATTGAGGTAACAGGATTGGTGGGTCTCAAATAGGCCCTGGGTCACCAAGGAACAGATAACCAGGCAAATTTTGGAATGGTGCAGAAATTACAGAGTTATTGTTATGGGAAACTTCAACTTGACTGGCACCTCATGATTTCAAAGAGGTAGAGAGGGGGCAGGATTTGTCTGGTATGTCCAAGAAGGATTCCTGACACAGTATATGGGTCAATTGACAGGAGAATGCTGGAAATGGGTAACGAATCTGGTCAGGTGCCAGACCTCTCGAATGGGAAATTTTATGGAGAGGCATTACAGGGTCGAAAGGGAGCTAGCCTGTACAGTGTAGTGAGGTCACCTCTGTACTACCGTGTTGCACCACATTCATCCCTTTTTAGATAAAATCGGCTGGGTGCAGTCCAATTGTGCAGTCTTTCATAGTTCGCAGATTCAGCTGGTCTGGTGGTTTTATCCACCGCTGTGATCACTGCAGCACTGGTTGCTTCATTATCAGCCCCTGTGGGACAGTAACCTGTATGGCGGGCTAAATGCTCGGGGGCTGAACTGTGTTAGTCCAAATTGGTTTGGGTAGTGTGGGGTGTTCAGGGTTCAGTTTGTTGTTGTAGGGATGGTGAGAGCGGAGGCCTAAGGGGTAGTGGTGGTGGGTTCAAGTGGTCATTTGTCTGGACGATACATGGGACTAATAACAAGGTGATGTAGAGTCTTTTGTTTTGTTCTCTGCATTTTTCTTGGAGCTGTCTGAGGGCAAAGACCATGTCAGTAGTTGCTCTGTTTGCGCGAAAGCCACACTGTGATACTGGGAGGACATTTTCGGCGACACTAGGTATTAGTCTATTAAGGAGAATCCTAGCGAAGATTTTGCCTGCAATGGAGAGCAGCGTGATTCCCCTGTAGTTTGAGCAGTCTGATTTCTCACCTTTGTTTTTGTACAGGATGATGATGATGGCATCACGAAGGTCCTGAGGCAGCTTTCCTTGGTCCCAGGAGAGCATGAAAAACTCATGCAGTTTGGCATGCAGAGCTTTGCCACCAGCCTTCCAGACCTCTGGGTGGATTCCATCCATACCTGCTGCTTTGCCACTTTTCAGTTGTTCAATTGCCTTATATGTCTCTTCCCGGGTAAGGACCTCATCTAGCTCTAGACTCAAAGGTTGTTGAGGGAGCTGGAGCAGGGCAGATTCTTGGACTGAGCGGTTGGCACTGAAAAGAGATTGGAATCATGGGTCCTCTACTGGCATCACTTGTGGCTCCTAGAACACTTCCATCAGCGCTGTTTCCACTCCATCCTCAACATTCATTGGAATGACTTCATCACCAACATCGAAGTACTCGAACTGGCAGAGTCTGCAAGCATCGAATCCATGCTGCTGAAGACCCATCTGCACTGGGTGGGTCACGTCTCCAGAATGGAGGACCATCGCTTTCCCAAGATCATGTTCTATGGTGAGCTCTCCACTGGCCACCGAGACAGAGGTGCACCAAAGAAGAGGTACAAGGACTACTTAAAGAAATCTCTTGGTGCCTGCCACATTGACCACCGCCAGTGGGCTGATATCGCCTCCAACCGTGCATCTTGGCACCTCACAGTTCGGCGGGCAGCAACCTCCTTTGAAGAAGACCACAGAGCCCACCTCACTGACAAAAGACAAAGGAGGAAAAACCCAACACCCAACCCCAACCAACCAATTTTCCCTTGCAACCGCTGCAACCGTGCCTGCCTGTCCCGCATTGAACTTGTCAGTCACCAACGAGCCTGCAACAGATGTGGACATACCCCTCCATAAATCTTCGTCTGTGAAGCCAAGCCAAAGAAAGAAAAGAAGACATGGGACCAGCTTGTCGCTAATGAAGGCTTCTGGGTGAACTTCCTCTGCCAGGGCCCCTGCTTGAGCCAGGTCCTGAATGGACACCATGTCTTCCCGTCCATCCGGGTACTGGATGTGGGTGTATTGGAGGTTTGCATGCAGGAGGTGCACTTCCTTGAACAGCGGGTCTGCCTTGTGGGTCCTAATGTGTCTGCAGAGAAGCACTGGCCCTAGGGTCATCAGACAGATGGGCAGCATGGTTCCTGACGCCGACCTCCTCTGGAAAGAGAACAGTTTCTCGTGGATGGCATTTGTAGCAGTACAGAGTAAGACTTGGTGGCATGTAACGCTTCCGGAAGGACCTTTTGCCACTGGGAGACAAGCAGTCCTCTTGACTTGAGGGCCGAGGATTTTCTCTCCAGATTGTGCTGTTCTCCCTCTCCACCTGTCCATTCCTGCGGGGGTTGTAGCTGGTAGTTCTGCTTGTGGTTATGCCCTTGGACAAAAAGAACTGGCGCAACTCCTCACTCATGAATGATGACCACTGATCACTGTGAATGTAACTGAGGTATCCGAACAAGGAGAAGTGGTTGCAGAGGGTTTAATGACCGTGGGCATGGTCATATCTGGGCAGGAAATGGCAAATGGGAAGCATGAGTACTCATCCATGATATTCAGGAAGTTCTCATTCATGGAGGAAAAGGGGGCCCTTGAAGACCACACTGAGATGTTTGAAGGGGCAAGTGGCCTTGATCAATTAAGCCTGTTCTGGCTGGTAGAAGTGTGGCTTGCACTCTGCACAGATCAAGCATTGAATAGAGAAGGTTGATGGTCCTCTCAAAGGGTAGAGCTTGGTGACCTTGGGGTGGCAGAGGCTATCATGGGGAGGGCTTGGAGGTGATCTAACTGTACCCTCCCCTATCCCAGTACAGGGCATCGGTTGGCTCATTGAGCTTCTCAGGCCAGAATAGGATCTCATAATTGTAGGTGGATAGATCAATTCTCCACCTCATAATTTTGTTAGTTTTTATCTTCACCCATTGTTTATTGTTAAACATAAATACAACAGCTCTTTTGTCCATCAGCAGGGTGAATGGTCTGCTAACCAAATAGTGTATCTCGTGGCACACAGCCTCCACTATAGCCTGGGCCTCCTTCTTGATGGCCGAGTGCCTGAGTTCTGGGCCCTGCAGAGACTGGGAAAAGAATGCCACAGGCCTGCCTGCTTGGTTCAATGTGGCAGCTAGGGCAAAATTGGAAACATCACTTGGAAAGGGATAGATTTGGGTGGCCATGATAAGGTGCTGAGCAGATGTGCTTTGAAAGACCTCTCCACAAAAAGTATTAAAAACATAGTTAAAAAGCTCAAAACCAGAATTTTAGTGTCAAAAATGGATAAAACATGTGCCAAATGACAAAAGGAAACTGAAAGTAAAAACAGAAGAAGCAACAGCTTAGCCAAGAACATCGAGAGGAAGCCCAATGAGGAGTGATTCAGGAGGAACTTTGGGAATGGCTGAACCCAGCAGAGCTGGGGAGGGGTGAGGAGTGGTCAGCCCAAAATATAACCAATACCCTGAACAAGATGGAAATTTTATGCACTCATTTCAAGAGTGTGCAACCAGCGATGAGAGACATATCAGAAAAGGTTACGGAAATCAAAGAAGTCATGGAAGACTTTAATGAAATGAATGACTCGTTCAGAGGCTGTGTTTAACAAAACAAAAGACAGGGTAAAGGCACTGAAAAAAAAGGAAAAACCTGGGATACAGAAAAAAAGGATTGATGGACAAGATCAATCATATGGAAAATTTCAGATGTAACTGAATATGAATTGAGGGGAAAGACCTGGTGAATTTATTTGAAATATGGATCCCACAAATTCTGGGACAAAACAAGTTAAATGCAAAGCTACAAATTGAAATACAGAAGAACTGGCAAACAGCGACCACGACCAGTCCTGGTATGAATTCTAAGTTACCAGGAGAGAGATGTGATCTTGGGAGCAGCATGCGAATATTCAAAAAGTAATGGCCCATTCGTGGTGGACAATGTAAAAGTAATGTTTTTCCAGGACTTTAGCCCGGCCTTTGTCAATCAAAGAAAGAAATTTGATGAGGTAAATAGACAACTGCGATCTAAAAACATTAAATATTCTATGATTCATCCAGCAACGTTGCGGGTGGATGTCTCAGAAGATAATCGACAAATTTTAAAAAATAAAGAAGTGGGAGAATTTTATGAAAAGATTAAAGTCGCCAACTGAAAGGATTGAAAAGACCATTTCAAAAAGGGACTAACTGAAAGATGCATTTTTATTTATATTAGTAGTACTTGTTTTCACTGATGAAATAAAAAAACATTGTGGTTTATATGGAGAGCTCGGAAAAGATAGAAAGGTGGTAAGGAAAGTAGCAAGGTGGGAACTCTGATTTGGGGGGGGGCGAGGCAGATGGTGCCAGGAGAGGAGTGGTTTTACAGATGGCACTAAAGGGAAGGTTTCTTCTTCCTCTTTGGAGAATCTGCGAGCTTTTCTCGTGGACTTCTGGGTACTATTGTGAACATCATCATCAGAGCTAGGAATGTGTGTTTCTTAAAGGAGAAATGCATGTATTGGAAATGTCTCTTAAATGGAAATGTTACAACAGTATTTAAAACATTGGAAAGATTTTATTGTAATACAATATCAGTTTGAAAAAATAGTATGGATAAAACACTAATGTTTATTAGTCTTAAACAGGGTGGTTAAGAGGACACAAGTCTTGGCATACTTAAAGAAATAAAAAATGGATACAATCTTTTTGCAGGAAACACATCTTACCAAATTGGAACATGATAAATTAAAAAGAGACAAATAATATTGGGACAAATAATATTATCTTCCTTTGGTTCAAAGGAAAGAGGGATGGCAATTCTAATTAATAAAAACATACCAGTTTTAATAGAAGATGCTTAAATTGATCAAGCCGAAAGGTATGTAATGGCACCGTAAAATTTATGGAGAAGCATCGACATTTATAAATATTTATGCTCCAATTTATGACAATGAAGCCTTTATGAAGGACATCTTCTTAAAAACAGCAGAGGGAAGACAAAATATATTGGTTGGAGGAGACTTTAATTTCTGCTTGGACCCAATACTAGATAAATCACCAAGAACAATAACGAGAACAAAAGCAGAAAAAAACACAATTTCATAAATTAAAGATCTAAATCTTTCGATGTATGGAGGTAATTAAATCCCACAGAGAGAGACTACTCCTTTTACTCAAAGGTACATAACTCACATACAAGGATTGATTTATTTTTAATGTCTGCCCAGTTAAAAAGTAAAGTGATAAAAACAAAATACCTAGCGAGGCTTCTATCAGACCACATTCCATTAGCAATAATGGAACATTTGAAAATTTATAAAGAGTCAAAATTATTTTATGAAACATATCTGCCATAATAATATTTTTCTGATATGGGTCATGCTCAAAGCATAGTTAGGGGAACAATTTATATCCTATACAAAGAATTTTAAGAGGGAACATATGGCAAAAGTAAATAGTTTGGAGAAAGATATTAAAGAATTAGAAAATAATATCAAAGAAGAGGATTACAAGAAGAATACAGATTACTGGAGAATAAAAAGCTAAGATACAATGCAATACAAATGTATAGGATAGAAAATTTTTTAGCTTTGCAGAAAAAAAAGGATGAGTTATTAAGAATGATAAATCCTATAAAAACAGAAGCAGAGACCATAATATATAAGCAAAAAGAAATTAATGAAATTTTTAGATCATATTACACAAAATTATACAAATCAGAATTACTAGGAGATGAGAATGAAATGGAAGAATTTTTATTGAATGTCAAACTTCCAAAGTAGAATAGAGAGAAAGGATAGAATTAGATACTCTCTTCACAAATGAGGAAATCATAAATGGCCCTGAGCACTCTACAGGCTAATAAATCACTGGGGGAGCATCGATTCCCCTCTGAGCTTTATAGATAATTCAAAGAATTATTAATACCCCTGAACCAGGATTATGTGGAATTAAGTAGGAAGTTAAAAAACAGGACCTCCAAGGTAGTAATCTCTGGATTGCTGCCGGTGCCACATGCTAGTGAGGGTAGAAATAGGAGGATGTGGAGGATGAATGCGTGCCTAAAGAGATGGTGCATGGGGCAAGGGTTAAGATTTCTGGATCATTGGGATCTCTTCTGGGGAAGGTCGGACCTGTACAAAAGGGACAGACTCCACTTGAACTGGAGGGGGACCAATGTGCTGGCAAGCAGATTTGCTAGAGCTGTGGGGGAAGGTTTAAACTAGTTTGGCAAGAGGGTGGGGAACAGAGTGTGAGAGCAGTGTCAAGGGAGCATGGCCACCTAGACAGGAATAATAATGATAACAAAGGTAGGATGGAGATTAGGGTAAAAGATAGAAAAGAGAATATAGGTGAGGGTCATTCTCTGAAATGCATATATTTTAATGCAAGAAGCATAGTGAACAAGGTAGATGAGCTTAGAGCATGGACAGATACTTGGGGTCATGATATTGTGGCAATTAGTGAGACCTGGGTACAGGAGGGGCAGGACTGGCAACTTAATATTCCAGGATACATTTGTTTCAGATGTGATAGATCAGGGGGTAAAAAAGGGGGAGGAGTTGCTCTGCTTGTTAAGGAGGACTTTACTGCCGAGAGGTGGCAGGATGGTCTGGCGGGATCGTTCAGTGAGGCTGTTTGGGTGGAATTGAGGGGTGAAGAAGGCATGAGGGTGCTAATAGGGGTGTATTACAGACCACCAAATGGGCCAAGAAAATTAGAGGAACAAATTTGTAGGGAGATAACATATATGTGTGAGAATCATAAGGTAATGATCATGGGAGATTTTAACTTCCCTCACATTGATTGGGATACCCATACAGTTAGAGGGCTGGATGGGCTAGAGTTCGTTAAATGTGTTCAAGATTGTTTTCTAAATCAATTAGTAGAAGAACCAACTCGGGACGGTGTAATACTAGATCTCCTGTTAGGGAACGAGCTAGGTCAGGATTCGGACATTAATGTTGGAAAACAAATTGGATCTAGTGAACTTCCTCACTGTGGACAGTGAGGAAGATTACCGTAGATTAAAAGGTGACTTAGGAAGGCTGGAGGTGTGGGCTGAGAAATGGCTGATGGAATTTAATACAGATAAGTGTAAGGTTTACATTTTGGAAAGGCAAATCTAAATAGGTCATATGCATTAAATGGTAGGCTATTGAGATGTGCAGAGCAACAAAGGGATTTAGGAGTGATGGTAAATAGTACCCTCAAGGCTGATACTCAGGTAGATGGTGTGGTGAAGAAGGCATTTGGAATGTTGGCCTTCATAAATCGGAGTATTGAATTCAAGAGTAGGGAGGTTATGATGAAATTGTACAAGGCATTGGTGAGGCCAAATTTGGAGTACTGTGTACAGTTTTGGTCACCAAATTATAGGAAAGATATAAACAAAATAGAGAGAGTGCAGAGAAGGTTCGTGAGAATGTTGATAGGATTTCAAGGTTTGAGTTACAGGGAAAGGTTGTGCAGACTAGGGCATTTTTCTCTGGAGTGTAGAAGATTGAGGGGGGACTTGATGGAGGTGTTTAAGGTTTTAAAAGGGACAGACAGAGTAAATGTGGATAGGTTTTTTCATTTAAGAGTGTGGGAGATTCAAACTAGAGGGCATGGTTTAAGATTGAAGGGAGAAAAGTATAAGGGGAACATGAGGGGAAATTTCTTTACACAAAGGGTGGTAGGGATGTGGAATGAGCTTCTGGCAGACGTGATCATTGGTTACATTTAAGGAAAGACTGGATCGTTACATGGAGAGGAGAGGACTGGAGGGGTATGGACCGGGTGCTGGTCAATGGGACTAGGAGGGTGGGGATTTGTTACAGCATGGACTAGTAGGGCCGAACTGGTCTGTTCTGTGCTATAAGTGGTTATATGGTCATATGGTTAATGGATGTCCTGGACCAGGCAGTGGAAACACAGACCCTACAGGAATCATTCTCAACTGTGATTATTACAATGTTACCAAAAAAAGAATAGGGACCCACTAAAAACTTCATCATGCAGACTAATATCCCTGTGAAATACTGATTATAAGATACTAGTGAAAGCATTGGCTAATAGGTTAGGACAATACTTGCCAAAACTGATACATACAGATCAAGCAGGATTTGTTAAAGGAAGACATTCTTCAAATAGTCTAGGAGGATTATTTAATATAGTACACAAAATCTGAATGACGTCCAAGAATTAGAGTTTCTCCAGACACGGAAAAACATTCTAACATTTGGAAAGGCCTTTTTTGTTTAAAACTTTGGAAATTTTGGTATAGGCAAACATTTATAAATTGGATAAAAACTTTATACTATAAACCATAAGCTAAAATAATAACATATAATCAGATGTCACTGGTATTCCCCTTGAGTAGATCGAGCAAACATGATGCCCCATGTTCCCAGCACTTTTTATTTTAGTAATTGAACCGCTGGTGGAGATAATAAAAGGGATCTGGATATAAAGGCCTTCTAAGTTGGGCAAGAAGAACACAAAATTGGACTATTCGTCAATGATGTGCTAATGTACCTATCAGACTTGGCTAAATCTTTGGAAAGATTATAAGCAACACTAGAAATATATGAAAGAATATCAGGCTACAAAATAAGCTCATTAACAAATTTTGAATATGAAAGATACCAAAAAAGGAAGTAAATTTAAATGGAAAACAGATGGAATAAAATATCTTGGAATAACAACTGACATTAATTTTCAAAACCTGTACAAACTAAATTACGTTCCTCTTCTTGGGAAGATAGAAATAGACTTAGAGAAATGGAGAAACTTACCAATTACTTTAGTGGGAAGGGTTAATTGTGTAAAAATGAAAGTGATGCCAAGACTGCTATACCTTTTTCGATCACTGCCTATTCTGCTACCTAAAAACTTTTTAAGGGTACTAAACAACCATATTAGACAGTTCCTATGAAATAATAAAATACCATGAATTGTACTGGAAAAAAACTGACATGGGACTATGGGCTGGGAGAAACTTAGACTTCCAAATTTCAAAAAAAATTACCTAGCTGCACAGGCTAGATTTCTCGCAGCCTTCTTCATACCATTTCTGTTTTTCTTACTATTCTGGTTTGTCAAAGTTCTACCACTTATCACCTTGTCATTACTTTACAGTAATTGGCAAAGAATTTTGAGAAAAGCCAGATTCTTATTCGATAAAATCCAACACCATTTGTAGATTCAGAATATCTCAATATAGATTGCAGATTAGATATTACATATTGCAGCAACTGAGGCAGGAGGTAATTTAGTAGAAAATACCTTGGGAAAATATCTTAGGAGATAGCCATTTCATCAAATGTTCTGAGATACAGTGGAAAATTTTGTATTGCATGATATCCAGGCAAATCAACCCATACTTAAATTCAGCAGGCAGTGCAATAAGAAAACAAAAGTGCAGGGTGTCATGTCAGTCAATGAGTGCAGGCTCATGTGTTACAAGATAAAATGCAGGGAAAAGTACAGCTAAAACAGTGCAAGGGCATTATTCTTTTACCATTAAGAGGCCCATTTAGGAGCTTGATAACAGTAGAAACAAAATTGCCATTGAATCAGGTGGTTTGTTAATGTTTATGTTTGTGCAAATATTAACTGTGAGATTACAATTCCAAAGACTATGACTATTGATAATGTTTATTCAGAAGTCTATTTGTTAACGCCGATGAGTTTTTATAGCGACATTGCTGGTCAATGCAGGCAAATGTTCTTGTCATTTTGTTAAATTCAAAATTGTTGATGATCTAGTTATAGTTTCTCTGGAGACAGGCAAAGGAGTGGGGAGGGAAAGATGGGAAGTTTGATATTCAAAAATTTATGAATACATAATCCTACTTCTATGAAAATTGGCTTAACTTGGAAATCATATCAACCACAAAATGCTGGAAAATCCAACTGTGAACTATTTTCTTGTATTTAAATATTAGCTGTTTCACTTTCCAGACATACTATGAGTGTTTCAACCTCTTTGCAGCATGCCGTTTAAATATGGAATACACTGCCTTCAATTAAGGTGGACGCAGATTCCATCATGACCTCCAAGGGGGATTTGGATAAATGTAAGCAAAATTTTCGAAGCTACAGAGAAACGGCCAGATGTAGAACTTTGAATTTCTCTGGTGGAGAGCTGACACAAACAATATGGGTTGAAAGGCCTTTTTCTGTGCTTAGCATCCCTTTTTTTAAAATAAAGATTTATAGCATCTACAATACTTTTGGATTTTTTTTTTTAGTTTTAGATTTGATCTGGGGAAAAGAACAAGCCAATTGGCAAAAAGCCAGGCCCCAGAAACAACAAAATACCTGTATTAACAATTGGACAATATATTCTGGTGTGATAAGTTGAATACCAGGACACCAGGTGAATTGCCCTCCTCTTCCAATAGACCAGATTTACCACTTGAGGGAACAATGGACCTAAGAGAACATCTTAGTTTAATGGTTCATATGAAATATGTCACCTCCAATTATTAGCTTGGTTCCATGTGTAAGATTCTTGACTGGAGTTTGAAATCCCAAACTTTTGATTCTTATACCTTCATTGCTAAGACAGGTGTGTCAAATCCTGATGAAAGCCAACATTTAATCTCCTACCAGTGGCGCCAGTGTAACTGGGGTACACAGAGAATTCCACCCTTTGTGGCCTCCTTAGCACATTCTGCAGGTATCAGCTGTCTGTTATCTCTCATCTAAGTATGCATTCTTTGTGCATGAACAAATGAAAATTTGACTTTGTGCTTGTGGGAGACATAACAGTCGAATCCAACCCTATCCTCACTCATTATTCATAAACCAACATTTTCACTATCTGTCATCTCATAAGCAGGGATCTCATGAATTTTTAAATGCCATCCATAATCCTTATGGTCTGACACTAGTTGCAATGTGCCTGAGAAATTCTCAGAAAAATGTACTTTAATCTGTATGTATGAAAGATTCATTTGTCAAAAAAATGTATAAAATAACTGAGGACAATTAAACTCATGATTATTTTGAGATTACATTTGGGAAAGGATTGTAGACAATTCAGTCATTATGCAAAGAAATTCATCACCATGTTGTAATCAGAGAGCAATCTAAGATTGCTTTGATCTTTGGAGAGGCTGAGATGAAAATAAAGGTATGGCCAATAATTTAGACATTTATCTTGTGCTGCACTTCACTTCTGAAGTTAGAGTTGCCATTGTACAGTTAGTAAGGGTGACACTTTGCTTGTGAATCAGATGGTTGTATGTACAAGACCCACTACTAGAAGTTGAGCATAACTGCCTTCACTTATAATCTAGTGCATTTCTGTTGGGGCTCTGTACCGTTAGAGAAGCTATCTTTAGCAGGAGATGTTAAGCTGAGTCTGATTGCTCAGGTAGCCATTGAAAAAGAACAAGAAAGTCAACCTTGGTCTCCTGATCGATTGTTTCCTTAACCAACTTTGGGTGTTGGTTGAGGAAACACATTGAACATTAGTGAGGCTTGGTGCGCTATATCTCCCATGTACCATAAGCAACTTTATTTGTATAGTGCTCCAAAATGGTGCTGGAGTGTGACAACTTTTTATAAGATGCCTGAATGACACAAAAACTAAGCCTTTGAATAAAATGGTGGTGCCTTGTGTTATGTCTCTATGTTACTTGGGAGGCTTCTTAAATAACTTAGAGATGCAAAATTCAAATAACAAAAGAGACTTTACTTACTGATGCCTTCCACCATCTCAGGAAACTGTTCACACATTCTCACATATACATATACAAATGCACCTGGTCCATACCCCGTCATTCTCTACCGGTCCATGTGCCCATTTAAGTGCTTCTCAAACATTGATATTGTAGGATATTACAGCACTCTAAGGCCCTTTAGTCTATGATGCTGTGCTGACCTATGTAAACCTACTCCACAACAATTGAATGCCTCCCAAACTTATACCAATAAACCTCTATTTTTTTTGCATCCATGTAAAAGTCTTTTAAATGCCCCTATTGTACCAACCTCCACCACCACTCCTGGCAGTGCATTCCAGGCACCTACCACTTTCTGTGTAAAAGGCTTAGTTCTGACATCTGCCCTAAACTTTCCTCTACTCACCTTAAACCAAAGTCATCTGGTATTTGCTATTGCTGCCCTGGAGAAAAGAAAGGAACTGGCTGTCCACCTTTTCTAAGTTCTTCATAATCTTATACACCTCTCATCCTTTGTCACTCCAAAAAGAAAAGCACTAGTTCAGTCAGCTTGGTATCTGATTTCACACATTCCTGATAACTATCATTCTTGATTTAGAAAAATTATCTTGCAAATCTTCTTTAAAATTTACGCATCTTATCTTAAACTTATGTCCTTTCTTTTTGAGATTACTTCCCTGATTAAAAGACTTTCTCTCCACCTATCTATGCCCTTAATTTTATATGCTTCTATCAGGTTGCCTCTCAGCCTCTGACGCTCCAGACAAAACATTTCAGGTTTGTCCAACCTTTCCTTATACTTAATAGTCTCCAACCAATCAACAGCTGGTGAACCTCTTTAGCACTCTTTCCAATGCTTTCACATTCTTGTTGTAATGCTGCAAATAGAATTGCTACAGATGAAGTCAAGCATGCCGTTTGTGTTGTTTATTACCAATCTACTTGTGTCGCCACTTTCTGACAGCTCTGGCGTTGTCTTCAAAATCTCTTTTTACTTCAATACTCCTAAGGGTTCTGCTATTAACTCCATACTTCCCTCTAACATTTGACCTTCCAAAGTACAATGCCTCACACTGAATGATTAAAATCATTTGCTGTTTCTTTGCTCACATTTCTAACTGACCTACATCCTTCTTCATGGTCCAACATTCCACACTGCCGCCAATTTTTGAGTCATCTGCAAATTTACAAATCAGCGCATTCCATTTTAACCAAAATCATTTACACTTATCACAAACTACAGAAGTGTCAGCACTGATCCTTGCAGAACACGACTGGTCACAGACCTCCAGTCAGAATAACCTTCTCTACCACAAGCCTCTGTCTTCTATGACCAAGCCAATTTTGAATTTAGACTACCAAGTGTCCATGGATCCCATATGGCATAAATTTCTGAATCAGTGTGCGATGAGGGACATTGTCAAAATCTACACTGAAGTCCATACACCTTACCCTCAAAGAGTCATAAAGCATGGAAACAGGCCCTTTGGCTCAACCTGCCAGTGCCAACCACACTAGTCCCACCTGCCTGCATTTTGCCCATATCCCTCCAAACTGATCCTATCCATTTATCTGTCCAATTTTTTCTTAAACTTTGCAATAGTGCCTGCCTCAATTACCTCCTCCAGCAGCTTGTTCCATAAACTCACCATTGTCTGTATAAACAAAATTATGGTTCCTGTTAAATCTCACTCCTCTCACCTTAAACCTACCGCATGAACTCGTGTAATCGTCAAATTTTTTGGACCAAAGTTTTGGGTCAAATGTAGGGGTTCGACTTTTACATGAGTCGTACGTTTGACCTCAGTAAGTACCTGTGTCATTCAAAGCATTATAAACTTGGATGGCTGGGAGCTCAGATGGGTGAGCATCGGGACCTCAGATGGATGGGTGGCCAGGCCAACGCTCCGCAGACGGGGTGTTGGGACCTAAGGTAGGCAGGCGGCCGGGGAGAGTATCCATGTTTGGGGTGTCGTGAGCTTGGATAGGCAGGCAGTCAGGGTGTCAGGAGCATGGATTGTCAGGGGCAAAAAAAAAACTGGTGTCAACTTTTACACAGGCCTTATGAAAACACTTGATTTTTGGACCACAAAAGGAGGTTGTCTATTATACAGTATAGACAATTACACGAGTATATATGATATGACCTCTGGTTACTGATTCCTCTTCTCTGGGAAAGGCTCTGCATTCATCTGTGGGGCATTTTTATATGCATATGTGAGAGTGTGTGATGGTGGAAGGCATCAGTAAGTAAAGTCTCTTTTGTTATTTGAATCTTGCATCTCTAAGTTATTTAAGAAGCCTCCCAGTAACATAGAGACATAACACAAGGCACCACCATTTTATTCAAACACAACTTTATTCAAACAGCTGCTACGAACAAAACACACCATTGACCGAATACTTGCTCCCATTTTCAGAAAAGTTAATGAGTTCTTTAGACAGGGGTTTTACTGTACTATGTTCCTGTACTCCTAGATCCCTCTGCTCTATAACACTATCCAGATCCCTCCTATCCACCCATGTTATACCTCCAAAAATGCAACACCTCATTTTTTTTGTGTTAAATTCCATCTGCCATTCCTCTGCTCACCTGCCCAACCGATCAAGATCCTGCTGCAATCTTTGGAAAATGTCTTCACCATCTACAATATCAGACACTTTAGTGTCATCTACAAACTTGCTAATCTTGCTGTGTGTGTTTTGATTTTGATTTTTGATGTAGACAGCACCGAACCCTGTGCTACATCATTATTCTTAGGCCTCCAGTTCAAAAAAAACTACTTCCACCATCACCCTCTCTTCCATGAAGCCAATTTTCTATCCAATATGCTACTTCACCTTGGATCCCATGTGATCCAACAGTCAGAGTAGCCTACCAAGCAAAACCTTATTGAAGATTCATCAATTATCTTCAAACCTCCTCAGAAAATTCAATTGTTTGTGAAATATGAACTCTCCTACACGAAGCCATATGAACTATTCTTAACTTCTATACTTATCGAGATGCAAATAGATCCTATCCCTTAGGATTTTCTCTTTTTTTTTGAATATTTTATTTAAAATCAACACATATATGACAAATTAAAAAAAACATATCACATTGTTACAAAGTTATTGATTTATATAAAGAGAAAGATAAATAAAAAAAAGCTACAAAAGAACCCCATCTAAACCCCCATCCCCTTCTACCCCCCTAAAAATACTAACTACAAAAAAAAACTAACTTCTTAAAATACATAATGAATATGATTATATGTTGAATTGGATTGCTTGAGGAAATGATCCCAAAAACATTTCACAAGGAACATTATTTATTTATTAGATTTTCTCAAATAATTTCCCCTAGCACTGATGTAAAACCTCACCTCAGAAGACCATGATTGGCTATTCTGCAGTCCTTTGTGACATCATCTGTGATTGAAGAGATACAAAGGTATTGTATAATGTCTACAACGTTGCAGTGATTCAGGAGGCTGCAAGAAGGAAGTTCACTTAATGTGTAGTGAAACCCAAAATTTGCAGACACTGATTGTAGCAAAAACACCAACATGCAGGAGAAACTCAGCAGGACTCAAAGCAGGAGGTAAAGATAACTGATGTTTTGGGCCTGAACCCTTCTTCAAGGTATGAGTAAAAAGTAGGCTGGCTCCTGAATTAAAAGGGAAGAAGGTGGGGGGGGGGGGGTGGGGGTGGGAATACAGACCAACAGACAAAAGATGTAAATAGATATGGCAAGGAGGACAGGAGTGAGGAAAAGTGAGAATTGATTGGGGGGAGGGGGGGATTTGATTCTGTGAATGCAGAATGAAAAGGGAAGACAGAGAGACAGAGCAAGAGAGAAGAATTACATAGGGATAGAGGGGCTAACAGAAACCAGAGAAGTTGGTTAATGTCAATTGGTTGGAGGGTGCCCAGACGAAATATGAGGTGCTGTTCCTCCAATTCGCAGATGGCCTCAGTTTGGGAGTGCATGAGATCATGGGAAGTCATGCTGGAAATTCCCTGCCCCATTACATATATATCCCTGGTTTTAGTTCACAATGTTTAAAAAAAAAACAGGTTTAATTCGGACATAACTGGAATCGGGGATAATGTGTAAAAGGGCAAAAAATAACAGTCACTTCTACAATGAACAAGTAACACACAAAGAAGGTTGTAAATTTGAAAGCAAATAAAAGAATATACCCTTCAAAACAAAAGTTCCATTAATGGTCTGGGAAGGGGCTTGAATTTGCTAGCTCCCTCACCCACCACCACCCTCACTGGTAGTATGTGGGTTTTGTTATGTGGTACATTGCAAGTAATGGAATACTTAAAATGATCTTGGGTGTAAAAAGATTGGAAACCACTTCCTGAGATGGTCAGCATACCCCGAATACCACTGCAGTGCACTCATTTTATGTCTCACCCACTTCAACAGCTCATATAGGTTGGACCTTGTGGATAGTTAAAGAAGTCGAGAATTTAAGGTATTTTTGGATTAAAAGTTCATCTGAGTATTAAAGCACCAGACGTTGAAATGATTGAAGGATAATTTATGTGATCCTGGCATGTCTTTTATTTGAATGAAGTTGGGGAATAATAGTAGTGAGATTTTCTTGCAGTTACATAGAACAACTGGATTACTGTAAATAGCTTTGGTTTCTATATCCAACAAAGGAAATACGAGACATGGAGAGAAGGAATTGCTAATTCACTAGGTTGAATTCAAGAATGCCGAACTGGTCTATTGAAAAGAGAATGTGCAGGTATTTTCCATATCATTTTGAACAGTAAAAGGATTTTATTGAGAAATATCTGAGAGGAATTAGCTTGGGATCCTGTGGCTGGAGAGACCAATAATTTAAGATTATTGGAAGACAATCTTTTGGTGGGTTTCTACAGAAATGTAGCTAACTGCAATCTGCTGGAAGAACTCAGCAGATAAAGAAAAAAATGGTCAACGTTTTGTGCAGAAACCTTTCATCAAGACTGGAGTAATGTCGAAGGGAAGCTACTGTAGAGGGCGCGAGAGAGGTGTTGGGACAGTGGTCCAGGTGGGATTGGTGAACCAGAGAGAGGTGAAACATGATGGACAGAGGCAGTAGGTGGACAGATGCTAGGCAAATGAAAGAGAAAGCCAAGAAAAACTAAGGAGTCAGGTGGAGGAAGGTGAGTTATAGAGAGTGGAGTGGATGATGAGAGAACAAAGGCTGTCAGTGCTGGAATTTGATAAGAAGGTGAGGATGGTGGTATAAAGGGAGAGCATGTGGAACTGAAGGTAGAGGAGGGGAGGATAGAATGGGAGAATTCAGTGGTGAGATGAGGATGCAGGTGGGTTGTGACTGGCAGTTAAATATTCCAAGATTTCACTGCTTTAGGTGTGATAGAATTGGAGGAGTGGGGGGGGGGTGGGGGAGTGTGGCATTACTTGTCAAGCAAGATATTACAGTAGGGCTGAGGCATGATAGATTGGAGGGTTCATCAAGGGAGGTGGTGTGGGTAGAATTAAAAAATAAAAAAGGTGAGGTTACAATTATAGGGATGTTTTATAGACCACCAAGTGGGCAGAGGGAACTGGAAAAGCAAATGTGTAAAGAAATAGCTGAGATGTACAATAAGCACAGGGTTGTGTTAGTTAGGGATTTTAATTTTCCTAACATAGATTGGGAGATGCAGTCAGTGAGTGGGCTGGATGGATTAGTGTTTGTAAAATGTGTGCAGGATTGCTTTTTGCATCAATATGTTGAGGTAACCACAAGAGAGGGGACAGTGTTAGATCTACTGTTGGGGAATGAAATAGGGCAGGTGACAGAGGTGTGCGTTGGGAACGCTTCAGATCCAATGATCATGGTACCATTAGTTTCATCTTAATTATGGAACGGGATAAGTCTGGTCTGATGATGAAGGTCTTTGAGTGGGGTAAAGCCAGATTTGAAGAAATGAGAAGGGAGTAGTTTGGGCTGATTTGTTTTCTGGGAAGGACGTAGAGGAGAATTGGAGAGCATTTAAAGGTGAGATTTTGAGAGTGCAGAATCTTTATGTTCCTATTAAGATAAAAGGCAAGGCCAAATGTTCAAGGGAGCCGTGGTTTTCTAGAGAGATTAGGAAGTTGGTTCAGGATAAGAGGGAGGCCTACATTAAATACAAGAAGCAAAGGATTGATGAGCTGCTTGAACGATATATAGATTGTAGGAAAAACCTTAAGAGGGAAATTAGAAAAGCAAAAAGGTACAAGGTGGCTATAGCAAATAGGGTGAAAGCAAATCCGAAGGGTTTTTACAAATATGTGAATAGCAAAAGGAAAGTTAAGGATAGAATAGGTCAACTGGAAAATCAGAGCAGAGGAATGTGTGAGGAACCATATGAGATGGGGGAGATATTGAATGAATTCTTCTCATTGGTGTTCATGAGGGAAAGAGATATTAAATTGTGTAGGATAAGTGAGGCAAAAGGGTTAGTTATGGAAAAGATAGGGATTAGCAAAGAGGGGATTTTAGAACTTCTGGGGTATATAAAAGTAGATAAGTCTTCTGGTGCTGACGGGATTTTTCCCAGGACCTTAATGGAGGTCAGGGAGGAAATAGTAATTTTTCAATGGTCACTGGGGAGGGTGTGGTACCGTGAGATTGGTGGGTTGCAAACGTGTTTCTGCTGTTTAAAAAGGGCTCAAGGTGTAGGCCAAGCAATTAAGTTTGACATTGGTGGTGGGGAAACCAATGGAAGGTATTCTTAGGGATGGCTTGGCTTGGCTTCGCGGACGAAGATTTATGGAGGGGGTAAAAAGTCCACGTCAGCTGCAGGCTCGTTTGTGGCTGACAAGTCCGATGCGGGACAGGCAGACACGATTGCAGCGGTTGCAAGGGAAAATTGGTTGGTTGGGGTTGGGTGTTGGGTTTTTCCTCCTTTGCCTTTTGTCAGTGAGGTGGGCTCTGCGGTCTTCTTCAAAGGAGGTTGCTGCCCGCCAAACTGTGAGGCGCCAAGATGCACGGTTTGAGGCGTTATCAGCCCACTGGCGGTGGTCAATGTGGCAGGCACCAAGAGATTTCTTTAGGCAGTCCTTGTACCTTTTCTTTGGTGCACCTCTGTCACGGTGGCCAGTGGAGAGCTCGCCATATAACACGATCTTGGGAAGGCGATGGTCCTCCATTCTGGAGACGTGACCCATCCAGCGCAGCTGGATCTTCAGCAGCGTGGACTCGATGCTGTCGACCTCTGCCATCTCGAGTACTTCGACGTTAGGGGTGTAAGCGCTCCAATGGATGTTGAGGATGGAGCGGAGACAACGCTGGTGGAAGCGTTCTAGGAGCCGTAGGTGGTGCCGGTAGAGGACCCATGATTCGGAGCCGAAGGGATAATAGGCAGGGATTGATCATAGACACCCAACATGGGTTTGTAAGGGGAAAGTCTTGTTTGACAAATCTTGTTGAATTTTTTGAAGCAGTGACTAGAAAGGTTGATGAAGGTAGAGCAGTTGACGTGGTCTATTTGGATTTCAGTAAGGCTTTTGATAAGGTTCCACATGAAAAGTTAGTGAGGAAGGTTCAGCCACTAGGGATTAATATAGAGAGAGTCAGATGGGTTCAACGGTGGCTAGAAGGTAGGCACCAGAGAGTCATGGTGGACAACTGTCTGTCGGGATGGAGGCCGGTGATGAGTGGTGTGCCTCAGGGATCAGTATTGGGTCCTTTGTTGTTCGTCATTTACATTAATGATTTGGATGATGGGGTGGTAAATTGGGTGAGTAAATATGCAGATGATGCAAAAATAGGGGGAATTGTGGATAGTGAGGAGGGTTTTCGTGGACTGCTTGGAAGAGTGGGTGGAAAAGTGGCAGATGGAGTTTAATATAGATAAGTGTGAGGTGCTTCATTTTGGTAAGAATAACCAAAATAGGACATATGCCCTTGGAGGACATTGAGGAATGCAGAGGAAGAGAGGGATGTTGGAATAATGGTTAATCATTCCTTGAAGGTGGATTCCCATGTAGATAGGGTGGAGAAGAAGGCTTTTGGTATGCTGGCCTTTATAAATCATAGCATAGAATATAGGAGCTGGGAGGTGATGTTGAGACTGTTTAAGGCATTGGTGAGGCCAAGTTTGGAATACTGTATGTAGTTCTGGTCTCCAAATTATAGTAAGGATATAAATAAGGTAGAGAGGGTGCAAAGAAGGTTTACAAAAATATTGCCTGGATTGCAGTATCTAGAATATGGAGAAAGATTGAGTAGACTGGGACTTTATTCATTGGAGCATAGAAGGTTGAGAGGGGATTTGATAGAGGTATTTAAAATTATGAAGGGATGTGAGTAGATGTGAATAGGTTCTTTCCCCTGAGGGTAGGGGAGATTGGAACAAGGGGTCATAAGTTAAGGATTAGGGGCAAAACTTTAGAAGTAATATAAGAGGATGCTTCTTCACTCAGAGAGAGGTGGGTGAGTGGAATGACCTTCCAGAAGAGATAGTTGCGGCAGGGTCAATTCTGTCATTTAAGAAGAGGTTAGATGAGTACATGGATGTGAAGGGGTTGAATGGTTATGGGCAGGGAGTGGGTAGGTGGAACTAGTTTGAGTTTCACATAAATTAATGTGGACTAGAAGGGCCGTTATGGCCTGTTTCCATACTGTAAATTGTTATATGGTTGTATGGTTACATGATGGAGGGGAATAGAACCCAAGAGGAGTGGGAGATGAGAATGGGTGGGGGTGTGGGGTTGGGGGTGGGGTGGAAGGGGACAAAAAGGGACGAATGGGAAAAGCCGAAGTCATGCACAGAGGGATGTCATTGTCTGAAATTTTTTAAAGAATGATTATTTCATTGGGTTGTAGACTGCCCAGATGAAATATGCGATGCTGTTCCTTTAGTTTCCAATGCACCTTACTCTGGCAGTGGAGAACTCTCTGGCCCTCAGGCAGAGTGGGTTCTATAGAAATGTAGCCTGACTAGACTGTTGTTTATGACTTTTAGCTTAAAAATGATCAGAGATGGTATGAAAATACATATAATGAAAAACTATTTAAAGTAAGAAAATTCTATTTTTTTAATCTTCCCAGAAATTCACCATTACATTCATTCACGTTCTATATCATTTCCACTATATTATTTGATCTAATTGTGTACTTTTTTTGATCGTCCAATGCAAGTGAAGAAATATTAGAGGGAAAGGATAATGGCACTCAGTTGGACAAAAAGCTTTAATGGAAAGAGGAATAATTCAGATGACAATATTTCTACAGCTTTTGGCTTTACACTGATGTGAAAGAACATGATAAAATCTACTGAAATTCCAATGGCAATATGAGGGGCCATACAGAGTCATCAGGCACAATGGGTCGACATGTGTATTGGACATTGATGGCAAAGAGGAAACCTTCACCCTCACCCACCTGAAACTAGCCCACATACATTAGACAGCCAGTCAAAACTCAGCTCCCGTGACGCAGAGGTAGGCCGCCCAAAGCTTGTGTTTTTGATTCTTAGTTAATTTTGAGCCTATCCCTTTAAGAAAAAGTTTTGTTTGTAGTGTAACCATAGTGACTTTGACATCATATGTTATTATATACAAACATTTCATTCTTCGATGAACCATGAAAGAGTTGTGAGCTCGAGATACTTTTTGAATTCATCATAATTTTGTTTTATTTCCTTTTCTATATCTCTTTCAGCTATCGTCCCACATGACGGAGTCGAGGACAGGGCCGGTAGTTTGGCTTCCCCCAGGGGCATCGTCTGTAACGATCTGGCATGTACCAAATACTGCCCTTTTAAGTCTACTAGCAGGTAGTGGGTGCAAAGGAAATCAGCCCCCTGGAGCGGATGAGCCACTGCCGTGACAGTTAAAGTCCACTTAAATCAGTGGCCAGCAAATTGTAAAGGCACAGTGCAGGTGATGTAATTTCGCATAGAGGTGCTGTTCGCTGCCCTCAGTGCCGGGCCCAGATGTCGTAGGCCTTGGGGGTGGGGGGGGTGGGGGTATTAGAAGAACACTTATTTTGGCTTCGGTGTCCACAAGAAGGAGGCTGTCACGTTGGCCAACTGCCACAGTCTTTAACGATGGTTGGTCCATGGTGTTCCCTGGAAACGTGCAGGGTGGATGGCATCGATGGGCCCCGCACCCCATAACAATAACAATATGGTTGGCCATCTGCTGTGGCCTTGTTGCAGGTTGGGGTCGGGGCTTGGCAATCTGTTCTTCAGAGCAGGTCTGCCCAGTCTGCGATTTTCCTCGGGCTGCTGAAGTCCTCGTCGGCGAGCAAGAGTCAGATAGCCTTGGGCAGCTGCTCCAGGAAAATCTGCTCAAAGAGCAGGCAAGGTCTGTGCCCCTCGGTGAGTGTGAGTATCTCGCTCATGAGGGCGGATGGGGTCTTGACCCCCAAACCGTCCATGTGCAGCAAACATATGGTGCGCTGTGTCAAGATAGCCTGAAAGTGTGGGTTAATAGCTCTTTGAGGGCTCCGAAGGCTGCCGTAGAAAATCGATGACCCTTGCTGCCATGTCCTGGTCGAGTGAGCTCACTACATAGTAGTAGCGGGTGTTATCGCCAGCAATATGTCAAAGGTGGAACTGGGCCTTGGCCTGTTCAAATCACACCTGTGGCTGCGACACCCAGAACATTGGCAGCTTTAGTGAAACCAGGTGGACAGATGCTTGGTCCGTCATCTTCGGGTCTAACTGGTGTTTGGAACTGCTGGGGTTGCCAAAGTAGCATGTGTGTTACACAAAGTGTGGAGTAAGAACGTCTCACACACACACACACACACACACACACACACACACACACACACACACACACACACACACACACACACACACACACACACACACACACACACACACACACACACACACACACACACACACAGTGGAGTCGAGGTCGAAGACTGATTTATTGCACTGCCAGCTCTGTTTATATTCACTTCCTGTCTCTGATGACAAGGACGATGTAATCACAGCACCAGCCTCCGTCTGCTATTATCCGCTGTTTCCAACTGTGCAGGAGGTCCCATGGGACCCTTGCAATCACTGTTTTCTCTGGCCATTTTGTGAGCTGGGGCGTGACTTGGTTTGCGCGCCGCTATAATCTATTCTTTTTTAATGACCTCAGTATTGAGGAATTAAAAGTGAGAAATATTGGAAATGGGTCAGGCAGCAAAGTTGATGCTTCATATCCAATAACCTTTATCAGAATCTGAGCACATTGTTGATGATACTGTATCCAAAGAACCCAATTAGCTTCAGCCCATTACATAGATTTCGAATTGCAGCCTTGATTATCTTAAACTTTTGGATTATAATTCATATTTTCTTTGCTTTCCTGACTACCACTTGAAATGGAACTGAGAGTTTTAACATTTCATCCTCAGGCTTCTTAGTTACTTCATTTCCTCAATGATCCACACCCATGGATCTTTCCCTCCTTAACCTTCATCAATCAGTCTGAAAGCAGACACTTTACATTTCAGGATTCTCTTTCTGTCTGGTTTCTGTCTGGATTTATTTCTAAATTTTTATTCTTTTATGGTTACAAAGATCTGTCAATTTTAAAAAACGTGTTCAATTCCTCTAATCTGTTCTCTCAACTTTGATGACTCCTTTCACGTCCTAACTCACTTTGCACTAAATTTGTTCAGAAAAGTTTTGTTCAGCCAACTATTTTCTATCACTTGAGGAGGCATGCTAAATCTTTTCTTGTTTAATCCTAGGCCCTGTTTCCACCAACCTATAACACTTCTTGTCCTGTATGATCTAATTTCCTTTGGAGACTTTCTCCTCCCTGGTTCCAACCTTAAAAGGTTGTAATCCAGAAGATTAAAACACCCATTTCCGCTTCCTTTCCTCATTCAGTCAAATGAACTGCTCTGCATCTGTTGTTACAACTTTCCTGTTCTCATCACATTGAACTTTCTCAGATTTATCTTTTTTCCATTATTATTTTTCTTTTTTAATCTTTTTATTTATTTTCCACACAAAAAAGAGAAAAAAAATAGAATCATATACAAAAAATGTGAAAATATACATTGTCCTTGAATATGACAATGATGTACTTTCAAATTAATTCAACATTTCCAAATATTGACAGTTACATTGAGTAAGAAAATAAAAAGTTTATGCATAAAAGCAAAGAAAATCTAACTGATGAAAAAAAAGATTAAAACACCCCTCCCTTAAAAACAAACAACTGGTCAATCCATTCTGAGAGTAATTCCAAAGTAAATAGAAAAGAGATTCTTCCTGAGTAAACACAACACACTTGGATAAGAAGAAACAAACTAGAAGTGGTTCAATTTTGTTTGAGTCAATCAAAAATTTGAATAAATGGTTGCCAGGTTTGTTCAAAGTTACAGGTCAAATGTCTGACTTCTATTTTTTGCTAAGACTAAATATGACGTAGTGGAGGAAAGCCACTGAAGTAAAGTAGGTGGATTGCAATCTTTCCATTTGAGTAATACAGCTCTCCTTGCCATCAAAGGCTTCTATCCTTGGGCTGAAGCAGGACCAAAGTCTGGTCCCAATACTACGATCCCAAAAATAGCTGAGTAAGTTTGGTTGCAAATCTAGGCCCAAGGTGTTAAAAAAAACACCTTGCCAAAAATGATCTAACTTTTACGTTCTGCTCATCTCTTTACACTGACAGCTGCAACTCATGACTGCCTCCAACACTTCAACAGTTTTCCTATTCCTGGCGCAAATGGCCTTTTCATGATCATCAGCCAATCACTTTATGTACCTGGTGACTTGAGGGCCACCAAAAGTAAAAGAGACACCGACTTTCAAACTGGTGTTTTCCTGATGTAAGGAAAAGGACAGAATAAACTGCAGCTGATGGGAAACAGAAGTCTGAAATGGTAAGCCGATTCCATCTCATACAGATGGTTGGAGGTAGAGTTTCTCATGCTAACAGGTCTAAAGTTTAACAGCTTGTGGGTGGTTATTAGAAAATGTTATTTTGCACTATGTTTCAACTGACTTGGAAGCAATTCCAGAAATCATTAATTCTTTTATGTTGTGATCCTTCTAATTGGGGAATAAATAGCCACTTGATCTTACAGATTACCACTGCCCTACCCTAACTCCCTGAGAATAAAAATCTAATCACTCTGGGCCCCTGATCTATATCGCCCCATAAGATGAAATATCCTCTCCACATAAGAGATCCTTCAGAATCTTTCACATATCATCAAAGTATCTCTCAGTCTTTTAAATTCCAGCAGGCACATGGCTAACTTATCCACCCTCAAAAGGCACTCCCTGATTCCAGGTACCAGTCTGTGAACTGCCAAAAATTCATTGATAGTCTTCCTTATCTAAGGAAGCCAATGCTAATCACAGATGTATTCTCAAATGTCAATGGGATTGAGGTCTTAAAAATAAATAAGTTATTTGGATCCTTGTCCTTCTGCTGGTCCAGCAAAGCCACCACACACCCACCTCCTTCTATTAGCACCTCTCAGAGTTAGGAAGGAGAATCTCCCTTGCAGAGAGTACCATCTGCAGCTCTATCCTACTCCATCTCAATTGAATTCACTTGGGACAATGAATTACTTCTAACAAAACCAAAGGCTCAGAGCCCTAGGAGTACACTGAAGAAAAATTGGGGATTATGATCGACATGCTGCACTTCCTGGTTTTGTCCACTTGAAGTCAACTTAATATATGACAGGAAATCACAAGAAAATAGGTTACATCTGAAAAACGGTAAACGATAGGAAAATTGTTAAGTTGATTTTTGTGATCATCAGTCCAAAATCCATAAAATACATCCAAAGGTTTTCAGGAAGTAAAAACCTTCATTGCCCAGTGTAATGAATGCTTTTGTTATTTGGATCTTGAAAGTAAATACTTCTTCGGTTAGAGAAAGTACATTCTAGTTACTTTTTGAACTAGAAATAAGATCTATTTCTGCCTATTGATATTGCATCCCCAATTCTACTGGATGGAAGGATTATTTCATTCCCCCATGGCCTTTTGACTTTTGACAGCATAAATGGGATGGTGCCTTTTATATTAAATTTCCAATCTCGTAAGGAGCATGCATAAAACAAATATTGCTGTCAGAGGAGGGCTGATCTATTTCAGGAAGTCAGGACAAATTAGTTTGGGGCTGGGATGGAGTCGGCAAGGGGAAGGAAACATTTCAATTCCTGCATCTTACTGTTGGATCCAACTGCATTCATCCACCTTCACTGACCACAATCCAGCAGGGACTGACACAGGGAGTTAGCTTGGTTTCAGAAATGCTAAAATTTTAAGATCCCCCCACCGTTGTTGAAACTCCCCTCATTACCTCAGACATAAAGTTTTTCTGGTTCAGGTTTTTGCACTGACTGATATCTATTTGTGCAATATTAGGGGTAACTATTAAACTCTCTTGTGGAATGAGCTATTCATTGTCACCTAAAGCCATTTCTTGATTTATAAAGAGGATACATTCCTTGAAAACGTGGAAAAAAAAAGAAATTTTCCAAGTCACAAAGTCTGGTGGAAATGAATTTTGGGTATTTTATTATGATATATTCCAAGGAGCATAAAATGAATGGTATTAGAGTAACAAGGCTTCCTATCTGGCAGGGTAAAAGCAACACACTTGTCACCAGCACATTTAATGTTGTCAAGGGGTTAGAGTTGGAAGAGTTGCATGGCTAGTAATGGTTACAAAGATCAGGAAGTGGAAGGTGTAGCGAGGTTAGAAGATAAGGCTGAGAAAAAGTTGAGCAAAAAGTAATGGGTGAATGGATGCTGAAAGTTCATTTCCAAGTTGCAAATGTTGAAAGGTTCCATGTTTGATGGAACTCACTCAGCAGACGGCTGTGGAGGCCATCATTGGGAATATTTAAGGTAGAGGTAGATACGTTCTTGATCGGAAAGGAAATCAAGGGTTATGAGGAGAAGGCATGTGAATGGGGTTGAAAAGGATAGTAAATCAACTATGATCGAATGACAGGGTGGACCTGATGGGCTAAATGGGATAATTCCGCTCCCATGTCGTATGGTCTTATGGAGTGGAGACACAGGAGTTCTTTGAGGTCAAGTTAGAGTCATAAAAGCACAGAGGAAGGGTTGATTAATTGATGCTACCCAATATCTTAGAGGATATGATGTTTTAGAAGTGAAAATTATACCAAGAGTGACTGTGTCACTTTAATGCTACATGATAATTAAATACTGGAATCTTGCCAAACTCAATTAAAGATCTTCTGCTGTTAGATAAATGGGGGTTAGTTTACAGAAACATTATTAGAAAATAAAAATTGGGATTCAAATCTAGCATTTAATTATAATTTAGATAATAAGATCTTCTCACCTGAAATTTTCATTGTAATCTCTCATAGTTTACCAGATCAGGAGTTGTCTGTACTTCCTGTCTGAATAAATTATAAATTTCCAATTCAGTTTATCCTAGTCCCTTCACTTCATCACTGTTCCTCAAATGTCTCATTGGGATGGTGTGGGTTACCTTCAAGTGCTCTGGTTTCCATCTGCATCCCAAAAACATGTGAGTTGGGACATAAAATATAAACTAACTATTCTTAACAGGGACTATATGCCCCCCCCCCACCACTTGGGGACCATGGCACATTTAAGGGGGGGGGTCCATGGATTGGAATCATAAAATATTTTTAATGTTTTGTTTATGTAGTTGGTAGGAGAGGAGTATGGAAAAAACTAACTAAACTTGACTGCTTCACAGTATCAGACTCTGCTTTATGAAGAGAGAATGGCTGATGTAAACCAGAGAACAATGCAGTGCAAAAACATACCCTTCAACCCAAATGTCTGTGTCCAAATCAAACTATAAATCTGCTCCTTGCACCTGATATGTATTCCTCCATTCATGCTCATAGTCTATTTAGAAACCTCTCAAATGTGTCCATTGTATGTGCTTCCACCACTACTGCTAATAGCTGATTCCAGGCACCTACCACTCTCTGTGCAAAATATTTGCCTCGTAAATCTCTCTTGCACTTCCTCCCTTTTACCTTAGACATGTGTGTGATGTTTTTGACCCAGTAGAAAAAATTCTGACTGCCCACCTTGTCAATGCCTCTCATGAATTTATACACCTCTATCAGGTCTTCCCTCACTGTCCTACACTTCAGAGAAAGCAACCAAAGTTTGTCCCAGAACTCATATCCTCCCTCTAAACTAGGCAACATGCTGGTTAATCCCTTCTGTGCCCATTCCAAAACCTTTTCTTCCTTCCTGCAATGGGGTGACCAGAATTGCATACAGTATTCAAAGTGCAGTCTAACCAAAGTTTTATATAATTGCAAGGTGACCAATTTACTTTTATACTCAATACCCAGCCCAATAAAGCTAAGGTTGTTATCACTCCAATGTGTAGGTTAGTTGTAAACATGGGAAGAACAGTGTGGGATTATGTAGGATTGGTGTACATGGGTGCTTGATTGTTAGCATGGAATTGGTGGAATGAAGGCCCTGTTTCCATGGTGCATGTCTCCATGACCATGACTGTAAAATTATCAAAATTGTGTTATTTCAGATGGATTAATGCTAAACAGTTGTCTGTACCCTTTTTCCCAATAATCCCTGTGGAATAGTTTTGTAAGCCATGACTGTACCTTGAGTGGTGATTTGGCAGCCATTCTCAATCTTTTTTTTGTCTATGGTCCATTAGGAATCTGCCCAAAGTTATGGTTCCCCTTCCCTGTGAAGCAGTCAAGTTTTGTTTTCCTTCCATATTTCTCTCCTACAGATTACATAAAAAACATAAAAATATTTATGTTATGTGAGGTGAGATGAAAACAAGCCTTTTACTCAAATGTGCTGTGTCTGCCGGAAGACGGGGGTGGGGGAAGGTGTGCGTAAGGCCCCTGTAACGGCTGTTCAGATGGTTGTGTTCCGCAGTCCCAAGACTGGTGACTCTCTACTGGAATTGTTGATTGAAGAGGGCATGCAAAATCATTGAGGACCCTTTCCACCCTGCACACAGCATCTTTCAGCAGCTCCCATCGGGGAAGAGATACAGGACCATCGTAGGCAGAATCACCAGCTGAGGAACCGATTCTTCCCATGGGCAGTGAGAATGCTGAATGACCAAAGGAACTGCTCACACTGACCATTCAAGACTCTCATTCGTTCAAAGCAATATTTATTTATTTATTTGTATCGATAAAATATTTGTCCGTCATATGCATTGTTTGTCTGTATGTGTGTTATGCCTGGTTGTGTGTCTACATGTTTTGCACTAAGGACTGGAGAATGCTGTTTCATCAGGTTGTACTTGTACAACCAGATCACAGTAAAATTAACTTGAAGATTCTGTATACAGATATTGATCAGCTTGTTCTTGCAATAGAGAAATCCTCTGGGCACTTCCTTCATGTTCATGATACCTAAATGTTCTACGTGGAGTTCTTCCATGATCTTGAATTCCTGTTCCTTCATTATTACTGCCTTGTGCGCAACTCGACACAATTTGGTGAGAATTTATAGCATTTGCAATAAAAAGGCTTTATTGCTTCATTCAGATTTGTGCCTAAACCAATTCATCTCTGTGTGATCATACACTTGCCTCAAAATCAGGCCTTTTGCCTGAACTCTACCTTTATTGTATATTACATTGGCTACAAAACAAAGCCTCAATTATTTGATTGGTTTGAAAGAAGATAGTTGCCAGAAAATAATTCATTTATTTTTCTTTTATAATGTATTTATGTATTTGTTTTCCCTCATGGAGGTTTTCAATTATGATTTTATATTTTAATTTGCTTTTGACTTTTTAAGTTATTCAAGTCCATTTCAACAGGTTTTAAATCTCTTTTACGATCAAAGAAATTAAAAAGCAAATCCAAATTCTGGCCACAGTGAGGGAGTCAAAGTCTTTTGCTCTGGCAGGTGAGGTTCCTCAGGATGGATCTCTTGAGGCTTTTCTTAGTATGGAGGCCATTCTGCATTGTGAGATAGCGCTCTGGTGCTGTGGTAAATCTGTATCATGCTGTCAATCCCTCACTATGCTTAGTTTGCACTACTGGCATTGGATGTATATTATCTCTACCAACCAAGGGCACTCCCCTTGACTATAACTGTATATGCACCCATTATCATTCATTATTGTACTACTGAGTTTCTACTAATATGTGTTCAACTACACTGCATTTGATCTCTTCATTATCTGGCACATCAGGTGCAGAGGGTCAACTTGTCCATTCTTCCATATTCAGATCGGGTTTGTGTGCTGGTGAGCACTCAAGCAATGAAGTTGGGTGGTCTGAAATGACTGAGTCCATAATTTTCTACTTTGCTTTTTTGTTAGATTTTGTGGAAGCAGCCTATGATATTATTCCATATGGTATGACATTTAATCCGCAACTGATGCTATAAATAGGTGGAAAATAGCATAACAGATATTTCTTTTTTTTTGGAAAATGTTATTTACTAATCTTGAAAATTATACAATAAAGATAAAACAAATAAAACATAATACATACATGATATTTTTACCCCTTACAACCCCCCACCCCTCCTGACCCTAACCCACCCACCCCTCCCAACCCCCCTCTAAACCACCCCAAAAGAAAAGGAGGAAAGAAAGAAGAGGAGATCAATTAAGATAACACTCTTCAGTTATTTGCCATGGTTCGGAGCAACCCCATCAATGCATGGGAAAAGGATTAATAATTCAACCCCATATATTCCAAATATGGGCTCCAGGTTTTAACAAATAAAGAATAATTATTACATAAATTATATGTTATCTTTTCCAATGGAATACAAGATCTCATTTCCAAATGCCATCGCTGAATATTCAAATGAGTCTCATTTTTCCAAGTAATTGCCAGACATTTTCTAGGCACAACTTGAGCCAATCTCAAAGAAGCAATTTGAAATTTATTTAATTTGAACTCCAAGTTCAATTTCTTAACATAACCCAATAAAAATACCAAAGGGTTAAGCTAAATTTTCAATTCAAAAATAGCTTCTAAAAATTCCTTAAATCTATCCCAAAAAGGTTTCTCTGTTTCACATAACCAAGTAGAATGTAATAAGATCTAATTTCCTTCTCATATCTGAAACATAAATCAGAAGAGATTAACATATTTCCTTAATTTCTCCAGAGTTAAATATAACTGATGAAGAAAATTATAATGAACCAATCTATACCTTACATTTACAATTTTAGTCATACTATCCTCACACAACTTCATCCAATCATCCTGAGAAATAGATGTGGTCAAATCTTTTTCCCATTTTAATTTAGATTTATAAACATCGGGCTTGAGCATTTTATTCTGCAATAAAGCATACAGCTTAGATATAAATCCTTTCTTACCACCATCAGTAAGTAAAATTTCAAATTTAGACCACCTTGGTAGCTGTAATGTACGCCAAAAATTATCCAACAATAATGCTTTAACTTGATAGTAAGAAAAAAGAGTATTCGGAGATATTTCATATTTCTCTTTCATTCTTTGAAACAAAATAAAATATCCTGCTTCATAACAATCTTTGCATATCAGATATTTACTTCAGCATGAAAGTCTTTTCACCAACATTTATTGTCTGAATTTGCTGAGAGAAATGTTCACATTGGCGTGCACTTGAAGGGACATGGTAGCACAGACTTGTACTCAGTATAGCTGCAGCTGTGGGAGAGTCCTGCTGCATTGGTGCTTTCTGCAGCAGGGATACGCAAACCTCGACAGCACAATCTGCTAGAGAAATGTAATGGGTCAAACAGTTGGGAGAAAAACATTGTCAACATTTTGAACCATAACTCTTTATGTAGTAGAGAAGGTTATGGTTAAATGTAGTAGAGAAGCCAGTGCAAAGAGGACAGGGAACCCAGGTGGAATTGGTGAACTAGGGGGAGGTGAAACATGATGGACAGAGGCAGATGCCAGATAAAGAGAGAGAGAGAGAGAGAGAGAGAGATAGAGAGAGGGAGGCAATAAAAACCAAGGTGTCAGTTGGAGGAAGGTGAGTAACATAGTGTTCCCTGTCTGCGTTTGGTCTCACCGTGGTAGAGGAGGTTCCATCAGGAACACCGAATGTACTTGATGGGTTTCGCAGAACATCTATGCTCTGTCTGCAATAACCATCTGGAGCTCTGGGAGACTTGCCATTTCAACTCCCTTCCCATTCCCAAACCTGTTTTGTCTGTGTATGTGCTTGGTGCCCAGTGAGGACACAGGAGGCTACAGCTACTAAATAACCAAACACTTTATTAATTAAAAGTAAATGCAGTAAACCGCGATTTCCGGGAAGGGGAAACAACCGCTCCTCCTAAGCTCCACTCTCGACTGGAGTTTTATCAGTTTCCCCCTCGTGCCACGCTCACAGTTTCCGTTTTGTACGGTGCCCCGCACATGCTGTGTACGTAGTGCGAGGCAGTCTGCAAGCAGCTACCTACATTCCCTTTCTTTAGCTCATACCTGTGGAGACACAAGGAAGAATGACAGCAGGCATAGAACTACATTATGTGTATGTATACATACCAACAATAATAAGTCCATGTTGGGGTGACTCCATGTTGTTGGCCTAGGGAGGGCATGATTCTCAAAAAGGGTGCTTACCATCCCTTGCCCTGTCGGGTTAGATGCAGGTTCCTGCTAGTCTAGGTATTTTGGATTAGGCTGACAGACCCTTCTGGCCCTCGTCCTATATAATCCCCCATGATGTGGAGGGTTGTACCTCCTCCTCAACCCCTGTCGTTTTCACTGGCGACTCGAGGATGTCACTCTCGGGCCAACTGGCTTCAGCTGTGAATTGTGCTGCTTTCCATGGATTCCTCATTAGGTCCTTGTTGTCGTTTATATCTGACAGTGTGGCTTGGTTGTCTTGTGGTTGCCCCTTCTCTTGGGCCTCCTGTGGTGCTAGGTTTGTCCCATTAGGTGGGGCAAACTCTTGTACTGAGAAAACGTGGCGCTAATTTCTCTGGTATTCTTTCCACTTTGACAAAAGC
Organism: Narcine bancroftii; assembly: GCF_036971445.1. Lineage (NCBI taxonomy): Eukaryota > Metazoa > Chordata > Chondrichthyes > Torpediniformes > Narcinidae > Narcine > Narcine bancroftii. The sequence continues at coordinate 321,784,649 of NC_091470.1, forward strand.
AGGTACGACCAGGGCTCATTGCAAGCTTTCTTTACCACCGCCAAATGGTTGTATCCTTTGTGGATTTGTAACTGGAGAGTCTTGCCCTCATGGAGTGGGGGAAGGGGTTTGCTTGTCTTGTCATAGTTCTTCTTTTGTAGGGCACGTTTATGCGATAACTGGGAATGGATTGCATCAGAGTTGGAGGGAGCAGGCTTCAACATATCCTTAGGGACTGGCAGCGTTTTTCTGGTTTGCCGAGATATGAGCCGCTGAGCTGGCGAGCCCAGGATGTGGTCTCTGACTATGTTTCTAAGATTCAATAAGTCGAAGAATACATCTGACTTGTCCCTTAGCGATATTTCCATAACATTCTTTGCGCTGCTCTCTCTGCTAGTCCGTTTCATTGGGGAAATTCTGGGATGCTCGTGATCTGTTCGAAGTCCCAGACACTTGCGAAGTCTCTGAATTTATGGCTGGTAAACCATACACCGTTGTTGGACAGGGCTGTTCATGGTGATCCATGAATGGAGAAGTGGCGTTTCAGCTTTGTGATCCCCGCCGATGCTGATGTCTCCTTGAGGAGGTCTTTTTCAAACCAGCCGGAGTAGGAGTCTACTAACACTAAGTATTGTTGTTTGTTCCATTCAAAGATATCCATTACCACAGTGCACCACAGTAGGTCCGGGGTTTTGTTGATAATGGATACTAGCGGAAAATGGTCTGTCTTGATAATTAACTGTCTCCCATAAACGTAGTCATTGAATTTTGTCCATGCAAAGACTACCGCCAGTAGATCATTTTCAATCTGTGCATAACACATTTCTGCCTCCGTTAGAGACCTTGATGTGTCGGCAACGGGCTTGCCGTCTTGTTGGCAGCCTACTCCTAGACCATATTGGAATGCATCATGTTACTAGTACTGATTGTTTGATGTCATAATGTGCTAAGACTGGTAGACTTGTCATGTGCTTCTTGAGCCCTTCAAACACTTTTTGGTGGGGACTGTCTAGTACTATTCTGTGTCTTTATGGGTGAGCTGTCGTACTAGCATGGCCAGCTCACTAGCATTTGGAATGAACTTTCCCAAGTAGATTGTCATGCCTAGAAATCGCTGGAGTGATGTAATATCAGTTGGCATTGGCACTTCATTAATAGTTTTGGTCTTAGACGGGTCTGCTTTTAGGCCATCTTTTGTGAATATGTAGCCCACATATGCCATTTGGTCCACTCTGAACCTGCATTTATTAGTGTTCAGATGTAGGTGTACATTTTTTGCTCTGTCCAGTTACCTTTTTAGGTTGGTGTCATGTTCCTCTGTGGTCTTGCCTCCTACTAGGATGTCATCGATGATGATTGCGCATGGATACCTGGCGAATATCTGTTCCATGGATCTTTGGAACACCTCGCTGGCTGAATTGATGCCACATGGCATTCTTAGGAATCTGTACCATCTGAAAGCAGTAAAAGCTAAAAGTTATTAGTAGGGAGGACTGGTGTCTAGTGTTATCTGCCAGAATGAACATTTTGCGGCCACTTCCTTCACTGTCTGCATTGGATGGTGCGGCCTTTTGAGTGCTGTGTTTAAGTCTTTAGGATTTATGCAAATACTTATTTCCTTACATTTTTCTTTTTTGCTACTACCATGAATGAGACCCATTTGGTGGGTTTGGGCACAGGGGCAATGACCCCTAATTGTTTTTTTCTGTATAGCTCCGATTTGACATGTTCTTTCATGGCAACTGGGATCCTGTGAGCGGGTCGCAAAACAGGGCGTATTTCCGTGCCTATGCACATGCTATAGATGACTGGCAGTTTGCCTAACTTGCTGCCAACTTGCCTAACTTGCTGCCAAATAGCTCCTTGTATTCTGAGAGGATTGCTTCTGTGAAGTTGTCGGGAAAAATAGTTACTTGGTGTACATCCACTCTGAAGGTTACCAAACCTAGGCCTACACATGCTTTTAGTGCAAGTAGGTCCTCTTTGACTCCATAGATGAGTGGGTGTGTATGTCCCTGCGCAGTGGACAGCAGTTGCATCGTCCCTAGTGAGTGCATTCTGCTGTCTCCGTATGCAACCAGGCTTCAAGCTCTGCCCTTGGATTGTATCATTACTTATATTTGATTCTGTTGAACTCCTTCAATGGTAAAACGTTACATCTGGGACCAGTGTCTATTTTCATTTCTGCCGTTGCGTCATTCACTATCATGGTGATGAAGGCTTCACCATTTTGAGTGTGGACTCTTCGATGACTCGATCTCTTTAGTCACTTGGTCCATCGGTCTCCGATTTCTTTCTCATGTCCTTGTTCTTTGAGTGCTCCTGCACACTCGAGTGAAATGGTCCCATAGCAGGCAGTTCCTTCACTGCATTCCCTGGGCTGGGCACTCCTCCTTTTTATGTTCAGAACCGCATTTCCTGTAGGTGACCACCTCTGTGGGGCGTCCTCGTTGGCAGGTGTCTGCACCATTGTACTGCCACCGGCTGTTGCTGGGTGGGACCACCCAGTTGCTGCTGTTTTGGCTGGGTTCCCGCCACCAAGAGAAGTTTGGCGCCATGTCTCTGTCGTGGCCACTGCTAGGTGTGGCTTGGACCATGTCTACATTTGCTGCCTTCTCTGAGGGTGGCACCAGGCACCTGCTGCTGGCCTCCGCCGCTTCATAGGTTAAGCACTTGTCTATGGCTTTATGTAGTGTTAAATTTGCTGTCTGGTAGAAGCATTTTTCTCATTCTGTTGTGAGCATGCCACACACTATATAGTTCTTTATCAGGTCTCGGTCAATCTGCCAAGGACTGTATAGGTTCTCCTACCTCCTGGTCCCTTCTATAAAACTTCAGGTGTTCCATGGTGATGTTAACATTTCCTGGAAATTTGTTTCAGACACTCTGGATCAGCCATGGACTCCACTGCCTGAACTATTTGATTCCCATTTCTAACCTCGGGTGCATACGCAAACGCTCACTCCCTCTCGATGGCCTTTGGGCTGGCCAAGTTGAAGAGAATATAGGCTTTTATGTGCGGCAGCTTGTCCAACAGGACAAACGTGATAATGATGTCGTATTCCTGTTCAAATATCCTCCAATTCTCAGCCACGTTGCCCTCGAACAGCAACGGGTCGGGGCATCTACATCTGCCAGGCTTAGTGGTAGGGAAAATGTGAGTGTGTACCACACTCTCTACCACAAAAGAAACCTGATCTCTGCCTTCAAGCTCTGCTCAATCCACTTCTGACACCATGTATGTGCTTGGTGCTCAGTGAGGACACAGGAGGCCAGAGCTACTAAATAACCAAACACTTTATTAATTAAACATAAATGCAGTAAACCGTGAGTCCCTGGGAGGGGAAACAGCCGCTCCTCCTGAGCTCCACTCTCGACTGGGGTTTTATCAGTTTCCCCCTCGCGCATGCTCACAGTGTCCATGTTGTATGCTGCCCCACACATGCTGTTCCCACAGTGCGAGGCAGTCTGCAGGCAGCTGCCTACAGTTTGCCTGTGGTCTCTTCTGCAGGGAGGACCTGCTCTACCATGGACCTTGCCCATGAGCTGGTGGTTGGGCTCTGACAGCACTCTACACCCTGGTCACAATGGAAGGAACAGGTTGTAGCAAAATGACTGCTCTATATTCCAAGGTCAATCAAATTATTACCTTGAAATCACCACTTAATACATTAATTTAATTTTGAGTTGTTCATACTCTCTACCACGAGCTCTGTTGGTGCCAGATATCACAATAGTGTTCCATTGAATCGTGCTCACTGACACCATTCAGGACTTGTACTGCCTCAATTACAAAGTTTACACTTCTACAACCTGACCTTCAAGACATGGATGGTTATAAGGAATCTACATGCTGGGAATTTCTTCTGGCTTCTTTTGAATGTGTTATATTTGAAAGAGTTATCGCTGACTTGCCTGAAAAAACTGAATTTCTGTACCACCGGCAATAAAGGACTGAAATTTGCAGTGCGCCTTCCAGCTGTAAACTGCCTTCTCAGCTCCACTAGAAATTAAAGACTCTTTCAGGAAATGGGGTACTATCCTGCAATGTAAATGGGTAAGTGTGTTGGGCCACATATTGAGAATAGCCATGAAAAATAGTATTGGGTGAAGTTGAAATTTATCAATTTCATTTTGATCAGAAAGCACATTGATTATTGGTGTGAAGATGAAGTGCAAAACTCAATATTGGAACACACTATATTGTTTCTCAGCACTTTGAGTTATAATTTGCTTGTGTAACTGGTTAGAAAATGTTAAAGCTGTTTATTGGCTTTTTGTATCTTTAAAAAAAATGGCAGTATATGCAAATAAAACTGCTTGAAAATATTCAATCTTCCCCCAAGAGCCCAAAATTGCTTCATTAAGGTATTGGGGCAATATTTCTTTCATCCCACTCTCACCTTTCCTCCGGTCTCAGTCGTTCCCCAACCTCCTTATCTTGCTATAAGATGTATGAGAAATGGTCAAGAGGTTGGCAAGAATATTTGAATGATGTTGACCCTGGGATTTTAGACATCAGATTTCAGTTCTCACAGTCCAACATCAGCAGAGGCAAGGACCCCAGCCCTGCCTGTAATTTTGAATGTGAGTTTGTTAGTGAGGGTAAAGGTGGATGTTTTTAGAAGAAGTTTCATGGATATCAAAATAATGGACACAAAGGCTGCTTTTATTTTAAAATAAATAAGAGTAGTTTTGTTTGGGAAAAAAAATTATTTTGTTTTATTTGAAATAAAGAGATAGAATATTTCTTTGTTGTATTTAGAATAAAGACAGTGTCCACTAATCTAACCCTCCCTCTAAACAAGGTTATTTGTATATATTGTAAATATAAATCGAATAACAGCCCCCAAAACACCAGACAGGGAATCCCTGGAGCATCCACACCACTTAAATCCTCAGATTATGATAATAATCCATGAATGGGCCCCACATCTTATCAAATTCAGACTTTGAATCTAATTTTTTTCCAAGCTTAAATAAAACATGATATCATGCAACCATTGACCGTGAGGGGGTGAAACATTATCTTTCCACCATCAAAATTGCTCATCTAGCTATCAACGAAGCAAAAGCTAGGATTTTCTTCTGGGTTGAGGACAGAGATATATCCTCTTCTAGAGAAAAAAACAAATAAAGCAATCAAAGGGCATGGTTCTAATTTAGTCTTAAGAATCATTGATAAAGTTTGGAAAATATCTTTCCAAAAATGTTCTGTTTGGACATTCCCAAAACATATCAGTGAAGCCTCAAAAATTTTACACATCACATAATAGATCCATATCAGGATAAAAATGAGATAAGTTTTTTTCTTTTCTTCTTTTTATTATTAAGACAAATAAGTAAAGGGGGAGGGGTTTAACTACAGACCATGGATCATATCACAGAACAACATGATCACATCAGAGAAGTATAAAATATCTTATATAAGGGAATTTTACATATTTTTTAATATAAATTTTGTGTTCAATATTATTTTTGGTCATAGTACAAGTTATGATTTAATTGTTTAATTATTATAGTTATAGAATTTGATGTCCTGAACGAAATGTTAATGTAAGAATTATGGTTATGTTTTTAATTTACAATTAATAAGTGATATGTATATATGACTTGATTTTTTTAATCATTATACCTTGTGTAAAGGGCTTTTGTTAAACCCAATAAATATATTTTAAAAAGGAAAGAATATAGATTGTGAAACTGGATTTTAAAATTTGAAGCTGCTTAAACAATGTAGAAATTGAAAAGAGGCAAAGAGGTGTGTCTTCACATCATTTGATATTTGTACTGTGGGTGTGGCATTACTGTAAGCTGACTGCACTTCAACAAGAAAGACTGTTACTGCACCTTTGTACATGTATGAAACAATTTGAATCTGGGATCCTTCTGACTTATTTGTCATAGCATGTTATTGGTGTTTTATGAGCTTTGATTCCAGGCAAATCATTAGCTGCAATAAAGTGACGGTTAAAGTTTGACAAAGTCGGATTGGTATCAGCTTCTGGCCTTGTTGCTTTCAGACTCTGAACCGAAGGGGATAAAGCAAAAAGCAGCGACCTCATTAACAGGTAACTAAAAATTCATTTTATGTCTGTGTGTAGAATGAAAACCCAGCAGTGGCAGAAAGGAAGCATTAGAACTCTGTTCCGAAAATAAAGTGTTTGTTTGAAAAGACAGTTTTGGTTTGAAGTATTGCTTGTTCAATTGACAGCTGGCTGTAGGTTAGATTTTAACTTGTGATACATAAAGAAACTGTTTCTATAGTTGACTTAAATCCTCAATCTTATGATGTGTTTATGGACTAACAAGGAAACACAGATGCAAAGAGTAAACATTTCACCAGTTTCCCTTGAAGATATTTTCCATTTGGTTATGAAAGAAAGAAATTCCTTGATAAACATTCTTGTGATTTATAAACATTCTTTTTTGACTTGTGCTTCTCTGTCGGCTGTTTAATGGCCTTGACTATAGAGCCTACACTGAGAGTTCATGGAAAAACAGGATCAGTAATAAGCTCTTTTACTGTAAATGTAAAAATGGTGACTGAGGTTGTTGGTGCGACCCGCCCAATTAATGCAACCTGTAATAATCTGGTCCAACAAGTTTACAGCAGCTTGCCTTCTTTTGTACATGCTTTTGCATGTAGTTTTATTTTTCCCATTTAGATATTCTTCATGTTAACCTGTAAAAGCAAGAAGCTTTCTAAATGCTATTGGACTCCAGTGTTGGCCATAGTTGTGTGATTTTTTTGGGGGGGATCTATTGAAAATAACAAAGAGTAGGAATTATTTTGCATAGATTTGTAATAAAAAATGAGTGTCTGGTAAAACAGGAAACAAAATAATGTGAACAAAAATAGAATACAAAGGTATTCAGAGTCTCTGCAATATTATTACCATGCAACATATTAATTGCTTTCAGATTTATGCTTTCTGTCTCTATTTGTGTTTCAATATGTTTTGAATTGTTGAGAACTTGGTATATTTTTCTGTGAAACACTATTTCTTTAAATTTGAAAAAAGCAGTCAATTCCATATGAAATTATGATGTGCTTTTAAAACAAGAGTTGAGGCAAAGTTTAAAATTTAATAAAGGTTGATGTTGGTTGGGTAGGCCTTTGGGAAAAAGGCTGTGTGGTGCAGGTGACGTAATATAGCATTGCCATTTCCTTAATGATAAGTTAAGCATTTGGATGAATTCATAGATAAAGGAAATAAAATAAAATGTGGATAAGGTTTGAAAGTTTTAAAGTTCTGTCTCCTTAGATTAAAAATTTATAAATTAAACTCTTTCAAAAAACCATGTGTCGCTGCAATTAATTAGTCCATTGAACATATTAGATTCTTCTTAATGCAATTTGAAAAAAATGGAGGTTTAATCCTTTAACTTCTAGCAAATCAACGGGAATCTCATGTACTTAATACTCTTTAAGGAGCAGGTTTTTGTTACGGGTCTCATTGTAGTTACTGCAAGTTGATGTTGCCAGGGCTGACTCGATGGGCTGAGTGGTTTGATTCTGCTCCTGCGTTATGGTTTTGTGGACTGTGTGGCAGGAAAGAGCTAAATAAAGAAAAGGTACAGAAATTCAAATCATAATAATAAAATAATCAAGATATAAGTAAATATATTGAGGAACTTTTATTTCCCAGAAACCACTCTTGGGAACTTGCATGATCAGAGCGTCAGTGTGTGAGTCAGATAGAGCAAACTTGATTAATTCCTACATCATCATCTCCATAAACTCCAAAGGGATTTGTGTATAAGTTCACTTCCCTGAAGGATAAAGCCTTTGAAAAATATGTCCATCATCCTCTCTCTAGCATACATTTAGGAATCCTCATTCTTTTTCAATCAGAATGCATTAAACAAAAACAAGAAAAAAATGTTGGAAAGACTAAATTGGTCAGGCCACATCTGCAGGAAGAGAAACAGCCTGAAAATGTCAGGTCGAAGGCCCTTCATCAGGACCAAGCAATTCAGGAATTCCAACGTTTCCTGTGTTTGTTCTTTATCAATGTCAAAGATGAAAAAAAAGCAAAACAGGCAATTTACAAATTTTGAGAGTATTTCAGGGTTGGTTAACTTAGAAGGTCCAGTAAGTAGTTTACTCTTTTTGACATTATTAAGCATAAACTGCCATAACTAGGGCTTAACATAACATTCTGTTTGAAATAGCTGTTTGCATTTCTTACTTGCATGGAAGTACCATGGAGCATGGTGAATAAATTTCTTATCGCATGCAACCAGGAAACAGTGAAGGTATGAACATCCCTATAGAAACTCATGGGAACTGCATGAAACGCAGGAATAAAGATCCTTTAAATAGCTGGACTGATCTTTGTATATTTCACAGTGGAATATCAACAGTCACCTTATCAAAGAAACAGATGTGCAATTGAACATGGTTGTATGCACCATTTTAAGAGCACTGGTCAAAAGTCATTGATTGACACCTGATGCTTGCCTGCACCCCTCCCCTATACAGTAGGAGTAAAACCTTTGTTATCTGCCTTACCAATCAATCTTAGCTTGCCTTTGATTGCAAAACAAACCCAGGATGTACTACAACCATAACAGGTTCAAACAAAGGTGGTTTCAATGAAACAAAACCGAAGTCATAAAGAAAGACCTTGTGACCGAACCTGCAGAACCAATAACTGGACAGGCACTTCATTCAAAAAAGCGGACAGCTCTGGACTGAATACAGATGGACAGGGAAGATGTTGCAATTTTTTTTACAACTCAAATTTAATCCCACTTGGGACTGTCGGAAAAAAAAAGACAAACAATGGAACACTTTGGCAAAGATTTTCATTCAGTCCTTTTCAAAGACAATATTCACTTAGTAATAGCAGACCCATAACCTGGCTTTAAAACCTGAATATAATATCTAATGAGGTGACAGTGTGCCATATATGTAAGCTTTCTGACGAGGTGGTAAACTGTGAGTGAGAAGGTAAACGAAGACAAAGCAGCAATAGCTGATTAGATGATTGGGCAAGGGAGCGATAAATGAAATATAAGATGACTGTATTCTTCTCAGTGGAAAGAAATACAAAAACATATTTATAAACATATTATTTAAAAGCTAATATACTAATTGACCAAATCTCATTTATAAAAATAGCACTGGTGGTAGCCAAAAAATGTATCGCGATCACTTGGAAGTTTGACTCCCCTCTACTTGTAGCACGATGGACTGTGGAAATGAACAGCTGTAACCTATGGGAAAAACCCATATAATTTAAAGGACAAATACGACAATTTTGTAAAGGTCTGGCAGCCATATCTGGATCACATAGGGGCCCAGATACAGTAAAAAGGGAAAAAAAAGTTACAAAAGTAACAATTATATATATGCAAAACGTAGATTCTGCAATTTTACTCTATATGTAAGCTCTGACAGTGAACAGATCTGCATGTATGGGAGGGAGAGAGGGAGGGAGGGGCTGTGTTTTTCTTTTGTTGTGTTTGTAAGAAAAAGTTTAATACATTGTATATTTAAAATGTTACTATGTATATTTTTGAAAAATCAAAAATAAGTTATTCAAAAAAACTAATAAACATTAATGTTCAGAGTGGACACAAGAGGTACAGAAAATTAAAATGAATAGGCAGCAAGGGATTTGGAAGGTCAGTGCGATATTGGCCTGAATTGTCAGTTGAAGAAATAGTACAAGGAGTTGTTGAGATTGCACTCAATGAAGTTTTAGCCTCTGTTTAAAAGGAGAACATAATTGTTTAATAGTGGGGGAATGTAGATTTGCTGGATTGAATCTTGTTTTGAAGGGTTTTTTCATGATGATGGCTGATGGAAGATGAGAAAAGGAAATTGATATTAAGTAATGAAGAAATGGCCAAGGCATTGAACAGATATTTTGTGTCAGTCTTCACTGCGGAAGATACATCCAGCATGGTAGAGAGTGGTGAAAGGGATGTGAAGGGAGGTGAGGGCCTCCATAAAATAATTGCTACAAGAGAGAGAGTGATGAGCAAACTAATGGGACTGAAGGTGGACAAATCCCTTGGTCCTGATGGGGTGCATCCTAGGATACTGAGGGAAATGGCAGAAGTTATAGTCGAGGCTTTGATAGTCATTAACCAAAATTCTCTGGATTCTGGGCAGGTTCCAGTAGATTGGAAAACAGCAAATGTCACGCCTCTTTATCAAAAGGGATGTAGGCAGAAGATGGATAACTATCGGCCAGTTGGATTAATGTCTGTGGTTGTGGAAATGTTTGAATCTGTCTTGAAGGATGAAATAGCGAGACATTTAGAATGAAGGGGTTCCATCAGGCAGACACAGTATGGATTCCGAAAGGGCAGGTCCTGTTTGACAAACTTGCTGGAGTTTTTTGAGGATACAATGAATGTGGTAGATAGAGGGGAACAGGTTGACAATGTACATTTGGATTTCCAGAGGCATTTAATAAGGTGTCACACAAGATACAGATGAATGGAGTCAGGGGAAGTATATTGGCATGGATTGAGGACTGGTTAACTGACAGAAGGCAGAGAGTTGGGATAAATGGGTGTTTTTCTGATTGGCAGACAGTGATAAGTGAGGTGCCGCGGGGGTCGGTGCTGCGCCCGAGTGGAAAACAAATTGTACAGAGGAAGTGGAGAGGCTGCAGAAGGAAATAGTTAAGTGAGTGGGCAAAGGTCTGACAGATGGAGTACAACATTAGTAAATGCGAGGTTATCTACTTTGGTAGGAAAAATAGAACAGATTATTATTTAAATGGTGAAAAACTGCAGCATGCTATCGTGCAGAAGGACTTATGAGTGCTTGTGCAAGAATCGCAAAAAGTTGGGTTGCAGGTACAACAGGTTATTAAGAAAGCAAATGGAATGTTGGCCTTCATCACTCGAGGAATTGAATTCAAGAGCAGGGACGTCATGCTGTAACTGTACAAGGTACTGGTGAGGCTGCACCTGGAATACTGTGGGCAGTTCTGGTCTCCATACTTGAGGAAGGATATATTGACCTTGGAGGCAGTCCAGAGGGGATTCACTAGGTTGATCCCGGAGATGAGGGGGTTGACCTACGAGGAGAGACTAAATTGTCTGGGATTATACTCACGAATTCAGAAGAATGAGAGGAGATCTTATAGAAACATATAAAATTATGAAAGGGATAGATAAGATAGAGGCAAGAAAATTGTTTTCACTGGTAGGTGAGACACAGCCTCAAGATTCAGGGAAGTAGATTTAAGATGGAGATGAGGAAATTTTTTTTATCAGAGAGTAGTGAATCTATGGAATTCTTTGCCCAGGGAAGCAGTTGAGGCTACTTCATTAAATATATTTAAGGTTCAGTTAGATTTTTACATTTAAAAAAAAGGAATGAAGGGATATGTGGACAAGGCGGGTAGCTGGAGTTGAGTCAATGATCAGTTCAGCCATGATCTTATTGAATGGCAGAGCAGGCTTGATGGGCCGGATGGCCTACTCCTGCTCCTATTTCTTATGTTCTTATTTGGTCTGCAAACTCGAAATGTTGTCAAGGGGATAAGTCTGCCTGATCTTCTTGGGCCAGTTTTGAAAGGCTAATTGAGCTGATTCTATACACACAAGAGCTCAATGCAAGGAGATTTCAGCAATGAAAGGGCCTCAGATGGCACAACGCTAAGATCCTTCAACAACATTTGCCAGAAGGCAACACTGGGGCGATGCCTCATATGTCAAAACTGAAAAACTATTTTAACAATTTTTACATGTCTCTAAATGCATAAGGAAAACAGTAGTAGCAGAAGTAAACCATCTGGTCTATTGAGCCTGCTCTGCCTTTCAATAAGATCAGAGCTGATCTGGCTATAGACTCAGCTCCACGTACCTACCTTTTACCCTCTAATCCTTAATTCCCCTGTTAATCAAAAATCTGTGTCTTAAATACATTCAGTGAGGCAGACTGTTCTACAGATTCAAGGTTCAATTTATTGTCATTGTAATAAAACAGTGTCATATTATATGAAATTTATTTCTGCCTGCTTCAAGGCAGACACATCCTTCACATCCATCAATGGCAGGAATTACAGTCAGAGAGAGAGAGAGAGAGAGAGAGAGAGAGAGAGAGAGAGAGAGAGAGAGAGAGAGAGCGAGAGAGAGCCTCCCAGAATCACTGAGTGTCCGTAGATTCGCCTCCAGCGCTTCTGCAGCCTCCGCAGCCACACAGATTCACTGCTGTCTTGGAAAAGCAGATCCTCCGCTACCTGCCTTAAATTTAAGGGATATTTAAAAAAACTCTTAGAACTGGATATAAGAAAAATAATGGATTGTAGGCTTTGAGGCTGGGAAAGGTTAGATTGATAGTCAAATGTTTTTATAGGTTGACACCACATCGAGCTGTGCTGGACTGTGATATGTTTATTCCCTTGAATTTCCTCTAGTTCTCATCTCACCTGGCAAAGAAACAACTTTCCTGCTTCTATCTTATCTATTCCTTTCAGAGTGTTATACATTTCAATGAGTTCCTCCCCCACCCTTCAAAACTACAATGTGTATAGTCCCAGACTGCTCAAGCTCTCCACATATGCTCTAATTTCTGGACTCAATCTGGTGAATCTGCCAAATGCATGTGTTCATCAGCTTCTCTAAGAATTATGATGAGTCGACTTAAATATAGATTGTAGTTAGATGTGAGCAGCTGAAGTTTGAGAATTCTCTTTGGATTTGGTCCTCTGATTGGGATGTGACTGCACTCTCTGGAGTTTAGAAGAATGAAAGACGATCTCATTGCAACATTAAAACTTCTATGAGAGATTGACAAGGTAGACGATGAGATGTAATTTCCTCCAACCGGAGAATTAAGAGACAACAAAGAAAGACATAAAATCTGCAGATGCCAAAATCTTGAGCAAACAAAGAATTGTCTGAGGAACTCAGTCAGTCAGACAGCATCCAAGGTTAGAGATAGTTAGTCAACATTCTAGGCCTGAACCTTTTATCGAGACTAAGATAAAATAGATAAAATGCCAATGTTGGTTTAGATCAAGAAGCTAACTGCATGAAATTGAGATGGGGATACATTTCTTTATTTAGAGAACTGTGAATCCTTGGAATTTTTGGAATTCTCTATATTTGATTGCTGTATTCAAGGCAGAGATTGATAGATTTTTAGATACTATTTTAATGTGGAATCAAGGGTTTAGGCACACAATGGGAATGGGGAATTGAAATAGAAAGATTCACTAAATATCACAGATGGCTTGAAGGACCAAATGAGCTGGACATTTTTCTATTTCTTACTTCTTCTGACACTCTCCTTACTCAGCCGGTCCATATTTTTTATGAGAATAGGAATGAGAGTTTATTGCCAAGTACAATGTTCAGATGTAATAAAACTTTTACTTGCTGGAGAGTTTCCAGTTGCATAAACACACTAACACCATCTAAGTATTATTAAGAATTAAATATGAGAAATAATTGTAATTGGATGATACGGTTAGCATAGTGGTGAGCGGGACACTATTACAGCGGCAGCAACCCGGGTTTGAATTTGGCGTTGTCTGTAAGGAGTTCGTACCTTCTTCCCGTGTCTCCGTGGGTTTTCCCTGGGCACTCCGGTTTCCTCCCACTCTTCAAAATGCATGCAGTTGTAGGTTAATTTGGATGTAATTGGGCAGTACAGGGTTTAAATGGTCAGAATCAGCTTCTACTGTGTTGTAAATAAAATAAAAAATTTAAAGACCCCACAATTGATAAATATTCAGAGGGTAGTGATGGAATGTTAGGATTCTAACTGGTGGTCTGTGGCCAGAGGTGTGCCAAAGGGATCAGTTTTGGGATCCCTGTATTTTGATGTATGTACGTGATGGATGAAAAAGTAGGTTGGGTGCAGTAGTAAGTGGGCAGATAATACAAAGATTTGTTGAGTTGTGGACAGTATAGAAGGTTATGCAAGAATACATTGGATATAATAGCAGGGCTCTTAAATCCAATAATATGCAGAAGAATCTGGGAGTCCAGGCCCATTACTTAAGTGGTGATGTAAGTAGATAGGGTGGTATAGAAGGTGTATATTAGTCTTGGCTTCATCGGACAGTGCATTGAGTATAAAGGACAGGAGATCATGTTGTTGCTACATATAACTGGATGTGTCTCATTGGAATACTGCATGCAATTCTGATCACCCCATTACAGGGAAGACGATGGGTCTTTGGAAAAAAATACATAAGAGGTTAACCAGGATGTTGTCTGGTTTATTATGGCCAAGGTATGAGTTATGGGGAGAGATTGGACATTAGATTGTTTATAAAATCGTGAGAGGTAATAATAGGGTAGACAGTCAGAATCTTTTCAACTGGAGTAAAAGTGTCACACACTATTAAGGATGATGGGGCAGAGATTGAAGGAGATGTTTGGGACAGATATTTTACAGTGGTAGGTGCTTGGAATGGGATGCCAGGAACAGTAGTGGAAGCAGGTAGAATAGCAATATTTAAGAGGCTTCTAGTTAGACCGTGTATATGAAGGGGATGGAAGGTTATCTATCAAATGCAAGCAGCAGAGTTTTAGTTTGATTTGGGCTTCATATTGGGTGGAGGACCTCTTCCTGTGCTGTATTGTTCAATGTTCCATGTTGTTTGTTCTGTTCACCTCACAATTCCAGTGAGTGTAAACTAATCATAATGAAAATTATAAAGAGATCCATTGCACAAATATCTTGGGATTATTTTAAGGTTAATTATTGGAAATGTTCCCTATGACATTTGAACCTGAAAAGAAGCATGCTTAAATGTTTGGGTTGTTACTCCTTCTGTGGTCTCCTTTCATAGATATCACCTCCATCATTCATTGGTTCCATGTAACTGCACAACAGAATTGAAATACTTGATCTCATTTACAGTTCACTCTCTGAGAAATAAGCCCACTTCCCCTCTGACATGTCTTCAGCATGTTCCCCTTCTCTATTTTCTATGTCATTCTTGACTTCCATCAGTTTTTCAAGCCTAGCAACACTTCCTTGATATACAGTATCTCTGCCCTTCTTAATGAGGCTTGCTGTGTCTTTATCATCTCCTCTTGGAATTCTCTTTCATTCCTTCATTTTTTGATTGTTCACCTGCTTGTCAGGTGTCTTGATAATTGCATCAACATAGGAATGTTAAATATTGTGAATGTAGCATTATGTGATTTGCATTTGCCCACTCTCATAGTATTAATCTTCAACAACTGGCTTTTCATGTGGCAGAATTATTGTACAGTATATCCATTTATAAGATGGAATTGATTGACACTTCCTTTATTCATTGAATGGAAACCAGGTATATTTTAAAATCAGCTTGTGAAATATCAAATTGTCTATTTTGGCAGGTAAAATAACTTGAAGGATATTATCTAAATGGCGAGAGATTGCAAAGAAAGACACAAAGAGATCTGAATGTCCTGAGTTCATGATTTACAAAAAGTTAGTATTCAGGTACTACAAATAATTAGGAAAACTAAACATAATGTTGACAGGATAATTGAACAAACAAAAATCATGCTCCAATGATGTAGGACATTGCAATGACCAACTCTGGGATACTCAGAACAGTATTACTGTCCTTATTTAAGGAAAGTTATTGGAAGCATATTAGGAAAAGTTGAGACCTGGAACAGATAGGTTGTTTAAAGAGGAACCCTGGGATAGTCTAGGCTAAATTCTGCTGAAGAAGAATAAGAATTGACTTGATTGAAATATTCTGAAGGCCAAAGTGCACATGGACCAAATGCCCCTTTAAGACTCAGATTGAGGCATTTTTTCTCTCACCCTGGTCTCTTTCTAAAAGGACAGTGGAAAGCACGACTTTGAATATCTTTAAGGTAGAAATAAACAGATTTTTGATAAGAAAAAGAGGTAAAGGTTACCAGCAGTAGGTAGGAATGTGGAGTTGAGGTTTCAGTCAGATCGGCAATGATCTTTCTGGATCAGGCTGGAGGAGACAAGTGGCTTTAATCCTCTTCCTAATTTGCAACTTCATTTTTGATGCTAATTATTTCGAGGAAATAAATTGTGGACTCTGCATTTGAAATTATTTCAAACTGTGAATATTTCTCTTGTGTCTCTTTAGGAAATGGTTTAAAAAATTCTCATGAAATAAAGGAGCTTGTTTTATTATACAGTACATTTTTTGTAAATGAGAAGACTCATGATTCATTTATGTCTGTATTGCAGGTTCTGATTAACCATGAGGACATCTTGTCACCAAGGCTTTGACCATCAGCTTTTACTTTTTTTTTCACTGGTACGTTTTCATCTTGTATCAGTTTTTATTTTGCATTTTAATTTTTATTAATTAACTTGTGGATGATCATCTAATGAAAGCTATATTATGCACTTGATTTAATTAAATTTTTAATTGTAATTTCTAGCACTCTTGAGGATTTGATTGACAAAACAAGACAGACATTTTCTGTTTCTAGTATGGTATTGAAGACTTTTGCACAAACATTTATCCAATTACCTTTGCCACACCTTCAATGCTGGGAGCAAGGAACAGATTGCTTAACTGGAATCTAAATTCAGAGACAGGCTTCTTTGTTCAGTTACAGGGAGGCACCAATTGAGAAACAGTTTGCCTAAGGAATCAATTTGATAGAACAACTGACTGTTGGGTTATCTCTTTGTTTCACATTCTAAAATTCGACGTACATTTTTTAGACTACTGATATCTTTATTTGTATTTAACCCAACAATGAATAATGTTCATTTTATATTGAATTTATTGCTAACGGGAAATTATTAAACATTTGCTGGCATTTTGACTAATTTATGCCACCCTAGAAAAGCAACAAAAACAGGTCAATAATTTGGTGATACTAAAGAAGCCCTAATTATATGGATTTGTATAATACAAGCAATATCCATTGTATTTTTTTAGAAGTTACTTCATTATTATGTGGATAACATTAGTTTAGAAAAAGGTTAAAAATTAAAAGTTTTTATTTTAGTCAGTCTATTTCAGCAAAAATATAAAAAAATTCTTCTTTCTTTATGTGACTGTGGACAGTTGAACTTGCAGAATATTTTCAGAGAGAAGGGCATGTTTACATGCTTGCTAGAATGCCCTGCTAATCAGTGCAAGTCACTGGGTAACTTCCCTAATCAGTGCTAGTCACTGGGTAACTTCCTCCATTGAATTTGCAGGGAATAGTTGCTAGGCTTTGAAAATTTGATCAAGAACACGTGGATAAGCATGGGGCCCTGGGTTCAGGGAGGTCACTCCTCCTGCTCCTATATTGGAAACTTAAAATCTTAAACGAAGAAACCCCTTCTATCTCTAAATATATTCTCCCTGATATCATCTGTTGGGAGGAGATGTCCATACTGTCCAGGGTTAAAACTACAATTTTGCCAAACTAATATTGATATAGCTTGATCCATATATTTAATTAAAGACGTAATGGCTTCTGAGTGGTGCTTTGGCCACCTGCAGAGATTTGGTTGAAATGGAAGATGATGCAATCAAGCGAGGATATCAGTAGTTGAATCACCATCTTAATTTTCACGAATCACCCAGGTGTAAAACTAGATTAAATATGTGGCGCAAGTGTTGAATGAAAATTTTCTGATTAGGAGTGATTCCACTGAGCTAAGACTAATTATTGCCCTGTTATACCTGTTTATTACTTTTCCTGTCGTTTTTAATTCATGTCAATTATGAGCCAATTCTACCTGGAAACTAAAATCCCTTTTTTCAAGAATAGACATGTCTGCTTGGTATCTATTTAAAAAGATTTTCACTTCGCTTGCAGAGTTCCCACAGAGAAAAAAATTGCCCTGGGGATATTTGTGCTGCAGGAATCTATAGTCGGGATAGAATAGAATTTAAAAATTCTATAGTCTAGATAGAATAAATAAATAAATTTAGGGGCAGCACGGTTGGCGTAGTGGTT
Organism: Narcine bancroftii; assembly: GCF_036971445.1. Lineage (NCBI taxonomy): Eukaryota > Metazoa > Chordata > Chondrichthyes > Torpediniformes > Narcinidae > Narcine > Narcine bancroftii. The sequence continues at coordinate 321,802,511 of NC_091470.1, forward strand.
AGTGCCACGCTGTTACAGCACCAGTGATTGGGACCATGGTTTGAATTCCGCACTGTCTGTAAGGAGTCTGCGTGAGTTTCCTCTGGGGGCTCCGGTTTCCTCTCACCATTCGAAACGTACCAGGAGGTGTAGATTAATTGGGTGTAATTGGATGGCACGGGCTCATTGGCTGAAATGGCCTGTTACTGAGCTAGCTGTATGTCTAAAATAGTCATAATTTACTTGTTTGCGGTGATGTTTTCAATAGGACATGTAACTAAACTCTTGGTGCTTAGTTACACTTATAAACTCTTGATGCACAGAAGATATTTACATAGATGGAAGGTATGAACATTGTTTTGTATGAGGGAGAGGTTGTTTACTCTGGAGCATCTGAGGCAGAGGGGAGAGCTGACGAAGGTTTATAAAATGATGAGAGGCATTAATAGGGTAGACAGTCATAATCTTTATCCCAGGGAAACCTATAAAATGCCGCAGGATGTGTTTTATATGTTCAAGTTGAGTGAGGGGGCATTTTAAAGGAGATTTTTTTGATGCAGAGAGAAGTAGGTGTCTGGAAAGAGCTGCCCTGAGGAGTGGCGGAGGCTGATAAAATAACGTTTAAGAGGTGTCTAGATGGACACACAAAAATGCAAGGTTCAGATGGATATGTATTATGTGCAAGCTGCAGAGATTAGTTTAATTTGTCAAGTACAACCTGATGAAATTACGTTCTCGGTGAAAAAATATGGAGATGCACAAGCAGATATTACACACATACAGACAAATAATACATATGAAGGACAAGTATTATATCTTTAAAAATAAAGAAATATTGTTTTTTACAAATTGGATGGTTAGTGTGAGCAGTTCCTTTGGTCGTTCAACATTCCCACTGTCTGTGGGAAGAAGCTGTTCCTCAGCCTGGTGGTGCTGGCTCTGATCCTCCTGTAACTCTTTCCTGAGAGAAGCAGCTGAAAGAAGCTGTGTGAAGGGTGGAAGGGGTCCTCAATGAGTTTGCAGACCCTCTTCAGACAATTATCCCACTAAATCATGTTGATGGCGGTGGGTGGGGGGGGATGGTGGGAGGTAGACTCCAGTGATCCTCTTATGGTCCTGTGGATTGACCTCCAATCCATTTCTCTGCAGCAACCCTATCACACTGTGGTGCAGCCAGCCCCGGACACTCTTGATAGAGCTCCTATAGAAGGTTGACATAATGGTGGCTGGTAGCCTTGACCACTTCAGTCTACTCAGGAAGTTCAGTTGCTGTTGCGCCTTCCTGATAAATGAGGAAATGTTGAATGTCCACGATAGGTTACTAGTTAAGTGAATTCCAAGGAACTTGGTGCTCTCAACTCCCTACTACAGAAAGAAATGTTGATGGTGTAGTGGAGGGTGGTCATATCTGCTCCTCCTGAAGTCCACAATCGTCTCCTTTGTCTTGTCCATGTCAAGACTCAACATTTCACGAGGTTTTCCACCTCTTCTCTGTAGAGCGACTCATCGTTGTTGCTGATGAGGCCAGCTACTGTTGTGTCATCTGCAAACATGATGACACTGTTGCAGCTGTTTCTGGCGATGCAGTTGTGGGTCAGTGACATGAACAGGAGTGGGCTGAGCACACAGCCCTGAGGTATGCCAGTGCTCAGTGTGATGTTGCTCAATATTCTACTACTGACCCAGACAGACTATGGTCTTTCAGTTAAGTCCAGGGTCCAGTTACTGAGAGGGGTATTGAATCCCAGCGAGGACAGCTTCTCCACCAGCCTCTGGGGAATAATCATATGAAACGCTGAGCTGGTCAGTGAATAGCAGCCTGGTGTATGAGGCATCATTCTCCAGGTGGGCCAGGATGGAGTGAAGCAACAAGGCTATAATGTGGTTTGTGAATTCTATAGGCAAACTGAAATGGATCCAGTGCCTCTGGGAAGTATGCTTTGCTATGTTCCATCACCAGATGCTTGAAGCATTTTATAATGCTGGAGTTCAGTGTGGCAGGGTGGTAGTCATTATGCCCTTTTGGGTATCATGATAATGGTGGCTGTCTTGAACCCTGCGGGAATGAGGGACTGCTACAGTGAGGTGTTGAAAATATCTGTGAAGACCTCCGTCAATTGGTCTGCGCAGTCCTTCAGTACCCGATCAGGTATGTGGTCTGGCCCCACCACCTTGTGTGGGTTCACCTTGGATAGGGTTCTCCTCATCTCCGCTGTGCAGGGGCAGGGATCATGTTCAGTGCAGATATGGGGGATAAATGGCCTGTTCCTGCGCTGTACTGTTCTATATCCTGTGTTCTAAATTGTTTTATTGATCTTTACCAATAAGCGAGAGGTAGTTTGTTGTTCTCACACTTATCTTTGATTATTTTATTATGCCAATGAATTTTTCCTGCACAGGAGTCATGGCAATTTGTGCCCCTTACTCTATATCACTTGTTCTCAACCTCTTTTTTTTTCCGCTCACATACCATCTTAAGTGATCCCTTATTAACCACAGAACACCTATGCCTTTGGTTAGTAAGGTATTCCTTAAGGTGGTATATGATTGGGGGGGGGGGGGGATAGGTTGAAAACCACTGCTTTATATAGTAATTATGAATGATTTAGTGAAAAGAAATGTTCATTATTTACAATATCTCAAAGAGCATAAAGTGGAAATGATAAACACCACTTTACACTGAAGGATCTTGACAGGCTTGAAATTTCAGATGTATCTTAACATTTGAAAACTTCCATTTACCAGATTGTCAACTGAAAGATTGGTTTTCCTTATCTGCCAACCATGAGTATGACTGTGGCGTCAGAGAAGGACAGCATTTAGATTTTCCCCATGATATTAAAAAATAGAACAGTATTCTGGGCTAAAAATCAAGATGCAAGGAAGCAGGAACAGGTGTAGGCCACTGGTCCCCTCCAGCCTTTCATGGCTGATCTCTGCTCAGAAGTAAAAGAAAGAGCGACAATGTTGTAAAAATAAGTGCGAAGCTTGAGGACTGGGAAGCTTTTTTTAAAAAGAGGACATAGTGGAGGGCAGAAGAGAAAAAAATCTGAGATGTTAAGGAGGGAGCTATCCCCCTCCCCCCCGTCACTTCTCAAATATTTTCTCTTTTACCCTCCCACTTATGTCTTCTTATCCATTGTCCTGTAGTTCTCTCTGCCCCTTCTTCCCTCCTCTCCTCTTTCACCCCTACTCCATCATTTTATTCAGGCATCTGTCTGATTCTTTTTCTCTCATACCTTGATGAAGGGCTCAGGCTCGAAGCATTGGATTCCCTTTTCTTCCTATAGATTGGTGCATGACCTGCTGAGTTTCTCTGGCACTTTTGTGTGTTGCACTTGACCCCAGAGTCTGCAGACTTTCTTGTTTAAATCAAATATGAAGTATAATATAAAAGAGAATACCAAAAAAGAGGAAACATGGAACCACTGGATAAAAATGATGCTGGAGAAGTTGTAATAGAGAGCAAAGAAATGGTGGATGAACTGAATCCATATTTTGCATCTGTCTTCACTGTGGAAGACACCAGCGACATGCCAGAAATTTGAGAGTCACGGGGCAAAACAGAATGTAGAAGGTGTTTGGGAAGCTGAAAGTGGATCAGTCACGTGAACTGGATGGATTGTATGCCAGGTTTTTGAAAGAGATAGCTGAAGGCACTGCAAGTGATTTTTCAAGAACCACTAGAGTCAAGTATAGTTCCAGAGGACCAGAAAATTACAAATGTCACTCATTTTTTAAGAAGGGGGTCGAGGCAAAAAACACAAAATTATACACTGGTTATCTTGACTACAGTGGTTACTAAGTTCTAGAGTCCATTTTTAAGAATGAGGTTTCAGGCACTTGAAAGCACAAAATAAAATAGGCTGAAGGTTTCCATCAGGGGAGATTTTGCCTGACAAATGTGTTGGAATTCTTTGAGGAATTAGCAAAAAGGACAGACAAAGGAGAATCAGGGGATGTTGTTTACTTGGATTTTCTAAAGGCCTTTGACAAAGATGTTAAACAAGATGGGAGTCCATCTTAATGGAAAGGCACTGCAGATTGATTAGCTGACTACTGAAGGCAAAGAGTGGGAATATGGTGGGCCCTTTATTGCTGACTGCTGGTGACTAGTGGATTTCCATAGGGGTCTGTTGGGTCTGCTACATTTCATGTTATGTATTAATGATCCAGATGATAGATTGCTTGCTTTGTGTTAAAATTTGTGGATGATATAAAGATAGAAGGAGGGGCAGGTTGTGTTGAGGAAGCAGCAAGTCTGTGGAGGGAATTGAAAGGTTGGGAGAATTGGCAAAGAAGTGGAGATATAATACCATGTAGGGAAGTGCATGGTATGCTTATTGGTAGAAGGAATAAAGACATAGACTCTTTTCTGAATGGGGAGGAAACACAGAAAGCAGATGCCCAAAGGGATTTGGGATTCCTAACGCAGGACTCCCTATATGTTTACAGCAGGTTGAGTTGGCCATAAGGAAGGCAACTACAATGTTAGCAATAATTTTAAGAGAACTAGAATATAAAAGCAAGGATGCAATGCTGAGGCTTTATAAGGTGTTGATTAGATCACATTTGAAGTATTGTGAGCTGCTTTGGACACCATATCTAAGGAAAGATTTGCTGGGATTAGAAAGGGTCGGGAGGAGATTTACCAGAATGATCCTGGGCATGAGAGGGTTAACATATAAGGAGTGTTTGATGGTTCTGGGCTTGTATTTGCTGGAGTTTGGAAGGATGAAGGGCATCTCATTGGAACTGATCAAATACTGAAGGCCTGGATAGAATGGATGAGGGAAATATGTTTCCAGTAGTGGGAGTCTATAAGATCAGAGGTCACAGCCTCACAATAAAAATTTAGAGTACATACATGGCATCACATATAACCCTGAGATTCTTGTCCTTGTGGGGAAGGCAGCATTTCTATTCATTGGTAGTGCAAAAAAAATTATTCTCAGGAAAAGATACATATACAAAAGCGAGAAATGTAAATAAAGAAAAAATGAAAACCAATTGTGATACAGACAAAAAAAAATCAGTAGTATATGTCAGAAATAAAACTTCTCACACATGAGTCTCTTTAAAACTGATGACACGACAAGCTTTATTTACAAGTCTGCAGAGTTGGACTCAACTGGTTTCTCACCAGTTAAGCCCCGATACATACAGTGCATTGATTTTTATACCCTTATTGTTTGCCCTTCCCCTTCTTATTAATACTATTTTAATTGGTTAGTATTACAAAAGCATTCTAAGTATAACTGCATTTTTAATTATCACGTTCGTTACATACGCTGTGAACTCTACATACACTAAATTCTGTTTCTCACCCTTCTTATCAATCCTTTGTCTCCTGCATGTCTCTCACTATGACCATGAAAAGATAGGTTTAAAAAAACATATTCAGCAGATCCTTTTGTCCTTGACTGCTAGTAAACTCCCTGTCCGTTCTGGCTTCCCTGTTTATGATTAATCATCACATTTTAACTTAAGTCATTTTAACCTAAATTCTCTATATCACAATCCACCCCTTTCTCTCTTTAAAATGTGTTGAATATATATATAGATATGAATGGGGATTTTAACCTAGGGAAGAGAAACGTTTTATGATACATTAATCTCACGCTGAAATAAAAGTCTTACAGGGTCTCCCATTCCCCCTGGTTGCATAGCTTGTTGGACCATGGAAATCACCAGGCTGCGTAGACAGGGAATAATACAGGGCAAAATAAGTAGGAGGAATAAAATACCTCCGATGACCCACAAGAAGGTACGCCACCAGGTTCCTCCAAACCTTTTGTCCATCCAATTTAATTGTGGGAAAGGATGCCAGGTTTGAACCGGTACATGGGACAATGTACGAATATTATCAGCGATTTTTCGAATGGCTTTGCCATTATCATCAATCTGTAAGCAGCAGTTAGTCAAATTAAGCTTTCCACATACACCTCCTTCCGTGGCTAGGAGATAGTCTAGGGCCAGACGGTTCTGATATATAGCAGAGCGCATTTGACCTTGCTGGGATGCAAGTAATTGCAGGGCTAGAGCTGTTTGATTTGTAACAATTTCAAGGACTGCTTGTAAGCGAATTATGCGATTTAACATATATATAGGAGTACGATAACCCCAGGATCCATCTTGAGCCCATGTAGCGGGACCATAATATTGAATTATGCGTTCTGGAGGCCAATCATCTCCCCATTGTCCCAAATGTATCGTGGTAGAGCGGGGTTGACGGTGTAATGTATCAAAAACCTTCACGCCTAATTTATGACCGTGATCGTGGGGTAGGAGGAAAAATTCTGGGCGGATTATTCCTAGGAAACAAGTTCCACTCCACTGTGAGGGAAGACGAGTATAAGCTTTATTACCACATACCCAGAATAATCCATTTGGGGAAACTCCATACCCCCTTTCCCAAACTCTTTTAAGAACGGGATTTGATTGGTATGGTCCTGTGATGGTGGAAGTGGTACAATTCCAAAACTGAATACTGCTATTAGACAGGGGTAGGCAATTAGTTTTAAAAACAGTGGATAAGAACCAAGTCTGGGGTTTAGGAAACCAAGTGAAAATACCAGGCGAAATGCGAATCCATACAGCCTTGCAGGGACTTTCTCCTACTGGGTATTTGCCGGCTCGTGAGAGACAATAAAAACCAGAGGGGACGTTAGAGAGAGACCAAGTTTCTCTTGATCTCGTTCGGTTAGTTGTCCAAATTCGGGAAATCATGGTCAATGAATTGAGGGGCTCCCCCCACCAAGGCCATTGCTCTGACATCCGTGGACCCCCGCAGACCCAACAATTGGTTACATTAAAAGTTCCTGCAATTTTAGTTGCCAGATCTACAAAAAGGTTATCTCCCCCAACTGCATTACCGAAACTTACATGATTATTTGGATGGACTCGAACTAAGTCCGGCTGTCTTAAAGGGACAGGCATTTTCGAGTGTGGAGTGTAACTTTTCATTGGAACAGTACGCTGGTGTATGCAAAACCAGAGTCCATCAGGGCATGGTGGGCTTGAGTCACCCTTCCAACCGTTAAGAGGGAAAGGAGTGGTATTAGGAATCTGTATATAATGACCCATATTATTTCCTTCTTTTTCCACACAAGGGGTATATGGATGTTGGGTGGTATTTTCTGCCCAGCATTTCTCAGGAACTGAGGTATGGGAAATGAAATTACCTTCCTTTCTTCCCCAAATGTGGTCCTGAAACAGGACCACTGTGTCTCTGCATTTCTTACATTTCACACCTGATAAAGACATAGGCAAACTAAGAAAAATCAAAGAACATAACAATAACATTGTGAATTAAGTCTTTTTTCGAAATCGTAAGGTAAGAGGTTTTTCTCCAGGAACACAAGTCCAATCTGAGTTCGTATCAGGGTCCTGAGGCGCCTCTACAGGTCCCTTAAATCTGGATGCGTGTGTCCACCCCTTCTCTCTTGTTCGTGCTGCAGCCTCTGTAGTTAAGAGAACTTGGTATGGACCTTCCCACTGGGGCTGGAGTTTTTCAGTCTTCCAGGTCTTGATGAGAATCCAGTCTCCTGGTTCCACTTTGTGTAAAGAAAAGTCTAAAGGCGGTGTTTGTGCTAATAGTCCTCTCTTTCGTAAATCTGCAAGAGAGCGTGACAGTGCCTGTAAATAGTTCCTAACAAATATATCCCCTTCCCCCAAGGTGGGACACCCTTCAACTGTACTCCAGAAGGGAAGCCCAAACATCATTTCATAAGGGGACAGCCCTACATCTTTTCGTGGGGCAGTACGAATTCTCAATAAAGCCAGGGGCAGACACTTTATCCAAGGCATTTTAGTTTCCACCATTAACTTTGTCAATTGCATTTTTAGTGTTCCATTCATACGTTCAACCCTCCCTGAGCTTTGTGGATGCCAAGGGGTATGTAATTTCCAAGAGACCTGTAATGCATTACAAATCAATTGCTGGATTTTTGAAGAAAAATGTGGACCCCTGTCTGAGTCTATAGAATCCATTATACCATATCTGGGGATTATCTGCTCTAGGAGGAGGCGAGCTACTGTAGAGGCTGTAGTATTTATTGTTGGGAAGGCTTCCACCCATCGGGTAAAGTGATCTATTATCACCAACAGATATTTCCATCTTTGGACTTGAGGTAACTCTGTGAAGTCGATCTGGATACGTTGAAAAGGGCGTATGGCTAATGGTTGACCTCCCATGGTCCCTGTCCTCATTACCTTCTTATTAATTTTTGTGCATAGGTAACAATTTTGCACCTCCTGTTGGGCCAAGGTGTAGATTCCCTTACACACATATTCTCGAAGCACTGTGTCACATAAGGCTTGGGTGCCCCAGTGGCACTGATGATGCAGGTGTTTTAAAATATTGCGAGTTATTTCTTTATTTAGAACCATTCTTCCATCTGGTGTCTTCCATGTTCCATCAGGCAACTGGCTTGCGCCCAGCTGATCCATGTCCTTTTCTTCCTTAGCAGTGAAAATGGGAGCTTTCTTTATGCCTTGCCTTATTGGGATTAAGGTCAGCAAACGGACTTCTTGTTGCATGGCTGCTCTTTTGGCTTCTTCATCAGCCAGTCTGTTTCCAATTGCTGTCGGGTTATCTCCCCTCTGATGGCTTGGTATGTAGACCACTGCTATTTCCTGGGGTAATGTCAAGGCTTCTAAAGTCAGAGTAATCATCTGTTCGTGTGCCAATTCCTTTCCTCTTGATGTAATTAGACCACGCTCCTTCCAGATCTTACCAAAGGTATGCACTACCCCGTATGCGTATTTGGAATCTGTGTAAATCGTTCCAATTTTCTTTGCCAGTATTCTGAGGGCTCTCTGCAAGGCATATAGTTCACAGGATTGTGCTGACCAGCTTCCGGGTAGTCTCGTGGATTCTACTACTTTCCAAGTATTTCCTTCTATTATAGCATACCCATTTTTTCTCATTCCGTCAACACATCTGGCGGAGCCGTCAATGTAGAATTCATATCCTTCTCCCAGCGGAGTATCGCAAAGGTCTTCTCGGGACTTGGTCTGAAGATCTGTCAACTCGACACAGTCGTGCTCCACCTCTCTCTCTGTTTCACTGCCGTATAAAAACTGAGCTGGGTTGCAGCTATTAATCTTTGCAAACTGTAAATCTTCTCCAACCATTAAAATGGTTTCATACTTTAATATGCGAGAATCAGTCAGCCATCGATGGGCAGTTTGTGTTAATAAAACACTCACAGAATGGGAGGTGTACACAGTCATCTTTCCTCCAAAAGTAAGTTTACGTGCTTCCTCTACCAACAGAGCAGCAGCCGCTACTCCCTGGATACACGTCGGCCATCCGCGAGACACTGGGTCCATCATTTTGGAAAGGAAAGCCACTGGGTGTCGCTGACCGCCTTTTTCCTGTGTTAAAACTCCCACAGCTGTTCCTTGGTTATGAGTGACAAATAGCTGGAAGGGCTGTTTTAAAGAGGGCAGAGTGAGTACTGGGGCTCGTGTCAGGCGATGCTTCAAGTCCTCGAACCATCCCTCCTCCTCCTGGGTCCATTTCAATGGATATTCATTTTCATTTGTCAGTTTTTCATACATAAACTTCACCAAAGCTGAGTAGTCCTCTATCCATAACCTACAGTAACCTAAGAGTCCCAGGAATTGTCTTATTTCTTTCTTATTACGGGGTAACGGCATTCTAGTGATTCCCGCAATCCGTTCAGGGGTAATCCGTTTCTGTCCTTTACTTATCTGGTGTCCCAGATATATCACAGTTCTCTCAACAAACTGTAACTTGTTCCTGGACACCCGTAGACCCTTTTTCCCCAGATAATTCAAGAGTCTAATGGTATCTCCCCTCATTTCTTGTTCCTTGGGTCCTGATAATAGTAAATCGTCCACATACTGCATTAGTTGGGAATCATCAGATTGTGGATAGTCCACCAGGATTTGTTCTAGCATTTGTCCAAACAGGTTTGGAGATTCAGTGAACCCTTGGGGCAATACAGTCCACTGAAACTGTCTCCGTCTACCTGTCCATGGATTTTCCCATTCAAACGCAAACATATCTCTACTTTCCTCTTCTAATGGACACGTCCAGAAGGCATCCTTCAAGTCGATAACACTAAACCACTCATGGTCTGGGGGAATCCGACTCATAATAGTATAGGGATTAGGCACCACTGGGTGGCGGGTCTGAACAATAGCATTCAAACTTCTTAGATCCTGAACTAGGCGATAGGATCCATCTGACTTTTTCACTGGGAGTATAGGGGTGTTATAAGGTGACATGCATTCTTCTAATAGTCCGTCTCGTATTAAAGTCTCAATTACCGGCTGTAGCCCTTTTCTCCCTTCCAAAGAAATAGGATACTGACGTTTCCTTACCGGCTGATGACCTGGTATTAATGTGACATGTAAAGGTGGGATGTCCAGACCTCCTCGATTTCCCTCCTTATACCAGACTCTCTCGTCAATCTGCCGTTCATCCTCTTCCTTTAAAGCGCAGAGGTGGACTCGCACTTCTCCGTCCACAGGGAGAGCACCCAAACCTAGGAGAGCCTGTAAGTCCCTTCCTAGGAGGTTAAATCCAGCCGACGGTAATAACAAGAGGTCTTGTACCCCTTCTCTTTCTTCCAGTTTCACTGTTACTTGGGGAATTATTGATACCATTCTGGGAGCCCCTTCTATCCCAGAAATTGTCAAATTACTTTTTACAGGCTCAGTTCCAATTGGCACAGTTATTACACTACTTCGTTCCGCTCCTGTGTCCACCATAAACACCACCTCTTCTCCCTTGGGACCAATTTTTAGTTTTACCAGGGGTTCCCTCTTATATTTGGTCCCTAACATTTGGAACCCCTGACACCCCTAATCTTCTTCCATAAGTTCGAGGGCACGCAATTCCCTCTTGTATCGGGGGCATTCCCTCTTAAAGTGTCCTTCCTCATTGCAGTAATAACACTTAACGAACCTCCGGGGTCTTCCCTCTCTTGGATATCTTGGATTGTTTAGAGGAAGGTTTTGTTTTCTTTCCCCTCTGGATTCAGCATTCATCTGTCGGATAGTCTGTACCATAACCTTTGTCGCCCTCTTTTGATCTTCTTCTTCTCTCTGCACATATACTTTTTGTGCCTTTTTTAACAGGTCACTTAGGGGTTTTTCGCTCCAGTCCTCCTCCTTTTCTAGTTTCTTTCTAATGTCCTGCCATGATTTGGAAACAAATTCAATTCGAATAAGCTGTTCACCCATTGGTGTACTAGGGTCCACGCCAGCATACTGTTGGACATTCTTTCTCACCCTCTCCAAAAAATCAGTAGGGGACTCGTCTTTTCCCTGGTGGTTCCCAAATGCCTTGGTAAAATTGTGACCCTTTGGCACAGCCTCCCGTATCCCTTTAATTGTCCACTCTCTATATTGTCTCATACTTGCCAATCCCTCGGGTGTTCGTTTGTCCCACCTGGGTTCATTTAAGGGATATTTTTGTTCATGGGGTCTAGGGTCCCCAGGTTGTTCATATTCCCACATGAGGAGGGCAGCCCGTCGAATCATCTGCCTCTCCTGGGGTGAGAATAATGTTCCCATTATTGCCTGCATCTCTTCCCACGTATATGTGTTTGGTCCCAGGAATTGGTCAAGCTGTTCAGCCAGTCCTATAGGATCTTCTAATAACTTTTTTATTTCTTTCTTAAATCCCCGCACCTCTGTACTAGTTAGGGGAACATTCACATATCCCGTTCCCCCTCCCGGTCCTCCCATAGGAACTTCTCTTAGGGGATTTAGGCTTATTGAAAACTTTGATGGTCCTGGACCAGTCTGGGATCTTGTCCAGGGTCGGTTTACCGGTGGAAGTTTAGGGTCCGACTCCCTTAATTCATTCTTTTTTTCCCGGCCCCTTTCGGGGCAATCAGATTCATCACCTTTCCCCTCCGGTAATAAGCTTTCCTCGGGCGCAGTAGGCACCGGGGGAATATAAGGAGGGGGAAGGTTGTCCAGAGGTTCCCATTTCTTTTCTCCCGCTACCCTCAATTTAAAACATTCTGTTAAGGATCCTGGCCAGGGAACCCAACAAAATGCATACGCTGACTCTTCTTGATTCACCTTTTGTCTCGAATTTACATATATGTTTAATGCTTGTCTAACCCAATCCTCATCAGATCCAAATTTCGGCCACCAGACCGAGGAACCTTTAATAGGTTGTTTTGACCAAAGGAGACAATATTGGACCATCTTTTTCTTGTTTTTGTCCCGATATCTTTTACTATCCCAATTTTCAAACATTCTCCCCAAAGGGCTGTCAAGGGGTACTCCCAGGAATTGTCCTGAATTTTCAGACGAGCCCTTAGATTTTGATCCTCCCATTTTCCCACCTAGATCTGTTTATCGTTGCTGAGGACCCTTTCGTTCTGGACCCTACTCCCTTCTTCTCAGACGCCTCGTCGGAGGTACTGTCCCTCCTTCGGTTACCGCTGAGGTTTTCCTGGGGTTGACCCCTCTCTTCTCGGCACTTCGTCGGAGGTGCTGTCCCTCCTTCGGTTACCGCCGAGGTTTCCCTGGGGTCTATCCTAGAGTCCCGCGACAGGGTCCTCACGCTACGACAAAAGATCTATACCTGATCTATTACGTTAGGTTTTTATCCAAACAGGTGTATCCCATTACACCTGTTACCCAATCCCCACACCACAATCGTAAGTCGTCACTTACCGGTGTCTTCCCGGGGATTGAACCGTCACCCTTCTCCTCTCCGTCTTGTCGTGTCACCTTGTCCGGATACCACTCGCTCAAGCCGCCCGAAGCGATGAGCAAGGGACTAGGAGCCGCTGAACTCAGCGGGGTGCACCGCCTCCGATGTCCCTCTTCTCGCCTCCCCTCACGGCTGGAGTGTAGATCCCGGACGAGCCCCCATTTGTCAGAAATAAAACTTCTCACACATGAGTCTCTTTAAAACTGATGACACGACAAGCTTTATTTACAAGTCTGCAGAGTTGGACTCAACTGGTTTCTCACCAGTTAAGCCCCGATACATACAGTGCATTGATTTTTATACCCTTATTGTTTGCCCTTCCCCTTCTTATTAATACTATTTTAATTGGTTAGTATTACAAAAGCATTCTAAGTATAACTGCATTTTTAATTATCACGTTCGTTACGTACGCTGTGAACTCTACATACACTAAATTCTGTTTCTCACCCTTCTTATCAATCCTTTGTCTCCTGCATGTCTCTCACTATGACCATGAAAAGATAGGTTTAAAAAAACATATTCAGCAGATCCTTTTGTCCTTGACTGCTAGTAAACTCCCTGTCCGTTCTGGCTTCCCTGTTTATGATTAATCATCACATTTTAACTTAAGTCATTTTAACCTAAATTCTCTATATAACAGTATACGTAAAGAGACCTTAAATGAGTCTCTGATTGAATTGGTTGTTTAGAAGTCCGAAGGAGTGATAGCAACTGATCCTGAACCTGGTGGTACGAATTCTGTCGGACCGATACCTCTTTCCTCATGGCAGCAGTGGGAACAGAGCGTGTCTTGGATGGTGTGAATCCTTGATGACTGCTGCTGCTTTCCAGTGGCAGCCTTCATGTAGATTTCTAGATGGTGGGGAGAGTTTTGCCTGTGATGTATTGGGCTGTGTTCACAACCTTTTGCAGGACTTTCTACTCAGAGGTATTGGTGCCCCTATACCAGGCCATGATGCAGCTGGTCACTTTCCACTACATATCTGTAGAAGTTTGCCAAGGTCTCCGAAGTCATACCAAACCTCTGCCAACTCCTGATGAAGTAGAGGCGCTGACGTGCCTTTTTTATGATGGACATGAGTAGGTTAGGTCCAGGAAAGGTCCTCCGAGATAGTGACTCCCAGGAATTTAAATTTGCTCACTCTCTCCACCCCTGAACTCTTATCCCCAATAATCGCTAGATTGTAGACTTCTGGTTTTTTTCCCTTCCTAAAGTCCACAATCAGCATTGATGACATTGAGTGCCAGGTTGTTGTTAATACAGCATTCATCCAAGTTTTCAATCAGTCTTCTGTATTCTGACTTATTGTCCCTTTTTATACAACCTATTATTGTAGTATTGTCAGCAAATTTGTAGATGGTGTTGTTGTCATTCCAAGCCACTCAGTCATAGCTGTAAAGCGAGTTGAGCCGGGGCTAAGTACTTAGTCCTGTGGCACTCCAGTACTGATGAAGATTGTGGAGGAGATGTTCTTGCCAATCTGTACAGATTGGAGTCTGGAGGGGAGGAACCTGAGAATCAAATTACACAATGGGGCATTGAGGCCCAGATTTTGGAGTTTGCTGATTAGTTAGAAGGCTGTCATTTTAGAAAAAAGATGAGGAGGACTTTCTTTAGCCAGAGGAAGGTGAATTTGTTAGATTTTTTTGCTACATATAGTTATGGAGGCCAAGCTATTGGGTAGATTTAAAGCAGAGGTTGATGGGTTCTTGCTTAGAGAGGTTGTCAAAGGTTATGGGTAGAATGGGGTTAAGAGGGAAAATAAATCAGCCATGATTCAAATGGCAGAGCTGACTCAATGGGTTGAATGGCCTAATTCTGCTCCTACATCTTATGGTCTTGTGTTAGGTCACACATGCTATAAATACTGAGAAAACGTTTTGATAAAGGCAGCATTGTTAGCGTAGCTGTTAATGAAACACTGTTATAGCACCAGCATCCAGGGTTTGAATACAGTGCTGTCTAAAGAGTGAGTACATTCTCCCCATGTCTGCATGGGTTTCCTCCCGGTACAGTGGCTTCATCCTTACCATTCAAAATGTACAGTGGTTGTAGATCGATTGGGTATAATTGGGCGGCACGGGCTCATGGACTGAAAGGGCCTGAAAATGCTGTATACCTCAATTTAAAAAACAGTAATTTGTTCATACTGACTAGTTTGTGTAATTCTGGGTTCTCGAATTTTCAAAAAAACAAACAATTTAGTTATTGAAATGGCTTTAGAGTAGGGTTGATTCAAAAAGATATGCCAATTTATACTGTTGTAATTAGTGTATCATACATACCTGGGTAGCTGCAGCACGTAAGAATTTGGGTGCATCTGGACATTGAACTTAAGGGTGTGACAATAAACTGTCATCATCATCTACATTATCTTTAAAAAATCTTGAAGAAATGATAAATGAGGAAAGACTGCCAATTGTCGTTTGGGGAAAAGAAAGAGCATTGGTAGGCAAAAGTTTCCAATCAAGCTAGGTTTGGAAAATTAGATTGAAAGAAGCTTTTATAATATGTCTGGAATACCAAAAGTATGGAAAATAAGGCCAAATGCTTCCAAATTCAAGTATGGGAATTTGAATGGCTTCATGAGAATCTAGGCAGATGATTATGAATCTGTATAATTGCACAATAGAGTGGGAAGTGCAGATATGGTGAGGTCATCTACTTAGCAGTGAAAACAATGGATACAATTCATTCTATGTTGTGTGAAACTAGGAGCATAGGTTTGAAAAGATTTAGGGCTTCATTAAAATATCGTGCAAACAAACCAGTCACCTAAAAATGTCAACAAGGTGAATGGATGCCAACATTTACAACTAAGGATTATGAAACTGGGGAAGCCTTTTGCTGCAACAACAGGCAGTCTGTCCTGGTTGGAGCATTTAAGAATATTATAAACACTCCTGGAAAACACAATACACAGGAAAAATTGTTAGCCAAATAAAGAGTGCTTGCCAAAATTTGCTAACCCTTTTCACACTCCAAGGATTAGTACACGAGTTGAAATTTCATAAACATATATATTATTGGCAGTTAAAGAGGAATTTAAAAGGATTTTTTTTCAACTCTGAAAGGAAAGTTGATGCCAAAAATGCTTCATTCATTTATTAATTCAGACATTTATTCCAATTATTCTACTTATAGTTTTAAATTTGAGATTGATAGAATTTTTGATAATACATATGGAGTCAGGCACATCAATGAAGTTCCAGCATGTACAATTTCCATTGAATATGGGCATAGGCAGGTGGACCTTTATGGCCAATTTCCATTCCTATCTTCATATAAGTGAGCCAGAGACCAAAGGCTTTGAAATGATCTCCACGGCAAGTCTCTTGTGAAGTACATTCTCATTTGTATTGTCTCAGAACTTTGCTTCAGTAAGACAATTACACCAATCAGAGAAGCTTACTGTTCATCTTTTAACCCTCTCATTTGTTCATTTAGAAAAACTTTGGTTCATATTCTATTATTGAAATATATTACTGATAAATTAACTAAATGAAGTGATCTCTTCTAATTGTAATGAAAAAAGAGAAGAAAAAACAAAGAAAAAAGAAGAGAAAAAAGAAATCCCCCCCATACTAAATCCTACTCCTCCCACTATACACTGTCACCAACAAACAGTAACCAAGGAATCGAGTTTTGGCCTCTGGAACATGGACAAGTAGACTTCAGAGCCCTCAAGCCTTTGTAATCAAGTTATGATAATAATCTATAAATGGGCCTCATATCTTGTCAAATTCAATCATAATTTTTAAAATATTATATCTAATTTTCTCCAAACTCAAGCAGGACATAATATCCTGTATCCATTGCATATGAGTAGGTGGTAAACTATCTTCCATTTAATCAAAATTGCTCATCTGGCTATCAATGAGGTAAAAGCTACAATTCTTTTTTGAATTAGATTCAAGGAAATATTTTCCTGTTGAGAATAACCAAAGAAAGCAAATACAAGGGCAAGGATCCAATTTAATCATGAAAATCTCTGATGGTGATTTGGAAACATTTTTCCCAAAAATCTTTCAGTTTTGGAAAATCCCAAAACATGGATCAGAGATGCCTCATCAATTCTTCATCTGTCACATAATGGATCAATGTCAGAATAAAAATAAGATAGTTTAACTTTAGACAAATGTATTCTATATACGACTTTGAATTGCAATAAACAATTTTGTGAACAAAATGAGGTATTCTTAATCAGATGAAGTGTAATATTCTTATTGTCATCTGAAATTGTTCAGATCTCTTTCCCATTCATTACTGTTCATCTTTTAAACCCCCTTGTGTGTGGTTCTTTATGTTCTATGCTAAAGCAGGAAAGGGCTTTGGCAAATACTAGAGCGCATCGGATGTCCCCCAAAGTTCCTCAACATGATTATCCAACTGCACGAAAACCAACAAGGTCAGGTCAGATACAGCAATGAGTTCTCTGAACCCTTCTCCATTAACAATGGCGTGAAGCAAGGCTGCGTTCTCGCACCAACCCTCTTTTCAATCTTCTTCAGCATGATGCTGAACCAAGCCATGAAAGACCCCAACAATGAAGATGCTGTTTACATCCGGTACCGCATGGATGGCAGTCTCTTCAATCTGAGGCGCCTGCAAGCTCACACCAAGACACAAGAGAAACTTGTCCGTGAACTACTCTTTGCAGACGATGCCGCTTTAGTTGCCCATTCAGAGCCAGCTCTTCAGCGCTTGACGTCCTGCTTTGCGGAAACTGCCAAAATGTTTGGCCTGGAAGTCAGCCTGAAGAAAACTGAGGTCCTCCATCAGCCAGCTCCCCACCATGACTACCAGCCCCCCCACATCTCCATCGGGCACACAAAACTCAAAACGGTCAACCAGTTTACCTATCTCGGCTGCACCATTTCATCAGATGCAAGGATCGACAACGAGATAGACAACAGACTCGCCAAGGCAAATAGCGCCTTTGGAAGACTACACAAAAGAGTCTGGAAAAACAACCAACTGAAAAACCTCACAAAGATAAGCATATACAGAGCCGTTGTCATACCCACACTCCTGTTCGGCTCCGAATCATGGGTCCTCTACCGGCATCACCTACGGCTCCTAGAACGCTTCCACCAGCGTTGTCTCCGCTCCATCCTCAACATTCATTGGAGCCCTTTCATCCCTAACGTCGAAGTACTCGAGATGGCAGAGGTCGACAGCATCGAGTCCACGCTGCTGAAGATCCAGCTGCGCTGGGTGGGTCACGTCTCCAGAATGGAGGACCATCGCCTTCCTAAGATCGTGTTATATGGCGAGCTCTCCACTAGCCACCGTGACAGAGGTGCACCAAAGAAAAGGTACAAGGACTGCCTAAAGAAATCTCTTGGTGCCTGCCACATTGACCACCGCCAGTGGGCTGATATCGCCTCAAACCGTCCATCTTGGCGCCTCACAGTTTGGCGGGCAGCAACCTCCTTTGAAGAAGACCGCAGAGCCCACCTCACTGACAAAAGGCAAAGGAGGAAAAACCCAACACCCAACCAACCAATTTTCCCTTGCAACTGCTGCAACCGTGCCTGCCTGTCCCGCATCAGACTTGTCAGCCACAAACGAGCCTGCAGCTGACGTGGACTTTTACCCCCTCCGTAAATCTTCGTCCGCGAAGCCAAGCCAAAGAAGAATGCTAAATGTAATCATGATTAATTCTTGTATGAGCATTTCAGCAGAACAAATTCTGCCAGTCCTGCAAAAGCTGGGAAGAGAGATAATGGACACTTTGGCTTTAATCTTCACAATCCTCACAATCTTAGTATATTCCATTACAATGAGGAGATTTTTAAAAAAGTAATCCCAATCGTCACGATAAGCAGGGAGAGAGTAAACAGCCTCACATTAGCAGAGGAATAAGTTAAAACTTAACATTATAAATGTTAGCTTCTAAAACAATGGGGTATTTGAAAGAAACATGTATATCACATTGCATTTGTAGGCCATGTCAGGCAAGGAGTAAATCAGTGTTTCCCAACCTTTTTCTTTCCACTCACATACCACTTTAAGTATTCCTTATGCTATAGGTGCTCTGTGATTAGTAAGGGATTGCTTAAGGTGGTATGTGGGTGGAAATAAAAAGTTTGAAAACCACTGTTTTAATCGTACCTAATTGACTCATTATGCACAGTTTTATAATTCCAAAGAAAATAATTTTAAAATGATAATTTTTCTTAAACAAAATATTTCAGTAACAATTGGGTCTAAAGCAGTGGTTCTCACTCACATTCCACCTTAAGTAATCCCTTACTAATTACTGAGCACCGGTGGCATAGGGATTACTTAGAGTGGTATGTGAGTGGAAAAAAAAGGTTGAGGACCACTGGAATAAATGGATTCAGTGAATTTTTCAAGTCAAGTTTATTGTCATCTGATTATACAAATGCAACCCAGCCGAGCAGTGTTCTCCAGTCCTCAGTGCAAAACCCATAGACACATAGGTATACATAACATTTGCCTTTTCATAAACCATGCAGTAGGATGCTACAGGAAATTTTAAGAGATTTTGGTATTCATGTAATCATACACTATAGTTGTTTAATAAACTGATTATCAGTTCAATAGACAGATTGGTAGGACAGCCATTTTTTTTTTAACCTTGATAAAATAAGCCTGTACCTCAATGCAGACAATTATATTTAGATATACAGCACAGTAACAGGCCAATTAGGCCTACATGTCCGTCCTACACCCCTGGTATGTTTTGAATGGTGGGAGGAAACTGGAGCCCCGCAGGGAAAACCCATGCAGACACAGGGAGAATGTCCAAACTTCTTACAGACAGTGTGGGATTTGAACTCTGGTCCCAGTCGCTGGCACTGAAAAGGCATTGCGCTAACTCTGTGTTATCTCCACCCCTCCTGTACTCAGCAACTTATTTCATGTTTGTTTTCTCTTTTTTCCAGTCCTGCTCAAAGGTTTTCAAAGTTCAAGTCAAATTTATTATCAGTCATCACATTGCATTCATTTTTTTTCCTGTGGGCCTGTGGCGAAGAAGGGAAGGGAGGAGAAGAGGTGAGCTGTAGTGATAGGGGATTCAGTGGTTAGGGGGATAGATAAGAGAGACTATGAAAGTGATTGTGTATCCTGGGTGGTATGTTGCCTACCTGGTGCCAGGGTCTGTGATATCTCTGATTGAGTTAATAGCATTCTCAGGAGGGAGGGTGAGCAGCCAGATGTCGTGGTCCATATAAGAACCAATGACGTGGGTAAGAAGGGTGAGGAAATCCTGCACGGAGAGTTCAGGGAGTTAGGCACTAGGTTGAAGGCTTGTGATCTCAGGATTGCTACCCATGATACATTGCTAGCGAGTTTAGAAATAGGAGGATCATGCAGCTTAACATATGGCTAAAGACATGGCGTAGAGGGAGGGCTTCAGGTTTCTAAATCATTGGGCTCCCTTCCAGAGAAGATGGGACCTGTTCTGATGGGATGGTTTGCACCTCAACTGGAAGTGGACTAATGTCCTTGCTGGAAGGTTTGCTAGTGCTGTTCCGGTGCGTTTAAGATAGATTTACCGTGGATAAGAACCAGAGTACCAGAGGAGATGGAGGAGTGGAGGAGGAAAAAGATGATGTGAAAATTGCATGCACTGTTAGAAGTCAATGGATTGTACGTGGTGGAAGTGTTCTCAGGTGCATCTATTTCAATGCAAGGAGGATTGTAGGAAAGGCAGATGAGCTGAGAGTGTAGATTGGCACGTGGAATTATGAGGTAGGGTTGTGGACCCGTTTAAAATTCCTGTGCCAACCTTTTCACTCCGCAGGTTCACGGGAATGTTCCAGGAAAATTTCTGGGAAATCTCCATTTTACAATGGGGTGTGAAAAGGTTTTGGAGCCAGTGAGGGCTACATCATAAGGTTCCTTACCTGCTTCATCTGCACCCATGTAGATATAGAGTTGGCTATGAGGCATCATATAATGGAGTGCATTTGAGGACAATGGTTGAGGTTTGTCTCCCATCAGCAACACCTCTCTGGTTACATATGGTTGCAGTTAACTGAATGTTGGATAAGGTCTGAATTGGATGAGATCTATCTTGAATTGCTATGGGAAACAAGAGAGAAGATAGCTGGAGCATTGCTAAAGATCTTCCTTTATTTAAGATTCCTTTATTGTCACGTAATAGCACATAATATGTAATATTACATGAAACTGCCTTCTGCCTGCCATGAGGCAGACAAAAAGTTGCCATTAGGTTTGCCCGATGCACCTTACAGTAAGAGAGAAAGAGAAGCAAAAGAGAGTCCCTTCAGAGTCGCTGTGTGTCTGTGGATTCCCTTCCAGCACTCCCACAACGTCTGCAGTCACACAGTCATGTTCGATTCATTGTCAACCTGAGCTATAGATCCAAACCTCCTTTAGTGGCCAAGACCACTTCTTTCCCTCAGCACCTAATTGAATCCCAGCTCCAATATCTCATTCCCATGAGACTCTCTCCAGCCAGTGGGTCACTCAGCTGCTGAGCCCCTTGCTGGTCTGGTACCATATTCACTGTCCTGTAGGGTAATCTCCTCTGCTTCTCCTTCTCAACACGAGGTGTTCTCCCCATTCCTGGTGCCCTGCACCAGACCATTACTCCCCAGAATCTGCAACCCCTCGAGGCTTCTGATGAGCACAGGCACTGCCATCTTGGGCACTGACCTTCGTGGTTGCAGGACTTTACTTACAAACACCAGCGCGGATCTCAGCCAGGTCCGGGCTGGGAGTATGACCAGCTAGGCAGCTTGCAATAAATCAATTTTTGCTCACTGAACTCAATCCATCTGGTTGTGTGATCCTTCAGTTAGCAGTGTAGCCGCCGCTACAATTGGAGTTCAGTGAGCAAAAATTGATTTATTGCAAGCTGCCTAGCTGGTCATACTCCCAGCCCGACCTGGCTGAGATCCACACTGGGGGTTCCCGACATCACCGGGGTGTCACGTGGGTCGCCAAGCACGGGCATCTGAGCCCGGTGCGAAACCCCCGACGGCACCATTTTGGCTGGCTGCCCCACCGCATGTGTGACAAAGTTCGCCTTCCTAATGGCGTACCACCACACAGCTCCCCCCAGAACCGGCATCAATGTCCTTTTTTGCCAGGTGGCCTCACTTCTTGGGTTGGGCCACAACTACTGGTTTGGTGAATTCGAGGTGGGCTGGCTTTAAACTGTCCACCATAAACAGTTCCCTCTTACCACTGATGTCCAGTGTGAAAGTGGATCCTGAACATTGGATGACTTTGTATGGCCCTTCGTATGGTCTTTGTAGAGGTGCTGTGGACAGGCCCCATCTGATAAAAATGTACTGTGCGGAGTACAGCTCACTGAGGACGTAAGAGCCCCGTGTGCCATGTCTGGGCGGCATTAAGGGTGTGAAGGAGTCCAGCTGGGCCCAGAGGCAGGGAAGCAGTCTGTGCAGTGATTGCTGGGGGTTGTGAGGTACGTTGATGAACTCACCGGGTAGGGCTAGCGGTGCACCGTAGACCAGTTCAGCTGATGACGCCTGTAGGTCTTCTCTGGGTGTCGAGCAGATGCCCAGGAGCACCAAGGCAGCTCATCCACCCAGTCATGGTCAGTGAGGTGGGCCATAAGTGCTGATTTAAGGTGGCAGTGCAATCGCTCGACTAACCCATTGGCCTGTGGGTGATAGGGTGTGGTGTGACATAGCTCGATCCCCAGCCTGTTGGCAAGCTGTGCCCAGAGCGCAGAGGTGAACTGGGTACCCCAATCACTAATGAGGTGGTTCGGGATGCCGAAATGGGCAACCCAACCGTTCAAAAGCGCTCGGGAGCAGGAGTCCGTGGAGGCATCTGGCATCGGGATCACCTCGGGCCAATGAATGGTGCGGTCTACCACTGTGAAAAGATAATGGTTACTTCGGGAAATGAGTAAGGATCTGACAATATCCACATGTATGTGGCTGAACTGTCCCCAGACGTGTTTGAAATCTTGTACGGGCACTCTGGTGTGCCTGTGTACCTTTGAAAGCTGGTAATGGGTGCAGGTTCTGGCCCAGTCCGCAATCTGCTTATGAAGCTCATGCCAGATGAAACATTCAGTCACCATACGGACTGTGGACCTGATGGAAGGGTGGGAAAGGTCATGGATATGGTGGAAAACTTGCCTGCGCCACTGCTGGGGAACCACTGTGAAGAGTCGGGAGGTCGTGGGACCACAGGCCCATGATGGCAGTCCTGATGGCTCGCGTGTCCTCGTCGGACTTCTGGTCCCAGGCAAGCTAGTTGAAGTCGAGGTCGGGTGTCAGCACGCAAATGGTCGGTCGTGAGAGTGCGTCGGTGATCACGTTGTCTTTCCCTGCCTTGTGCCGAATGTCGGTGGTGCACTCCAACATGAAGGAGAGGTGACGCTGTTGGCAGGCCGACCAGGGATCTCTTGCAATAGCGAGCCCATGAGTGAGGGGTTTGTGGTCGGTAAAAATGGTGAAAGGCCTCCCCACCAAGAAATAGCAGAAATGACGCACCGCCAGGTACATGCCTAGCAAATACTGATCAAAAGCACTATACTTGCGCTCTGGCGGGTGAAGAAGTCGGCTAAAGAATGCCAGTGGTTCCACTGTCCATTCACCTGCTGCTCCAGGACGGCGCCAATGGCAGAGGCAGAGGCATCGACAGAGAGCGCCATATGCAGGTCGGTGTATGGATGGGCGTGCAGGGTAGCCTTCGCCAGGGCATTTTTCATGGCTTCGAATGCCCTACTGGCCTCTGGAGTCCAGGTGAGTGTCTTGTCTTTGGCTGCAATGAGGGCGAAGAGCGGCTGAGTGATGCGTGCAGCACCTGGAATGAAGCAGTTATAGAAATTGACCATACCCATAAACTCCTGTAGCCCCTTGAGGTTGTCCAAGTGTGGGAACTCCCTGATTGCAGCGACGTTCATAGCGGCAGGTGTGGCTCCTTCGGCCATGACGGTATGACCAGGAACTGCATGGACTCTTTCCCAAATTGGCACTTGGCTGGATTGATCGTTAGGCTGGTCGGCCAGTCGGGAGAAGAAGGTGCACAGGTGAGACTTGTGTTGTGCCCGGTCTCTGCTGGCAACAAGGATGTCTTCCAGGTAAATGAATACGAAATTCAAATTCCTGCCCACTGTGTCCATAAGGTGCATGAAAGTCTGGAGCCCGAACGGCATGTTCTTGAGCCCGAACGGCATGTGTAGGAACTCGAACAAGCCGAAGGGGGTGATGATGGCTGTTTTTGTTATGTCCTTGGGGTGTACCAGGATTTGGTGATACCCGTGCACCAGGTCAACCTTGGAGAATACCCTCGCGCCATGCAGGTTGGCCTAAAGTCCTGGATGTGAGGGATCGGGTAATGGTCAGGTACTTTCGCATCGTTAAGCTGTCGATAATCTCCACAGGGGCGCCAACCACCGGAGGCTTTTGGGACCAGGTGGAGTGGTGAGGCCCAAGGACTGAGCGTTGAATGACCCCCAGCTCTTGCAGATGCGAGAACCCTTCCTTCGCTATCTGGATCTTATCCGGAGGGAGCCAGCGTGCCTTGGCATGGACTGGTGGGCTTTGGGTGGGGATGTACTGAAACACCCCATGGCATGGTGAGGCGGCGGAGAACTGCGGCTTGAGGAGGGATGGGAAATCATCCAGGATATGCTTAAACTCGTCCTTGGGCGTGCTGACTGTGGCCCTCTGTGGCTGCTCTGTGCGGGAGGTGTTGAGGCGAATAGATTGGAAGGTACTGGCATCTACCAGTTGCCTACCTCGAATGTTCACCAGGAGTCCATGTACGAGGAGGAAGTCAACACACAGGATGGTGGTTGGAAGGGATGAAATGGTGAACCTCCTCGAGAACTTCTGCTGGCTGATCTGGAAGTGGACGGTCTTGTCTCCATACATTCGGATCTCCGTCGAATTGGCTACACGGGGCCGGTTACTCGATGGCTGTTGCTGGGATGATGCTGATCTGGGGCCTGGTGTCGAAGAGGAAGTGGTCAGCCACTGACTGAATCCTGTAGGTAGAGAAGGCTGTGTTCTTGGCCAGCCGCCGCTGCCATTAACAGTGGCCGGCCTGCTCGTTTCCCTGGAATGAACAGGGCTGATGACACTTCCGAGCCTTGGCTCCCCAGCGCTGGTGGAAGAAGCAGAGGGCTGAAGTGGATGACTTGCTTTTGGCTATGCTCTTTGAGGCCCTTGCAGGGCCCAGGTGTTCCAGCGCATCGCTAGGGAAGGCTTGGCGTGGTCATGCCCATGACTCGCAACCTGCTGGACTGCTGAGCCCTCTGGGAATCGTTCAAGCCATAGCTCCTGAGCCTTTTGAGTGACCTTCTTAGGGTCAACGAAGCTCTCCTGGGACAGTAACGACTGGATGTCTTCAGGCAGATGGTTGAGAAAGATGCGCTCGAAAAGTGGGCAGTTGTTGTGATCGTCCATGTGCACGAGCATCTTGTCCATCAACTCGACTGGAGTTCTGTCCCCCAAAGTGTTGAGGCGCAGCATCTGAGTGGCACGCTTGTGCCTGGAGAGGCCAAGGGAACTGGTGAGCACCTGCTTGATGGTCCCGTACTTATCTTCCACGGGTGGGTACTGAACAAGGTGCAGCACTCGTTTGGCGCTGGCCTGGTCCAGGG
This sequence comes from Narcine bancroftii, assembly GCF_036971445.1. Taxonomy (NCBI): domain Eukaryota; kingdom Metazoa; phylum Chordata; class Chondrichthyes; order Torpediniformes; family Narcinidae; genus Narcine; species Narcine bancroftii. Next base: position 321,827,789 of record NC_091470.1, read on the forward strand.
CGGTGACCACATGGTAAAGCTTGGTCGAATACGATGAAATCTGGTGGAGGTGAATCTGAGCCTCTACATGGCTGATCCAAGTCTCTGGCTTCTGAACCCAGAAGTCAGAAAGCTTGATGGCTATAGCGTTAATCGAAGGGTTGTTCATGTTGGGTTCAAAGACGTTTGAACCTGTTGGGGTCACCAACTGTAGCAGCCGCTACACTGCTAACTGAAGGATCGCACAACCAGACGGGTTGAGTTCAGTGAGCAAAAACTGATTGATTACAGGCTGCCTGGCTGGTCGTACTTCTAGCCTGGACCTGTCTGAGAACTACGCTGGGGGCCCTGATGTCACCGGGGCATCACGTGGGTCGAGGTCGGGAGGAAACCACCGACGGCGCCATTTTGGCTGGGTGCCTCACCGCATGAGTGACATGCTGCCTAATGGCGTACTGCTACAGTATCATATATGGCATGACTGCTTTCATCAAATATAAATGTAAGGATGTTCTATTGCAACTTTACCAATCACTGTTAGAGAGCACTCTATGTGTACAGTTCTGGTCACCACTCGAAAAGAAGGATGCATACCCCATATGCATCTCATTCATCCATATTCAGTGCAGCTGAACAGACAGGCCACCATCATTAGATATTGGCTCTCCACTACTGCGTCTGGCTCCTCCACCTGTTTTGTTCACTTGTTAAATGTGAGTTGCCAGGGACAAACTAAATTATATTCCATACTGGACCCACTGAAGTGTGACAAGCTCAGGAAGGGTTGGTGGTATACCTCTTGAGGCTACCAGTACTATCTTAGAGTTCCACACCTCACGGAGTGTGAGTGAGAAATCTCTTCCTCCTCTGAGAGATACTGAATGACCTGCAGAGTGCCCTGCGATAACGACTCAGAGGTAAAATATTTTGTATCCCCAATATACACATGATAGTTTTTTCAGTGTGGGTGACATGATTTTCTTTTCAACTTTATATAGAATTAAATTAGCCGATGATTGTGAACTATTCACCATCCTATCTCTGGTGATCAAACCCTCTGACATGACGTTTACTTCCAGGGCCCCAGCCACAATGCAGTGGGTTGGAGGGTGACCTCTCGTTTTTGACCTCTCTCTGTTCCTCTGTTCCCTTATCTGTGAGGACAGAAGATAAGTACAAAGAAACAAAAATGTTGACTGAATGCAGAATATTTATTGACGTTGAGGGTAATTATGAGGGAGGCCTTGTTAGTGCAGAAAGACTGGTCATTTTGGGACGGCAGAAGTTCAGAATCAGAAAGCAAAAGGTGTATTTCTAAAGTGCATTAAATGATAAGTGGTGTTTTGGAGGGAATGGTGAATAAGTTGGGGTGATCAGCATATCAGGTTGAACAGGACAATAATTTCTGAATATCTGAAGCACCAACAGCTTGAAATTCAGAAACTTCCAGGTTTTCTGCAGACAAGCAGTGTCCCTGCTCTCAAAGACTCACTACTCAAAACTATAAAAGTTCATAATAATAAATATATAATCTTTGTTTTTAAACCATAATTTCTGGGTTCATCATTAAAATAGCCTTCTAACATGTATGACTTTTTTTTACATTTACTGCAGATATTGATCTCAAAAGTTAATGGAAACTTACCCAAAGGCCCTTTGAAGCCTACGACTCTAAATGTTTCTGAGGGAACCACTGTTCCTTTCATGATATATCAGGTAATTTCAATTAGTATGGTGGAATTATACAAAATATTTAGAAACAGTCACAATTAAATCAGTGAAGTCTTTAGCTCCGTTTTTTTTATATAAAATGTTGCACAGCTAGATGATACGTGTTTCTTTCCTATTTGCATGTTCTACCACCACAAAATACGATCTTACCAACGTTAACAGTGCGACCTGACCAAATAATAGGGTTAGTGAGCAGATGTTCTGTGTCTGGAGACTGAGAATTTGGTCCTTTCAAAAGTTTCTCCAGCTCATGGCCTCTGGAACATAAAGCATAAAGAAGTTAACCAAATTGTGGATATGAGAAAATTGGTTGCCACCAAAGAAATTGAGGACCAAGAAACAAAATATGATTTTTAAAAATATAACTCATTGAAAAATCCAAGAACATCAAACAAACAAGATCATTACTAATACATTGCCTTCATTAACCTTTATCATAAATAAAAGCAGAACATGCAAGAAATGTAGGCAATGGTCACTGATTTATAAGGTCATTCATATTTTGCACAGCTGTTGTTTGATCCGATGAGTTTTCCCAGAAATTTCTGTTAATATTTCATATTTTCAGCACCTGCAGGAGTTAACTTTCGAATAATTTCTTTTTAAAACCTGGGACACCTGTGGTCGAGAGGATGCTTCATTCTTTAATGCCCTTTTCCCTCTAATCCAATACTATCTTGAACTCTGTTGGTTACGGTCAGTCTTCTGTCAGTTTTTTGTTAAATTCTTTAGAGGAATGCACATCATTTGAAAATTATGATTGAAATATTCTTTTTCATTATTTGTGAGCAATCATGTTTGAAAAATTGTTTCTTAAATCTACCTTGACCAAAGCAATTCTTATATCTAGGATTCCTTTGTATAGATTTAATATTGTGATTTTTAGTTAATTAATTTATTCTCAAAATCATTATAAACTTCCATTATATTATGATTGCTTCTCCTGAAGCTCCATTACCACAAAGTTATTAACTAATTTTGATTTGTTGCATATTTTCCAGAATATTTTCCAAGTAATCTGCCCCCTGGCTAGTTTAGAAGGCTGATTTCAAAAATGATCATGAATTTTCTGAACTTGACATTGGTTGAAGGTACAAAACTCTCTTAATTGACAGGCACCACTGAAACAATGGAAAGAATGTTGTTTTTGCTCCATTTTAGTAAACATGAAAACAAACAATAAAAAAATCATAAAGATTTGCTCCATTATTATATTCAATGATGTCTCTAGTAGCCTGGCCACTAAAATCTGTATCTTTATGGATGAGGACAGTATATTGACAGGAAACATGAAGCAAACAATTGTTTCATGAAATTAAACTTCCAAAGTAGCACAATGAGGAATTTATAAGCTTATTCAAGGGAATATTCAGTTAAAGTGATTTTTTTTTACATTCGTCATTTCTACTTCAGATACATGAATAAAATGCCAGTAAAATATGTATTTGTTGTCAGATATTTTGTTTTCTCTTATTGTAGTTTCAACCAATGAACACTGATGTAAAGTCATTTAGAATGACTGGAGAAACCCACAACAGACTGCAGCTTGATGACAGTGGGTGGTTATATCTCAACGCAACTGTTGATCGTGAAGAACAAGCAAACTACACGCTACAGGTAAAATTGAAGAGTTAATTTTTAATTTAGTGAAAGATCAAGTTGATAGGTCCTTTCAGTCCACAAGCCTGTGCCTCCAAGATACACCCACATGACCATTCAACCAACAAACCCTATACATCTTTGGAATGTAGGAGGAAACTGGAGCACCCAGAGGAAACACACACAGGCCCAGGGAAAAAGTACAAACTCCTAACAGACAATGCTAGATTCAAACTTGGGTTTCTGGCACTGCAATATAGTGCTTTTATGATTGAAAATATTACATTTCTTGGGAGTTTGAGAATCAGGGGCATGTTGGGCTCTCCAGAATATCACAAACCTCAACCAATCCATTTTCACCCACCATCATCATCCTCATGCCATTGAGAGTATAGAAAGAATGTTCTGGTCAGATAGAAGTGATTTGATTAAATGGATGGCAGAGGTTTCTGGACAGTGGCATAGTCATAGAGAGATTAGCAACAAGAGAGAGACAAAACTTGTGAGGTAAGAGATTTGGAGTGAGGATGGTGCCCCCCAGAAGACAAAATGTAAGGGCTTTAGGAAGAGCTGGGTAAAGAGATTATGGTAAGGGACTTCCACTGCCAAACTTCATGGGCAGGCCTGATTCGTACAGGTGGTTTCAAGTAATGGTGAAACCAAGCCTCAGAGTTTCTTCTGCATAGGGCATACAGGTGTGGATAAAAATCCAGATATGTGTTGCACATTATTGAATGCCAGCTCTGATGTTATTATCTATGATGCATAAGTGCCTGAAACATAAGGAAGGATGATACGCTTATTGAAAGTTTCAATGACCAAAATTTTCCTTCAGGTTTTATTTAATTACAGAACATTCAAAATTCTCAGAATGTGGACTTAGTTTTTCTAATTTCCAATAGAAAGGGTTGTAATGACAATATTACAGTAATTGGTAATGTAGCAAAGTTTTATAGATTTGTGAGTTTATAGTTATGTTTGAATGAATGGAATTCTAGATTTCTTAAATGGTGGGCAGGCGATTTGAACCAAGTTGTCATTTCTCCAAAACAAATAGTGCAGGATTGGAGGATTTGACTTGGTCTCCCTTTATTTTCCATCATTCCTTTGGTCAACAGAAGAATTTAACTTGGTTAATCATTGCTGTCCTTGGTTCCTTTGTATTTAGATAGAAGGCTTAAATGGAAATCAAGAAGTGGTTGAAGGACCTGTCATGGTGATAATTATAATTCAAGACATCAATGATAATCAACCTATATTCACAGAAAAAGAATATCAAGGAGTTGTTTGGCAAAATTCCAGACCTGGTATGTAATATTTTTAATAATTTAAGCTACAATAAAAGAAAAAATGTTCCCTAACTGTAAATAAAGCTGTTCTGTTGATTGTTGAGCGGTGGAGAGGATGGGATAGGATCAGTGAGTACTTTTTTTTTAAAATGCAAGATTTTAAAAGGAACCTTGGGAAAGTCAACTTGTGCTAAAGGTGTATGAACTCAGAACAATTGAGACTCACAGTAATTTGCATCAGGTTTCAAAAGAGCACCAATGGGTTCCTTTCGGTTTTCTCAGCCCCAGTCCTACCACACCTTCCAATCATACAATTAAATAACATTCTTGCAAGAGATGTCAATGTCAAAAGAATATTACTGTCACTTTTGTATCTTAAGAGGGCCATGCCAGGTGTACTATATGAATTGTGGTGACAGTGTTTTTTTTAATGCTAAATGAGATGTTCCAGGTCATTGAGAATGGCGATGCATATTCAAATTGGAATAGTGTGTTATTTGGGGGAAAAAAGATAGATGATGGTGATTTTACAAATTATTATGTTGTAGCCTTCTTGTTGAAGGAATCTATTGATATAATTCTGCCAAGCTGCTCAGTGCATTTGACAGCCACAAGGCACGAGTGAAAGATGAGATGAATGGAAATAAGAAAAACAAAAGATTGTAGCGGTGGCTACACTGCTAACTGAAGGATCGCACAACCAGACGGGTTGAGTTCAGTGAGCAAAAACTGATTGATTGCAGGCTGCCTGGTTGGTCTTATACTCCCAGCCCGGACCTGGTTGAGAACCGCGCTAAGGGGCCCGATGTCACTGGAGCGTCATGTGGATTGTCAAGCACGGGCTTCTGAGCCCAGTGCCGAGGTCGGAAGGAAATCCCCGATGGCACCATTTTGGCCGGCTGCCTCGCCGCATGCATGACAAGCGAGACCGGTTCGTCTGCCTAATGGTATACCGCCCTCCGCCCCCCAGAACTGGCACCAATGTCCTTTTTTGACGGGCGGGCTTGCTTCTTGGGTTGGGCCACAACTACTGGTTCGGTGGGGGTGGGGTCGAGGTGGGCTGGCTTTAAACTGTCCACTGTAAACAGTTCCCTCTTACCACTGATGTCCAGTGTGACCCTGAACGCTGGATGACTTTGAACGCCCCTTCGTATGGCCTTTGTAGAGGTGCTGTGGACAGGCCATGTCTGATAAAAATGTTCTGTGTGGAATACAGCTCGCCGGGGACGTAAGAGGCCCATGTGCCATGTCTGGGCAGTGGTGGGGGTGTGAGGGAGTCAAACTAGGCCCAGAGGCGGGGATGTAGACTATGCAGTGACTGCTGGGGGTTGTGAGGTGTGTTGATGAACTCACCAGGTAGGACTAGCGGTGCACCGTAGACCAGTTCAGCTGATGATGCCTGTAGGTCTTCTTTGGGTGTCGAGCAGGTGCTCAGGAGCACCCAAGGCAGCTCATCCACCCAGTCATGGCCGGTGAGGTGGGCCATAAGTGCTGAATTAAAGTGGCAGTGCAATCGCTCGACTAACCCATTGGCTTGTGGGTGATAGGCTGTGGTGTGATGTAGCTCGATCCCCAACTTGTTGGTGAGCTATGCCCAGAGTGCAGAGGTGAACTGGGGACCCCGACCACTAGTGAAGTGGTTCGGGACGCCGAAACGGGCAACCAAACCATTCAAAAGCGCTCAGGAGCAGGAGTCCATGGAGGCATCTGAAATTGGGATCACCTCGGGGCAATGAGTGGTGCAGTCTATCACTGTAAAAAGGTAATCGTTACCTCGGAAAATGAGTAAGGATCTGACGATATCCACATGTATGTGTTCAAAATCTTGTACTGGCACTCTGGTGTGCCTGTGTAGCTTTGAAAGCTGGCAATGGGTGCAGGTTCTGGCCCAGTCCACAATCTGCTTCCGAAGCCCATGCCAGATGAAATGTTCAGCCACCATATGAACCATGGACCTGATAGAAGGGTGGGAAAGGTCATGGATATGGTGGAAGACTTGCCTGCACCACTGCTGGGAAACCACTGGTTGTGGGGTACACATAGAGACATCGCACAGGACTGTGCCCTCACCGTGAGGAGTTGGGAGGTTCTGGAACCGCAGGCCCGTGATGGTAGTCCTGAAGGCCCGCGTCTTCTGGTCCAGGGCAAGCTGGTCAAAGTCGAGGCCGGGTGTCAGCATGCAAATGGCCGGTCGTGAGGGTGCGTCAGCGACCACGTTGTCGTTCCCCGCCTTGAGGTGAATGTTGGTGGTGAACTCTGACACGAAGGAGAGGTGACCCTGTTGGTGGGGTGACCAAGGATCTCTTGCCATAGCGAGCCCCTGAGTGAGGGGTTTGTGGTCGGCAAAAATGGTGAAAGGCCTTCACTCCAAGAAATAGCAGAAATGACGCACCGCCAGGTACATGCCCAGCAATTCAAGATTGAAAGCACTATACTTGCACTCTGGTGGGCGAAGAAGTCGGCTAAAGAATTCCACTGTCCATTCACCTGCTGCTCCAGGACAACACCGATGGCTGTGGCAGAGGCATTAACAGAGAGTGCCATAAGCAGGTTGGTGCATGGGTGGAGGTGCAGGGTAGCCTTTGCGAGGACATCTTTTGTGCCTTCAAATGCCCTGCTGGGCCCTGGAGTCCAGGCAAGTGCCTTGTTTTTGGCTGCAATGAGGGCAAAGAGCGGCTGCGTGATGTGCGCAGTGCCTGGAATGAGGCAGTTATAGAAATTGACCATACCCACGAACTCCTGTAGCCCCTTGAGGTTGTCTGGGTGTGGGAACTCCCTGATTGCAGTGAACTTCGTAGCGGCAGGTGTGGCTCCTTCGGCCGTGATGGTATGGTCCAGGAACTCCATGGACTCTTTCCCAAATTGACACTTGGCCGGATTGATCGTTAGGCTGAAGTCGGCCAGTCGGGAGAAAAGGGTGCGCAGGTGAGACTTGTGTTGTGCCTGGTCTCTGCTGGCAACAAAGATGTCATCCAGGTAAATGAATACGAAATTCAAATCCATGCCCACTGTGTCCATAAGGTGCTGGAAGGTCTGGACGGTGTTCTTGAGCCCGAATGACATGTGTAGGAACTTGAACAAGCCGAAGGGGGTGATGATGACCATTGGGTATTTCCTCGGGGTGCACTGGGATTTGGTGATACCCGTGCACCAGGTCGACCTTGGAGAATACCCTCGTGCAATGCAGGTTGGCCGTAAAGTCTTGGATGTGAGGGATCGGATAACGGTCAGGTACTGTCGCGTTGTTAAGCCATCAATAATCTCCGCAGCGGCGCGAGCTGCCTGAAGCTTTTGCGACCAGGTGGAGTGGTGAGGCCCAAGGATTGTCAGAGCATCGAATGACTCCCAGCTCTTGCAGATGCGAGAGCTCTTCCTTTGCTATCTGGAGCTTATCTGGTGGGAGCCGATGTGCCTTGGCGTGGACCGGCGGGCCTTGGGTGGTGATGTAATGAAACACCTCGTGGTGTGGTAAGCGGTGGAGAACTGCGGCTTGAGGAGGGATGGGAACTCATCCAGGATACGCTGAAACTTGTCCTTGGGCATGCTGACCGTGGCCATCTGTGGCTGCTCTGTGCGGGAGGCATTGAGGTGAATGGATTGGAAGGTGTGGGCATCTACCGGTCGTCTACCTCAAATGTCCATCAGGAGTCCGTGGGCGAGGAGGAAGTTGACACCCAGGATGGTGGTTGGAAGGGACGAAATGGTGAACCTCCACGAGAACTTCTGCTGGCCGATCTGGAAGTGAACAGTCTTGTCTCCATATGTTCGGATCTCTGTCGAATTGGCTGCACGGAGGGGAGGTCCTCGAGGCCGGTTCCGGGACTCGATGGCTGTGGCTGGGATGACACTGATCTGGGCCCCGGTGTTGATGAGGAAGTGTCAGCCGCTGACTGAATCCTGCAGGTAGAGAAGGCTGTGTTCTTGGCCAGTCGCTGCAGCCATTAAGAGCGGCCGGCCTGCTCGTTACCCTGGAATGAGCAGGGCTGACAACTCTTCCGAGCTTTGGCTCCCCAACGCTGGTGGAAGAAGCAGAGGCCTGAAGTGGATGACTTGCTTCTGGCTATGCTCTTTGAGGCCCCTGCAGGGGCCAGGTGTTCCACTGCAGCGCTAGAGGAAGGTTTGACATGGTCATGTCCATGACTCGCACCTGTTGGACTGCTGAGTCCTCCGGGAATCATTCGAGCCATAGTTCCTGAGCATTTAGAGCGACCTTCCTAGGATTGATGAAGCTCTCCTGGGACAGTAATGGCCAGATGTCTTCAGGCAGATGGTTGAGGAAGATGCGCTCGAAGAGTGGGCAGTTGGTGTGATCACCCATGAGCGCGAGCATTTAGTTCATCAATTCGATTGGAGTTCTGTCCCCTAAAACATCGAGGCACAGGATCCCAGCGGCACGCTGGCATCTGGAGAGGCCGAGGGAACTGGTAAGCACCCGCTTGATGGTCCTGTACTTATCTTCTGCGGGGTGTGTGCTGAATGAGGTGCAGTACTCGTTTGGCAGTGGCCTGATGCAGGGTGGTGACCACATTGTAAAACTTGGTTGAATCTGATGAAATCTGGAGGAGGTGAAACTGAACCTCTGCGTGGCTGAACCAGGTCTTTGGTTCCTGAACCCAGAAGTCAGGAAGCTTGATGACTATAGCGTTGATCGAAGGGTCATTCACGTTGGGTTCAAAGACGTTTAAATTTGTCGAGGTCACCAATTTTAGCGGCGGCTACACTGCTAACTGAAGGATCGCACAACCAGATGGGTTGAGTTCAGTGAGCAAAAACTGATTTATTGCAGGCTACCTGGCTGGTCTTATACTCCCAGCCCGGACCTGGCTGAGAACCACGCTGGGGGTCCCCGACATCACAGGGGCGTCACGTGGGTTACTAAGCATGGGCTTCTGATCCCGGTGCTGAGGTTGGGAGGAAACCTCCGACGGCGCCAATTTAGCCGGCTTCCCTGCCGCGTACGTGACATGTGGGGCCAATTCACCTGCCTAATGGTGTTCCGTCACAAGATGACAGAAATGTGAATTAAAATCAGAAAATGCTGAAAATAGTCAGCTGGTTAAGCATCATCTGAGAAAAGAAAGACAGGGTTATCATTCCAGAGTGAAGGCCCTTCATTAAATTGTGAATGAGAGAAAACAAATTTATTTTAAGTTGTGGAGAAGATGGCGGAAGCATGAATGGGACAAAGGGACCAGATTAACTGTGATTTTAAGATGCTAATGAATAGTTGAATGTGGACAATTAGAGAGGTAGAAAACACAAAGGGGACATGTAAAAATTGTGAAATCCAGTTCAGAGTGATGGCAGTCATTGGATATTGGGTAACCCACAACAAACTTGGTAATTTCTGATACAAAAAGGAAAAGTTAGTTATCTAAAATTGATGAATTCGACATTGCAAGTTGTCACATAGAAAAAACCATAGAACCATACACACAGGAACAGGTCTGTACACTAAGACTCTATATTGTACATATCCATCTATTCTGTGCATGTGCATATGTCTATCAAGAAACTTTTTAAATGCTACTGTTTTATATATTTCAACCACTATATCTGGCAGTCTGTTCCAGTCACATAACACTTTCTGTGTTTAAAAAAAATCTTTTCCTGCATGTCTCCTTTAAAATTTAACCCCCCCCCCCCCCCCCCCACCCCCACCACTTATTTTAAACACGTTCTCAAGTATGTAACATTCTTATCCTGGGAAAAAGATTCTGACTTTTTATCCAATATATGCCTGTCATAATTTTATAAACCTCCACCAGGTTTTACCTCAGCTTCTGACACTCCAGTGAAAACAGTTGGAGTATGTTCATGTCACGCTCATGCCCTCCAACCCAGTCAGCCTTCTGGTGAATCTTTCTGTCCAGTTTTCAAAGCCTCCATATCCTTCCTGTCTTAGGGTTATGAGAGTTACACACAATAATACAAGTGTGACGTAATCAAAATTTGATGCAGCTACAAGGTCCTGAGAAAGATGGAAAAGATGATGTGAAAATTGTGTGCACCATTAAGTTGCATGTGGTGCAAGTGTTCTCAGGTGCATCTATTTTAATTGAAGATGTTTTTTTTTTAATTTACCAAAATACACACAAACATTTCCCTCTTGAATATACAGTGTTATTTTCTCCCCTTTCCCCCTCCCTTCTCTTCCTCCTTCACCCCCTCCCACCCACTAAACATTCAAAATATATGATACATTAAACCCATTAAACAATGTCATCACACAATGAAAATAAACAAGAAATTTGTGTCTTCTACTTTTACATACTGGGTCAGTTCATTTCATCTTCTCCTTCTGTCATTTTAGGCGGTGGAGGTCCGCGGTAGGACTTCTCTGTTGTGTTCCATGTACGGTTCCCAAATTTGTTCAAATAATGTGATGTTATTTCTTAAATTATATGTTATTTTTTCCAATGGAATACATTTATTCATTTCTATGTACCATTGCTGTATTCTCAGGCTATCTTCTAATTTCCAGGTTTTTTGTTACAGCTAAGGCTATCATAATAAATCTTTTTTGTGCTCCATCCAAATCGAGTCCAAGTTCTTTACTTCTTATATTACTTAGAAGAAAGATCTCTGGATTTTTTGGTATGTTGCTTTTTGTGATTTTATTTAATACCTGGTTTAGATCTTCCCAAAACTTTTCCACTTTCTCACATGTCCAAATTGCATGTACTGTTGTTCCCGTTTCCTTCTTACAACGAAAACATCTGTCTGATACTGTTGGGTCCCATTTAACTTTTGGGGCGTGGTGTATAGCCTGTGTAACCAATTATATTGTATCATTCGTAACCTCGTGTTTATTGTATTTCTCATTGTTCCGGAGCATAGCTTTTCCCATGTTTCATTCTTTATCTTTATGTTTAGATCTTGTTCCCATTTTTGTTTGGGTTTACAGCTTGTTTCCTCGTTCTCTTTCTCTTGCAGTTTGATGTACATGTTTGTTATAAATCTTTTAATTATCATTGTGTCTGTGATCACATATTCAAAATTGCTTCCTTCTGGTAACCTCAGCCTGCTTCCCAATTTGTCCTTCAAGTAGGTTTTCAGTTGGTGGTATGCAAACATTGTACCGTGAGTTGTACCATATTTGTCCTTCATTTGTTCAAAAGATAATAATTTATTACCCAAAAAATAATTTTCTATTCTTTTGATCCCTTTTCTCTCCCATTCTCTAAAGGAAAGGTTATCTATTGTGAAAGGGATTAGTTGATTTTGCGTCAATATTAATTTTGGTAGTTGATCATTTGTTTTATTCCTTTCTACGTGACTCTTCTTCCAAATGTTGAGCAGATGATGCAGTACTGGTGAATTCCTATGTTGCACCAGCTTTTTATCCCACTTATATAGTATATGTTCAGATACCTTCTCCCCTATTTTATCTAGCTCTAATCTGGTCCAATCTTGTTTTTCCCTTGTTTGATAAAAATCTGATAGGTATCTTAATTGTGCTGCTCTATAATAATTCTTAAAGTTTTGTAGCTATAAGCCCCCTTGTTTGTACCATTCTGTTAATTTATCTAGCACTATCCTCGGTTTCCCCCCCTTTCCATAAGAATTTCCTTATTACTTTCTTTAGCTCCTTGAAGAATTTCTCTGTTAGGTGAATTGGTAACGATTGGAATAAGTATTGTATCCTTGGGAAGATATTCATTTTAATTCAATTTACTCTTCCTATCAGTGTTAGTGGTAAGTCTTTCCAATGTTCTAAGTCGTCTTGTAATTTCTTCATTAATGGCTGACAATTTACTTTGTATAGGTGGCTTAGATTATTATCTAGTTGTATACCTAGGTATCGGATTGCTTGTGTTTGTCATCTAAATGGTGATTCTTTTTTAAACTTTGTGAAATCTGCATTATTCATTGGCATTGCTTCACTTTTATTTGTGTTGATCTTGTACCCCGATACTTCTCCATATTCCTTCAATTTCTTGTAATTCTTTCATTGATATTTCTGGTTCTGTTAAGTATAACCATATAACCATATAACCACTTACAGCACAGAACAGGCCAGTTTGGCCCTACTAGTCCATGCCGTAACAAATCCCCACCCTCCTAGTCCCACTGACCAGCACCCGGTCCATACCCCTCCAGTCCTCTCCTCTCCATGTAACTATCCAGTCGATCCTTAAATGTAACCAATGATCCCGCCTCAACCACGTCTGTCGGAAGCTCATTCCACATCCCTACCACCCTTTGCGTAAAGAAATTTCCCCTCATGTTCCCCTTATAATTTTCCCCTTCAATCTTAAACCATGCCCTCTAGTTTTAATCACCCCCACTCTTAATTGAAAAAGCCTATCCACATTTACTCTGTCTGTCCCTTTTAAAATCTTAAACACCTCTATCAAGTCCCCCCTCAATCTTCTACGCTCCAGAGAAAAAAGCCCTAGTCTGCACAAGCTTTCCCTGTAACTCAAACCTTGAAATCCTTTCAACATTCTTGTGAACTTTCTCTGTACTCTCTCTATTTTGTTTGTATCTTTCCTATAATTTGGTGACCAAAACTGTACACAGTACTCCAAATTTGGCCTCACCAATGCCTTGTACAATTTCATCATAACCTCCCTACTCTTGAATTCAATACTCCGATTTATGAAGGTCAACATTCCAAATGCCTTCTTCACCACACCATCTACCTGAGTATCAGCCTTGAGGGTACTATTTACCATCACTCCTAAATCCCTTTGTTGCTCTGCACATCTCAATAGCCTACCATTTAATGCATATGACCTATTTAGATTTGCCTTTCCAAAATGTAACACCTCACACTTATCTGTATTAAATTCCATCAGCCATTTCTCAGCCCACACCTCCAACCTTCCTAAATCACCTTTTAATCTACAGTAATCTTCCTCACTGTCCACAACACCACCAATCTTTGTATCATCCGCAAACTTGCTTATCCAATTCTCCACCCCTACTTCCAGATCGTTAATATATATAACAAACAATAGTGGACCCAGGACCGATCCCTGAGGAACTCCACTAGTCACCGGCCTCCAATTGGACAAACAATTTTCCACCACTACTCTCTGACACCTCCCATCCAACCATTGCTGAATCCATTTCACTACCTCCTTATTTATACTTAATGCCTCCACCTTTTTTCCTAACCTCCTGTGGGGAACTTTGTTAAAAGCTTTACTAAAGTCTAAATAGACAACATCCACAGCTTTCCCTTCATCAACCTTTTTTGTAACCCCCTCGAAAAACTCAATCAGGTTTGTTAAGCATGATCTACCCCTGACAAAACCATGCTGATTACTCCCTATCAATCCCTGTACCTCCAAATATATGTAAATACCATCCCTCAGAACACTTTCCATCAACTTAACCACCACAGATGTCAGACTCACGGGCCTATAATTCCCAGGTTTACATTTGGGCCCTTTCTTAAACAGCAGAACCACATGCGCCACCCTCCAATCCTTTGGCACTACCCCCGTGACCAGTGACATCCTAAATATCTCTGTTAATGGCCTCACTATGGCATCCCTGAGTGTCCTTGGGAATATTTTGTCCGGTCCTGGAGATTTATCCACCTTTATCTTTTTCAACACAGCCATCACTACCTCCTCAGTTATCCTTATATGCTTCATGACCTCCCCACTATTTTTCTTTACTTCAACTGGTTCAATATTATTTTCCCTAGTGAATTCCGAGGCAAAGAAATCATTCAAAATTTCACCCATTTCCTCTGACTTCTCACTCAGCCTACCCTCGCTATCTACAAGACGTCATCTGCAAATAGACTGATTTTATATTCCTTCTCTTTTATTTTTATCCCTCTTATTTTATTTTCTGTTGTTATCAGTTCTGCCAGTGGTTCTATAGCTAACACGAACAGTGAGGGAGATAGTGGACATCCCTGCCTAGTTGCTTAATTTAAATTGGTTTGATATATATCCATTTACTGTCACCTTCGCCAATGGTCCCTTATATAATGCTTTAATCCAATTAATATATTTCTCTGGTAGGTTGAACCTCTGTAGTACTTTGAATAAATAATTCCATTCTACTCTGTCAAAGGCTTTCTCTGCGTCTAAGACAACTGCCACTGTTGGCGTCTTGTTTCCTTGTACTGCATGGATTAAGTTAATGAACTTACAGATATTGTCCGTTGTTTGTCTTTTCTTAATAAATCCAGTTTGATCTAGTTTTACTATTTTTGGTACACAGTTGGCCAATCTGTTTGCTAATAGTTTTGCTATTATCTTATAATCTGTGTTAAGTAGAGATATTGGTCGATATGAAGCTGGTGTTAGTGGATCTTTCCCCATCTTTGGTATTACTGTAAGTATTGCTGTTTTGCATGAATCTGGCTGTTTTGTGTTTCTTCAATCTGGTTCATTACTTCCAGGAGAGGAGGAATTAATAAGTCTTTAAATGTTTTATAGAATTCTATTGGGAGTTCATCCTCTCCCGGTGTTTTATGGTCCGGTAGTTTTTTTAATATATCTTGTATTTCCTCTATTTCAAATGATTTTATTAATTTATTTTTCTCCTCTTCTTGCAATTTCGGTATTTCAATTTTAGCTAGAAACTCATCTATTTTGTGTTCTTTCCCTTTGTTCTCAGTTCGATATAGTTGCTCGTAGAATTCCTTGAAGTTTTCATTGATCTCTGTTGGGTTATATGTAATTTGTTTGTCCTGTTTCCTTGATGCCAATACCGTTCTTTTAGTTTGTTCTGTCTTAAGATGCCAAGCTAATATTTTGTGTGTTTTTTCTCCTAGCTCATAATACTTCTGTTTTGTCTTCATTATGTTCTTCTCCACCTTGTATGTTTGTAGTGTTTCATATTTTTTTTTGTCTGCCAATTCTCTTCTCTTTGTTGTATCTTCCCTTATTGCTAATTCTTTTTCTGTACTTGATATTTCCCTTTCCAGCTGTTCTATTTCCCGATTGTAGTCCTTCTTCATCTTAGTTACATAACTTATTATCTGCCCTCTGATGAACGCTTTCATTGCATCCCATAGTATAAACTTATATTTCACTGATTCCGTATTTATTTCAAAGTACATTTTAATTTGTCGCTCAATGAATTCTCTAAAATCCTGTCTTTTAAGTAGCATGGAGTTTAATCTCCATCTATACATTCTCGGTGGGATGTCCTCCAGCTCTATTGCTAATAACAAGGGTGAATGATCCGATAACAATCTAGCTTTATATTCCGTTTTCCTAACTCTCCCTTGGATGTGGGCTGCCAACAGAAACAGGCCTATCCTTGAGTATGTTTTATGTTTACCTGAATAATATGAGTTTTCCTTCTCCTTTGGGTGTTGTCTGCTCCATATATCCAAAAGTTGCACTTCCTGCATCGATTTAACCATAAATTTGGTTACTTTGTTCTTTCTGGTAGTCTTTTTTTCCAGTTTTATCCACCTTTGAGTCCAAATTAAGGTTAAAGTCCCCTCCTATCAGTATATTCCCCTGCGTATCTGCAATCTTCAAAAAGTTATCTTGCATAAATTTTTGATCCTCTTCATTAGGTGCATATACATTGAGTAAATTCCAAAATTCTGAATATACCTGACACTTTATCATTAAATACCTCCCTGCTGGATCTATTATTTCCTCCTCTATTTTGATTGGTACATTTTTATTGATTAATATAGCTACTCCTCTGGCTTTTGAATTATATGATGCTGCTGTTACATGCCCTACCCAGTCTCTCCTTAATTTATTGTGTTCCACTTTAGTTAGATGTGTTTCCTGCACGAATGCTATATCAATTTTTTCTTTCTTCAGTAAATTTAACACCCTCTTCCTTTGATTTGGTTATGTATTCCGTTAATATTTATAGTCATATAGTTCAACATGGCCATTTCATACTTTGTTTACCTCTCATTTCCACTTCCTCATCACCACTTATCCATTTCTGTTTTCTTTTTTTGAACACACTGTAAGACAACACTTCTAAAACATAAAATATTTCCACTATTCCCACATCTAAAATTCCCTTAACCCCAAATGTCCCCCCCCCCTCTCTGAGTTGCCCCTTGTTCCTTGCTGGGCAACCACAACTCCCCTCTCCATATGGATTGCGAACTCACTCGCAAGCGTCAACTGATTTCGCAGTGACTGTTATTCTCTCCCACCCAGCCCCCTCCAGAAAAGACTTTTATCTTCACATATAACAAAGCTCACCCTCTTAATTCCCCCCTTACTTCCTTTCTTCTCCTTCTTAGTTCTTACTTATACATTATTTTTCTTCTTTATATGAAGTTTGTCGTCATTCTTGTTCTTGTTACATCTCTTCATCTCTCTGCCTGTTTTGCAGGCGCTCTGCAAATTCTCGTGCTTTCTCCGGATCCGAGAACAGTCTGCTTTGCTGCCCTGGGATAACTATTTTAAGCACCGCTGGATATCTTAACATAAATTTATAGCCTTTCTTCCATAGGATCAATTTTGTTGCGTTAAACTCCTTCCTCTTCTTCAGGAGCTCAAAACTTATGTCTGGGTAGAAAATTTTTTTTGACCTTTGTATTCCAGTGGCTTTTTGTCTTCTCTCATTTTTTTCATTGCCTTCTCCAATATATTTTCTCTTGTCGTATATCTCAGAAATTTTACTAGAATGGATCTTAGATTTTGTTGTGGCTGTGGTTTTGGGGCTAATGTTCTGTGTGCCCTTTCTATTTCCATTCCTTCCTGTATTTCTGGCATTCCTAGGACCCTGGGGATCCATTCTTTTATAAATTCTTTCATATTTTTGCCTTCTTCATCTTCCTTAAGGTCCACTATCTTTATATTGTTTTTCCTGTTATAGTTTTCCATTATATCTATCTTCTGAGCTAACAACTCCTGTGTTTCTTTAACTTTTTTATCATATTCTTCCAATTTCCTTTTTAAGTCGTCCACTTCCATTTCCATAGCTGTTTCTCATTCTTCCACCTTGTCTGCTCTTCTGTACCTTTTATTCTTCTTTTTATTTCATTAAATTCTCATGTCTGCCATTCTTTTACTGCTTCCATATATTCTTCAAAAAATTTTCTATCTATGTACAGTCCATTCCCTTTATCTTCTATTTCTCTGTGCAGAGCTTGATGTTCTCCCTCTTCTTCCCCTGTGTCCGCTCCAGGACATGTGTCCTCTACCTCTCTTCCTTGTATCTGTGTCTCTTCTGACTTTCTTGTTGGGCTGTTTATCTCAGTTTGCTGGGTTTTTTTTTATGGTGACTTGATGTTGGTCCTTTTCCTCTGGGCTGGTCATCTTCTGTGTCTCTGATTTCCTTTTTTCATTCTCTTTCCTCCCGTTCCCATTATTTTCTATATCTTCCCGCTGGGAGCCCTGCTGTCGGGTCTTTCTCAGGTGTTCAAGCTGTGGAGTTCCACTCCACAGCTGGTCCCCCCTCCCGTCGGTGTTGTCTTTGTCGTGCGCATCGCACATGTGCGATTCCTCGTGCATGCGTGGTTGTGCACCTCTGTTTGGCTCCGTGAGCCATCTTTGTAGTCCTGTATTCGGTGGGTTGCAACCCTGCGGGGTTTCCACTAACCTCAGGGAGTGGGCTCCTCTTTCCACGGCGGGTCCCTGCTTCTTCGTACAGATAAGGCCTTCATCTTTCTCTTCCGGCGTCTTTCCTTCTTCTTTTCTTCCCGTTGTTTTTGGCTTTTCGTTCTTTGGTGCCATTTCCTCCACACCTTTATTTTTTATTTGTTGTGGTTTGTGTGTCTGTGGCTTTGCTTTTTCTTTACTTTTTTCCTTCTTTTCTGGAGAGGGCTGGTATTCTCCTACCGACCACTACTCCATCACGTGACTCCTCCAATGCAAGGAGCTGCAGGAAACGAAAGATTGTGATAGTAGGGGATTTTAATTTTCCACATTTTGCCTGAGACTCCCATGCTGTAAAAGGGCTGGATAGCTTGGAGTCTGTCAAATATCTTCAGGAAAGTTTTCTAAATAAATAAATAGAAGGACCAACTAGAGAGAGAGTGCAATACTGTATCTCCTATTGGGGAATAAGACAACAGGTGACAGGAGTATGTGTAGGGGAGCATTTTGGGTCTAGTGATCATAATGTCATTAGCTTCAACTTAATTATGGAGAAGGATTGGTCTGGTCCTTGGATTGAGTTTCTAAATTGGAGAAAGGCCAATTTTGAGGAAATGAGAAAGGATTGAAAATGCGTGCATTGGGATAATTTATTTTCAGGTAAGGATGTGCGAGGTAAGTGAAAGACCTTCAAAGGTGAAATTTTGAGAATACAGAGTTTATATCTTCCTGTCACGATTAAAGACAAGATTAGTAGTCATAAGGAACCTTGATTTTTGAAGGATATTGGGGATTTGGTTCAGAAGAAGAGAGAGGTATATAGCAGGTATAGGCAACATGGAGCAAATGAGGTTCTTGAGGAGTATAAAAATGCAAGAAAAAAATCAGGAAGGTGAAAATAAGACATGAGGTTGCTTTAGCAGACAATGTGATGGAAAATCCTAAGGGTTTGTACAGGTATATTAAGTGCAAAAGGATAGTAAGGGACAAAATTGATCCCCTTGATTATCAGAGTGGTTGGCTTTATATGGAAGGAAAAGGGCACAGATTCATGGGAAGTAATGAAAATATGCAGTGAGATCATGGAACCTATATAGATTAAGGAGGAGGAAGTGCTTGCTGTCTTAAAGCAAATAAGGGTGGATATATCCCGAGGGCCTGACAAGATATTCCCTCTGACCTTGAGGGAGGCTAGTGTTGAAATTGCAGGGGCTCTGGCAGAAATATTTAAATGTCCTTGGCCACGGGGGTGGAGCGGGTGGATAGGAGTGTAGCTCATGTTTTCTGTTGTTTTAAAAAAAGGCTACAAAAGTAACCTGAAAATTATAGACTGGTGAGCTTGACGTCAATAGTAGGTAAGTTATTGGAAGATGTTCTAAGAGATTGGATATACAATTGTTTGGATAGCCAGAAACGGATTATGGATAGTCAACATGGCTTTTTGCATGGTAGGTCGTGTTTAACCAATTTTAGAGTTTTTGAGGAGGTTACCAGGAAGGTTGACAAAAGAACATCTGTTGATGCTGTCTACATGAACTTTAGTAAGGCCATTGACAAGGTCCCACATGGGAGGTTAGTCAGGAATGTTCAGACGCTAGATGTTCATGGTGAAGTAGTGAACTGGATTTGACAATGGCTGGATGGGAGAAGCCAGAGAGTAGTGGTGGATGATTGCTTCTCAGACTGGTGGGCATTGAATAGTGGTGTGCCTCAGGGACCATACTTGTTTGTCATCTCTATCAGTGATCTGGATGACACTAAGATTGGAGATGTTGTGGACAACAAGGAATGTTTTCAAAGCTTGCGGAGGGATCTGGACCAGCTGGAAAATGGGCTTAAAAATGGCAGATTGAATTTAATGCAGACATGTGAGGTTTGCATTTTGGAAGAACAAACCAAGAAAGGACTTTCTTGGGCAAATGTTTAGGCACTGAGGAGTGCGGTAGAACAGAAGGATACAGATACATAATTCTTTGAAGGTGGCATCACAGGTGGATATGGTTGTAAAGTTCTCCCTTTGTGGCCTTCTCTACATCAGAGAGACAGGGCGCAGACTGGGAGATCGCTTCAATGAGCACCTTTGCCCAGTCTGCAAAAGTGACAGAGACCTCCCAGTAACCAACCATTTCAGTTCTGTGTTACAGTCCCATACTCACATTTGTCCATGGCCTTATGTACTATTCCACTCACATATTGGAGGAATAACCCTGATTTTCTGTCTGGGAACTCTCCAACCAGATGGAATTAACTGATTTTTCTGGTTTCTGCTAACCTCCTCTTCCCCTCCCCCTTTCCAGTTTTCCTCCTTCCGTTCTCCCCTCCCTTCACCTAGGCATCCCTCCTCCCCTTGATCGCTGCTGTCCCCTCCCTCCCCTCTTATCTTTAGCTCAGACATTTGTGACATTTTTCAATACTTTGATGAAGGGCTTAAGCCCGAAACATCAGTTATGTATTTTTACCTTTGTTATATAAAGGACACTATTTGACCTGCTGAGTTTCTCCAGCATTGTGTATTTTTACTATTGAGTATAGGAGTTGGAATGTTATGTTAAAGTTGTATAAGATATTGGTGAGGCCAAATTTGGAGTATTATGTGCAGATTTGGTCACCTAACTACAGGAAAGATATCAATAAGACAGAAAAAGTGCAGAGAAGATTTACTAGGATGATGCCTGGACTTCAGGAACTGAGTTGCAGGGAAAGGTTAAACAGGTTAGGACTTTATTACCTGGATGAGGGGAGATTTGATAGAGGCATTTAAAATTATAAGGGTGAGAGACAGAGTGAATGTAGGTAGGCTTTTTCCACTGAGGGTAGGTGAGATACAAACCAGAGGACATGGGTTAAAAATGAAAGGGTTAAAGTTTATGGGGATCATGAGGGGAAACTTCTTCACACAGAGAGTGGTGGGAGTGTAGAATGAGCTGTCAGCTGATGTGGCGAATACTGGCTCAATTTTAACATTTAAGAAAAATTTAGACAGGTTCATGGATGGGAGAGGTATGAAGGCCTTGGACTGGGTACAGGTCAGAGGGACTAGGCAAAAAAAACTTGTTCAGCACAGACTCAAAGGGCTGAAGGGACCTGTTTCTTTGCTGTAATGTTCTAAGGAGAAATTGCTTTCAATGGAAAATACTGTAAATGAATTAAACTGTATTTTAAATTTAAATTTGGTCATTAAATATGGTAACAGGCCATTTTGGCCCACGAGCCCATGCCGCCCAATTACACCGAATTGACCTCTAATAAATTCTTGAGTTTATTTTTATTACACTCTTACATGTAAAAAGTATTCAATGTTGTAACCCTAACTTAAGGTATTTAGACGGCATATAACAGTGGTTCTCAACCTTTTATTTCCCATTCATATACCATCTTAAGTCTTTTCTTTCTTCTTCTTTGGCTTGGCTTTGCAGATGAAGATTTAAGGAGGGGTATGTCCACGTCTGCTGCAGGCTCGTTAGTGACTGACAAGTCCGATGCGGGACAGGCAGGCACGGTTGCAGCAGTTGCAAGGGAAAATTGGTTGGTTGGGGTTGGGTATTGGTTTTTCCTCCTTTGTCTTTTGTCAGTGAGGTGGGCTCTGCAGTCTTCTTCAAAGGAGGTTGCTGCCCGCTGAACTGTGAGGCGCCAAGATGCACGGTTGGAGGCGATATCAACCCACTGGCCGTGGTCAATGTGGCAGGCACCAAGAGATTTCTTTAAGCAGTCCTTGTACCTCTTCTTTGGTGCACCTCTGTCTCGGTGGCCAGTGGAGAGTTCGCCATAGAACACGATCTTGGGAAGGCGATGGTCCTCCATTCTGGAGACGTGACCCACCCAGCGCAGTTGGGTCTTCAGCAGCATGGATTCGATGCTTGTGGACTCTGCCAGCTCAAGTACTTCGATGTTGGTGATGAAGTCATTCTAATGAATGTTGAGGATGGAGCGGAGACAGCGCTGATGGAAGCGTTCTAGGACCTGTAGGTGATGCCGGTAGAGGACCCATGATTCGGAGCTGAACAGGAGCGTGGGTATGACAACGGCTCTGTACACGCTGATCTTTGTGTGTTTCTTCAGGTGGTTGTTTTTCCAGACTCTTTTGTGTAGTCTTCCAAAGGTGCTATTTACCTTGGCGAGTCTGTTGTCTATCTCATTGTCGATCCTTGCATCAGATGAAATGGTGCAGCCGAGGTAGGTAAACTGGTTGACCGTTTTGAGTTTAATGTGCCCGATGGACCTTAAGTAATCTCTTACTAATCACGGAGCACCTTTGGCATAGATTTTGTGGGGAGAAAATTAAACAATTTGGTTCATAGTTTTAAACCGTTCCTGTGGTCTTAAGATTTTTGAAATTATAATCAATAAATGATCTAGATTAAACTCCTACATTATTTGAACTGAATTGAAACAATTTCAAAATGTTCTCCATTTTGTACCAATGGAAGGTTGAATGCATTGAAATAAATTGTTTATTGTCACGTGTACCGAGATAAAATTAAAAGCTTTGTTTTTGCCTGCTTTCTAGGTAAGCTAACCTTTACATAAAACAGCAGGTAGAGAAAGAATAAAGGCGTGGTGCCTCAATAAAGAGAGGTACAGGGTATGGTGTTAAAGAGAAGCAATACATTTAAACAAGGGAGTTTCATTTCAGAGTGTGGTAACTGCAAGAAAGTGCCCTTGAATCTGAAAGTGCACATTTTCAAACTCCCGTATCTTCTGCACGAAGGAAGTGGGGAGAAGGGAAAGCAACCAAGTTGGGATGTGTTGACCCTTTTGTGGGCAGTGGGAGGTGACGATCAAGTTGATGTAAGGGAGATTGCTTCACAGTTCTCTGTAGTCTCTTGGACATTTGGAGAGTACACCTCTAGAAACAAATTATGACACAAGCAAAATACATTCTGTGGTGCAGCTAAAAAAAAAATGTTAATGATGGATCTTCCTCAGGTTTCTGAGGAAGTAGAGATGTTCCTGCACTTTCTTGACTGTAAAGTCAATGTGGTTGGACCAGGCAAGTTGTTGGTGATATTTAAAAAGAAAAAAGATAAACTTCTCCATTTCTGCACTGTTGATGCAGACAAGGATGTGTACCCCACTATGCTTTCCTTAGTGAACAATCAGTTCCTTTGTTTTGGTGACAATGAGGGAGAGGTTATTGTCCTGGTAATATGCCACCAAGTTCTCCATCTCCTTGCTGTCCCTGTCATTATTGAGGCCTTGGGTACATTGGCAGATGGAGGCTTTGTCATGTTGATACATGTGGTGAAGAAAAGGATATTTAACCATTTTGGAGGCTGATAATTTCACTGTAGTTGTAATGGTGGCTTAGATATCAAACCCATTTAGCGTGATCAAATTGTATTATCCAGATGCAGCTATGGGCACTCAACATTGACATCAGGATGCAAATATTGATCATTACATCTTCCCAAAACTTCAATGTGCTGTAACAAATGATCCACACCTTCCTGTCATTACTGTTAATTGAAAAAGAAATGTGGCTCCAGTTGAGGAAAATAAAAATAGCAGTTATATCTGTGGATTCTCAACATCAGTTCTTGATAGTAGGCTGAAAGAGGGTAGACATAACAATTGGAAAAAAAAGCTTTTATAATCTGTGTAAGTGATAATGCAGTAGAGGAACATGGCTTGCTCCTACTTTGTACATGATACAATATCTACCTTCCTTCTCAGCCCTGCCAACACAATTTCCTTTAATCATTGACTAGTTTAAAAATATAGAAGGAATACATGGGTGAGTCCTGATAATCCAGCTCCTGTCCCAGCGGATCACTCTGATGTGCTTTCTGTGAACCTTCACAACAGTAAATATTAAAATTGGGGTGATTTCAAACAAACTCAATGAAATTACCACTGGGTTCAGTGAACAATATACGAGCACCACCTATGCCCAATAATTTTGCAACCTTTATGCACATGCCCCTCAGACATTCTTTTAATATTCACAGGCAAGCCTTTCATGGAGGTAGAAGCCACGGACTTGGATGACCCCAAAACTCCTAATGGTAAAATTCAGTACAGCATTATACAGCAAATACCCAGCATTGATAATATACCATATTTCCAGATTGATAAAGAAACTGGGGCAATCTCCACAACTGAACAAGGTACGTAAAACACTTTTCTCTGAACACTGCAGTATAAATGCTCTGCCATGGAATGTGCAGTGATAAAGATAGAAGAATGTATTTGTCATTACTTTATCAGTGAAGGAATTTCTCATTTCTGCATAAAGACAGAAACTGAAGAGCATGGACACAGTAGAGAAGATTGCACAGAGGTAGTGTGGGGAGGCAGAAGAGCAGCTTTGAGACTCTCTGGGGTTGGTAGAATGGGCCATGTTTAGCTTTGGATCTGAATGAATGTGCCACAGTGGTTACTGCTTTCATCTGAAAATGCGTGGACATGTATGTTCCTATAAAGACTATCCAGGTGTATCCTGGGGTGTCCTATTTCAGAAGGTCTCTTTTGGAGCTAGCACAATGGATCAACCATGAGAAGGCACACCACCCTCTTTACTTTCTAAGGTTGAGAGCTCATCAGAAAAATCTGTGGGTGAGCCATGAGTTCTCATCACCGGCTTGCAATTTACTGCACCTCATGGAAAGGCTATGGCAGGGGAATTGCCTATGTATTGCAAGCTCTCCAGCCACAACATTTTGGTGCTAGTGCATTTGATACCTCCCAGGAATAGTCTACGAGGAGCAAGATTCAGCTCAATGTACAAGGAATGCCATGCAAGTATTCCCAAAATCATTGTAACTGAAAATAACTCCTTTCATTCCCTAAATATACAGCAAGGTAACAGGCCTTTTCAGCCTACAAGCCCATGCCACTCATTGACCCACAACCCCTGGTATGTTTGAATGGTGGGAGGAAACCAGAGTAACCAGAGGAAACCCACGCAGACAGAAGGAGAACGTATAAACTCCTTACGTACAGAGCCAGATTTGAACTTGATCGCTGGTGCTGTAGCAGCATTGCACTAACCGCTACACTAACCCATACCACTCCTAAAAGACGGGTTAATTTCTTGTCTTTGTTTTCTGTACTTTAAGAAGTATATCCATACCATTATGTCAATTGAAATCAATTTTATAAGAACACAAGAAATAGGAGAAGACGTCGGCCATCCAGTCATGGATCTACCTGGTTGTTCCCCGTAACTCTTAATTCTACCATTTTCAAAAATTTGTCTTACTGCATCTTAAATAAATTTAATGTGGCAGTCTATACAGAGAATTCTGCAGATTCACTACTCTCTGGGAGAAGCAATTCCTCCTTATCTCTGCCATAATGCTATGGACCTGAATCTTGAGGCAATGTGCCTTGTGTCCAGTATCACCTGCCAGTGTAAATATCCTTCCTGTTTCTATCTTAACTATTCCTTTCATAATTTTATGTTTCTATAAGATCCCCTTCCTTATCCTTCTGAACTTCACTGAGTATAGTCCCAGTCTACTCAACCTCTTCTCATAAGCTCATCCGCTCATTTCCAGAATCCACCTGGTGAACCTCTTGAATCCTTCTTCCAAAGTCAGTATTAATTTTCTCAATTAACGAGACCAGAACTGCTTGCAGTACTCCAGGTGCTACCTTGCCGGTACCCAGTACAGTTGAAGCAGAACCTCCCTGCTTTTCAGTTCACCCCACTATCAAAGGACAATATTCCATTGGCCTTCTTGATTACCTGCTGCACCTGCAAACCAACCTTTTGTGGTTCCTGAACAAGCACTTCAAGGCTTCCTTGCACATGCTATAATTATTCACCATTTAAATAATAGTCCAATTTACTATTTTTTCCATCCAAAATGGATGACCTCACATTTACTAATATCTGCCAGACTTTTGCTCATTCACTTAACCTATTTATATCTCACTGCAGATTCTCAGTCTTCTACACAAGTTGCTTTTCAACTTAATTTATCATCAATGGTAAACTTAGAGATGTTACATTTGGTCACCTTCTCCAAATTACTTATGCATATTATGTACAGCACTGATCCCTGTGGCAGTTAGGAAAACACATCCCAACTCTCTCTCTCTCTCTCTCTCTCTCACTCTCTCTCTCTCTCTCTCTCTCTCTCTCTCTCTCTCTCTCTCTCTCTCTCTCTCTCTCTCTCTCTCTCTCTCTCTCTCTCTCTCTCTCTCTCTCCTATTGGTTACCCAGTCCTATATCCCTGCTAATATAATATTCTGACTTTGTGTATTCTTTTCTATTTTGTGGCACCTCAGTATATGCCTTGTAGAAATCTAGGTTTGACCTGACCTTCCAGAGTCCATGTTGCATCTCTTTGATGGAACTATTTCTAGCCATGTGTCTCGCTATTTTTTATTTAATGATAGTTTCAAACATTTTCCCAACTATGAACATTAAACGTACTGGCCTTTAGTTACCTGCCTTTTGTCTATATCCTTTTTTAAACATTGGTGTTATATTTGATGTCTTCCAATCCACTATGACCTGCCCAGAGTCCAAATTGGCAGAAACATGTCTTCTACAACACCTGCCATTTCCTTCAATACCCTAGGATGCACTCTACTGGGACCAGGGGGTTTATCTACCTTTAGGCTTACTAATAGTTCAACACTGCCTCTTTAGAGATTGTGATTGTATGGAGGTCTTCACCTCCCATCACCTCCTTAACAATTATCATTGCATTTTCTTGCCTTTTACTAGTGCTCACAATTAAATCAAACTACTGGAATTAACATCCACTCTGGTTTCTGCTAGCCTTCTCCCCGTTTTTCCTCTCTTCCCTATCCCTCTGTCTTTTCTCCAGCTGTTCACCCCTTTACTGACCCATACCCCTCTCCTTGTTTGCTGGTATGCCCTCCCTCCCTTATTCACCTATTACCTCCTGCCTTTTAGACTGTGCTCCTCTCCTTGCCCCTCCCCCATACCATTTTGTTCAGGCGCCTACATTTTTTTCATACCTTGATGAAGGACTCAAGCCCGCAATGTTGATTATATATCCAGCATTGTGTTTTTACTTCAATCACAGTGTCTGCAAATTTTTGTGTTTTACCTCTAAATCAAACTACTCTTGATTGATTAAGTTCATTCATGGGAGAAGTGTGTCACTGGCAGGGCCAACATTTACTGCCAATCGCTATTAAGAAAAAAAGCATTGAGCAATAATCTTGAACTGCTTGAATCCGACTGGTGAGGGTACTTCCATTATGTTATTGTGCAGCAAGTTCCAGTGTATAGGCCCCAAGGCCCCAAGGCCCCAAGGTGATTATATTTCCAGGTTAGGATTGCGTACAGCTTGCTGTCATTGTCTGTCTTGGTTGTAGAGGTCATGAAACGCTGATGAAATAGACTTGTCAAGTATCCATGGTCAATGCTACTTTGACAGCAGTTAAAGTAATCATTCCTATATTTGGTAACTATGTTTAAGCTCATCACTATGTGGACATCTGCTGGGTATGGAATGTTACCTTAATTTTGTTCTCAGACTTAAAAAAATTGACTTAAGGGAGAAACCTTTTCAAATATATTTGCACAATACCAATAGTGGAAATCCGATTTGTATGTGATGTGACTAAGATGAAATTATTAAGCATAGTTTTTCATTCCTTATCCCTATGTATATTTATTTATCTGTCCTTTTTTTTATTTACTATTTCTTTCTTTGTTTCATAGCACATGGTAGTAAGTTATACAATTGTTGGTGTATCTAATGTACCTGTGTGGCTGCAGTAAGTAAGAATTTTGGTGTATCTGTACATTGTACATGTATATGTGACAAGAAACTCTCAAATTATATCCTATCATATACCATATCATATATGGTATCCTTTAAGAATAAATGCAAAGCATCTGTTCTGAAACTTGAGATGAAAAACAATGCTTTCTCAAAATTTTTTTTACAGGATATGAATTACTTGATCCACAACAGGTAAACGAGTATGAGCTTGTAGTCGCCGCAAAGGATTTAGCTGAATTATCTCTCAGTAAAAATGTGGTAGTAAAAATTGAAGTAAAGGAGAATCTGTGGAAGTCACCTGGAAAAATAGAGGTTGTTGAGAATTCTACAGATCCTCATCCTAAGACAATCACAAAGGTAAGATCGCCGCCCAATTCCAGATTTATCCTGCCCTATAACTAAAGTTCGTGACACATCAGTACTAAGATTGGTTCTGATATTACTTACTGAAATAACATCGATCGAAATTTTGCTGAAAAAAATGTCTGAGCATAATTTAGTTGTAAATTGTTAGTATGATGAAGCAAAGGAGAGAAAACCAAGTAAAAGCTGCTTTACATAAACCCCCCTTTAACTTCCCAATGATTTTTGTATGGTTCTGCAGTTACACAATAATTGTTCATTTCACTTGTCCGAAAAAAATCTGTTGATTAGTAGATTATGTATTTTTTTTAAAAACCAGCATGATTTGTGTTTTTGGCTGACAATGAAACTGTCTTTGCTAATGTTCGACAAATAAACAACTATAATTGCCGTGTCCAAATCATTGAGAGTGAAAAATATTGTTGGAGATTTTAAAGATTCTAATATTTTAACTTTTGTATTCTACATTTAGTTTCAATCTCTCTCTTTATTGTATTTGTCTTTGCATTTGTTGAAGAGTTACTTCCTCCTAGAGTTATTTGAATCATGAAGTTGTACAGAGTGGAAATAGGCCCTTCAGCCCAACTCATCCATGCTGACCAAATCATCTACCTGAGCTAGTCCCATGCCTGTGTTTGAACATATCCCTCTAATTCTTTCTTAGTTAGGTTTCTGTCCAGATGTCTTTTAAATTTGTATAAGATTATGAGAGGCATAGATAGGGTAGACAGCCAGAACTCTTTTCCCCAGGGCGGCAGTGGCCAATACCAAAGGATATGTGTTTAAGGTGAATGGAGGAAAGTTTGGGGAGACATCAGAGGCAAAGTTTTTTCACAGAGAGTGATGAGTGCCCGGAATGTATTGCCAGGGGTGGTGGTGTGTGGGCTGGTACAATAGGGACATTTAAAAGACTCTTAGATAGGTACATGGAGGTAAGAAAAATATAGGGTTATGGTGTGAGGTTGGAGAGTATTACTTTGATTCTGGGATAGGTTTTTATTGGCCAGCTCAACATTGTGGGCTGAAAGGCCTGTCCGCTATTGCGCTGTTCTATGTTAAATATCATATTTGCACATGCTTCTACCATTCCCTCTAGCAGCTTAGTCCATTTCCCCACCAGCCTCTATATGAAAAACGTTGCCTATCAGAACCCTTTTAAATCCTTCTCACTTCATCTTAAACCTGTGCTCTATTAGACCCTCTTAACCTTGGGCAAAGACTGAGATCATCAACCTTATCTATGCAAGCTAATCCTCAGACTGCTACTCTCAATAATTGTCAGCAGCTTGCAACTATGAGGATAACATTTCTTATATAAACTTAAACTTTCACAATCAACTCAAATGGTGCAGTTAATGTAACAGTTAACACAATAGGATTACAGCACCAGCGACTTGGGTTCGAATCCAGCGTTGTCTGCAAGTAGTATGTACCTTCTCCCCATGACCTGTGTGAGTTTGATCGGGGTGCCTGGGTTTACATCCTCCAAAATGTATGTGGTTGGTAGATTAATTGGGTGTAATTGGGCACCATGGGTTGCATGAACCAGAAAGGCCTTCTATCATGCAGTATTGTTGAAATTAAAGCTAACAAGCTTTAAAAAAAGCCAGTAAGTGTCAGAAATGTATCTGACCAGCAGCATTCATACAGAGAGAAAGAGTTGAGACATTTTGATGAGCCCACTGTGTTCTTCCAGGTGAACCTGGAGTGAATTCCACAGGTGTGATTTCTAGCCTGTGAGCTGGAATGTGTGAGGAAGTTTGCACAATGCTGGAGATACTAGAAACACCCAAAGGGGAAGAGCAGAGCTGCACAACCAGTGGTTTGCGACAGGGAAGACTGCGTGACTGCCCATGTGCTAGAACTGGGGGCATATTTTAGAATCAGAATTTATTGTTATGAAAATGTCACAAACTCTTTTGCTTTGTGGCAGCATTATTGTGCAAATATTGCTCTAAATTACATTCCAGAAATAATAGTGCAAGAAAATAGAAGAAAATGAAGTCTGTGGTTCATTGTCCAATCAGAAATCTGATGCATCAGGGAAGAAGCTGTCCTTGTGCCACTGATGGTAGCAAAGTGAAGAGGCATAGCCTGAGTGGTGAGGGTCCTTGAGGATATAGAAGCTGGAGAAACTCAACATTGTGCTTTATATAGCAAAGTAAAAATATGTAACCAACGTTTTGGGCTTGAGCCCTTCATCAAAACCCCCGTTGATGAAAGGCTGAAGCCCTAAATGTTGTTTATGTATCTTAATCATTGCTATATACTGTTTGACCTGCTGGGTTTCTTCAGCATTGTGTTTTTACTTCAATTGTAGTGTTTCAGATTTTAGATTTGTAGAGCCCTCGAAAAAATCAAAGGCTTGTTGATCCAAACCAAGGCTTTTATTAACTAGAAGACTGGAGCGTATCACATGTAGTCGACCAGTCCAGAATGACCTGGTCTGGCTAGGAGCAACCCTTTTATTAACTAGAAGACTGGAGCGTATCACATGTAGTCGACCAGTCCAGAATGACCTGGTCTGGCTAGGAGCAACCCTTTAAGATCTGCCAGTAGGTGTGGCTACACTCTCAGCCAATCACAGTCATCCTACACGACCATCTGTACCTATACACATTGGCACTATCACAAGATTTATTGTCAGAGTACATACATGACATCACATACAACTCTGAGATTCCTTTTCCTGCAGGCACGGCAGGATTACCACTAGTTGGTAGAGCTAAAAAAATAAACTGTACCCAATGTAAACATGTAAACAAATAAAAGGACTGTAAACAGATACTGAATGTAAACAAACTGACTATGCTATATAGAGAGAAGAAAAGAAAATCAATAGTGTAGAAGTAAGAATCCTTAAACGAATGTCTGATTGAGCTTTTCATTGAGGTGGAGGGGTAGCAGCTGTTCCTGAACCTGATTGTACGAGTCTTGTGGCACCTAGACCTCTTTCTTGATGGCAGCAGTGAGAACAGAATTGAGGTTGTCAGGAGTATCAGGTTCCTTGGAGGGCACTTGGCAAAGAATCTCACTTGGTCCCTTAACACCAGTTCCGTTGCCAAGAAAGCCCAGCAGCACCTCTACTTCCTGCGAAGGCCAAGGAAAGTTCATCTCCCACCCTCCATCCTCACTACATTCTACAGATGATGAATTGAGAGCATTCAGAGCAATTGCATCACTGCCTGGTTTGGAAGCTGTACCACCTCAGACTCTAAGACCCTGCAGAGGATAGTGAAGTCAGCGGAAAAGATCACTGGGCTTCTTTTCCTACCATGAAGGACATCTACAACACACAATGCACACAGAAAACATTAAATATTGTGAAGGACTCCACACTCCCCTCATAAACTTTTCTCCCTTCTGCCATCTGGTAGGGCACTCAGGCCCTTACATCCAGATTGGACAACAGTTTTTTTTTCCCCCAAACCATCAGGTTCCTGATTTCCCAGTACATATGTGGATAGTGTACTGTGGACTTTTATTGCATATGTCTTAATATTTTAACTTCTATGTATGTAAATCTGCTCTGTAGTCTTGGAGAAATGCTATCTCTTCTTTCCCGTGCAATGCATAGTATGAATGACAAATAAAGATGACTTGACTTGAGGTTTATATAGGATGCCACAACATCATGGGCCGAAGGGCCTGTACTGTGCTTTCATGTTCTATATTCAGAAGGAAATTTTTTTATGATTCTTTGGCTTCATGTTGTTTGTGCAAAGCTAATAGACTGTCAATAAACCATTTTAACTAATAGTGATTTAAATGTTCAAAAAATGGGACTATTTATTCTTTTTCAAGGAGGGACCAATAATTGTTTCATTCTTAATTTAGGTGCAGTGGAATAAGCCTGGTGCAATATTTGAACTCAAGCAAAAGAACAAGATGATTTATCCCAGGTTTCCATTTGTAGTTGATGCTAATGGTGACATTAACGTGACAGAACCATTGGATAGAGAAGAGACTAGTGAAGTAAGTTTCTCGAAACAGAGATTACTATAGTATATATAATGTTGATACTTTAAGCTTTCACCTTTTTGCAGTCTGTGTCACAAGAATAACTGCTTTCTGAGTTGCAGAAAAGTTTTGTAATAAGTCCAAGAATGGCATTCTGTGAGTACCCCTTGAATAAACACAAGTCCATGCTGGATGCTATTGCAGCCTTTTTATGTGTGTATTGGACATATAAATTGTTTAGGTATGTTTGAAATCTTTGTATTAACTTTGTGTTGAAGCATGGCTTGTCAGAGAACTGCGGCCGGCAGTCTCTGCTTTAAGTGTCCTTCAGGTGAGTGTCATTTCCTCATCAGATTTCATACACATATTGATATCATCAAACTACGCGGCTCCATTTAGTTACATATTGAGAAGAATTGGATCTAAAGATTATCTCATTAAATGTAGTAAACCAGTGCTATTGCAATATTTTCTGGGACCATTTTCTTTGACAAATCCTTGCACATTACTGTATTAAAAGCTCATTTCCAGCAGCACTGCATACAGACCAAAGTATCTGTTCAGTGATATATTTGGCAAAATAATGCCTCCAGCTATACCCCAGTACTGTTGGGGCACTGATAGACTGGGGAATAGTGGAATTATCCCTTTAAGCACACACACCTACAAGTGACTGGCACTAATTCTTAAAGGGAATAAATCACAGTAGAAATCTCTTAAAACAGGAATGTCCCATTTTCATGACTTGTTCTGTGATCATTAATTGGTGTTAGGACAAATTGTCCATTTTGTGCACCAAAAATGGGTGAAGTCTAATTTCTTGGCAATGTAATTTTATCTTTCGTGTATAAGTCTGTACAGTCTGAAATGATCTTTGTTAGAGATGAAGACATACCGTGCATGGATTGTTTATGTTACAATATCTACTTAACTCAAAAGCAGTTAGTGTCAACTTGAAAGGAATAGAGAAGTCAAAAATAAAGCAAATTGGATTTTGAATCCCAGTGTAACAGAAAGAGATGCAAACATCCTTGCTTTAATCATACTCACCACCTGCTCCTCTTCTCCCCCAATTTTCCAGGATCCCACCAGGTGGATAGCAATCTATTTGTTGTAGAATCACGCAGAATGGAAACATGCAATTAAGCCCACTGTATCCATGCTGGACACCAAATACCTTTCGAAAACTAATTTTCCAGCGCTTGGCCTGTAGCCTTCTGTGCTATATGTTCCAAGTACTCATCAAAGTACTGGAATGTTGTAAGAATACCTGCTGTCACTTCTCCTTTTGTTTCCATATTCTACATTGATTGCTAATTATCCATTCTCCTGAAGGTTGAAGGGATCAAGTGTGGACAGGGTGATGTCTCTGTGAAACATCACCACTAATTCTGTAAATTAATTTACGGTTTGCCACTGTTTTAATTCACTTTCTTCTCTGTTCATTGTAATCTTTGATTTGGTTATCTACATATAACAACCAATAGATAATGAGGAAGGTAATAATGTTATTACAACTAAAAATAGTAAGGATAATAAGAAATATATAATTGTGCAGGACTTTGCTAAGACCAATATGGAGTATTGAGCAGGTTTGAGCTTCCTTCTGAGGGGAGGATAATTGATTTGGAAGCAATGGTTCTGTATATTAATTGTTGGGGTGAAGACATCTTCCTATGAAGAGAGATTGAGTAGGAGTCTGTAGGTAACTTACTGGAATTGTATTTTTTTTAAATGATGAGACTTGGAAAAGATAGATGTTGAAAAATGAGAGGTAAGATTTCTGCCTGAGAATAAAAATAACACACCAATTGTAATGCATGTGATGAAAAATTTCTTCCCTGATGCTGAAGGATCTTTGGGATTGTTTGCTCCAGAGGATATCCAGCTGTTGAGTACATTCAAGGGAGTGATTGAGGGATATGGCATCAGAGAGGAAAGTGGAGATAGAGTGAAAGATTCACCATGGTTGGACAGGCAGGAGCAGCCAAATAATCTTGCTCTGCAGTAGATTATATCCCATTAAGGAGAAGGCTCAGGGACGTGAAACTGCGTACCAATGGGCTCATTCCAATTCCCCACCCAACATCTCTGCACGATTAAAGGCAAAGTTAACAGATGTAGGGAATCATGGTTTTCAAGAGATATTGGCGATCTGGTTAAGAAGAAGAAAGAGGTGTTTAGCATGTATAGGCAACAAGGAGCAAATGAGGTACTAGAAGTGTATGGAAAAATATAAGAAAATAATAAGGAAATTAGGAAGGCAAAATGAAGACATGAGGTTGCTTTGGCAGATAATGTGAGAGTAAACCTGAAGGGTTTCTACTAGTATGTTAAGAGTAAAAGGTTAGTAGGGGATAAAATTGGTTCCCTAAAAGATTAGAGTTGTGTGGAGCCTCATGAAGTGGGGGAGATCTTACGCAGTTCTTTTAGATCAGGATTTACTCAGAAAATTGGCTTAGTGTATAAGAAAGGAAGGGAAACAAGCAGGAGTGTCATGGAACATATAGAGATTAAAGAGGACAAGGTGTTTGCTGCCTTACAGCACATAAAGGTAGATAAATCCCCCGGGCCTGATATGATATTCCCTAGGATCTTGAAGGAGATTATATAGAAATTGCAGGGGCCTTGGCAGAAATATTTAAAATGCCCTTAGTCACAAGTGAAGTGCCAAAGAATTGGAGTGTAGTTCATGTTATTCTGTTGTTTAAAAAAGGCTCCAAGAGTAAAACAGGAATTTACAGGCAGGTGAGTAGGGGTAAATTATGATCAGATTTACAAGTATTTGGACAGTAAAAGGCTGATTAAGGATAGTCAACATGGCTTTGTGCTTGCTAGGTTGTGTTTAACAAATCTTATAGAGTTTTTCAAGGAGGTTACCAAGAAAGTAGATAAAGGACTTTCATGGCTTGTTTCAGCATGATGCTGAAACAAGCCATGAAAGACCTCAACAATGTTTACATCTGGTACCGCACGGATGGCAGTCTCTTCAATCTGAGGCACCTGCAAGATCACACCAAGACGCAAGAGCAACTTGTCCGTGAACTACTCTTTGCAGACGATGCTGCTTTAGTTGCCCATTCAGAGCCAGCTCTCCAACGCATGACGTCCTGTTTTGTGGGAACTGCCAAAATGTTTGGCCTGGAAGTCAGCCTGAAGAAAACTGAGGTCCTCCATCAGCCAGCTCCCCACCATGACTACCAGCCCCCTCCGACACCTTCATCGGGCACACAGAACTCAAAATGGTCAACCAGTTTACCTACCTCAGCTGCACCATTTCATCTGATGCAAGGATCGACAACGAGATAGACAACAGACTCGCCAAGGCAAATAGTGCCTTTGGAAGATTACACAAAAGAGTCTGGAAAAACAACCACCTGAAGAAACACACAAAGATCAGCGTGTACAGAGCCGTTGTCATAACCACACTCCTGTTCGGCTACGAATCATGGGTCCTCTATCGGCATCACCTACGGCTCCTAGAACGCTTCCATCAGCACTGTCTCCGCTCCATCTTCAACATTCATTGGAGTGACTTCATCACCAACATTGAAGTACTCGAGCTGGAAGAGTCCGCAAGCATCGAATCCACACTGCTGAAGACCCAACTGCGCTGGGTGGGTCACGTCTCCAGAATGGAGGACCATCGCCTTCCCAAGATCGTGTTCTATGGTGAGCTCTCCACTGGCCACCGAGACAGAGGTGCACCAAAGAAGAGGTACAAGGACTGCTTAAAGAAGTCTCTTGGTGCCTGCCACATTGACCACCGCCAGTGGGCTGATATCGCCTCCGACCGTGCATCTTGGTGCCTCACAGTTCGGCAGGCAGCAACCTCCTTTGAAGAAGACCACAGAGCCCACCTCACTGACAAAAGGCAAAGGAGGAAAAACCCAACACCCAACCCCAACTATCCAATTTTCCCTTACAACCACTGCAACTGTGCCTGCCTGTCCCGCATCGAACTTGTCAGCCACCAACGAGCCTGCAGGATACGTGGACATACCCCTCCATAAATCTTCATCTGCGAAGCCAAGCCATAGAAAGAGATAAAGGACTATGTGGACTTTAGTGAGGCCTTTGACAAGGGAGGTTACTTAAGAAGCTTCAGACACTAGGTACCCATGGAGAAGTTGCAAACTGGATTTGAAATTGGCTGAATGGGAGAAGACAGAGAGTGGTGGAGGATTATTGCTTCTCAAACTTGAGGCTTGTGCTTAGTGGTGTGCTTCAGGGATCAGTGCTGGGATCATTGTGGTTTGTTGTCTATATCATTGATCTGGATGATAATGCGGGAAATTGGATCAGCAGATTTGCAGATGGCACCAAGATTGGAGGCATTGTGGACAGCAAGAAATGCTTTCAAAGCTTGTAGAAAGATCTGGACCAAATGGAAAAACGGGACAATGGAATTTAATGCAGACAAGTGTGAGGTGTTGGATTTTGGAAGGACAAACCAAGGTATGATATACACAGTAAATGGTAGGACACTGAGAAGTGCAAAGGAACAAATGGATACAGATACATAATTCCTTGAAAATAGCATCACAGGGTTGTTAAAAAAAACCTTTTGCATCTTGGCCTTTATAAATCAAAGTATTGAGTACAGGAGTTGGGATGATATGGTGAGTTGCAGAAGACATTGGTGAGGCCAAAATTGGAGTATTGTGTGCAGTTCTTGTCACCTAACTATAGAAAAGATATCATTAAGATTGAAAGAGTGCAGAGCAGATTTACTAGGATTTTGCTGGGTCTTCAGGAGTTGAGTAGCAAGGAAAGATTAAACAATTGATGACTTTATTCTTTGGAGCGTAGATGAATGAGGGGAGATTTGATAGAGGTTTACAAAATTATGAGGATATAGACAGAGTAAATGCGAGTAGGCTCTTTCCACAGATTAGGAGAGATAAATATGATAGGACATGGCTTTAGGGTGAAAAGGGAGAACAGGTTAGAGAATGGAGGGAGTGTGGAATGAGCTGCCATCCTATGTGGTAAAACTCTTAAGTTTTAAACATAAATTGGATAGATACGTAGATGGGAGAGGTCTGAAGGGTTATGGAATGGGTGCAGGTTAGTGGAACTTGTGGAATGATGTTTCAGCACAGACTAGAAGGGCTGAATGGCCTGTTTTCTGTGCTGTAATGTTCTATGGTCCTAGTAATGTAATGACATTATGAATTTATATCATGTACAATTTATCTTGATGGAGGACCGCAAAATAAATATTTACTGTGATCTCAACATGTTTATACTTTTATATCAAAGAAAAACACAATGCTGGAGAAATTCGGCAGGTCAAACAGTGTACTTTATATTGCAAAGATAAAGATACATTACCAACTTTTTGGGCTTGAGCCCTTCATCAAGGTATGCTTTTGTAAGTACTGGTTAATATTGATCATTATTTAATATACAGTACTGTATTTATTTTTATTGTGCTTAGTATTTGCTGTTGGTATATGCTCTGGATAAAAACAGAGAGCAGCTGGAAATGCCGTTGGAAATTGTGGTTGACGTTAAAGATATCAATGACAACAAACCAGTTTGTGCAAAGCCAGTGACATTCCTCGAGGTGCAAGAAAATGAAAAAAGGGGTGAGCGTCATCTCATCAAAGAATGTTTCTTGTAATGTTCGATACAAAATGCAAATGAACAGAAATTGAAATCTTTTCTTAGATGCTGGAGATCTGTTGTCAGAACAAATTAGTTTTCTTCTGTTTCCCAGTTTGACTCTGGACCTGAAATACTAACTCTGTTTAAGTGAACGAGGCTGGATATAATTTCTGAAGTGTTATGCTCTCTCGGTCAAGCCAATGTGTTGGATCCTTTTTTTTCTCAACCAAAAGCTTCAAATATTTTTCCAAGTGGTTTTGTCTCAACATGAATTACAAGCTCATAAACAAAAGGATGATGCCTCAGTTTTCATCTCAGATATTTTGGAAATAGGAGATGTTGTTTAGGTGTGAAAATGGCCATTTTTGGCTCTTGTTATGTTGATGAGTGATGTGGGTGCCATTGGCTGAACTTTGGGGAAGTGGAAGGGAGCTTTCTGTTTAAGATACTGCACTCCTGGAGGTGAAGTTACTCTCCCTCAAGATCCTTTCATGCAAAGAAAATGCCCAACTGTAAAATTGGAGATTCTCTGCCCTTACGTCGGGAGATTTACCCCTTCAATGCGCTTTAGCCAGCTCTAAGGCACTGACTGCAATCTCTCTTGAGGAAGGATGATCAATTTTCCACTGCCTCACATGAATGTACAGTCACTGCAAGTGGCTAGTTAGGGGCGGGTTGATAACACTGTCAGCCTGCGACCCATCTCCCCACTCACCCCTTTCCCTTCATGACCCCCTCAAGGCAGGGGCGGTTGGCGGGAGCCACCAGGGGAGGGACAGATGGCGGGAGCTGTTGGGGCAGGGGCCATCAGGGGGCAGCTGGTGCGGGCTGTGACAGCCGTGTTGGCCGCTCTGGCACTTCACCGGGCCACTTCCGGTCTTCGGGCAAGTCTTATGTTTTCCCTCTGTGTTTATAGCCAGCCTCCAGGTGGAGGCCTGGCATGAAAGTGCCTTCATATTGCTGTTCTTTTTTTTAAACTTTATTTAAAAATTTCAAGAAAAAACTTATACAAAGTGTCCATAATATAAAAATGAAAAACTAAAACTAACCAACCCCCCTCCACCCACCCTCAGCAAACCCCGCAAGGAAAGCATACAAAAACATCATAAAAGAAACACATACAACAGTTTAAGATATTACTAAACCCATATATTTCAAATATGGCGACCACATCTTAATAAAGAAATCATAATTATAATGCAGATTTTATGTTATTTTCTTCATATAAATACGAGACCTCAACTCATTCTGCCAACGAGTTACATTTACCTCAACCTCATCTTTCCATGAAATTGTGACACATTTATGTGCTACAGCCAATGCTAGATGAAGAAAAGCTGTCTGAAACTTGTCCCATCCCAAATCACTAAATAGGGCATTACAATCCAACAAAATTATTTTTTGGATCTAATAAAAATTTAATCTTAAACAATTTTTGAAGAAATTCCGTAATTTTTTGCCAAAATGGTTGAACCTTATCACAAAACCAAACTGAGTGTAAAAATGTTCCTACATATAATCCACATCTAAAATACACTTCTGAATTACTAAATCCCTATTTTTAAAAAATTTCTCAGGGGTCAGATACAACTGATGCAAAAAAATATAATTAACCATACTATATCTTACATTAAGCAATTTAGTCACACCATCAAAACACATAGTCTCCCAATCGGCCTGGTTAATATCACAAATTAAGTAATTTTCCCATTTAATCCTAGATTTATCTAAATTTATTTTATCCATAGTATCTTGCAACAATGCATACATCTCAGAAATAAATCCCTTATTTAATGAATGAGATATCAAGAACTCAAATTTCGTTAACTTAGGAATTTTCATTGCTCTTCCAAAATTATCTTTCACTAATGCTCTAATTTGATAGTACACAAATAAAGAATTCACTGAAATTGAATCAAGTTGCTCTTGATGCTGAAAAAGCTTTTGATTGGGTCAAATGGAATTTTTTATTTAAAGTCTTGGAGAAATTTAAATTTGAACCCTTTTTTATAGGTTGGGTAAAGGCACTATATAATAATCCAGTTGCTAGGGAGGTGACAAATGGTCAAACCTCTTCATTATTTAAATTATTGCATTCAACTCATCAAGGTTGTCCTTTGTCGCCAGCTCTATTTGCGTTGGTCCTCGAACCATTAGCTCAAGCTATAAGGCAGAATGAGAATATTAAACAAATAAGAATAGAAGATGATGAATATGATTAATTTATTTGCTGATGATGTTTTGATATATTTAACTAATCCGGAATGATCTTTAATTTATTTGCAAGAATGTTTAGAACAGTATGGTGTATTGTTAGGATATAAGGTGAATTGGGACCAAAGTGAAATATTACCAATTTCTGATGCAAATTATGATCAGTGTAGACAAATTACTAAATTTTGTTGGACTGATAAAGTTAAGTATTTGGGTATAATGATTGATTAAGTAAATATTCAATCATTGTATAATTTAAATTATGTACTGTTAATGAGAAAGATTAAGGCTGATTTGATTAAGTGGAAGGATTTACCTTTGTCATTAGTAGGTAGAGTAAATTGTAGTAAGATGAATGTTTTTCCTGCAAATTCAATATCTTTTTCAGTTGATTCCTTGTTTACTTTCAAAATCTTTTTTCAGGACTTAAATAAAATAGTACAAGAATTTTTTATGGAAGAGGAAGTTAGCTAGAGTAGTGATTCATAAATTTACTTGGAAATATGTCTTGGGAGGTTTACAATTACCTTATTTTCAAAATTATTATGAAGCAGCTCAATTAAGATTTATTCATTGCATTTTTGCTGTTTCCTATCCTCCTATTTGGGCTAAGATAGAATTGGCTAATATTTCAGAACCTCACTCATGTCATTTCATATTTAAGTGGAATTCTGTTTTATTACAGAGATATAATGTTCCAATTTTAAAACATTTGTTAGAGATTTAGACTAAAAGGAATTTATTGATAGGTACGAAGGCTAAAATATTGCCTCAGGTTCCAATATATCAAAACAAATTATTCCTTTTTCGCTCAATAATAGATTTTTAAAAGAATGGCAGATTAAAGGAATAAAGTTGTTGCAGGATTGTTTTGAAGAAGGTCAATTTTTATCCTTCATATTGCTGTTCGAACACTAGTTATGCTAGACCATGTTGGATTGTGTGTGGAACTTCCATCCATCCATCTTCTGCTGCTCAGTCATACAGCAGAGAAACAGGACCTTCAGTGCACCCTTTCCATGTGGACCATCATACCCGTCTATATTAATCCTGTTTACCATTTTTCATTTACTGTCGTTTTTAAAATATTTTTATCAAGTTTAACATAATAATCCTATATACATGTTCTACTAATATAACAAAGAATATCATAGGATATACTTATCATTAATATAAATGCACTTTACAACAAATTTCATCCGTAATTGTTCATTTGGAATTTTTGTTAAAATTATTATGAATATAAAGTTTTTTTTCTTTTCTGCTTCCAGGACTTTGGAGGTTAGAATGAAAAGATACATAATCCAGGTAGCTGTAGGGAGTCAGTGAGTTTGTAATGGATGCCCCGTATTTAGTTT
Organism: Narcine bancroftii; assembly: GCF_036971445.1. Lineage (NCBI taxonomy): Eukaryota > Metazoa > Chordata > Chondrichthyes > Torpediniformes > Narcinidae > Narcine > Narcine bancroftii. Next base: position 321,869,110 of record NC_091470.1, read on the forward strand.
GCCCCCTTAGATGTAGACTGAGAGATCCAGGAAGGGAAGAGAGGTGTTAGATATACTCCAGGTAAATTTAAGGGTCGGGTGGAAGTTGGCAGTGAAGTTAATGAAAGTGTTGAGTTCTGAATGGTTAACTGTAGCATGTCCAAATAATACCCCTTTCCCTACTGCTAATATCAGTTCCCCTTAAATCAAAACTAGTCTCCTGTACCGCTTTCAGGTTTGTTCCTCTATCCACGAGCATGTGATTTATATGACAATACAGAGATTATCATTTGAGGTTTTATGATTTTAATTTTTTTAATCCAATCTAAGTAACCTCTGAGCTCAAAAGAAAATATTGAAACACAATTTGATTAAACTGTTGACTGTAAATCTACAAGGAGCTTAGAATAAGTACTTAGGATATGGTGATATTAATTTATAAATTGAATGGATGAATTGAATTATTCAATGTGAAGTAGTGCTTTAATGAGGCATTCATTTCTTTACTTTATTTGCCCATTTTCTAAATCCAGGAAGTGATATTGGATCTGTAGTTGCAACAGACAATGATGAAGAGGGAACAAGAAATTCCATGCTGATGTATAAAATCCTTGTTCAAGAACCAAAGATACCCCAAGACAACATGTTCCAGATTGATGATTTTCAAGGAGTTATCCAACGTTTCAATGGGAATCTGGAAAAGAAAAATGCACCAGAATATACTTTAATAATCCAAGTCACGGATGAAATGGGAAGTGATGAAGGTCTGTATGAATCTCACTTATCCAAAAATAGTCTGGTGGGCTGTCTGTGCATTAGGAATTCATGTGCGGAATTTAAATACAATCTTCAAACAGTAACATTAGTTTGCAAAACGTTGGTCACTATTTTTACTGGGCCAGGCTTGATGTTGCCCATATTTTGATGGTCCTCGAATAAAACAAAATGAACAGAGAAGTTCTGCAGCTGAGAAACTTCCAACTTATTCTCCTCATTTCAGTGAGTAGCAGAGTACAGCTTAAAGTAATTTTCTTCCCATTTGGGATATTTTTCTCTATAAACTATGTTAAATAAATGGAAGTGTCTTGTCTTGCTTTCTGAGCCCAAACACCAAGTCTGATGTGAATTTAAACAAAAAAGGCTTCTTCTGCCTCTCTGTCTGAGGTGGCAGAAATTGGCTGTTTTACTTGTCATTTACAGATTTAAGTGACTGCGCACATCTCTGTCCACTTTATTTGTAATTTCCTACCTTTTTAACAGTGCCTGGTTCCAAATGCCACAGAACTTTCCTAAACAGAGGATGTGAAAATATTATTAATCAATGAGGCAGAGTAATCAAAAATTTATCATTTGTAGATTTTAGGGGAAAAAAAACATACATTTACCAGAGCAAAATGCATTCACATTTTACTACTTTTTTAGCATTCTTGCTAAACTGGATGAATATCGAGTTACTCCTGAACTTGAGAGGGACATTATATGCTTGGGGGCCGTTGGGAAGGGTTTAAACTAGATATACAGGGGGATGGGAACCAGAGTCGAAGATCATACGATAGAGCAGTTGATGGAAAAGTAGATGCAATGTTAGGTGAGAACCACAAGGAAGACACAAAGCAGTAGTGAAGCAGAAGGGGAAAGGTGAGGGAAGTATAGATGATACCGACACAAGGCTATTGCACATTAGTAAGCTAGGTTTAAATCTGCTGTTGTCTGTAAGGAGTTTGTACATTCTCCCTGTGTCCATGAGCATTCCCCCCAGATGCTCCATGATCCTCTCATGTTCCAAAGACATATGGGGTTTTAAAGCATTTGGGCGACGAGGGTTCATGAATGGCTGCTTATTGTATGGTATCACTAAATTAGGCCAATTCAGAGGGCAGTTGAGGACCATCCATGGACTCGCACATAGCCAATTCAGGTAAAGATCTTGGAGGGGAGAGTGGTGAACCACATGGTCATCTAGTCATTTCATAGTCACGAGTGCAGAAACCAGCTTTTTATCCAAGATTTACTTAAATACAATACTTGAACCTAATATCTAAAGATGATATGCTTGAACTTAAAATTTTGTCTCCTAATCACTAGTTCTGCCTGTGATAGTACAGATTCTATCACCAATGTGTATATGTACATAGGTACAGATGGTAGTGTAGGATGACTGTGATTGGCTGAGAGTGTAGTCACACCTACTGGCAGGTCTTAAAGGATTGCTCCTAGCCAGATCAGGTCATTCTAGACTGGTCGACCTACTTGTGATATGCTCCAGTCTTTTAGTTAATAAAAGCCTTGGTTTGGATCAACAAGCCTTTGGTTCTTTTGATGCGCATCACACTGCCTTTGAACACTTGATTAGTTTAGTCATCACATATCTTAACATCTGAATGCTCAAACATTGACAAAACCCATACCCAGTTAAATTTTTAAAGTTTCTTTTTCATTGAGAGTTCTAATCTATATTTGGACTATTTTGTAATTGAAATATTTTGTAAATTTCCTAGGGCTAAGCACCGAATGCATCGTCAATATCTCTGTTATTGATATCAATGACAAGATCCCTATCTTTGAAAATCTACAGGTAAATACAAAACCGATTTTAGCATATGCTATTTTAGAATACGAAAGGTGTGCAATGCAACAGTTGAATGTAGCAGGATGGAAGACAGGGTCTGATTGTGAACATGGGTTTACTAATGGTTATGTTTGAACACATGCATTGAGTATTACAACATAAGAAAAAGGAGCAGGACTAGACTACCCATTTCCTTGTGTCTGCTCGAGCATTCAATAAAATTATGACTGGTCTTTTACCTTAAGGCCACTTGACTGTACTAAGCTTATTCACCTGAGCACTAAAAATATATCAATCTCTGTCTCCAAAGCCAATTTCGATAGAGAATTATGAATATTAATTGGGCTTTGAGTGAAGTAAATTCTCATCTCTTGAGCCCTTATTTTGAGATGGTTCAAGTTGAACCATCATCCCTGATCTATCCTGTGAAGACAATAACTATTTTAAACATTTTATTAAAATCACCTCTGATCTCTTGAAACATGATAATTTCAATGTATTATTTATCAAATTGTGATTCTTATTATTGGACAGTGTCTGAGGTTTGCTTGTTATCTGTGATGTGAGTAGGCAAGTTCAGTCAAGAATGTTTACTAGTTTTAAGGCAGGTATGTGGCGGAATTCTTTACTTTTACTTGGATGAGTGCCACTCTGACTACACTCATGTAGCTCAATTAACTAATCTGATTGAAACCCATCTTAAACAGTCACATGCTGACAACATTCTTGTGAATCCTTTCTGTACCCTTTCCAGCTTAAAGATATCTTTTCTGTAGCTGGAAGACCAAAATTGCACACACAACTCCAGGTGTGGTCTCAACAATGTCTAATATGGTTGTAACACTCAACACTTTGACCAATGAAGGCATGTGTATGTGCCAAATATCTTTTTCACAATCCTGTCTACCTATATCACCACTTTCCAAAAACTGGGTAACTGCATCCCCAAGTCTATTTGTTCTACAATACTCCCCCGGGGCCCTGCCATCCTCTGTGCAGGTGACCCACCAAAGTGCAACACCACTTATTTGTTCAAATTAAAGTCCCATGTTCCATTCTTTGGTCTGCTATCCCAGATCATCTAGATTCTGTTTTAACCTTCTTCACTGTCCACTCTACCACCAATATTGGTGTCATCTGCAAAATTACTAAACATGCTAACAACATAATCTTCTTTGGCAGCTCATCAACATCAGGGATGACTTATTTCCACTTTATTTCTGAGGAGTAGAAGATGCCCAGTGCATAAATTTATGTTACAAATGATGGCTCTTACATGTCCATTACTACCAGGCTTTGACAGAACAGGATCTTGGTCCATTGTCAAGGAGGTCTAAGACAAATGTAGGCTCGATTCTGGTGAACAGACTTAGCAAATGTACACCATAAGAGCACACGGAGATCTTCCAACTACACACACCAAACAATTACACAATTATGTCCATATTTATTTCTTCCCCTTCTTTTCTTCACAATAAGCCTCATTTAACCCTCCCCTCCCTTCATTCCTTTCTTCTGCTCTCCCCACTCACTTGTTCACCTCAAGGATGGTAACTTTTCAGGTTGATTTCTCAAAGGAAATTAGGGATGGACAATAAATTATGACCTGGTGTGCAACATCAGCTTTGCAAAGAAATCTATTCGCAGCTCTTTTTGATGTGAACTATTTTGCATGTCCAGAAGCTAGGCAGACAGACTTAATTGAAGCATATTATGTTTTATATTATGTGTTGTTTTTAAAAAGACTTCAATAAAAGAGATACAGCATAATTTCTTGTTGACAATGGAGTCAACATTGCTTTACCTGTTGTTTTTTTTTTGCATCCTAGTATGGTACAATCACCATCCAAGAAAATACTTCATTGGATACAGTGCTCATAGAAATTCAGGCTACTGACGATGATGAGTCTTTAACAGGCAGCTCTGAAATATTGTACAATGTTGTAGGAGGTGATGACAATGGAACATTCAAAATAATAACTGAAGAACAAACTAATAAGGGATTGGTACAGCTGGCTAAGGTAACCTAGTTTGTGTTTAAAAGGATTTTAGGATGTTGTATCAATATTTCATTTTGAATTTGACAACTACTCAATTAATTAAGTTGGACTTAATTAATTTAATAGTTGGTAAAGTTAGATAGCACAATATGCTGATCTGGTGTTTTCTCACATTTCCATTCCTTTATCAAAAAATTAAAAGCTGCAGATGCAGCAAACCTGAAATAAAAATAGAACAAAATCTGTAAGTACTGACCGGGTTTGGTCTTAAGTTATATGGAGATATTAGAGAAGCTAGAGTTATTCTTCATTAAACAGAGAAACCATGGTGTAGCACAGTTAGAGTAGTGACGAGTGCAGTGCTATTACAGTGCCAGCGACTCGGGTTCGATTCTGCCGGTGACTGTAAGGTGTTTGTATGTTCTCTCATGTCTGTGTGGTTTTCCTCTGGTGCTCCCATGTTTCAATGACGTATGGAGTTAATTGTTCACATGGCATAATTGTGCAGCATGGGCTCGTGGGCTGTTACCATGCTGTACCTCAACATTTAAAAGGGAAGATTAATTTCACATTTTTAAAAAATGTGGCTGCAAATTCTGCATGGTTTTGATAAGGAAGAAGCTGTTGCCAACTATAGGCTATTTGATAACATGAGATCTGAATTAATTCACAAAAGATACAGAGGGGAGAAGAGGAAAATTAATTCTTTGAGTGTGTTATGATCTGAATAGAATCATTACAAGAATAGTAGAAGCAGATTTAATCATATCTTCCAAATATTAAATGAAATAAAATTTTTGGTGGACTGTAAATGACAATAAACTCAAGATAAATATCATGAATTATATATGTCTTCTGCATTGCCTGGTGGTAGTATAAGAAAGATAATTTTTGATAACAAGTCCTTCTGGCACACGGGCCCCTGCTGCCCAAGTACTTCAATCAACCTCCAACCCCTATACATTTTAATGGGTGCGAGGAAACTGCAACACCCAGAGGAAATCCATGCAAATTTGGGGAGAATGAACAGTGCCAATTTTGGTTGGTGCTGTAATATTATTGCGCTAAATGCTACACAAACCGTGCTGCTAAGTCAGTTAATGAGCAGTGAAAACCTCATCCAACCCTGTAGCAGGAACATTTTGTTACCACATGGATATGGAGAGAACAAGGTGAAAAGCAATGTTGAAAGAAGCAAATCATCATTTAGATTAAATTTGTCTTTGTTTTATTACAAGGACATTATTTACATTTATTAATGACACACAGTAAGAATAGCAGTGTAACATTTTTTTTCTGTGAACTTTAGTGACAGGATTAAAACTTTATCTTTGTGAAAGAGTAAAATTGTCCACTGAGCCATTCCAAACTGATTTTTCTTGCAGCCTCTGGATTTTGAAACACAGTCGTTTTATATGTTAAACATCAGTGCCACAAATCCAGAACCACTAGTTGAAGGAGTGTACTACAACTCAAGCTCATTCACCTCACTATTTGTCAACGTGACCGATACTGATGAACCGCCACAGTTCTTGAAAGCTTCATATAGACAATGGATTTTTGAAAATACCTCCATAGGAGATTCCGTGCTCACTGTGGAAGCCTATGATCCTGAAGGTGATGGAGTGAGGTAATGAAGGCAGCCATAATTTATTTATTGAAAAATTTGGAAAAATATGTACAAACATTTCTGCAGGTTGGCAGGAGTTGACTGGATGGTTATGAAAGGAAAACCTATTACAAGGAAAGCTGAGAGACAACTCCTACCAAAAGTAGGTAATAGAAATCTGATTACTTTGTTACAAAGGATTGGTGTAACTATTAGTTTGTAAATATCTTTTAATATATATATGCACAGCCATGATATTTAATAGATCCATTTATGCTAAAACAATATCAATGTCTGTTATGAAGTTTAATGCTGATAAAATAGAAATATAATAGGATGTCCTTAGTATACAGTCCTGGTTTGTCATTTTGTCAGGCAAATAAAGGGAAATTAAGTTAAATAATAGTTATACTATTTGTTTGATTGCTTAAAAAAATTGATTGGATAAAGATCAGCACAAGAAACAATAATCTTGCTGTAGTTAAAATGACATGCAGTCACTCTATACACTTGGCAAGGAAGGTCAGAGTGTAAATAAGGACAAAAGAAATAAGGAAAGGAGGAGGCCAGATGAGCCTTGAAACCTGAAGATATAAAAGACTGCAGATGCCAGAACCTGGAGTAAAAGATCAGCTGGATTGAGGAACTCTAGAGGCAAAGGCCTGGTCAACAATTTGGATCAAGACCTGCAACAAGCCTTCAAACTTGCAAGATCATGAATGATCTGATCATTGTTTCATGTTCCACTTTCCTGGCTAACCCCCATAAAGCTTGAATCCTCTAGTAACCAAAAACCAAACTCATTGTTGAAAAGATTAATTAAGATTATAATTTAGATTGAGATAGTATAAAATATCATATAATTACAATCTGTAACTGATACAAATCTGAAGCTGAAATAAGTAAGACGAGAAACAGGTACATCTAGCAGGTTATAGCAGCCAGAGACCTGAACTATTTTTGCGACTGGATGAAATTTTAATATTTATGACAAATTATATTAATGAGGAACTCTATGGAACAGAAGAGATTGGTGACTGCAAGGCAGTGACAATCCTTTGTGGATCAAGAAAGTATTTTCTAATTAAGGGTTTAGTGTGCACATGAATGACATAAATAATGTGATCCATTCCTCTGTGGCAGGTTTGAACACAATCATTTCCCAGTGTACTGCTGATTTTGAGGGGGGAAGCTGACTCATCATTGAGTCCTTTTGGAATGGATGGATGGGATGTCTTTTAATTGATTCATCTGACCCATAATAAATTGTGCGAAGTTAATAGCTGGAATTGCAGTGTGTAGCATGTGCCAATAAGATGTGTGTTTTTTACCTCTTAATATTACTGAAGGTGTGTTCTACTGGGGGCATTTATTTTTAAAAGAGACATTCCAGCCTGAAGTGTTAAAGCGAAGTGATTCAGATGACAAGACCCAACATGTGAATGTTTAAAATGAGGCTGACCCATATGCAACCCTGTTCAGCCAGAAGTGTTGGGAGGGTGGTCCATCTCAACCTTATCCTTAAATTCTGACAATCACAGAAGCTAGTCTTTAGTCAATTTGACTCACCCCAGTGAGAATGAAACTAGCTGAGAGCACTTTGATGCAGAAAAGTCGATGGAGCCGGAAAACACCCAAGTTGTGGTGTTGCAGAGCAGCACACCAGTCTAAGCTATCCGCTGAGCCAAACTGCTCTAGTACTGTTGAAACACAGACATTTACCTAACAAGATGGGAAATTGCCTTGTTATGTATGCCCCCTTCACAAAAATCAGGACAACTCTAACCTGGCTTTTTACTGCCCAAAGAGCCTATTCGCAATCAAAAGCAAATGGTCGAATGGTTTTCTTGACACTGCTTTTAGTTACCACCAAGAAACTACACCGAGAGATAGAGAAAGTATGCAAAAAGGACAGTGTGACAATAGTCATGTGGCATTTCAATATGCAGGTTGATTGGGAAAACCAGAGTGATGCTGGATCCCAAGAGAAGGAATTTATTGAATGTCTTCATGACAGCTTCTCAAAACATCTTGTGGCTGAACCAACCAGGGAATTCCGGATTGAGTGTTGTAAAATGAACCAGAGTTGATAAGAAAGCTGAAGGTAAGGGGACCCTTAGGAGGCAGTGATCATAATATGATAAAAATTTGCACTGCAATTTCAGGAGAAACTAAAACCAGTGGAATAAAGGGGACTATAGAGGAATGAGAGAGGAACTGGCAAAAATTGATTGGAAGGCACACTAGCAAGGAGGAGGGCAGAGGAGCAATGGGTGGAGTTTCTGAAAGAAATACAAAAGGTGCAGGACAGGTATATTCCAAAAAAGGAAGAAATATTTGAATGGAAAAATAAATACAGCTGTGACTGACAAGAGAAGTCAACGTCAAAAAAATGTGCCTACAAGAAAGCAAAAATTAGTGGGAAGGTAGAGGCATGGAAAGCTTTTATAAACATTCAGAAGACACCTAAAAAGGTCATTAGGAAGGAAAAGATGAACTTTGAAAGGAATCTCATGAATAATATGAAAAAAGGATACAAAAAGCTTTTTAAGTAAATAAAAAGTAACAGGCAAGAGTAGATAGAGGACTGATGGAAATATGCCACTGGAGGAATTGTAATGGGAGACTTAGAGATGGCAGAACAACTGAATGAGAATTTTGCATCAGTCTTCACTGTCGAAGACATGAACTATATGCTGGACTTTCAAGGGAGTCAAGGAAGAGAGGTGAGTATAGTCATGATCACCAGAGACAGGGTGCTTGGGAAGCTGAATGGTCTAAGGGTAGATATGTCTCCCAGACCAGATGGAATGCAGCCTCGATTTCTGAAAGAAGTAGCTATAGAGATTGTGAAGGCATTGGTAATGATCTTCCAATAATCCATGGAGTCTGGCATGGTTCTGGAGGACTTGAAAATTGCAAAGGTTACTCCACTATTTAAAAAGAGAGGGAGGCAGCAGAAAGGAAATTATAGACCTATTAGCCTAACATCAGTTGTTGTTTCAATTGTCAAGGTTGAGGATATGCAGTACAAGGAGGTGTGTGACAAGATGGGCCAAAGTAAGCATGGTTAAGCAGGCTAAACAAAGGAGATACAGTGGATGATGTATATTTGGTTTTTCAAAAGACCTTGGACAATGTGTCACACATGAGGCTGCTTAACAAGGTGAGAGCCCATGGAAGTACAGAAAGGTTACTAGAACGGGCAAAGCATTGGCTGATCAGCAGGAAACAAAGAGTGGGAATAGAAGAATCCTATTCACCAATGGTTGGCTACCATTTACCATTGGTGTTCCGCAGGGTTGATATTGGGACCACTTCTTTATAGGTGTAGGTTAATGAAATAGTTTTGTGGCTAAATTCCAGATGATACAAGGATAGGTGGAGAGGCAGGTAGTGAGGATGAAACCAAGAGGCTGCAAAGAGACAAATGCCTCTGGACAATGGGCAAAGAAGTGAAAAGTTGGAAAGTGTATGGTCATGCACTTTGGTAGAAGGAATAAAAGGGCAGACTATTATTTGGATGGAAATAAAATTCAAAATTTGGAAGTGATAAGGTCAGTCGGGGGATTTTAAATAGATTTTTAGACCTATATCATAATTAGGGCCGTGGACCTGGGTAATTTTCCCGGTCCACCCTCTCCCTGTGATGTGAAAATAGAAATGGCTAAGCAGGGTGCTGCATCACATAGGTGATTAAAAACGAAAACATTCATACCTCTTGACAAAAGCGGGCTACTTTGGCACATCTCGACGGCAACAAAATGTGGGATGAATGGCCGTCCTTGTTAACCATAATCCTTCACGCAGCTGGAACCGCTCTATATTTCCCGCATTGTGCCGCTGTCTCAATGTGGTGAAGCAGCCCTGAAACTTAGTGGGGGGGTGGGGGGGTAGGTGCTAGACAACCAATGGATGGACAAGTGGGGGGTGGGGAGAGGGAGTAGGTGGGCGAGCAAGTGACTGTTGGTGAGGGGGGGGCTTTCTCCTGTGAGTGTGTAATGCATCATCGATTGGAGGTGAGACCACCCTAAAATGCTGAGGATGGTAAATTCACAGGAATTTGGATCTTGGTGTGAAAGTCCCAGGAGATCCTACATTCCCAGGAATTTCACATGGGCCACACCTGCGGTGTGAAAAAAGCTCTTGAGAGTCACCAGAATGATTCCTGGAATGAAAGAATTAGCATATGAGGAATGTTTGACGGCTCTTGCACTGAACTCCTTGGAGTTCAGAAGAATGATCGGGGACCTCATAGAAGCAGTTTGAATGTTGAAAAGCCTGGACAGAGTAGAGGTGGCAAAGTTGTTTCCCATGGTAAGGGAGTCTTGCACAAGAAGGCACAACTTCAGGAGAGAAGGGCACTTTTTTAAAACAGATGCAGAGGAATTTCTTTATCCAGAGAGTGGTGAACCTTTGGAATTTGCTACCATGGGTGGCTGTGGTGGCCACATTGTTGGGTGTGTTTAAGGCAGAGAATGATGGGTATCTGGATTGTCGAAGGTGATGCTTGAGTGGAGGAAGGGATCAGCTCATGATGGAACGGTGGAGGGGACTCAATTGGCTGAATAGCCTAATCCTCCTTTATCTTATGGCCACAACTTGCAGACTCCCTTTCAAATAATACAAAGTTTCAAAAGTTACTATGATGGTCACATAATACATTAAAATGTAATATAACTTATATACCAATTTTTTCCTGTATAACGCAAACAAAGAGGCATCATGTGTATTGCCCAGTGCCCCTATTAATATGAGAAAGGGAATCAAACGAAAGTCCCTTCAGAGGGCCCATGGATTCACCTCTAGAGCTCCTGCAGCCTCCCCAGCTGCACAGACTCCAATTCAAACCATTGGCAACATGAGCTCCAGATCCAAACCTCCAATATGGTTGGGAAGCCTTCAGCACCCGAGGCCCTTCAGAAGCTCTATTTGCCTCCAACACCCACTCAAATTCTGGTTCCCGTGAGTCAGTCTCCAGCAGCCTGCAGCCTTTTGTGAGTCCTTCAACTGCAAGTCACCAATAACCTGTGTGGGTCCTTTAGCCACTGAGCCCTTCGCTGGTCTGCTGCTGTGGTCACTGTCCTACAGGGTCGCCTCCTATGCTTCTCCTTCTCAACAGAGTTGTTCTCCTCATTTCTGGTCTCTACGTCGGTTTGCAGCTGCCCCAGAACCTGCAACCCCTTGTAGTATTCTATCCAGCACAGGACCCGCAATTTTGGGCACAGACACAGGATTTCTTTAAAAACACACTATCGACGTCAGTAGGAATCCTGTAGAGCAGCACTGTTTCTCCACTCCCCAGGTTCCCAAGTCCATAGCGGTGGCAGTGCAATCTTTACTCTGAATTGTTAAACTCCTCTCTCAGCACATGCTGCCTGATGTGTTTTAAAATTCATAGAAATTTTGCTTTATTGTATTCTTTACAGAAACTTTTAGCATGAATAGCTTGGTAGTAGAAATCTCAAGTAGTAGTTATTAATTGTAGCTGGTGCTGGGAGGTAGACATTATTCAAACAGAGCAATAACACTAATGGGCTATGTTTCATTGAATAGGTATCAGCTAACATATGATCCACGTAAATGGTTTCGAATGGACCCCCAATCAGGAGAGATTTTTATTCGTGAAAAATTGGATGCAGAGAAAGAAAAATTGTATACAATCATGGCCACTGCAATGGAGAAAGGTAAGCACTTAAATGGCATTTTAAAGGGGAAACTGTCATGAGATAATGTGGAGGGATTATCCTGTATCATCAGGTGGGTAGAGAATAATGGAATAAGGCAGCACATTTGACTGGCAGAGTATGTGTGGTATAGTAGGGAATGGATTATAGTGCAGAGCTGCCATTCTCAACTATTTTTGACTATGGTCTCCTTAGGATGGGCCCCATTCCCTGTGAAGCAGTCAAGATTAGTTGGTTCCTTCTATATTTCTCTCCTAGCAACTACAATTAAAAAAAATTATGATTTCAATTTCTTAAATGTGCTGTGACCCCAGGGGATGATATAGCCCACATTGAGGATGGCTGGTGTAAGAGCTTTGTTGCACTAATCTTGCCATTGAGGGAGTACAATGAAGAATCATTTGGCTGGTTCCTGGGATTGCATGAGGAAAGATGAAACGAATCAGTCCGAGATTTTCTAAAGTTTAGAGATGATCTCATCAAAACCAACAAGGTATTTACACAATTTGAGAGGGTATATGTGGAGAAGGTGTTTCACACTGGTTGAAAAGCCTAGATCCAGGTATCACAGATTCAGCAAAAGAGAAAGATCACTTAGGACTGAGATGAGGATTCAAGCGGGTGAATTTTAGCAATACTTTGCCTGAGATGTTTGTAGAGTCTTAAAACATTTGAACTTTTTTGAAACTGAAATTCGTAGCCTTTATAAGTTCATAGCTTTGTCCCGCCACTCATTCCTGTCCCACCTGGAGAACAACACCTCATACGTCAGGCAACTGTTCATCAACTTCAGCTCGGCTTTAATATGATCATACCCAAAAGGCTCATGGGGAATCTATCCTTGTTGTGACTCAACACCCCTCCCTGTAACTGGATTCTGGACTTCCTAACTCAAAGACCACAGTCTGTCCTCGGGTTGTCAGCAGATTATCAAGCACCATCACTCCGATCACTAGTGCACCTCAGGCTGTGTGCTCAGCCCACTCTTATTTATGCTACTGGCCCACAACTTCAATGCCAGATCCAGCTCCAACAATCATAAAGTCTGAAAATGACATGGTGCAAAACTAACATCCTGAGTCTCAATGTGGGGCACACAAAGGAGATGATTGTGGACTTCAGGAAAACCAAGGGTGACCACCCTCCACTACAGCTCTGGAAAGCAGAGACTAGAGAGCACCAGGTTTCTTGGAATCTACATAAGAAATGACCTAACCTGGACATACATTCAGGAAGGTGCAACAGTGATTACACTTTCCAAGGTTACCGGCCACCATCCTGTCAACTTTCTACAGGAACTCTATCAAAAGTGTCCTGACTGACTGCATCAGAGTATGGTACAATTGCTGCAGAGAAATGGATCAGAGGTCAATACACAGGACCATAGAGAGGATCACTGGGATCTTCCTCCACTCCCCTTCCCCCCTCCCTCCACAATGTGATTTGCCAGGATTGTTATCTAAAGGGGATTCGCAAAATCAGTGATGACCTCTACCACCCTGTACACAGCATCTTCCAGCTACTCCCGACGGGAAAGAGATACAGGAGTATCAGAGCAAGAACGACTAGGCTGAGAAACAGCTTCTTTCCATGGGCAGTGAGACTGGAGAGCTGCAGAAGAGGGATGGAGTTCATTCCCCTGTCCGCATCAATGGTACTAAGGTGGAGATTCATCGACTGTACAGAAACCTGAAGGCCAACATCTTTATGTTCAAGAACAGTTCCCAACAGCTATCAGCCTCTTGAAACTCCCATTCTTATGGGACTGCTCTGACACTTCAAAAGGATCTTCTGCATTATTGCTCACTTTTTTTTGCACGAGGATTACTATGAATATTTGTTAACTATTTATTTTTGGTATTGTCTGCTTTTAATTTAAATAAGTATACTATTGCAATTGTTTTTGTAGTTTTTGTTTTGCAAAGTACCTGTTCAATTGCAGCAAGTAAGAACTTTGATGCATACATACATTGTACAATGCATATGACAATAAACTCATCATTATTGTCTTGATCAAGCATTCACACACAAATGTTGTCTGAACATATCTGCCCTTAGCTGCTGTCTGACCTGTTGGAGTTTCTCCACCAATTTTGTTGTCTTTACTTAATGTCTGTTCAGTTACTGAAATTTAGCTTCAAGTCATCCCAGACATAATATTGGCAGTGACTTGTTTTTTTTAAATATTTTATTTATAAATTTTAAACCACAATATTAATTGTACTTCATTATTTTAGAAGGCTATACAGAAAAGAAAATTAAAAACCTTCCCCTCTCCCCTCCCCCTCAAAACCCCTAAAAAGAAAGAAAAGAAAGAAAAAAAGAGTAAAAAATGAAGGAACAGTGAATGCCAAGGGAATAAAGCTTTTATATCATTTAAGTATATTGGAGGTGGCCAAGAAGTGAGGCCTTCAGAGAGTTTATTAAATGTACGCACCCACATTTTGTAAATATGGGTGCCGTATTTTCCCCAAAACAAGTGATATCTATTTTGTAAACTGTAAGCAATCTTCTCTAATGGTATACAGCTATAACGTTCTGTGTGCCAGTGACTTGTGTTAATCACATTTTTACTTTGTGTTTTCTGACAGGTGACCCTACAAAAAAATCGACAGTGCACATTTATATTCAATTGCTAGATGTGAATGATAACCCACCGAAATTAGCAAAGGATTTCAATTCATTTTTCATGTGCATTCCAGCTGATGAAGAGAAGAAAGTAACTATTCTTGCTGTAGATGATGATATACAGCAAGGACCACCATTCACATTTTCTATAAATCAGGTTCCAGGCAGAAATTGGAAAATTAATCCAATAAATGGTAGGTGGATTCTTATAGATTGGTTTTTATCTTGTAATAATACAATTCAATACTTCTTATCATGGGGTTTTCCATTCTAAATTCAAGTTGAAACTCCTTTGTAAAGCCATTAGTTTTACCTACATAGATTGGATTGTAAAAATTTGAGAGATTTTATTTACAAATTAACCTTCGATGTCATGCTATAAATCAATCATCATGAATTGTTTTCTAGACTTGTACAATTAAGAGCTTGTGGTTGCTCTATTATATATTGTCAGAAATTAGAAAAAGATATATTGGCTGATGCCTTTTGGTTTTATTTAATAGTACAATTGGGGTGGATTTTTACCCTCTTGAATGCACAAGGCCATGTTGATGACTATAATCTCAATGGAACTTTAGTTCTGAACCAAACCTTTGAACATAATCAACCCTCTCATCCAAAAGTACCAATATGGTCTTGTCTGAGAGTTTGGATCCTGTGAAATTCCCTTTCTCAGCTCTCCCACCATCTTCTTCCCACCATCCATATTCAGATTTTTTCAGATTTTGCATCGGATTCATCTTTGAAGCCATGAAAATAACTTTGTGACCCACTATTAACTGTTTACATTCATTCTCTCTCTTACCACTTAGTGAAAGAAAGGATAGCTTCTCTGCAGATGAACAACAGAAAGAGACAAAATGTTCCTTACAACAAGATGTGCATTTGGGTGTTGGAAAGAACTGTGGAAGTGAAGGAAAAAGCTAGGTGTAAAGTGGAGTAAATAGAATGAGAGGTGTGAAGTAGGATTTCTTCCTTAGCACTTTTAGCAACCTTCACCATTCAATTGATATGGATGCTGGGCAATATTACTCCTTCAGATATTCACCACAGCAAAGCTCAGCACACAAATGCTTATTTGCAAGAATGATCACTGGACCATTCCATTAATGGAGATCCTCCAACTCTCCACTTGGTGAACTGGAATCCTTTCTGGGTGGACAAGTGCACGATACCTCCTATAGTATGGAGGAAAGAATGGAATCAAATCAATGTGGAATGATCATCTAATTTTCAAACTAGTAGCAAAGCTAAAACAAAAACAGAGAATAATGGAATAGGGAAGCTTCAAACAGGGAGTAGGCAGTATCTGTGTCAATGACTTCATGTGCTCTTGCACCCACAGTCATTGCAACTGAAGTGAGGCAGTGAAAAGCAGCTTGCTAAGAAAGTGTCCCAGGACCTCTTTCTGAGAACCTGCAAAGGTGAACTGTCAGGTGTATTTAATCTCTCACTGCAACAGGCTGGAGTTCCCATTTGCTTTAAGATGGCCACCATCATACCAGTACTGAAGAAAAGCATAATGCAGGCTTAAATGACTAACTACTGGTGTCTCTGACATCATGAAGTGCTTAACGAGTCTAATCATGGCTGACATCAACTCTGGCTACCAGGCACCCACAACCCACAATGATGGGTGGACCTGTTTGCTTATTGTCCAAAGAGGTCCATGACAGGTGCCATCTCCCTGACACTCCATTCAGCCTTGGAACACCTGAACACCAAGGACATCCACATCAGACTACTGTTCATTGACTACAGTTCCACCTTCAATAAAGTAAAGTCATTCCCAAACTTCAAGATCAAAATCTCTGTGCCCACCCCACCCCCACCCCTTCAAATGGTTCCTTGACTTCTTGTCTAACAAACCACAATCAGTGAAGATGAACACATCCTCCATAATTACACTCCGCCAGGTGTAAATCCAGTCCTCTATTCCCGCTACATCCAGCACTGTACAGCTAATTAAAGTTCAAAATTCATCTTCAAATTCGCTGAGACAATACCATCATAGGCTATGTATCAAATAATGATGAAACAGAATACAGAAAGGAGATTGAAAATCTAGTGGCATGGTGCCAAGATAACAAGCCCTTTCCCAATCTCAGTAAGAACAAAGAGGTGATCATAGACTTCAGGAGAGGGTTTAGAAACTACTCCCCATCCACAACAGTGGTATTGAAGTGGAGAAAGCAAATACCTTAAAATTATTGGGAATAAACATTTCCAATAACCTGACCTGAACCAACTACATTGACATGGAAGCCAAGAATGCACATAACGGTTAGCACAATACTTTTTCAGCTCCAGCAATTGGGTTGGGGTTCGAATCTGGTACTGCCTGTAAGGAGTTTTTATGTGCTCGTTTGTCTGCATGGGTTTCCTCCAGGTGCTCCAGTTTCCCCCCACTGTTCAAAACATACCAGGGGTTTTAGATCAATTGGGTGGGATGAGCTCATGGGCCGAGAGGCCCATGTATAAATCCTCTATGTATAAATTTTAAAAAATATATTTATAATCTATTTTTCAGGTTAATCTTTCAAGGTAGGATGGTTCCTATTGAGTTTGCTCCATATAGAGTAGCAAACTCATGTAGCTCCATATCCAGATCCTGGTGTGTTCAATCTCTGATCAGCGAACTATTCTCCAACGTGCCATGATAGTTGTGCAACAAATGCTTTTATTTCTGATTTGCAGTGCCTGATGCATTTTGCTTTGTATCCAATCGGCTGATGACATTACTGTTTCTTTTACTGATAAGAGTCCATGATTCTTTTCGACTGAGATTGGACATTTTTAATATGAACCAATATGATTTGTTTTCGACAAGACAAATTGAAGACCCTCTTTTTTTGAGTTAGGATGGTTGTTGTTCATCAATGGGACTGAATTTACAGACGTTATTGTGAATTCATGTTATTGTGACAGTTAAATTGTCTAGGATGAAAACGATGTTTAAAATAAGAATGGTAATGAATGTTACTTAATATAAACTAAATTGCCAAATTTGATTTTTTAATTGTATGGAGTACTGAAAAGGTGGCATTGATCTTTGTTTTGTAATATCTGCTTTTAATTTGCTTATCCCTACATGGTCTCTTTACTCCAATTGAATAGAGTTCACATTACAGCAGAATTATAAATATCTGCTTTCAATATTGAGAAGGATAATCAATAATATTGAGACATAGTTTTACAGCATGGAAACAGACCCTTTGGCCCAGTTGCCCAAGCTGATCAGGTTGTCTACCTCTGCATTTGGCCCAGATCCCACTAAACCTTTACTATCTAGTTATCAATCTTTTATATAAAATGGGTCCCTTAGGAGGTAAAAAGCTAGTTCATCTGGGTATATAAAACTTCTTCATATTTGAAAATCATAATTCTGCCTATCTACAATGTCTTTAAATAACTTACAGAAGTAGAAGGCAACCTTTGGCAATATAGATAAGGATAATTAAGGGTGATTTTGGACATACTTTGAGATTACCAAGACAATCAAGTTTTGAAACTTTACTTATGGAAGGTGGTGAAAAGAAATTTATTTCTGAAATGTATAAACTGTTACAAAATAAAATGCCTAAATTAGATATTCATAAATGGAAATGGAAATGGGAAGAGGATTTGGGAATTACAATCGACCATGATGATTGGAGATCTATTTGGCAGGAAAGTATGTCTAAGATTATTAATGTTCAATATAGGTTAGTTCATTATCAATTTTTTGCATCATTTGTACTTAACTGCTCATAAATTAAAGAAATATAATTTAACTTCCTCAGATTTATGTTTCAGATGTTTTAAAGAAGTAGGCTTTTTTTTTTATATTCATCTTGGTTACGTGATAAGGTTAAACTTTTTTGGAGATGGCTTAAGGAATTTTTAGAGAAAGTTTTAAAGATCCAATTACCATTGTTTTTATTAGGTAATGTTGAAAGGTTGAGTTTGATTTTGACATTGACTAAGTATCAAATTGCGTTTTTAAGGTTGGAAATGGCTGCAGCAAGGAAATGTATAGCTATTATTGGAAAAATGAGATTGATTTGGGTTTGCAAAGAAGGCATATGGAATTGAAGTCATGAATTCCTTTGGAAAAATAACATAATTTATGTGATAATTATCTTTTACTTTCTAAAGTATAGAGTCCCTATATGGGCTTAAAATGTTGAATTCTCTGAAGCTCATTGTGGTAGTCTTGCTTTGAAACATGGTGGTTTTCTGCATTTTTGATTTTCTTTCTCTTTTCTATCTTTAGGGGTGGGATGTGGGTGGGTTGGGGGGGGTGGGGTTATACATTGTACATTTAAAATTTTAAATAAAGTATTAAAAAAAGCATAATTAAGGGTGATCATTTTAAATTGATGTCTATGTTGTCTTTTGCTGATGACCAGTCATGAATCACTATTTTAACTTGCAATTCTGAGGATAGTTCAGAGTTAATGATAATATTGTAGAATTAGGGCTAGTTATGCTTTCATTACTGATAGAAGATTTCCATTCCAAATGCATTTAATTTCTTCAGTGTCTAAGTCTCTGGCTACTAATCCAGTAAGTTAATTACAGTACAACCTTAATAATGTTGCAATGTTGCAGCCTCTTTAAATTGCACAAGAGCCTCAAATAAGATCAAAACACTAATGGAGAAGGTGCCACTGGGAATCACGTTTTATATTTGCAGTTTATTCATAAAGGAGAGATGCCTGGATGCTGGTTTCCTTTGTCTTAGACTGAAGGCTAACATTGTCACCTATCTGCTCACCCCCCTAGATGCCATTCACTCACTTGGGGGCCCAGGTAGAATCCTTTCTCCTCATCTGGAGCCACTGATTACCCTTTTCAGCAATCTCCTGCTTGCCTTCTACCCTGGGTGTAAAAGCAATCTTATTTTATCCAAAAACATTTTTCTAATTTAATAGCTGACATTCAGGTTCTTGGAGAAATCACAATGGCAAATAACTGTTGCTTCACATCACGACATTTTCACTTAGATTTTATCTTAGCACGACAGTCATTTGGGATTAATTAAGACTGAGGAGTGATCTGTTTTCGATTTCTTTAATGAGCAAAATCACAACAGAGTTTGTCTTTACAGATTCGTATGCCTCCATCACCATGAAATTTGCCAAACATGAAGAAGAAACGGAATATAAGATTCCTGTGACAATTTTTGACAGTGGTTACCCACCCTTACATGCAACGAGTTTTATGACAGGTAAAGGGTCACTCAAATTTTCTTAAACTTCTGATCAATTGTTAGTGCACAGTTTTACAACCAATTACTTCTCAGTAAATAAATCATTTTGTCTTGTCTCATGGCTTGTGAAAATGTATTCCACAAGTTGGGAAACCTTATCTCATTGAACTGGTCTCAAAGAACAATAACTGCAGCTTTCAGTATTGCCACTGGAGCTGAATTTGTTCTCATATTACTTGCACGCATTTTTGTGTGAGATTCATTGGGTGCCATATAAGGAAGAAGAGTACTACGTGATATTAAAACCCCCCAGATGTGTGCAGAGCAGCAGATCACACCAGTGCATTCCAAAGTGATTATCAACTATTAATATATCAGTTGTTGTTTGGTTTATACTGATTGTTAGTATAATTCTCTGAAGTTCTTTAAAGTTGCTAAATTCTACAGGGAATGATGAGGCAGAGCACTGGAATTTGGCCTTGACAATGAGGTTTCTGCATAATCCATTTGTTCTTGGAAGCAGGTGTATCGAGGTATGTTATGTAGGATTAGATGTTAATATCCCTTATTATACTCCTGAGACTTGCTGCCTAGGCTCTGCAGGGTAGCCAAGTGAGTGGTGGCATCTTCTGGGTTACCAAGTGGGTGCCCTCCTTCCTCAGTGTTTCACTGATTGACCCACTACACCTCCGGAGGGTTCAGCAGTAAATCCCTGCATCCTGGGCTCACCCCCCTAGATGCCATTCACTCACTTGGGGGCCCAGGTAGAGTCCTTTCTCCTCATCCAGAGCCACTGATTACCCTTTTCAGCAGCCCTGGAGAGATCTTTAACTGCTTTTTGGTGTATTTTTCCTCGCACTCTCAACTCAGTTTTGATCTAATCTTTTACATTAGAACATCACTGAGAGAATCGAGAAGCAGATAGTAGACAGCACAGGACAAGTTGCTGGAAGGGACTTAAGGAAAGGAGGAAGAAGTGTGTGAGGGAACAAATTTTATATCTGGACCTCGGCAATGAAGATGTGCTTCAGTTAAAGCAACCGCACTGAAACCTTAGACTTCTCCAGCCACAAATATGAAGTCAGTGGGAAATTTGTGGCAATATCTGTCAAGGTGTCTGTTGACATGACCTATTAAGCTGTGGAATTGTTCTGGAACGGAGCCAAAGATAAATGTAACATCTCACAGTTTGCTGTCAGCTATGGCATAAGAGCTAATTGATGCCATATGTGTTCTGTTCTAGATTTCCCTTCCACTTGCTAGCTACAAGAATGAAGTTTCTCGAGGATTTGAGACGTCCCCTCAATTTACTTTGCACATGGTGATTTGTCAGTTCAGTGTTTTAATGCTGACTTATCTAGGAAATTAAAATATTTCCACTTCCTCAATATTCATCTAGTATTTGAGTAAAATCATCTTAACAAGTAGTTGAAACTAATCACCATGCCTTCATTCTACTGTAATCTGTTGTGCCATCTGTATTTCCGCTACTATGAAAATAATCAATAATCAGAGCATGGAGGAAATTGCAAGATGGGCAGTAATATTTTGGATGACCACAAATTAACAAGAGATAGAATGAGAGTCCATTGCAATAATTAATTTGCTGTTATCTCATGCATCTCAATTATTTTTGATTATAGACTGTTTTACACAGTCGACATTCATGGGCATGGCTCCTCCTTGCGAGGTGCTGTGCCCCCATACGCTTGTGGCCATTGCTCACTGTCAGATCCACCCCCACCCATGTCAAGCGTCATTAGGGTCCAGCTTGATGCATGCTAGTGACTCTTCACGCAATAAAATCAGCACTTTTGGCTGCTGTGTCAGAGGGAAGGAGGTTTATGTCCACTCGGCAGGTAGACCACCCCCCCCCCCACTAACTGAGTCTACAACTGCTGGACTGTGCCTCACCCGATTAATGTAATGTCCTCCTCTAACACTTGTTCTCGCGCTAATCCCGCTGTATTCACTTCCTTTATAGAGTCTGTGTAGTCTTTTGACTTCTGCCACTCACGACAGTTCTATGTTAAGTAAGTTACATATTATTCCTTCTCAAAATTTGAGCCCATGACCTCAGGTCTGGAGATTGTTGCAGTCTTGAATGTAATGGTTCAGATGACAAAGGAGGAGTTCTGAAACTTTCTTTCTGTCTCCTTTTACAAAAATTGCTGAATATTTTTAGCGTTCTCTTTTCAAATTTCCAGAAACTAGCATTTTCCTTTTCCTTTCAAGATTATTTTATTGATATGGAATAAAAACAGAAAATGTGATTCTACACAAAATTTCCTTTGTCTCCCACAAGGAAGACAAAGATTCGCTATCAGTTGAAATTGCCCAGTACCTCTTATAGCCAGAGAAAGAGAAGCACAAGAGAGTCCCCCCAGAGACACTGACTGTACAGAGCCTCCCACAGCTTTCACAACCATAAACTATTCTGTCTAATTCAACAGCAACTCGAGTCCCACATCTACATCTCTAACACGACCAGGAAGCCTCTCACATCCTCTTGCACCCAGTTCTGATATGTGTACCCCTTCAGCTAGTCTCGAGTCTGTCTGTAGCCAAGATGTTAGTCCTTTGACTCAGTTGCCAGCAGCCTGTATCTCATGGTACCTCACCTCAAGTTACCATCAGCCCACTGCCTGTGTGTCTTTCAGCCTCAGAGCCTCTCACCGGTCCACTACCCTGTGGGTCGTCTCCTCTGTTTCTCCTTCTCAAGTGGGGGGGGGGGGGGGGGGTTGGTCTCCCATTTTCCAGAGCTCTGAACCACTTCCTCCGAGTCTGCAAGCTCTTGTGGCCGCTGTCGATCATAGGCACCGCCATCTTAGGCTAGACTGTGTAGTCGTGGGGTTTTAAAATAAACCACCATCAACTCCTTTAACAGGCCTTTTAAAGCCTGCACAGAGCTGATGGCAGTTGAATTGGGCAGTTGGACCCTGTGGGCTAGTGTTGTGTCTCCGCTTCCTGCTCTCCATGGGTCCGTAAGAGTGGCATTGCTGCCATTACAGCTGCTCTGGCAGCCCAGTCATTTTTTTCATCATGTTTCTTAGGGTTTATCCATTTTTCCTATGTATTGAAAGAGACTACAGTTCAAAAATAACTTATTGATGCTGAAAGATTGCATTCAAAACATATGATGTTTATTCTCTGTTCTGAATTTGAGTGCTATTTCTCTAAAACCTTTCTCCCCTATAATCAATTCCCGTTCTGCCTGTTTTCAACTAACATGCTTTAAACTAGATTTAAATTTGGCTGCTTTTATTGGCATTTTGTGTGTACACATTGTAAAATGACCATCAGAATTGCACAGTACACCACAAGGGGCCTTTTATGAATTAAAATTGCCCCTTGGGACCAGTGCTCAATTTCACTAGTTTTGTACTCCAAGATATGTTTATTGGTAGCTTTCCTCTCCAGTTGGACAGGCGACATTGGATATTTTAGCAATGCCTCCTATATAATGTCCTTCAAATTATTGCTTTCTATGCTCTGTTTACTTTCCATTCCTAGCTCGCTTAACATCTTCTCTACTTAATTAAAAAATGGTAAAAACTCATTAGAACGCGGTAGTTGGGGGTCCAAGATTTCATACCGCGTTACAACCGAGTCGCGGAACAGATGCATATATGTCATGATTCAGGAAGCAGGAAAATCGAACACTGTGACTCAACCCCTATAATAAGACCTTTAAGCTCCACATATTAACATACTCATCTTGTAAATGAGTCATGAGTCCATTTTTGAGTTTGTGCCTGACATTCTAAAATCAATGTTTGGGGTCCACAGACACCTGCGCTGTAAGTGATTCCATGGATAAACGAATTGCGTTCTAGCGAAGTTTCACTATACCATCACCCATTTTTTAGCTGACCCTTTCAAACCAATTTGGATCTCCATCTATACCACATGGAAAGAAATATTTGTAGGTTCCTCAAGTAAAATGAAGATGCATCGACAATGCTGCCTCTAGTTTTAGATGCTGAAATCTTCTGAAAGTGAAGCAGCTTCCATGAAGGTCGAGGGAGAGTGGACCTTTTGGGTATTGAACAATTTTCGCTTCATGATATTTTGATTGGAAATGGTCTGAAATAATGGTGAGCCAGCAGCCTGCGTGCATTTTTGTCAGTTGTTGCCAGAAACCTGATTGAAAACAAAGATCGGAGAGGTATAAAAAAGGCTGTTGATTTTCTACCTTTTGTTTATTGTTCAAGGTTGAATTCTAATCCTTTGTTACTACGCCAAAGGAAAATGAATGAATGTTGTGCATGTTGAATCTATTGAATTAGAATTAAGGAATAGGAGAAATGTTATGGTATGGTAAAGCACAAACTGGTTAAAATGCATAATGAGAAGTGTGTGGAAGAGACCTTTACATTGGTTGTACATAAGACAATGTATTCTAAACTATTGCCCAAACCAGCAAATGACTCAGGAACTACATCAAAGGCAGTCCGTTCATGAGACCTGATCACACTGGAGAGTGAGTGAAGGGTCTAGGAAAAGTATTCCTCTCGTAAAGCCTCCAGCTGTCACTTAAGTTAATGGTTTGGCTACTGATGGTTTGGAGAAAGTGGTACTGGCAAACACTGCTCAAAATTCACTATTTCCCATTGCAAATTGGATGCCACAACTGGAATGGGGCCAGTGTAGGTTTAATCAGCCAGCATTCTACTTAGTTTGGATTTGATTGAACATGAATCACTTATTTTTCCATGCTAATAAGCTCATCAGTCGTTTGCCTAAAAAAAAATTACAGTTCTAAAGTTAAAATGTTTCCATTCCTTTGCTGCCAAGTTGTTCTCAGATGCTAGACCATGCTTTTTGCAATTTTCCAACATACATAGCTTTCAGTTAAGGCTGCCCATGAGCAACATGAATTCTTAAAGCACTTTTAATTACACTCAAGGTTATGCTTTCTCTTTCACTGTTCACGAGATTGAGATCCTTGTATACTGAAAGTACAAATAGCATGCTTCCTTTAGTTGACAAGATTGATTCCTTTCCTAATCAAGAAGTTATCAACCTCTATCTTAAATATACACAATGATGGCCTCTATAGATGCCCATAGCAATGGATTCAAAAGATTCCGCACTGACTGGGTAAAAGAATTCCTTCTTATAAAGGAATGTTTTAGAATTCTGTATGCCCCTGGTACCAGACTCCCCATTATAGGAAACATCCTCTCCACATCCACTCTACCTAGTCCTTTCAGTATTCAATAGGTTTCAATGAGACTCCCCCCAACCTCATTCTTCTAAACTCCGGTTGAGTACAGTTCCAGGGACATCAAACTTTCCTTATATGATAGCACTTTAATTCCGGGGTCATTCAAATGAACTTCATTAATTTAGAATGGGTGGCTAAATGTGGCTCTTTGACGTATAATATGCAGATCACGGAGCTCCTGACAACCTGACAGTGGACTCTCGCTCAGGCCCCAACCGCCTGCCCATCCAAGCTCTCGACGCCCCAGTTGCTTGCCATCCAAGCTCCTAATGCCCTGACCATGAACTCTTGTCTAGGCCCTGGTCAGCTGCCCATCTGAACTCCCAACACCCCAGCCAGCCACCTATCCGAGCTCCTGATGCCCTGAATGTGGACTCAGCACCTGGTCCTGGCCATCTGCCTGCACACCCACACTCCTGACTCTCCAAACAATGTGGGTACTTACTGTGATCAAAAGCAGTATATGTTTGGCCTCCCTGATTTAGAACAATAGTTTGAATTAGCTATTTAAATGCTATTTCTTAATCTTTTCTGCAATACAAATACTTTGAGGATGACTCTTATCCAATAATATTTAGCCAGTTAGTCGACATAAATCAAAGAAGAAAGACTATGTGAGTTTTTACATGCACCAGAATGATCATCTGGAATCAAATTAGTTGAAGAAAAAAGATTTAATATTTACCTTCTAATGTAAAAAGCAAGTGCTTGTGATGTCATGGGAGAAGATGGTAAAGTGGGAGTAATTTAATGGCTTTTTCAAAGAACTAGGAGAAACAGTGAATAAACAGCCTCTTGAAAATATTTTTTCCAAAAATAACTTTATTTGCAATAAATCATGTACAATACAAGACAAAAAGGCTATTCCTCACTTTACATTCTTAATTTCAATCCTATTGAGTAACATATTTACAAACTTTTATGTAATGTCGGTTATCTCATATTGAGGAAGTTGCCTACAGCAAGGAGAAGCTGTTCAGAAACTTTTTACATTTTGTCAGTTATCTCATCGATGTACCTTCCATGTTTAATATTGTTGCCTTAATACTCAGTCACCACTCCTGTGGTACCTCCCCCTTCTCTGCTGGTTTAAGGAGTTTCCCCTCAGTGTCAGCCCCTCAAAGCCTGGTAATGGGTGGGGGGCTCAAACTGTACTCCTTCCCCACAGTGCCCTCACTTTGGCTGCACAAAGCCTCAACGCATCCCTCAGCACATTGTCCTACAGGCTGGAATGTTCCAGGTGGCAGCATTCCTAGACCGACATCTCAGTGAGCTGAAAGACCACCAGATTTTGGACTGAGAAAAGGGCGTCTTTTACTGAGTTGATGGTCTTCCAGGAGTTCTGGACATCGGACTCAGAGTAGTTCCCCGGGAACAGTCTGTAAATCAGTCTGTTACACTGTCACTGGGGATGAACCGTGACAGAGCCTCCTGCATCCCTCTCCACCCTTCTTGTCAATCTGCATTCTGCAAAGAGGTGGACAACAGTCTTTACCCCACTGCAGCCATCCTGAGGACAGCGTACATTGGGGGTGATGTTCCAGTATCTCACTGGGAGGGCCCCTCTCACCGCCAGCCAGGCCAAGTCCTGGTGCTTGTAAGTGAGCCCTGGTGATGAGGCTTTCTGCCAGATGACCTGGATAGTCTGCTCCGGGAACCATCCAACTGGATCTGTTGAGTCCACCTCTCCCAGTTTCTGCCTCTTGACAAATTATTACTCTCATGCTTGACACCACAAAACAGTCCAGCCTTTCTTCGTTGTACTGCCTGCAGCATTTATATCACTTGTCACTTGTAAGTAGCATTGAGTTGATTAAGTATTTAAGATGTTTCTGATTAGAGCATCTTACTACTTTCACTGATATATTTCACTGAGAAGGCTGCATAATCTTTTAGCTGATTGCAGCTGTGTACTGGTTAGGCCAGGTTGGCACAGAGCCTAAAAAGCTGTATTTTAATTTAAATGTTATTCCTGCACATGGCTTGAGAGAATCATTTCTATCCTGTCTCTATGCCGAGTTCCTGTTTGGGCTAGATTTGTTTCCTTTCTCTGCAAGAAGCACCCATTAGTTGCCTCTTCCTCTGTCAGCCTGAGGTCACATGAACCTGAGTTATGTAAACCGGCTCACACTCTTCTAAATCCTTCAAATTACACATATAGTTTAACACAACTATTTCTCAGTATTCAACAGTTAGCTCTGTTGTAGTACCTCTATTAAGTCACCATGTCCTAGCCAATGAAGGGAAGTGTCCCATGTTCATTCTTAATCACCTTATACACCCGTGATACCACTTCCAGGGATCTTTGGACATGTACTCTGAGCTCCCTCTGTTCCTCACAAGCTCCAATATAAAGCCCTTTCAAACTGCTGTGTAGAATGGGGTTAACTGGGCAATTTGCACAGTAAGCACCCCAGTTACGCAGCAGTTTGAAAGGGTTCAACCGGGTCAACGCCATCAGAACCCAACTGGGTCCATGACCTGCCTCAGAGGTAGTCAGGGAACCCAGTTAAA
Organism: Narcine bancroftii; assembly: GCF_036971445.1. NCBI lineage: Eukaryota > Metazoa > Chordata > Chondrichthyes > Torpediniformes > Narcinidae > Narcine > Narcine bancroftii. The sequence continues at coordinate 321,896,520 of NC_091470.1, forward strand.
CTTACCTAAGTCTCGTCCACAGCTGATTTGAAAAAGAAAATGGCTGACTCGCCTATTCCAGAGACGTCAGCGCTTGCGCGTGTGCGTCACCAGGCAGCTAGCATCTGAACATCCAGTTGTACTTCTGGTGAGTATGTGACAAGTCATTGTGGGGGTGGGATACCCCCTTAAATCGCTGAGTTAGCGATTTTATGGGTAGATCCCCCTGTGATTTGAAAGGTACTTTCAGCACCTTTGCCCCAGTAATTGCAACCGGGTCCCAGGAGGGTGACCCAGGTGCTGCAATTTGAAAGGGGCTACTACCTCTTTACCTCAACATGCTCCAGCACATTTGCCTGTTCTACACTGACATTACATTTATCAAAGCCCTGCTCCATTATAAACACCAAAGTATTCATTAAAGACCTCCTCTTCCTCATCCACCTCCAGGCACATTCCCTCCCCCACCTGAGTGGACCTACCCTCCTTCTTGTCCTCATCCTGTTAACATAGAAGACTATAGCACAGCACAGGCCCTTCAGCCCTCAAAATAGTGCTGACCTAGATAAAGCTACTCAACAAGGGAAAGATGGAAGTCAGACTTGAGCACAACAATTGATGAACAGTGGTGGGAAGACCTGTGTCTGAGTAGCATGATGGGAATAGTCAACACCAGATACATTTTCCTGTATCAGTTATACCTCACACCGCATAAATCAAAGTCAGAAATTTCTGAAATGTGCTTTAGATGCAGTATAGAGGTAGGAACATTTGTCCCCACTCCACCTGGCTATGAACCAAGGTAAGATTCTTGTAGATAGACCTTGTGGACATTCTAGAAAAAAAAATTACAAAAGTGCACTTTCTACAGGATCCGGAATTATTCCATCTGGGACATATTGGTCAAGTGCAATTTAAGATTATCCAAACACCAAATTCAATTTGTGAAGGTCACTTTTTCAGTTGCCAGGAAGTGTATAATGGTTGCGTGGAAGTCCAACTCTCAACTTGGTATTACGCGATGGAATATGGAAATACAGAGTTGCATTCTCCTGGAGATTAGTTATAGCTTAAGGAAGAAATGTGACACGTTCATTAAAATATGGCAGCCATATCTGAAGCACATTGGTGCGCAGATATGACCGATATCCACCCTCCTGCCCCCTTGAGTAATGAGATAAGAAACAATCCCACCAGGTAAATAAAGGAGAGAGTGGATTGGGGTTGAAGCACAGATTACGTGTTCTAATTTTTACTTTTATTTTTATCATTTCGTTTTATCCTTTATGATTTATTTAACACCTGGGTTTCTTGAACATTGAGGAAGGTCATAGATCACGACGATACTGGACAGTTTTTCATAGGTTATTGTGTGTTTATACAAGTTGAGGGAGGAGGGAAGAAGGGAATAAGGGGAGGGGGAGTAAAATACTGGATTCTGTAAATTATATTGCATAGCAAGAAAATGTTTTGTATTATTTATCTGCACTTACATAACTCTTTGAAAATATAATATAAAAAACAATAAAACTTCCCTACCAAACACCCATATCCCTCTATTTTTCTTGCATCCAAGTACCTGTCTAAGAGTCTTTTAAATGTTTTTATTACACCAACCTTCACCACCACCCTGGTAATGCATTTCCATTAGCCACTATTCTCAGTCTAGACCCTCCTAGGAAGTGGGTAAATTTACCGGGCCTGCTGCATCATAGGAGCCTTTCCCACTGCTCCATGATTTACCAGTAAATCGCCAATCTGGCATTTTAAGGAGGGTCCCGCCTCCAGCAGTGACATTGTGAGAGCAGGTTGTGCTTTCACACCGCCAGAAAGCAATTAGTGAGTTAACTTGGCCGGGCTCTGACACTCGCCCCTACTTGAATTTAACTCACCCTGCCAGGTTGGGACTTTTTGCACCACAAGATTACTGGGAACAGTGGTGTGAAAGGAGCTTGTGTGAAAAAAAAATCCCTGACATTTCCCCTAAACTTTCCTCCCCCTTTCTTATATAGATGTCATCTGGTATTTGCTACTGTCATTCTGGGATAAAAGTGCTGGCTGTCCACTCTATTTTTGCCTCTCATAATCTTGAAGACCTCTATTAAATTACCCTTTTTCATTCTAAAGAGTAAATCCCTAGCTCTATTTGCCTCACAAGGCACGTTCTCCAATCCTGGCAACATCCTGGCAAATCTCCTCTGCACCCTCTCCATAGCTTCCACATTCTTCATGTAATGAGGTGACCAGAACTGAGCACAATATAGAGCTGCAACATTACTTTGTGGCTCTTGGACTCAATCCCCCTGACTCATGAGGGCCAGCATAAGCCTTATTAACTACCCTGTCAACCTGCAGAGCAACCTTGAGAGATCTATGGATTTGGACTCCAAGGTCCCTCTGTTCTTCCATACTGTTAAGAATTCTGGCATTAATCATTTATTCCTCCTTCAAGTTCACCTTTCCAAAGGCAACACTTCACACTTACATGGATTGAACTCCATCTGCCACTTCTGTCCAAATCTGCATCCTGTCCAAATCCTGTTATCACCTATGTAACCTTCTATACTATCCACAACACCTGCAACCTTCATGCCATGTGCAAACTCACTGACCCATCCTTCCACTTTTTTGTCCAGGTTATTTATAAAAAAACCACGAAGAGTAGGGGTCCCAGAAAACTAGTCACTGACCTATAGACAGAACACATTCCATCTACTACCACCCTTTGGTTTCTTCAAATAAATCAATTTTGAATCCACACAGCCAAGCTTCCATGAATCCTATGCCCCATGACTTTCTGAATGAATCTACCATGGGGAGCCTTGTCAAATGCCTTACTAAAATCCATATACATCACATGTACCACCCTACCTTCCTCAAAAACCTCAGTTAGGCTTGTGAGCCATGCTGTCTAAGGGAATTAGGGGTTACGGAGAGAAGGCGGGGATGGGGTACTGAACTTTAAGATCAGCCATGATCTCATTGAATGGCAGAGCAGGCTCGAAGGGCCGAATGACCTACTCCTGCTCCTATCTTCTATGTTTCTATGTCTATCCCTCTCTAAATGCTTCTAAATCTTGTCCCTAGGAATCCTCTTCAATAGTTTGCCTACCACTGACATGAAACTCAATAGTTTATAATTCCCAGGATTCTACCTATTACTTTTGTTTAAACAATGAGATTACATTTTCCAGTCTCCAATTCTCCGGTACCATTCTGTAGCCAAGGAGGATGCAAATATCTTTGTCAATGCACCAACAATCTTCTCCCTCGCTTCCTATAGTAACCTGGGGTGTATCTTATTTGGGTCTGGGGACTTATCAATCAAAATATTTTTAAAAAGTTCCACCACTTTCTTAACCTTAACATGCTCCAGCACAGAAGCCTGTTCTACACTGACCTAACATTGAACAATGTTTTTGGTGAACACTGAAGCAAAGTACTCGTTTAGGATCTCCTCTGCCTCCAGGCACATTTTCCTTAATGGCCCTACCTTCACACTCATCATCCTTTGTTCTTGAAGTATGCATAGAATACTTTAGCATTTTTAATCCTACTCACCAAGGTTTTCCCATGCCCCCTTCTACCTCTCCTAAGACCGTTCTTAAGTTTCTTCTTGGCTACTATTTCATGCTAATGAACCTTTCCTGACTTTTGTTTCCTAAACCTCTTCTCCTTAACTAGATATCTCACCTCTTTTGTCAAACATGGTACCCTTAACCTACCATTTTTTTTCCCCCTGCCACAGTGGAACAAGCCTATCCAGAACCCTGCACAAGTGGTCCCTAAACATCCTCCACCTTACTTCTGTGCTTTTCCCTGAGAATTTACTCGGGAGAGTAAAGTTCCTGTCTAATCTCATTGCAGTTAACTCTTTCCCAATTTAAAAACATTACCATTTTGTCTACTCCTGTTCATTACCCAGTACTAGATCCAGTATGGTTTCTCCTCTAGTTGGCCTGTCCACATATTGAGGAATCCTTCTTGGACACACTGTCAAATTCTGCCCTACCTATCCCTCTTGCAAGAAGGAGGTGTCAGTCATATTTGGAAAGTTGAAGTCTCCCATAAAAACAACCTGGTTATTTTTGCACCATTCCAAAATTTGCTCCTCAGAGACCTGAGGGCTATTTTGGGGCTGAGAGATGACTCCAAATGGATTGATCGCTCCCTTCATTTCTGACTTTCACCCACACCGACTCAGCAGTCAATCTCTTCACAACGCCCTTCCTGTTTACAACTGTGATATTATGCCTGATTAGTAATCCTACTCAGCCCTTCTTTTACCTCCCTTTTGTAAAATCTAAACTCTGGAATCCACAACAACTAATCCTGTCCTAGCGTCTACCAAATCTCTATAATGGCCACAATATTGGAATTCCACGTACTGATCCATGCTCTAAGTTCATCTCCTTTATTCCTAATACTCCTTGCATTGAACTAAACACATATCAATCCTTCCAACTAACTACATTTATGCTTTTAAATAAAGTGTTCCAAAAAAATTACATTTATGCTCTCTCGACTGCCTGTCTTTTCTTCCTCACAATCTCACTACACATTGGATCAACTTTTCTACCTTCTGCTCTAATCTTTTTCCTTTCATTCTGGTTCCCAATCCTCTGCCAAACTAGTTTAAACCCTCTCCAACTCAAGCAAACCTCTGCTTCAGGATATTGGTCCCCTTCCAGTTCAGGTGTAACAGGCACTTTTTTGTATAGATCATACCTTCACAATGATCCAGAAACCTGAAACCCTGTCTGCTGCACCATTTATACCACCATATATTTATCTGTCATATGATCCTATTCTTACCCTCACTGGTGGGTGGTACAGTAGCAGTCCTGCAATTTCTACCCTTGAGGTTCAGTCTTTCAGCTTCCCACTAGCTCTCTGTATAATCTCTTTAGAATCTTACCCTTTTTCCGACCTATGTCATTGATACCATGACTTCTGGCTGCTCACCCTCCCTTTTAAGGATGTTGTAGACCTGATCTGAGACATTCCTGACCCTGGCACCTAGGAGGCAACAAACCATCTGGTGCCTCTTTTGAGTCCATAGAATCTCCCATCTGTCCCTCCTAACTATTGAATCCCTGCTCTCATTTGTTCCCTTCCTTCCCTTCTGAGCCATAGGGCCATGCTCAGTGCTAGAGACCTGGTCACTGCAACTTTGCCCTGGTAGCTTGTCTCTCCCACAGTATCCAAAGTGATATATTGAGGGGAATCATTACAGGGATATCCTACTTGCTTTTTCTTTCCGTCTCCTGACAGTCACCCAGCTACCTGCTTCTTGCAGTTTCAGTATAAAGCCTCCCTGTTGCTCTTATCTATGAACTCCTCATTCTGTTGCACGAACTGAAAGACTTTGAGCTGCACCTCTTATTCCCTAACAGGGTCTGTAAGGAGTTGCAACATGTGCAGATGCAACTATCATGGAACTGGTACATCTCCCAGAATTCCTCATCAGACAAGATGAGGACTCCTCTAACCCTGTTGCTGTTCTAACTGTTCTTCTAAGCATTAATATAAGGCCAAAAAAAACCTCTTACCGGAGACTTTTTGTAGCCTCTCCTTCTTCTCACTGAAGCCTCTTGAGTCAAAGCCTCAACTCACCACTGATTCTGGCCCACTCACACAATGGCCGCTCCCATAATTTGCTCTGCTTAAACCTCTCACCTTCTTAAATTGTCTCACTTTCACACCCTCTTCCTCCAACTCCTGTTCACTCTGAAAGAAACTTGCCAGCACAGAGCTCATCTTCTTAAACTGTTCCCACTTTCTCCAACTCCTATTCATTGGAAAAGAGAATGTGTAAAATTCCTTGTGGTTTTCCTTAATCCTACTTGCCACTCTAATTGCCCTGTCCACCTACTGTGCTAGGAATCTTTCTTGGATGCACCAAACAAATTCTGCCCCTCCTAAACCTTTTGCACCAAAGAAATGATATCTTCAGAGAATCTCCAATATGAGGTAATATTTAGTGTCCCTTTTTGAATATATTCCTGTTTACTCTGGCTTTCCACTCCTCGATTAATATTGCAAAATTCTCTGCAAGTGAACATGGTTATGGAGCTGAGGACTCATGGGGGGTGGGGGGTAGGGTGGGGGGTGAGAGAGAGCCCTGATGCACCAGGTGCAGTTCCAGCCCTCAGGGATGATATCATTTCTGTCCCGGGAGTCGCAAGCATCATTGGAAACTGGGAAATATAAGCGAGTGTGCGAGTTTAATTAAAGTAATTTGGTTTAGCTCACTCACGAGCTGGTGGGGTTTGTTCACTGCATCTCCTTGCGACCACAGTAGTGACCCCGACAGGCCCAAATAGCAATTTAGGACGCCACGATGAATGAGGGAAATCTCACTGATGCTGCCTACCTTTAAGACTTTACAATCTGTTGTCTGGTTCAAGCAGGCTGAGGCTCAATTCCATGTCAGGCAGATCACCGTGGAAACCATGAAGTATTACTACATTGTCAGCTCATTTGACCAAGGGACCGGTGGAAGAATTGTTGATTTCCTGCATCAACCCCCTGCTGTTGACAGGTACAAAGTCATACTTTCAGGCTTTCCCACCTTGGCATAGGTGACCAAACAACATCTGCCCTCATGAACAACCTGCTGGTGCTTATGGATGGCCACAAACCCTGCCTGCTATTCGAACAAATATTCCTGGAGCAGATGACAGAGCACATTCCCCTGCTCCTGCCAGACAATAATTTCGGCAACCCCTGTAGGCTGGCAGCCTGTGCTGACATCCTATGGGACGCCAAGCAACATGGCGGGGCAACAGTCGACCACGTTGCTGCTTCATGCCAGGGCACTCGGTTGTTCCCCACCCCAAAGAAGAAGGCAGTGACTGCTACAGGGCACGAAAGCCCAGAAAAGGAGCAGTAGTGCTACTACCACCAGAGATGGCGTTCTACAGCCCACCACTGTCATCCACCTTGCACGCACCCAGGAAACACCCAGGCTGGTCGTCGCTAATGGCTATGATGGCCAGCCACCGAGACAGCCTCCTCTACTTGTGGAACCGGCATCTGGTCAGCATTTCCTGGTGTTTTGCTTCCCTCAAGCCGGGACACCTGTGCTGGAAAGTCTGGGTGTTCCCTCATTGCTGCCAATGGCAGAAATATTAAAACATATGGTGTGCTGAGCATCCTGCTTGACTTCAGCTCCTGTCGCTTTAAGTGAAGCTTCATTTTGGCCGATGTGTTGCAACTCTTGCTGGGCGTGAAATTCCTCCAACCTCACTGCCTCCCGGTGGACCTGAAGGGATGTTGATTGGTCAATTCCAAGACTTTTGAATCACTCGCCTTACATCAAATCACTCTGCTGGCATCCCATCTAGATTGGGTGACTTTTTCTCAGAACAAATATGCCAAAATCTTGGTGGAATTTCCAAGCATTGTCACCCTGCAGTTCTCTGCACCTGTACCCATATTCCCATGGAAGGATCACAGCTACATGCCTGGGCACGCAGACTGCCTCCTGACAAGTTGCAGCTCACCAAAGAGGAGATCCGGAAGATGGAAGAGATGGGGATATTCTTACCCCCCCCCCCCCCCCCCACCACACATAGTATCAAGGACTTCCAAGGGATGGAGACTATGTGGAGATTATCACTGGCTCAACGACATCACAACTGCAGTCAGGCACCCGGTTCCTCATATCCAAGATTTCACGGCTAACCTTTACAGTGCTAAGATCTTCTCCAAGATCAATCTGGTTGGGGGATACCATCAGATTCTGGTGCACCCCATGATATTCCCAAGATGGCACTCATCATGCCATTTGGGCTGTTGGCATTTCTATGCATGCCATTTGGACTAAAGAAAGTGGCAAAAACCTTCCAGAGGCTTATGGATTCAGTGGGCTGCAACCTGGATTTCGTGTTCATTTATCTGGACAATATTCTCATTGCCAACCACTCTCATCAGGAGCACAGTACGCACTTGCATCAACTTTACCAGCAGCTCAGCGAGAATGGCCAGGCTATCAATCCAGCTAAATGCCAGTTTGGACTTCTCTGGCACCGTATTTACTGACTCTGAGGAGTGCCACTCCCGTTCAAAGTGGGCGAGGAGTCGACAGCGGCTTTCAAAAGAGCCAAAGATGTGTTGGCCAATGTGACCATGCTGGTGCATCCACGAGCCAATATGCCCACAGCCCTCACGGTCAATGCATCTAACACGGCTGCTGGTGGCGTTCTAGAGCAGCTGGTTGATGGAAATTGGAAACCACTTGCCTTTTACAACAGACAGCTAAGGCCCCCTGAACAGAAATACAGTGCATTCGACTGAGAGCTCCTGGCCCTTTACCTCGCCATTTCTGGTGTTTCCTGGAAGGAAGGGATTTCACCGACTTTACAGGCCCCTCATATTCACCTTTCCCAAAGTGTCAGACTGTTGGGCTGACAGGATCTGTGATCGGCAAGGCAATACTCCTATATCTCGGAGTACATTACTCCCATTTGGCATGTTGTGGGCATAAACAGTCTCAAAATGAATGCACTATCTCCAATGTCTGTTCATTCAATTCCATTATTTGTCTCCAAGAATTGACTGCACAGCTCTTGCAGCAGGACAGCAAGGTGCTGGCCTATCATTCCACCATTTCAGGGCTCATGCTGGAGGACGTGAGGTTCGGACCTTCCAGAGCTACACTTCTCTGCGATGTATCCACGGGGAATCTTCGACCCACTGTACCTGCCACTTGGAGATGCTGTGTGTTCGACGCAATTCATACCCTGGCACACCCAACCATTCGAGCAACCACATAGCTCATTGCAGATAAGTTTATGTAGCATGGCCTACAGAAACAGGTCGGTCATTGGGCCAGAACTTTGTGTGCACTGTCAAGCCTCCAAGATACAAAGACATGTGAAAGTCCCTCTCCAGTCTTTTCCTCTGATGCACAGGTGTTTTGATCACATTCACATGGACATCAATAGACCACTGCCACCTTTGAGAGGTGCCAAGTACCTGTTCATGATGTCAATAGATTCACAAGATGGCCAGAGGCTGTCCCACTCTAGGACACCTCCACGACATCCTGGACCAGGGCCCTCATAGCGAATTGGGCAGATCATTTCAGATTACCAGCTGACATAACTTCGGACAGGGGAGCGCAGTTCAAGTCAGCATTATGGATGGCGCTAGCTCAGCTCCTTGGCATGCCTCACAGGCCTGAATTGGGTAGACAAGTTGCCTTAGGTTCTATTAGGCATACGCATGGCACCGAAGGAGGATTGGTCATATTCTCTGCTGAGCTTGTGCATGGGTCTCCACTTACCGCCCTGGGCGAGTTCGAGCCAGCAGGTCGGGGACTGGAAGATTCGCCCGCAGCACTCCTGATGTGACTGCAGGAAAAAGTTGGCACCTTAGCCCTATCCCAACCTCATGACATAGTCTAACTGCCGTCTATGTCCTGAAAGAGCTCAAGGACTACTGGTACGTTTTCCTGAGGAGAGGAATACACCAAACTCCACTTCCACACCCATATGTGGGTCCATCCATATAAGGTGCTTCAACACAGCAGCATGAAGTGTGTCCTGAACATTGGGGATAGGTAAGAAACCTTCAAGGTCATCTGCCTCAAGCTGGTACATGTTGACTTAGAGCAACCGGTGACAGTAGCATGCCCGTGGCAGAGGGGTTGCCCGCCTAAACATACAAATTGTGTACTGTCAGATGGCTCATCACCTCCAAACTGCGTTTCTGAGAACTTGTGAGGAGCAGAGAGCCTTGATGTACTGGGCGTGGATCCAGCTCTCAGGGCTGTCACCATTTCCATCCTGGGAGTCGCAAGTGTCGTCGGGACAGCGCGCGCATGCGAGTTCGTCAGTTGGTCTAACTCACTCCTGCCTGGTGGTGTGGTTTGTTCGCTGCACCTCCTTGCGACCACAAAACTACCTTTACTTTTAGAATCCCCATCCCTCCCAAAGATTCAATTCTCTGCTCTGGAATGCTGAGTTGCCAGTCCTTCTCATCATTGTTCAACCACCATGATACCAAATAATTTCATGTTCACATATGTTAATCATCACTCTTAGTTCATCATCCTTACTTGTAAATTCCTTGCATCAAAATAGATACAATCCAGCATCACTACATTTTTTTTTATTTAAATTTTTTAGACATATGGCATGGTAACAGGCCATTTTGGCCCATGAGTCCATTCCACCCAATTTATGCCCAATTAACCTACACCCCCAATACGTTTTGAATGGTGGGAGGAAACTGAAGCACCCGGAGAAAACCCTTGTTAGACACAGGGAGAACATGCAAACCCCTTACTGACAACTGTAAAGATGTTGCGCTAACCACTGCACCAAACGTGCCACCGTAATTTTTCAAATTTAGATATACATCACAGTAACAGGCCCTTACAGCCCAGGACCATGCTACCTAATTATACCCCATTGACCTACAACCCTGGTACATTTTTGATTTGTGGAGGGAAACTGGAGCACCTGAAGGAAACCCATGCAGACATATGGAGAACATACAAACTCCTTATAGACAGTGCTGTATTCAAACTCTGGTCACTGGTGCTGTAACAACATTGTGGTAACAGCGACATTATTCTGAAGTTACTTGAGAAATAGTTTTGCTTCAATATTTATCTATTCTTCACTCTTTCCAATATTTCTACTGTCTTTCATTCCCTCATGTACTGACTTTGTTATCCTTCTATACATGTCTGTTCATCAACCCTTACTTGTTTGTGTCATTCCTCTGCTAAATGAGTCTAACCCATTCCCAATAGCTCTAGTAAATCCCCAAGCGTTCATTGGTCAACCATCAGTTTGGGTGGAATCAGTTCTGCTCGTACAGTTTCCATCTTCCCAGAAATGGTTCCAGAAGTGATCCAGATATCTAAAGGCCTATCTCCTGAACCATCTCGTCAGTCACTTGGGTATCTTTAGCAAATGGCACCAGGAATAATCCACACATAACTTCAGAATTCCTTCTTTTTAGCTTACAATCTACTCCCTAATTTCAAGTTGCAGAACTTCATCCCTCATTTTTCCCGATGTTGTTAGTACCAATGTGGACCAAGTCCTCTGACTATTTACCCTGCCACTTTAGAATGCTGTGGAGCCATTCTGTGATATCTTTGTTGCTGACACCAAAGAAGTAACAAGCCATCTTGGATTCACCTCAATCGGTGCAGTGGTGCCTTATTATCAAATCACCTACCACTTGGAATCCTGCTCCTCTCTCTTCATTTAGATAAGAGACCTATGGGTTTGTTTTCAACTACTTTGATCCAATGCAAACTGGAGTATGACATGAATGGAACATTGGCAGAAGGAGATGATGCATTCTATGCACATGATTTAAAATATGGGTAATATGGCTCCAGTCACTCAATTTGTATGCTCAACAAACACTGCTCTATATAGGGGATATTAGAAAGAAATGTTTGCCTTCTATGCATACATGTTAAGCAGATTGCAGATAATTTAAGATTTAAAGTAATAGAACCTTAGGGTTAGAGCACACACATTTCAGAATTTCAAATAAACCTAGGAAATTCAATGGAAAGAGGTGAGAGACAGCTCATGTTACTTATGTGAAGTTGGGTGTATTACCATTTATCAGTCTTAATTGCAAAGCAAACATTTGTAACAAAAAATATTACATTAAATCATCCATTTTAATTCTTGTTTGTTTAAATACTTCATCCATTTAGTTCAACAAACACAACTGTGAACTCGTACATACCATTAATTGCCCTTGGCAGCTCCCCTTCCTTTTCTCGGTAATCTTTATACTAATATTGTTCCAAAACCTTTCCTTCAAAGGGTTAAAAAGTTGTTAACTGAACATGAAGATGAAATTACAGGAACTCTAATGAATAAGGCCTAAGCTTGAAGACGTAGCTGTGTTTTACTTTAGCAGCAGCAGGTTTTGCTTTTTGAAGGTTGAATCTGCTCCTGCTAGTAAAGTATATATTGAAGTGAGACACAGAAGTCTGCAGGCCCTGTGATTGTAGTAAAAACGCGCAGAAACGCTGAAGGAACTCAATCGGTCTTGAAGCGTCCATAGGAGCTAAATACATAGTACTGGACTGATGTTTCGGGCCTGAACCCTTCCTCAAGGTATGAAGAAGGGCTCCTTGAGGAAGAGTTCAGGCCCGAAACATCAGTAATATATCTTTATCTCCTATGGATGCTGCAAGGCTGACTGCGTTCTTCCAGCATTTCTGTGTGTTTTTATTATATTTGAAACTTGGAGTCGTGATAACTGATTAATAAAATTGGAGTTTGGATCTCATTGTAGTGCAATGAGTGTAGAATGATTGTGTCTTCAGAAGTCACTTCCCTGAGCACAGAGATTAATGTCAGGCTGCCTAGGGAGCAGCGTCCATGTGTTATTGGAGCGGAGTGCAGGGTCGGAGAAATTGCAGCTCTTGTGGAATCAGTGGTACAGATCTTTGCCTCCTGCCTCACAGCAGTGATCATTTTATTTTGGATTACTTTCAGCTGATGGCTTCGAAATTTTTGATGAATGATCTGTTTTGTTTGTGACTAGTAATTTTAACAAGACATTGTTCAACAAATATCAAGCCCTTAACGTGCATATTTTAGCAATGAAATTATTTTGTCATAAGGCAAATGAATTTTGCAGTGGAACCATCTCTGCCTTGAGAAGTAGATACATGTCTGAGAAAATGGGTGCAATTTCAACTGGTTTATATTTCAAAGTATCAACAGAATACACATATTTCAATGCATATTCATTCAATTTCCTGTTCAAGTGGTTTAAAATTTTTAAAAAGCACAACCTCCTGAGAATTAAACTTTTAACTAAATGTGCTTTTCATTTTGAAATATGGGCATAATTTGAGTCATGCAACATTTGCAAAGTAAATATATTCCGGATTGTTAATGACCCAAAGGCAACACAAACATGAAACTGTTCCCATGATTGTAATAAATCCAATTAAACCTAAATTGAAAGTGAATGGTAAAAATTAATCATTCTTCTTTGTCTGTCAAGAGAGTATGAGTGAAGATACATTAATTCAAAACATTGCGATGAATTCTGATGCATTGCTCAGAGAAAACAATTTTTGAGCCTCTCAAGCAGTGGTTCTCAACCTTTTTCTTTCCACTCATGTACCACTTTAAGTATTCCCTATGCCATCGATGCTCTGTGATTAGTAAGGGATTGCTTAAGGTTGTATGTGGGTGGGAAGGGAAGGTTGAGAATCACTGCTCTAGACCCAATTGTTACTGAAATATTTTGCTTGAGAAAAATTGTCATTGGCCCATTTCCTTTGGAGTTATGAAACTGTGCACATAATGAGTCAATTAGGTATGATTAAAACAGTGGTTTTTAAACTTTTTTTCCACCCACATGCCACCTTAAGCAACCCCTTACTAATCACAGAGCACCTATGGCATAGGGATTTCTTAAAGTGGTATGTGCGTGGAAAGAAAAGGGTTGAGAATCACTGCTCGAGAGAGAAACCTGATATCTGAAACCCATGTGATTATGTTTATGCTTATTGAGTCTGATAGCTTTTTATAGTTTCTAATGCTTTTATTTCTGAAATGACCCTATAAAAAAGAATTTGGATGCATTTTCCTCTTATCTTCATTAATTCATTCGTTCATCTGGCCAGACCAATAGTTATTGTCCGTTCCGAAGAACCTATGAGAAGGTGGTGCTGAGCTAACTCCGTGAACTGCTGTAGTCTTTGAAGTGGTCTAACAGATTGGAAATCCCAGTAGTCAAGTAACAACAATATATTGAAGCAACAAAGTAACAAAGAGTGCAATCATGGGTTTGGTTTGAGCAGCCTCTGTTGAAGAAATTCTAACCATTAACAGCAGAAAAACTAAGAAGGAGATTCAAGGATTCAAGGGGAGAGGTGACAAGAAAAAAAATAGATAAATAATCTGGAATAAACCACTAAATAGATAAATAAACAAACAGACAAATAGAAGGATATTCTGCTGATTCTAAGGGGATTTGAAAAAATAAATTGTTTTCAGGATGTGAGTGCTTTTGATAAATTCTCGAGATTTGTTCTAATGTCACTGAGAAGCTTTGAAGCCTGTCTGTTTTGTGGCCATGATATTTCTAGGGCTGCACTGTGGAGGTTTTCTGTATCCAAAGAACCATGCTGATTTGAGTATTTAATGTCCTGTTGTTAGTCTGATGTATATCTTGCATGAATCTCTTTGTTTTCTCCCTTAGTTAAAGTGTGCAAATGTACAGACTCCAAAGTATGCATTATTCCAATAGACGATGAATCCACTTATTCAAAAGTAGGACTTGCAGTTGGAATACTGCTTGGAACACTTGCTGTTATAGGTAAGGGTGGATCATAACCCAACATGCATGACTAATATATGTTTTATCACAAAAATGCTATTTTATATTGATATTTATTACTTTTTAAAAAAACATATGAGGTCATTTGATGTATTCAAAATTCTTTCCTTAGGTTTGATCCTCTTAGTCGTATTTTTAAAAATGAAACAAAAGAAACAAGGAAAAGCCGAAGTAACAAATCGACTAGATGGGACTGATAAAGAAGTTATACCTCTGGCTACTGCATAACGGCAGAAATTTAAAAGTTTACTACACTCAAATTATTACACAGGGTCAGGTTTCCAATGTTATGAAGATTCTTTTACAAGTTCCTTCAGAGATTATTCTTTATATCGTGCAACAAATTTAAAAAACTATATGTTTTGATCTTACCAGACACACATATTTATGAATAGAACCTTACAGAACCCTAAAAAATAAGATTGTGTGCTTAGTATGTTCTCATTACATTCTACTCTGCCGTACATACAGTACTGGGAATATCCATCAGTATCATGTTTTTATTTTAAATATAATTTTTTTGGAGGGGTGAATGTGACATAGAGATTTTTAGAATTTTAAGTTAGACTGATCTGTTTGCTTGATATTATGAATTAATTCAGGTTTGACTAATGGTCTGTCCCCAAATGTTTCATGCCAAAAAAGCATTGTTGTTACCTAATTAATTTATTGGTTAGTTAATCAGGGGATAATTCTGGGTGAACACAAAACAAGCCAATCATTTACTGTAAGTGTCTTCATATTTTTTGGCATCCAAGGCGAATGTGTCAAAGATTCACTTTTTAAAAATGCTTCAGCTTAATTTTACACCCAGATATTTACTTAATGTGTGTGATGATCCTTGCATCAATTCCATTTTGACAAAGCCACTACAATAATGCAATGGTATAGTTTGACCTGATATTTTCTTTTATGATTTATGTGAAATTGATTTGTAAAAATTGATTTAAAAAGATAGGTGAGCAGACACAATTGTAGCAATGGCATTAGCAATTGTGTGGGAAGGAAACAAAAGGCAAAACTCTGCAGATCCTCTAAATTTAAATTAATAACATCAAATTCTACAAAAAAAAACAACAGCATCTGTAGACAAAGAAGCAGTTGTGGGGAAAGGAATCTAATTCACTTTTATTATCCAGTGACCTCTATAAAATGATCACATAGGAATATTTGGGCTAGGGTATGATGATTACCATAGTGAATAGTTTAATCTCAGACACTGCCTGGGTCCTCGCACCAAAACTCCTTCTGAATAAAATGCTGGATGGTTGTTTGTACCTGTCAGCACCTTTGGGAAATGTGAATGGGAAAGAGAGTTGGGGTGGGTATGGGATTGGGTTTGAGGTAGGGAGTAAGGAAACTGTTTCTGTAGGTACAAAACTTCAGTCAGACTTCAGGTTGGCAAAATTTGCCTTTGTTGGTCCAAGAACAAATTTCACCTCCTAACTTTTCTATCAATAAAAGTACTGTGTAAATAAGAATGATGTTTGAATGATATTTTTGTGTCAGTTATTTTAAAGTATGCTCTAATGTTGAATTGAAATGTTAATTACATAAAAAAAATGCTAATTGTTTTCACTGCAATCAAATTGAATCAAAGGGCAATCATATTAAGAAATAATTCAATGGAATTCCTTTATAATCTGGTATGATCATGATGCTTGTTTTGCTTGTAGAAATTCTGCATTTACTCATTGTGCCTTGTCTGTATTTAATGGCTGTATATGTTCATTTTAGAGTACAAGTATCTGCCAAGGAGATTTTCTTTTTGCTGACATGTTCATTACGTTTGTATGACATGTGTATATAAAGCTATCCAGATTAGTGGGAGAAATTGAAAGGCAGAATATATTTCAAATGACGAGATAGAGGAAGATTCTTGGTACACAAAGGGATTTTAGTGTTCTGTCTTGTAAGTAGAGGAAGTCAGTATCCAGGCTTTGCATTTGATGGTTAAAACAAATGCTATATTTGCTTCAATACAAAAATATTAAAGTACAGAGATACCTTGTGTGACACAGTTATTCTGTTCCAAAAAAAGTTCAGCGTAGTGGAAAACCACACTGTTCAAATCATATTACAATGTAGTTTAGTGTAATATGTTCCAATCCTATAATTATTTATTATTTTAACCTGCAACCCTTATGCAGACATGCATAAAATATTTAAAAGGGATATATAAAACTGAAAAATGACAAAGATCTTTATTGTCAATAAGTGAACATTGTTTATTTAAGAAAATATTTGTCTAATGTCGATTTGCATCTAATCTCCACATGAGACTTTCCCCAAAGTTAGATTGGAACCACTGCCAACCATTTTTACATGCCCACCGTTCCCTAACCGACCGTGCTAGCAAATTATTATGAGGTTTTTTTAAATAACAATAACAATGAAACTTTAATGTTACAAACTTAAAACTGTGGGTCATAAATTTCAAACCATGTTATATAAAAACTCACGCTGTTCAAAACCGTGCAATGCAAGGTACCCCTTTATGCAGATAAAGAAAACTGATTGCTTGATGAGACATTAGCTGCAATACTACATACACCTTCTGTCTCCTAGCCTAAGTTAAGCATATACTAGCTTTAAAGGAAACAAGATTGCCCTATGGGGAGTCCAGGCTTATATTCTCAAGAATTCAGAAGAATAAAAGGTGATCTAATTCAGTATGTAAAATTCTTCATGGGTTTAACAGGAGAATTCTGGGAGAATATTGTCACATGCCTGAGGGTAGAATTCAAGTTCAGATCTCAGAATAAGAGATTAATAATTTGAGAAGAAATTTATTCATTCAAATGGTTGTGAATTTTTAGAATGCTGTACACAACTATGAATGTTCAGGTGATGACTTGGGGCAGAGACTGATGGATTTTTTGATTCTATGGGAATCAAGTGAAATGCAAAGCTCAAGAAGAATTAGACGATCAGCCATGAAATTAAATGATGAAGCAAACAAAGGCCTAATCTTGTACTTATTTCTCATGTTCTTATGTACTGGCACTCAGGATTTCAGACATTGAATATAATTAATTGCACAGTCATCAGGGTTATTATGGTCTTAGACATTAATTTTCTGTCATGTTATGATGCTATTTCTCAATTTAAAACTTGCAGAGACAACTTGGCTGGCATGGATGAGTTAGGCCAAAGGGCCTATGTAAGATTCTATGACACCAAACTCTGTGGGGGCTGAACCAACAGAATAGGTTCTTAAATAAGCAACTTTAGCTTCAGGACAGACAGCAATTTTCATTATCAAGTTTTAATAGGCCATGCACTGTTTCAAAGCTGATGCAACAAAGTCAATGTAAAATGCCATCCCATAGAACCTTCTTGTACAGCATACTCAGCTTTTGAGATGATTTATATTCAGCAAAGTAAAACTTTTGAAATAAACTTGAATGTGACATTTTCTGATTTTTGTGGATTGTTACCTGAGAGACTGAGTTGTCATTGAGTCTATTTATCAAGAGTGCTGACTATACACTCTTTCCATGCAGGTTATTGAAGGTTATCACAACATACAATGCGTCAAGATTACACTTTAATGTTTAATTGTTACAGTCATAAATGGCATCAAATCAGTTCCCAAAACCCACCATTAAAATTTTTTCTTGCAGGATCAAATCAATATATATGTAACTGGAACTCTATCTTTCATTTGGTAGATCATACAGCATTAGCCTTTATGAACCAATGAAGGCCTCAGTTTTCATCTCTGTTGCTTTGTTGATCATATGAATGATGATAAGGTGTTAGCATAGCTGGAGTTAGGAAGAAGAAAATTAGCTGGGATCATTTAAATCTCCACAAGCAAGAAATCAAATTCAGCAACTCTGTCCACACTATGCAACAGATTATCTGACACATTGGAGTTGCAAGTGAAAGACGAAATCTGAGTGTTGCAGGTTTATCTATATTTATTGAGGAACCATATGATGCAGTCAGTTGGCCACTTATCCCATCAGCTCTGTAATCTGTGCTCAATTTAATGAGAGATGATTTTCTTCTGCTACTTTAACGATCAGGCATAAAATGAATCTGAACAGACTTAACTCAGTTGCTACTTAATACTAAATGGGAAATCTTAGAGTATGAGCACAGGAATAGCTGACGTGGGCAATAGGAAAAAAAACCCTACTTTATTAGACATGGAGTTGAATAAAGTTGCTCTTGTTAGACCTGCACCATCCAAGATTCAAGATTCCTTTATTGTTATGTAATAAAACAGGTGTACAATTACTCAAAATTTGCTTTATTCTGCTATAAGGTAGACAGATCCGCTATCAGTAGAAATTGCCAGATGTCTCTTGCAGTCAGATAGAGAAGCAAAGGAGAATCCCCCAGAGTCACTGAGTGCCTGTGGATTCACCTCCAGCCATCTCACAGGCTCCACAGTCACACAGACTCCAGTCCAAACTATCTGCAACCTGAGCTCCAGATCCAAACCTCTGACCCAGCCAGAAAGCCTTCAGTCCCCGTGGAACCTTCTCGCACCACGGTTCCGATACCTGGTATCCCTTCATCCAGTATCATGCCAGTTACCAGCAGTCCACAGCCTGGTGTGAGTCCTTTGACCAGCAGCCCACAGCCTTCATCCATTCCTCACCTCGATATGCCAACAGCCTGTAGCCTGTGTGTTCAGCCGCAAAGCCCTCACTGGTCCGCTGCTGTCTTTGCCATCCCATGGGCCATTTCCTCTGCCTCTCCTTCTCAAATGGGGTTGGTCTTCCTGTGTTCTGGTGCCATGTGCCAGTCCTCTGCTTCCTTGGAGGGTGCACCCCCTTGAGCCTGTTGCCGAACAAAGGGCCTAGACCCCACTTTTGCAGGATTTTAAAATAAACCACAGTTGGCTTCTTTAACAAACTGTTTAAAACCCATATAGAGCCGATGATAGTTGGACTAGGTGATAGGACCCTGTGGAGGAGTGCTGTGTCTCCACTCCTCGCTTTCTGCAGGTCAGCAGCATGCCTTCCAACATAGCAATGATTACCATGTTGGAATCCGTCAGATTTCCCTTCTGACTCTCACAGCAAATTAGAACTTTTTAAAAAATGGATAAATCACTCAAAAAATCACTTTGTACTTGCTTACAAGTGTCCATGGCACTTGGAGTTCCTTTGATTGAGAAATTGGAGCCAGCACTTCCAGTCACAATTCACTCTGTTACAGGTGCCATTTCCCTGAAATGGTTTGTGTACACGAAGACACCAACAACTTACATTATAACACTCTCTGACTCACCAGCTGAAATGGAATCAAAAGATTACAACCTGTAACTGTCGTCTCTCTCTCTCTCTCTCTTTCTCAACAAATGAATAGTATGTGACCATACCGGGACATTGCTTAGATTTTGGCAAACTCCCAATATAATTTTAATCCGCTGCATTTTGCAGCGAAGCAGCAATTATAAAGATGGCTCATCACTAAATTGGAACAGCCTATTCACTGCACAAGGCTTGTGGAATGCATCTGTTGCAGTGGTAAGCAATTTATGTCATATAATTCCTGCACCCTGTCCTGATTTTCTCTTCCCTTCCTTGCTCTCATGTTTTCTGCCCTTCTGTTTCCCTCATCTCCATAGAAGCCTCTGTGAATGAGATGCTAAGTTAGCTTTTAATTTTCATAAATGGCTAAACCACAATAGCTATTTCTTAAAAGAGGGATGATTCAATGTTCTATATTTATGTTGAGACATTTGGGGTTACAGCAAATAGCACCGAGTAAGGAGACCAGAACTGCATGCAGAACTCCAGATGTGGTCTCACCAGTACTTTGTAAGTTGCAACATAACCTCTCCGCTCTTAAATTCAATTCCTCGAGCAATGAAGGCCAACATTCAATTTGCCTTCTTGGTAGCCTGCTGATCCTGCAAACCCACCTTTTTGCGATTGATGCACAAGCACTCCCAAGTTTTGCACATTAGCAAGCTGCAATCTGATATTCCAATCTTTCTTCCAAATTGAATACCTCACATTTTCCAACATTGTTCTCCATCTGCCAGACCCTCGCCTACTCACTTAACCTATTTGTATCTCTCTGCATTCTCTGCACAATTTGCTTTTCCACTCAATTTAGTGTCATCAGTAAACTTAGATACACTGCACTCTGTCCTCTCTTACAGATCACTGATGTATATCGTGAACAGCTCCAGGCCCAGCATTGTCCCCTGTGGCACTCCACTCACCATCAATTGCCAAACAGAAAAACACCTCTGCACCCCAACTCTCTGCTTTCTATTGGTTAATGAATCCTCTATCCATCCTAGTTCATCACCCTCAATCTTATATATGTCTTTTATGCAGCACTTTATTGAATGCCTTCTCAAAATCCAGGTAAACAATGTCCATCTGTTTCCCTCTATTTACAATGCTTATTATATCCTCAAAGAACTCCAATGAATTTGTCAAACAGGGCCTGCCCTTGCTGAATCCAGGCTGCGTCTGCCCGATGGATCCATTTCGTTCCATAAGAAATAGGAGCAAAAGCAGGCCATCTGGCCCATCGAGCCTGCTCGCCATTCAATAAGGTCATGATCATTGACTCAAGTCCACCTACCTGCCTTATCCCCATATCCTTTAATTACTTTTTTATGTAAAAATCGATCTAACTGAACTTTAAATATGTTTAATGAAGTAGCCTCAACCACTTCCCTGGATAGAGAATTCCACAGATTCACTACTATCTGGGAAAAAACAGTTTTTTCTAATTTCCATCTTAAATCTACTCCCCTGAATCTTGAGGCTGTCTCCCCTAATTCTGTTCTCACCTACCAGTTGCCTTATTTCTTCTTTAATGATAGCTTCAAGCATTTTCCCAACTACAGATGTTAAACTAACTGACCCATTGTGCCCTGCCTTTATATCTAAATCTTTTTTTGAATAGTGGTGTTACATTTGCCATCTTCCAATCCACCGGGATCTGTCCAGAGTCCAGAGAGTTTTGGTAAGTTATCATCAAAGCATTCACCATAACTTCAGCCATTTCTTTCAGTACCTGGGATGCATTCCATCAGGACCAGAGGATTTAAATTATCTTCAGACCTTCAAGTTTTCTGAGTACAACCTCTTTAGTGATAACTGTTCCATCCAGGTCCTCACCTCTCAACCCATCCCATGCATAAAATCTGTCTTTTACATGTTCAACATGTTCTCCACTGTGAATATTGACACAAAATTGCCATTTAAAACCACAGCCATTTCCTCTTGACCCAATATCAAATCCCCTTCTCACCTTCCAAGGGTCCAACATTTACTTTAGCCACACTTTTGCTCTTTATATAATCATAAGCATTTTTACTGTCCATTTTTATATTTTGTGCTTATCTTTTCTCATAGTCTACCTTCTCTTTCTTTATTGCTTGCTTCCTGGTTCTTTGTTGCTTCTTAAAGGTTTCCCAATCTTCTGGTCTCCTACTGCTCTTGGCAACTTTGAATGAATGAGCTATTACTTTGATGCCTTCCTTGATCTCCAAGGTTGGCTGCCCCACCCTTACTGTCCTTGATTTTAACTGGAATATATTTTTGTTGAGCACCGTGAAAAATCTCTTTGAAAGTCCTCCACTGTTCCTCCATATAGCATGTGTTCCCAGCCTACCCAAATCCTTCCTCATTCCCTCATAGTTTCCCTTGTTTAGGCATAACACACTTGTTTTCGACTGAACAATTATATCCTGCATTTCCATGATCACTCTTTCCAAGAGGATCGCTAACTACAAGATTACTTAATTTTCCTGTCTCATTGCACAGGACCAGATCTAAGATAATATGTTCCCTTGTAGTTTCAGTACCATTCAAGAAAGCCAACTTTGAAGTCCTCCCCAAGGTTGCCTCGTCCCACCTGATTCACCCAGTCTATATGCATGTTAAAGTTCTTCACAGTAACTGCTGTTCTATCCTTACATGCCTCCAATATTCCTTGGTTTATTGCCTGACCCACTGTAATGTTACTTTTGGGTGGCCTATAGATAATTCCCACTGGTGTTTTTTTTCCTCTTTACTGTTCCTAATCTCTACCCAAATTAACTCAATATTTTGCTCCTTAGATTTTACATCATCTCTCACTATTGCCCTGATCTCATTCTTAACTAAGAGCGCTAGCCCACCTCCCTTACTTTCCTGTCTGTCCTTTCTTATTATTTGATATCCTTAGATCAGTGGCTCTCAACCTTTTTCTTTCCACTCACATACCACCTTAAGTAATCCCTTCTAATCACAGAGCTCCTATGGCATAGGGAATACTTGAAGTGGTATGTGAGTGGAAAGAAAAAGGTTGAGAACCACTGCTTTAGATATTCGCAATCCTCTCCACCCTGCAACCACATTTCTGTAATGGCCACTAAATCATACCCCTTTGTTCTGATTTGTGCCACAGTTTCACTGACCTTATTTCAAATACTACAGGCATTCAGATAAAGTGGCCCAAATCCATTGTGCTTTAAAAATCCAGTAATCTTTGCCTCTTTTTCACTTGACTTTTATCCCCCTATTCTTAGTTTTCTCTTTTTTTTTTACCATTTGGCTTTACTTTTACTTCATCCATCTCTCTCCAATCTGTTGAACCCATCCTCTGACATTCAAACATGCATACAGACAAACAATGCATATAAAAATAAATAAATATTGTTCAATTAATAGTAGAGTCTCGGATGGTTTTTACGAGTGTTCACCAGTTGTTCAGCAATCTCAATACCCATGGGAAGAAGTTGTTTCTTAGCATGGTGGTTCTGGCTTTGATACTCCTGAATCTCTTTCATGGAGTAGCTGGAAGACGGTGCGTGCAATGTGATGGATGTCCTGAACAGTTTTGTGAACCTCCTTCAGTCAATGATCATGGTAGATCATGTCAACACAGGGGAGGGAGGTCAATCCTATGGATTGACCTCCAATCCAATGCTCTACAGCAACCATATCACACTGTGATGGAGCCAGCCAGGACACTCTCGATAGAGCTCCTGTAGAAATTTCACAGGATGGTGGCTAGTAGTCTTGTCTGCTTAAATCTTCTCAGGAAGTGCTGTCACTGTTGTACCTCCCTTTCAAGTGAGGAGATGTTGTGTGTCCATGATAGGTCACTTCTTAAGTGGATTCCAAGGAACTTGGTGCTCTCTACTCTCTCCACTACTGAGCTGTTAATGTACAGTGGAGGGTGGTCATCCCTTGTCCTCCTGAAGTCCATGATTAATTCCTTTGTCTTGTCCACATTGAGAATCAGGTTGTTACTCTTGCACCATTTCATGAGATTTTCCACCTCTTCTCTGTCATGTAACTCATCATTGTAACTGATGATGCCAACTACTGTTATGTCATCTGCAAACTTGATGACTACATTGGAGTTGGATGTGCGTGCAACAGTTGTGGGGCAGGAGTGTGCTGAGCACATGGCCCTGAGGTGCTCCAGTGCTCAGTGTAATGGTGCTCGACGTTCTGCTGTCGTTAGGAAGTCCAGAATCCAGTAATAGTTCTAGCCTCTGGGGAATATTTTTCATTAGGAAGTCCAGAATCCAGTTACGGAGAGGGATCCTGAGTCCTAACCTCTGGGAAATGTTTTTATTAAGTACCAAGCAGCCTGGCATATGAAGCATTGTTTCTGTGCTGGGTCAGGATGTAGTGGAGGGACCAAGTTTATAGCAAATATTATCAGAGGAACATTTCCATCTTTAGCTGGGAGGTACGCTTTGATGTGCTCCATCACCAAATGCTTGATAACAATATGAATTGCTTTTCACTGTTAAGATCAAAGTCAGAGAGAACTACTGCACCCTGATGTATTTTTGATGTCACTGTTGGTAAAAATTGAAGACCTAGGTCCAAAAAAGCTCAGCTTTGTAAATAGTCTTGCTACACCTTTTTTTTTTATTTGGGCACAACTCTTCTCATGACATGCGAATGTGAGTGAAGCAAAGACACTCACTTTGTTGCCTTTGTTGCACTTTGTCCATAACATCATTTCCTTACCTGGACCCTACCTTTTTCATGTGTTGCCGCTGAGCCTGCTGCTGGGACCAACGAGCATTTCTGAATCTTATCTTGGTCATGTGGAAGGAGTGACAGTGGTTATTTTGTGGCGATAGTGACCCTAACTCCATAAATTTCAATGTGATTCTAGAAAAGGATAAGTTTAGACCAGTAATAAAAGTCATAAAATGCAGGAAGGCCAATTTCATTAACATAAGTGATGATCTGGCAAAGGCTCATCGTCTTGAAAGTAAATCTATATCTGCACAGTGGGAAGCCCTTGAAAGAGAAATAACAAGATTTCAGGGGAAACATGTTTCTCAAGGGCAAAAGCCAGGGGTAACAAGTATAGGGAACCTCAGATTTCGAGGGATATGAGGGTTAAGAAGAGTGTGAGGAACTAATGATGGGGGAGGCCTATCAAGAGCATACAAAATGTAGGGAAGTGCTTAAAAAGGCTGAGAGTGGTTGTAAAAATGACTGACAGATAGGATTAAGGTAAATATGAATGCATTTGATAAGTATATTAAGAGGAAAAGAATAACCAAGGAAAAAGTTAAGGACAACATGGACAATCAGAGCAGAGAGCCAGATGGCATCAGTGAGGTCCTAAGTGAATAAATTTCATTGGTATTCACAAAAGAAACAGATTTTGTTATTGAAGAGTTCAGCAAAGGGGTAAGTGTAGAGGTCTCCATAAATAAAGAGAAGGCAACTGATATCTTAGTAGGCCTAAAGGAGTTGGACATCAGTGGTCAAGAAGATATTGGGAAAAATTCTGAGGGAGAAGATTTATTGTCATTTGGAAAATGCAATGACAACATGGCTTTGACAAGCACAGATCATTTATGATTAAATCTTTTAATTCTTTGACGAGGTAACAAAGTGTACCAGTGAGGGTAGAGCAGTAGGTATGATTTATATGGAATTGAGTAAGGCGTTTAACAAGGTCCCACTTGGAAAACTGATTCAAAATGTTGGGATTCATTGGATCCAGCAAAATTTAGTGCACTGGGTCCAGAATTGTCTTGCCAATAAGAGAAAGATGGTAACAGTGGAGGGTTGATTTTTTTTTCCCAGATGGATGCCCGTGACTTGCGGTGTGCCACAAGAATGGTGCTAGGATCCTTGCTCTTCATTATATACATGAATGATGTTTGGGTTCATGTGGGTCCCACAGATTAAGAACCAGACCAAAGTTGAGGTACAAAGCACATGTTTATTTCAGGGATGGAAAATGGACAACAGGGTCAATATGTTCGGCAAACCTCTACACACACAATATACACTTCGGATAACGATGGAGAAACCGACAGAGACTAGATGAAATTACATGAACATACACATTCAACAATCAAGATCAAGGTGATATTATGTGCCCCAACCCCTTGACCAGTATGGTCTTGCTACCTGGCCTCGAGACTCACCCCAACCCAGTATGAAAGGTGCTACTTTCGTGTCACGAAGAGTCCAAAGAAACAGGCACATGGTCCTTTATAGTTCTGCAGGCAATTCTAGGGAGGGGGGGGTGAAATCACTCGGGGCAGTCTGAGCCCCATTGGTTGCTGTGGCCAATGACTCAAAGCCAAGTGCAGGGGCTCAGCAGGGGTCAGCTGAGGTGATTCACCTGGGCCAATTGGGTGAAGGTCAGCGCTGAGTCTGGGCGGGCTGCCTGAATTGCAGCACCTGGTGTTTTAGGTGGGCCAATCACAAGGGTCACCTTGATGACTTGGGGTGAGTCTTTGACCTTGATTGGCAGGCAGTGTCCTCTGAACAGGAGAGCAGAGGTGCCACCAGGTGGTGAACACTGGTTCTCCTTTTACAATGAACGACATGAATGTGGATATGGGAGCCATGATGAGTAAGTGCCCAGATGAGAGAAGCTTGGCAGAGTCATTGACAGTGTAGAAGGTAGTCTTAGGCTGCAGAGACACATTGATGTGTTGGTGAACTAGGCAGAAAAACTCAGACAGATGTGAGGTGCTGCATTTTGGGAGTAATATTGATGCTAGGACATGTATCATGAATTATAAAGTCAGGAGATATTTGAGGAACTCAGAAGCCTTGGAGTAGAAATCCATAAATTTGTGAAGTCATTAACACAGGTTGATAACATGGTTGGGATGGCATATAGGATTCTGGCCTTTATTAGTCAGTATCAAGTGCAGAAGTAGGAAAGTTTTGGTCTAACTTTATAAAAGCTTGGCCAGACCTCAACTTCAGAATTGCATGCAGTTCAGCTCATCATGTTATAAGAAGGATATCGTGATGCTGGAGAAGATACAAAGGGAATTCACCAGGATGTTGCCTAGGTTGGAGTAGGTCAGGAGGAGAGACTAGAGAAGCTGGATCTGTTCTCGTGGAGTGGAGGCAGTTTAAGAGGGGACACAAATGAGATGCATAAAATGATGTAGGGTTTAGAGTAGACTGCAGGAAACTTTAGGAGAGGTAGATAAAGCAAGAGTAAATCAATTTAGGGTGAAGGAGGAAGAGACTTAGGGAAGATATGAATGGAAACTTTGATAAATGAGTGATTAACACAGCCCCATAAATGAATTTTATCGCACATAAAATTCAGGGTTAGAGACTTAATGATGTACGATTGAGCCATGTTTTGTGGAGGCTGTATGCTTTCTGGTGTTCCTTATGCTACCACCAGCTTTCTACAATGGCTGATGCAGATATCCTGCAGAATTGTATTGAATCAGTAAGTTAGAACATTAATTTTTACTTCAGATTTTTTTTTTGATTCTTCAGTTGATTTAAATCACCAGTTATGTGCTTCAATATAAATATTGAGCCGGTGGAGTGGTTGAAGAATGGTGGTTACAGGCTTTAAGGCTTAGAGTAAAAGAGAGAAGGAAAAATAGTTCATTCAACTGTAAAGTTGCTCATAGATTTCCTTCAAAAATAGAAGCAATTCCTTGCAATAATTCAGCAACTTTCAGACCTTGGGCAATGCATACTCTCAATTAGGTGTATGCAACATTTTGTTCAGTCATGGCTTAGATTCATAGGAATGAAAATATTCTCGACAAATTAAATACTGGTTTTTGTGTGAAAGGAAGAGGGACTTTGTGACCCAAATCTTTGGCTTGGCTTCGCGGATGAAGATTTATGGAGGGGGTAAATGTCCACGTCAGCTGCAGGCTCGTTTGTGGCTGACAAGTCCGATGCGGGACAGGCAGACATGGTTGCAGCGGTTGCAGGGGAAAATTGGTTGGTTGGGGTTGGGTGTTGGGTTTTTCCTCCTTTGCTTTTTGTCAGTGAAGTGGGCTCTGCGGTCTTCTTCAAAGGAGGTTGCTGCCCGCCAAACTGTGAGGCGCCAAGATGCACGGTTTGAGGCGATATCAGCCCACTGGCAGTGGTCAATGTGGCAGGCACCAAGAGATTTCTTTAGGCAGTCCTTGTACCTTTTCTTTGGTGCACCTCTGTCACGGTGGCCAGTGGAGAGCTCGCCATATAACACGATCTTGGGAAGGCGATGGTCCTCCATTCTGGAGACGTGACCCACCCAGCGCAGCTGGATCTTCAGCAGCGTGGACTCGATGCTGTCGACCTCTGCCACCTCGAGTACTTCGACGTTAGGGATGAAAGCGCTCCAATGAATGTTGAGGATGGAGCGGAGACAACGCTGGTGGAAGCGTTCTAGGAGCCGTAGGTGATGCCGGTAGAGGACCCATGATTCGGAGCCGAACAGGAGTGTGGGTATGACAACGGCTCTGTATACGCTTATCTTTGTGAGGTTTTTCAGTTGGTTGTTTTTCCAGACTCTTTTGTGTAGTCTTCCAAAGGCGCTATTTGACTTGGCGAGTCTGTTGTCTATCTCGTTGTCGATCCTTGCATCTGATGAAATGGTGCAGCCGAGATAGGTAAACTGATTGACCGTTTTGAGTTTTGTGTGCCCGATGGAGATGTGGGGGGGCTGGTAGTCATGGTGGGGAGCTGGCTGATGGAGGACCTCCGTTTTCTTCAGGCTGACTTCCAGGCCAAACATTTTGGCAGTTTCCCCAAAACAGGACGTCATGCGCTGAAGACCTGGCTCTGAATGGGCAACTAAAGCGGCATCGTCTGCAAAGAGTAATTGCTGATGAAATCACACTCCATTTGCTCATAAAATTTGTCTTCCGTCCAGAGAATTACTTGTTAGCACAGACGAAGATTGAATTTTGATTAATAATATTAAATTTGCTCAATGGCTTAATGATATCATAATGGCATCATTTACAACAGGCTCTTTGTTCCAGAGGGGTGAATTTAACAGCTGCAAGAACTTCAGTGCAATTATTTTAGACTATTTTCTTCAACCTTTGGCACTGATGGTTTAGTCAGCTACACAGTTGGTCAGCTTGACCCTTCTACTTCTTCCCATTGAGTATCCCCTTATCTTTTCATTGAGGAGCTAGAATACCTTTCCCGCAAAGCAGCGTAGCCAGCAGCAGCTATTAACTAACAATGAGCAAGCAAAGAGAGAGAGAAAAAAACACAATGCCAACAGGATCTTGGTGATTGAATGTGAGTCATCCAATAATAAAAGGTTTTAATTACCCCAAGGCTATATAGATAGCCATTTGTTTTTCCATCTGTTGAAGATATCTCCTTGTTTATGTAACAGAACACCTTGTCTGAGGGTCAGACTGAAAACATGCAAGCCTAAAAATTTAAATTGTTTTATGAAATTTTTATTTAAAAGTTTTTTTCATGCATGTAACCGTATCTACATATATAATACAACAATCAAATAAAATGATCAATTCTATTACATGTGATACAAATCCCAATCCCCAAACACCTCCCCCCACTTATCTAACCCCAAAGAAGTAAAAAGGAAAAGAAAAGAAAGAAGAATAAAGAGAGAAAAGGTAAGATAAAGAAAGAAGAAAAGTAAGAAAATGAAGTTGCAGGAGGATTCCCCTCACCACACAGAATTAACAGTTTATGACTTTTAATATCTTCAGGGAGGTAAATAAAATTTGAAGCTTAAAGAAAAGGTCAATCAGTTCCTCAATTCTTAAGTACAGGTAATGAATTTTCGAAATGTATCATATTTATTTCTCAAATTACCTAAGAACCTTGTCAAAGGATTACATTGTTGTATTCCACATTCCATACTCAGATGAATGTCTAATTCAGCCCTGTAAGGTAAAAACTGGAAAACATCAGTAAGTTAGTCACTTGAAACCAGAACTAGTGACTTTCCTACATAATCTCTCCTCATGTACCTCCCTGACCATCCAAATCAATGTAAGCCATGTTGGTGGGTAGGGGGGTGGGGGTGCCGGGGGGGGGGGCATCCTCCTCGATTACTCAGGTAAAGAAAGAAAAAGAAAACAATTAATAGATGAACAAAGTAACATCATCCCCAATTAATTCATCAAATATAATAGAAGAAAAGAGAAATCCCCCATTTAATGTTGTTTAATTATATATTACATTCCCCCCCCCCCCAGATGTTTACCATCACTAATCTCATCCATACAGAAAAAGACAAAATTAAAAATCGCTTTATATTAATCAAGACATTGTTCAGTGTCCTGTGCTTGCATGATCTTTAAAAAAAACCTTGTCTGGCTCCTTGTTAAAAAATCTTCAAGGTAGCTGGGTAACAGAAAGAACCTATATCCCTTTTCCCATAAGGCCTTCCTCCACTTCAACAAGTCCAAACTGATTGAAAATATACGTTCGCTCCATGAAATTCCAACAGTCCTTTTTGTTCTTTGGCTCCTTGTGCAGCTAAAGCCAATATTTTCTCTCTGTCTTGGTGTCTAAGACATTTTATAAGTATACATCTTGGCTTCTGATCTGAAGAAGGTCACAGTGTCAGGGCTCTATACGCCCTTTCAATTTCAATAACATTTTGAAATATGTCAGGTCCCAAAACTGTTGGAATCCATTGTTGATAAAACATATCGCATCATCACCTTCTTTAAGGCTGACAATTTTAATATTATTTCTTCTGCTAAAATTCTCTAATAAATCAACTTTTTTCTAAGTTGTTTCTTTTCAGTGACCCATTAGGCCCTTTCAAACTGTCATGTAAAATGAGGGTAACTGGCGAATTTGCCCTGTTAGTGCCCCACTCATGCGGCAGTTAGAAAGGGCCCAACCCAGTCAGTGTGGTCCTAATCTATTTGGGTCCCTGACCTACCTCAGAGATAGTCATGGAACCCAGTTAAACTAACCTAGGTTGTGTCCACCGGTGACTTGAAAAGGAAAATGGCTGACCTGGTTACTCTGTTGACATCAGCGCTTGTGCGCTGGCGTGACAGAGAAAACCTGGCTGAAGTGCCTGCCGTGATCGGTTGAGGGGTCGCTGCTGTAGGGCCTGGGGTGGGGGGGGAGTGAGGGAGGGCCACAATCGGGGGGAGTGAGGTTGCTGCTACAGAGGGGGTGCCATGATCAGCGGGAAAGAGGTTACTGTCACAGGGAGGGAGAGAGGTCGCTGCTGTGGGGAAGAGGGGTTGCTGCCGTGGGGTGGGAGAGGGGTTGCTGCCACTGGGGGGGGAAGGAAGGGGGGGGCCGTGAACTGCCACTGCTGCAAATGCCACTCAGTTTGCAGTGATGGCTCAACGATCATGGCAGTGGGACATTGCGGTGGGGGGGTGGGATTGATGGGGTGGGTGTCAATTGATGGTGGGGGTGGCAAAAGACAGGGGAGAGTGATTGACTGGGGGGTAGTGATTGATGGTGAGCGGTGATTTACGGGGGGGGGGGGATGGCAGATGACAACAGGGGTGGTGACTGACGGCCGGGTGGGGGACTTACCGATAGTTCCCGTGTGTGCATGGTGCATCACTTACCACGTCATTGCGGGCGTAGGATCCCCCTTAAATCGCCGGGTTGGTGATTTAATGGGTTGATCCCCCTGCAGTTTAAAAGGTGTTTCCAGCATCTTTGCCCCAGTAATCACACCCAGATCCCAGGAGGGCAACCCAGGTGCTGCAGTTTAACAGAGCCTAATATCATTCTCCACTCTGACCATTCTATTCCATACATCTTCCATACCAGCCTCAACAGTCTTTCATCTACATTGCCCAGTTTATTTTGCACATTCTGAACAATATTTCTTCATCTTCTTGTCTGAATTTTCCATATTTGTTTTAATTTCTCTCAGGTCTTTTAACACCTGAGCATTGATACAATCTTTCTTTTTAAGCACTTTCACTTTCTACCTTTCTCTTTAAAAACTTTCATCTGTCCTGTCATTACTTCTTCTTCTTGATCTTGCCATTCTTCTTCTTCTTGTTCTTTCACAAGCCCAACAAATAGATCAATTCCTGATCGTAGTCCAACTCTGGGTAGGAATCAGAGCCATTCCGGCAATGTCAAGCCCTTCCAGTCTGCACATGCGCAGATCAGTATCCTCTTCATAGTTGTTGTGGCACTATGGATCATCAGACAGCCCCCGTAGGGGCATAGCTTGCCCTGGGAAGAGTCCTTCCCTCAGCTCCTGGATCCAGAGAGACAGTAGGCCTTTTTTCCTTATCTTGTCATTTCACTTTCTGCGTTCACGATGGGCCAGTGGCATAATTAGATGGCATAGCATAATTAACATATTGTATAGATGTTGTAGACCAGTTTTTAAAAAAAATTTTGGTAAATTGTACTTTTCCTAATTAGCACTTTTTAAAACTATTTCCTGGGAGAGTCAGATTTCACGTCCTGGCCCCATCACGTCAAGTGACATTTCCCCCTGCCTAAAATTTGATCCAGTGAAGCTATTTTTAATGTGTTCACTCATTCGGCTGAAGTGTAATAAAAAAACAGAAAATGCTGGAAATAGTAAGCATGTGTGGAGAAAGAAACAAGATCGATGTTCCAGCACAGATTTTACAGATTGTCCATCATTCAGGGTGTGTCACTAAGCTGAAAGTTGATGGATAGACCTGATCTTGGTGACAGAGAAATACAAAAGCTGATGCTGGAATCTTGAGCAGACAAAGATTTTCTGGAGGAATCTGAAACTTTGATGAACCATTTTCACCCATGAAGACTGTTTGACCTGTTGAGTTCCTCTGGCAATTCTATCTCTGCATATCTGAGCTGTGACTGGTGAGGCCTGCCAGTGCAGACACTTCTTCAATAGACCAGATATATTAACAATGGCAAATGAATTTTGCTTTTTTTTTGTGGATGATTTAACTGGTGTGAGTGCCTTTCACAGGACAATTTTAGCTGATGCAATTTCTATTGCACCATTTGTGAACTTTACAACTTTTTCTGAACACTCCCATTGTATTAATGGCAGGAATGTGCTAGAAGAGCTGGACCACAGATTGGGCTGAGCATTCATTTATGTTTCTTTACATTGCCGCTGCATTCCAGGAAATTAATTCCAAATTCCCGGATGCAGTCTGTGTAAAAAGAGTGACTAATTCCCGTTCCAAAATTTTACCTGTGGCACCCTTAGACATTATTGTGAACTTTCTGCAGTCTAAACTGAACTGCAGTCTGTCCGCAACAATGGGATAGTGAATAGGATGACGTCGACACTGTGACACTGAACGTCACACGTAGGGCGTATGTCACGGCCAATGTTGATCCTCCAATATTTTATATTGTATATAGATATGTTTTAAAGGAGATAAATTGTGGGGTTTTTTTTAGTTAGGTCACAAAAAGATACAAACAACACAGATCTCATTTAAAATGCCAGAGCTCTGCTCAAGCCAGACAGTTCAGGATCCGAGTGCCTTTGTAAAAACTTTGAAGAATGCCTATAAGGACTTCACAAGTAGGTGTTAATTAGACATGCTGTGGAATAATGGATTATTGTTTTGGAAAGCGACAGATCAACAAACTCAGAAGATTGAGCCCAGTGTCGTGTTCTGTCTGAGTGCAGTTGGCTGTTCTAAGAGAGTCATGTGGTTTTCTCTGAGTGAGAAAGAGAGA
Organism: Narcine bancroftii; assembly: GCF_036971445.1. Classification (NCBI taxonomy): domain Eukaryota; kingdom Metazoa; phylum Chordata; class Chondrichthyes; order Torpediniformes; family Narcinidae; genus Narcine; species Narcine bancroftii. The sequence goes on from NC_091470.1 coordinate 321,929,705, forward strand.
GAGAGAGAGAGAGAATTCAGTTTTACACTTCTACACAGCTGAGATTGGAACATGACAAGCTGGCAATCTTGTTTTAAACCTCATTTTGAAGATGGGTTGTGAGTTCTTGTTCAGCCTGGTCAAAACCTTTGTGGTCCATAAAAGAGGAGATGGCTGGCTGTATATTGTTTCACTTGAAATAAGGGAAACAAAAAGGAACTCTGTGGTGATCTGAAAGAAAAAGGTTATCATCTGGAAAACCCTAATGAGGCAAGTTCCTTCGGCAGGACACTGAAGTGTTCTTTTGCATTGAAGTAGCGTGTGTTCCTTTGTATGTGTGTCTGTCCATGAAGAGCTGTATTGCTAATGTGGCATGCATTCCAATGCTTCCGAGGGTTGCAGCAGCCTTGGAAGAGAGCAAGACTGACAAAAGCCAAGGAGATGTGCCAGAAGATGCATGAAATAATTCAAGCGCTGAACTGTGATGATGTGGAGAGGGAGCAGGTGCCAATGGGGCGGACAGAATTAACTGTGCAGAGGAGGGGGAGGGTTTACGAGCATCTTTGAAAGATTGAAAGGGAGACGCAGAACCAAACTGCCATCATGAGGGACATGATGAATATGTTTGCATTCTTACCTCGCTTGCTGCAGCCACATGTACCCCATGCCACAGACCACCATCCTGTAGTACAACCCCAGAGCCAGATTTTCTATCTGTCCCCACGGTACTGCGTAGACAAGGTGCACGAATCTTTTCCATCATTCCCCTTCCCCATCACCCTTCCACTCCCCTTTTCAGTAATGTGCGTGTATGAGTGTTCTAATCACACAATAGTGGTGACCAGTGAGGGAAGGGCTGAAATTTGAGCATTTGCGAGATTTCCACAATATTTGCAGTCTTAAAGCTTCAAATGCAATTTTATTGTAATTTGAATACGGTACATTCTGTCGAGGTGAGCGTGGCTATTGCACCTATGCAACTTGTTCAATGCATTAGCACTAAATGTTTTTATTGTGTTATGGGCCCAGAGGACCCCAAAACCTAGCAGCAATAGATACTCAAGCCAAATGGTTACTTAAACAAAAGTTGCTTTAAGACTGCAAATATTGTGTTACAGCTATTATTTACACATGCACAGAGTACATCTACTTAAAGCAGTCATGCAAAAGTTTACGTGCAAACAGAAAAAAACAAGAGTACAATATGTAGGTGTTCCATCTATTCTTCCACAAGTGAACCAGGTACACCTACTGCATGCAGTCTTGCAAATGCTTAAGTTCTAACAGTGGCAGGATTAAAAAAAACCCTCTATACATGTGTGCATGATACAGGCAATGCAGGCAGTCATTATCTACATTTATTTCTTACACGATTGTCTCTCGTATTTCTTGGGAACTATGTTGATGTCATTCCGGACAGAGAACAAGCTCGGGCGCATCACTGGTATATCGGGTATATACCACTGATCCAAAAAATGTTCCTTGTCGATCTCACATATATAGTGTAGAACGCAACAGGCAACAACAACATCTTGTATGAAAGAGTTGCAAATATTAACTCGCTTGGCAAAACACCTCCAACAACCTTCCAGACGTCCCAATGTATTTTACACCAGAATATTTACAGAGTTCAAATGTTTGCTGTAGCTATGCTGACACAGTCGAGGGTGTTGTTTTTGGCGAACCCCTTCATCAGCCACTTCCTAAGTGGGTAAGCTGGTCTCCAATTAGATGCATAGGGATCTCCCCTCCATTAACAAATTTAGATTTCTGTTGACCTAACAATGAACAAGTTTCAGCGCCTTATGCACCCTATAAGAATGACATATAAATGACTGGACAGTGAGGTATATTAACTTACTTCATATGGGTAGAAGTAACTTCCTTCTTCCTCAGCATTTATGTAGAGGTGGGAGTTGGCTAAAATGCATGCATCATAGTGTGCTCAGGCCACCCCGCATACACATCTATGAAGCTAGAACAACCATAAATCGGTGTTTAGAAAAACATACAGTTCACAAAACATTTATAAAGTGCAACTCAAAACATGATTGTTATCAGTAGTTGTGATCTGCAACTGCCTGCAAAACAATCAAGTGCCATCCTACCCTATTCTAGTAGGCAACTGGGTCATGACTAGGTGCTCTGATGGGAATATGTGTACCATCAATGACATCACCACACATTGGATACCCCCATTCTGCAAATGTTTCCTGCAGTTGAACAAAACACTTCAATGGGGCCCTCCCAAGTACTCTAATTACTTGCCGTGCCAACTTACAGACAGTGGCCACACCTATACCAAAATACAACTTATGGATCAGTATTTACATGGCGTGGCATGCCACAAAGCAACGGCGAGTCTAAGCCAAAGATCCAGAGGTTGTCGCCAGTTGGTTGTCTTATACCTGAGATCTGGCTCAATCAGTTGCAAACCAAAGTCAGAGGTCTCCCAAGATGTACAGAAATAACCCCTCCACTCATCATTATCATCATCAAGATTGTTGAGGACATTATACCAGAACATGGGCCCACGATCTCTCTCTTTCCTCCATGTTGTTCTCTGCGACATTAGCACAAATTGACTCACAATAAGGAAATGTCTCCTTCTGGGGTTTTTACGGTCCTCGAAACAAACTGCTCCCTCTCTCTACTTAAATTCTCCTGCAATACATTTTGTGTCACACGAAATTGTTCCTCACACATGTTCTGGCACCATCTCCACATCATGAAAGCATGCATGAAACACATGAAATTAGGTTGGTTTGAATAATGCTATACATCACTGCTAACATTAACATGCTCTTTTGATCGTCTGCCACTTTGCTCCTTACTGGAGGATTTTGGACGCAGATGAATGATGTCACTGATGAGATTGACACAGTGATGCTGTATGTTGCATGTAAGGTCTACATTACCATTGATGTTGACTGACGTCTAGCCTTCGAAATTACCACAACTTTGTGTAAACGTCCTTCCTGTGTGAACAACCACTATGGAGGGTAAGTATGAAAATTATTGATGGGAAATGATCGTGACAGCTGTTTCAAAACCATATTAGATTGGAGGTATTGTGGACAGTGAGGAAGGGTTTCAAAGCTTGCAGAGGGATCTGGACCAACTGGAAAAATAGGCCAGAAAATGGCAGATGGAATTTAATGCAGACAAGTGTGAGGTGTTGCATTTTGGAAGACAACCCAAGGTAGGTCATACACAGTAAATGGTAGGACACTGAGGAGTGCAGAGGTAGAAAGGATCTAGGAATACAGATACATAATTCCATGAAAGTGACATTAGAGGTAGACAAGGTTGTAAAGAAAGCTTTTGGCATCTTGGCCTTCATAAATCAAAGTATTGAGTATAGGAATTGGGTTGTTATGGTGAAGTTGTATAAGACATTGGTGAGAGCAAATTTGGAGTATTGTGTGCAGTTCTGGTCACCAAACTACAGGAAGGATATCAGTAAGGTTGGAAGAGTGTAGAGAAGATTTACTTGAATATTCTGGGTCTTCAGGAGTTGAGTTACAGGGAAAGATTAAACAGGTTGGGACTTTATTCCTTGGAGTGTAGGAAAATGAGGGAAATTTGATAAGGTTTACAAAATTATGAGGGTACAGACAGAATAAATAGGACAGATAAATATAAGAGGGCACGGCTTTAGGGTGAAAGGGGAAAGGTTTAGGGGGAACATTAGGAGGAAACTTCATCGAGAGAGTGGAGGGAGTGTGAAACGAGCTGCCATCTAATGAGGGAAATGTGGGCTCAGTCTTCAGTTTTAAGAATAAATTGGATAGATACATGGATAGGAGAGGTCTAGAGGGTTATGGAATGGGTGCAGGTCAGTGGGACTAACACAATGATGTTTTGGCACAGACTAGAAGGGCCAAATGGCCCCTTTTATGTGCTGAAGGGTTCTGTGGTTCCAAATGCTGCTTATACCAGATCTATCCCTTCCAATCTCCTCCAATTTTAGATCCAAAATTAAAGGTACAAAAGGGAATGAATTTGGTACAGGTGCAACATGCTAGGTAAAGTAGTTACAAAACTACTTTTCTGACCAGCGTGGAAGCAGGTAACTGCAATTTTAAAGCAACCAAGTCCAATGAGAGTGACTCCACTTCTAATTGGGAATCATTTTGGACTAAAGACAGCTCTATGATCAGAGATGGAGATTAGAATCATGAATCAATGACACTGTGCACCCTTTTGGGAAAATAGATTTATGCTGCTGCTAGTCACTGACTGAGGGATGGTGGTGGAACAAAGTGCAGGGAAGATTGATACATTAAATAATATCAATGAAATTTATCACCAATATGTAATTGAATGAAATGGTATTGAGTGACAGGAGGGCTTTGCTGCTTTCTCTCCTGATGTAGTTTCTCTTTTGCTACAGTTCAAGCAAAATAAGATGTGTCTGAAACTGATAAAGTGTAAAATGGAGGAGCAAAATGCAATAAAGAATTTTTTTTTATTGTTGCATTTATTTTGGTCTTTTCATGATCTCAGTTTATCCTCATTTGCTTAGCAGCCAGTGGTATATTTTGGAAGTGTAGTCATTATTCTAATCTCACAAATCGGTATACAAAACAACTCCGATTATCCAAAATGGTCAGGACGGGGCCCATTTTGGGTAAACTGTTTTGTTTTGGAAAACTGGTCATTTTTAAAAAACAGCCCAGTAGCAAAAGCAAATGACTTGTAACAGTGTTGAAACACTGTTTAAGCATTAAAATTTTGTTTAATTCTCATCAGACAAAATGCTCGCACCACTGATTACCGACACTTCCCCACCGAGGCCCCGCTCATGCCAGGAGCCTGAGGATCCTGTTCCTGCCCGGGAGCTTGAGGTCCCCGGTGCTGCCGGGAGTCTGAGATCCACTGCTGCTGGCGCCAGGAGCTTGAGATCCCCGGTCAGTTTGCCTCTCAAAAAATTTCAGATAAATGAGGATTTCGAATATCCTCATTTATTTCTAATTGGGATTTCTGTTTTCAGATAATTGGAGTTGTACTGTACCTGGTTCACATTTTGAACCAGGCAGGAGAACACAGATTTCTGATGCCAAGAAGACCATGCCTTTGTGTCAAATTTGAGGTTTTCATCTTCTAACATATTTTTCCAGTGAATATGAAGTTTTATTGAGAACTGGACATGATTGGAATTGCACGTTGGGCAAGATGGACATTTTTTCATTAGCATAAATACATTTTATATTATAATTAATCAAATTCTACTGTATTTAATATTTATAATTTTAAGTTTTGTGATTAAAAAAGGCACATTTAATATTTATTAATTAATATAAAAAGGCACCCTAAATATTTAGAATATTTATTACATAAAGAATAAATAATATTCATATCATGCTAATAAAAGTCTTCTAGATAATGCATTTTAAAAGACTTTCCAAATGATAAATTCTTTCACTGCAAATGCATATAATTGGTATAATTCTTCCACTAGAATATAATTTAATTTAATTTAGAGATGTAGTATGGTTACAGGCCCTTCCAGCCCATGAAACCGTGCTGCTCAAATACACGTGTGTGACTAATTAACGCACGCTGTATGTCTTTGGTACATGGGTGGAAACTGGAGAGCTCGCAGGAAACCCATGCTGTCACAAGGAGAACGTACAAACTTTTTACAGGCAGCGCCAGATTCAAACCCGGTTCACTGGCACTTTAATAATATTGTGCTAAAATTAACAATATTCAATTTTACTCTCCACCATTTTCTTGTATTCCAATATTAAAGAAGGAAAATGTTCATCCAAAGGGATATAGGGATTAGGAAACAAACCAATAAAAAGTCATTTGTTGGCAGGACAGAGCTCCATTAATCTGTTGGATAATACGCAACAACCTTGCTCAGTTTAACTCCTCTGTTTTTTTTCCAATTCAGGACACAAAATTGCTTTAATCCGTTAAGAAGGCAGCTGTACATCAGAATTGAGGGGTCTTCAGGACTGTGAGCTTAATCAGTTTATACTTGGCAAAAATTGTCGACAATGACACAACAAGGAGGGAATTTGATGTCTAGCCATGTTTTCTCCTTGATTAGCCTCCACATAGATTCTACGTGATCGCAACATATATGTAAGATTTTTTAAAATTTTTAAATTTTTTTATTTTTCACACTATGAACCATACTGACCAAAATGCACACAAACATTTCTCTCTTGAATAAACACAGTATCATTTTCTCCTCTTTTCCCCCCTCCCTTCTCTCCCTCCTTCACCCCCATTCCCACCCACTCAACATTCAACATATATGATACATTAAACCCATTAAACAATGTCATCACACAATGAAAATAAACAAGAAATTTGTGTCTTCTACTTTTACATACTGGGTCAGTTCATTTCCTTTTCTTCTTCTGTCATTTTAGGCGGTGGAGGTCCGCGGTAGGACTTCTCTGTTGTGTTCCATGTACGGTTCCCAAATTTGTTCGAATACTGTGATGTTATTTCTTAAATTATATGTTATGTTTTCCAATGGAATATATTTATTCATTTCTATGCACCATTGCTGTAATCTCAGGCTATCTTCTAATTTCCAGGTTGACATGATACATTTTTTTGCTACAGCTAAGGCTATCATAATAAATCTTTTTTGTGCTCCATCCAAATCAAGTCCAAGTTCTTTACTTCTTATATTACTTAGAAGAAAGATCTCTGGATTTTTTGGTATGTTGCTTTTTGTGATTTTATTTAATACCTGATTTAGATCTTCCCAAAACTTTTCCACTTTCTCACATGCCCAAATTGCATGTACTGTTGTTCCCGTTTCCTTCTTACAGTGAAAACATCTGTCTGATACTGTTGGGTACCATTTATTTAACTTTTGGGGCGTGGTGTATAGCCTGTGTAACCAATTATATTGTATCGTGCGTAACCTCGTGTTTATTGTATTTCTCATAGTTCTGGAGCATAGCTTTTCCCATGTTTCATTCTTTATCTTATGTTTAGATCTTGTTCCCATTTTTGTTTGGGTTTACAACTTGTTTCCTCATTCTCTTTCTCTTGCAGTTTGATGTACATGTTTGTTATAAATCTTTTAATTATCATTGAGTCTGTAATCACGTATTCAAAATTGCTTCCTTCTGGTAACCTCAGCCTGCTTCCCAATTTGTCCTTCAAGTAGGTATTCAGTTGGTGGTATGCAAACATTGTACCGTGAGTTATACCATATTTGTACTTCATTTTTTCAAAAGATAATAATTTATTTCCCGAAAAACAATTTTCTATTCTTTTGATCCCTTTTCTCTCCCATTCTCTAAAGGAAAGGTTATCTATTGTGAAAGGGATTAGTTGATATTGCGTCAATATTAATTTTGGTAGTTGATCATTTGTTTTATTCCTTTCTATGTGAATCTTCTTCCAAATGTTGAGCAGATGATGCAGTACTGGTGAATTCCTATGTTGCACCAGCTTTTCATCCCACTTATATAGTATATGTTCAGATACCTTCTCCCCTATTTTATCTTGCTCTAATCTGGTCCAATCTTGTTTTTCCCTTGTTTGATAAAAATCTGATAGGTATCTTAATTGTGCTGCTCTATAATAATTCTTAAAGTTTGGTAGCTGTAAGCCCATTTGTTTGTACCATTCTGTTAATTTATCTAGCGCTATCCTCGGTTTCCCCCCTTTCCATAAGAATATCCTTATTATTTCCTTTAGCTCCTTGAAGAATTTTTCTTTTAGGTGAATTGGTAACAATTGGAATAGGTATTGTATCCTTGGGAAGATATTCACTTTAATGCAATTTACCCTTCCTATCAGTGTTAGTGGTAAATCTTTCCAATGTTCTAAGTCGTCTTGTATTTTCTTCATTAATGGCTGATAATTTAGTTTGTATAGATGGCCTAGATTATTATCTAGTTGTATACCTAGGTATCGGATTGCTTGTGTTTGCCATCTAAATGGTGATTCTTTCTTAAACAAAGAGGATCAAAAATTTATGCAAGATATCTTTTTGAAGATTGCAGATATGCAGGGGAATATACTGATAGGACTTTAACCTTAATTTGAACTCAAATATGGATAAAACTGGAAAAAAGACTACCAGAAAGAACAAAGTAATCAAATTTATGGTTAAATCGATGCAGGAAATGCAACGTTTGGATATATGGAGGAGACAACACCCAAAGGAGAAGGAATACTCATATTATTTGCATAGACACAAAACATACTCAAGGATAGACCTGTTCCTGTTGTCAGCCCACATCCAAGGGAGAGTTAGAAAAGCAGAATATAAAGCTAGATTGTTATCGGATCACTCACCCCTGTTATTAGCAATAGAGCTGGAGGACATCCCACCGAGAACGTATAGATGGAGATTAAACTCCATGCTACTTAAAAGACAGGATTTTAGAGAATTCATTGAGTGACAAATTAAAATGTACTTTGAAATAAATACGGAATCAGTGAAATATAAGTTTATACTATGGGATGCAATGAAAGCATTCATCAGAGGGCAGATAATAAGTTATGTAACTAAGATGAAGAAGGACTACAATTTCGAAATAGAACAGCTGGAAAGGGAAATATCAAGTACAGAAAAAGAATTAGCAACAAGGGAAGATACAACAAAAAGAAGAGAATTGGCGGACAAAAAAATAAAATATGAAACACTACAAACGTATAAGGTGGAGAAGAACATAATGAAAATAAAGCAGAAGTATTATGAGCTAGTAGAAAAAACGCACAAAATACTAGCTTGGCAACTTAAGACAGAACAAACTAAAAGAATGGTATTGGCATCAAGGAAGAAGGACAAACAAATTACATATAACCCAACAGAGATCAATGAAAACTTCAAGGAATTCTACGAGCAATTATATCAAACTGAGAACAAAGGGAAAGAAGACAAAATAGATGAGTTTCTAGCTAAAATTGAACTAACGAAATTGCAAGAAGAGGAGCAAAATAAATAATAAAATCATTTGAAATAGAGGAAATACAGGATATATTAAAAAAACTACCAAACAATAAAACGCTAGAAGAGGACGGACACTCAATAGAATTCTATAAAACATTTAAAGACTTACTAATTCCTCCTTTCCTGGAAGTAATGAACCAGATTGAAGAAACACAAAACATGCCAGATTCATGCAAAACAGCAATAATTACAGTAATACCAAAGATGGGGAAAGATCCACTAACACCAGCATCGTATGGACCAATATCTCTACTTAACTCAGATTATAAGATAATAGCTAAACTATTAGCAAACAGATTGGTCGACTGTGTACCAAAAATAGTAAAACTAAATCAAACTGGATTTATTAAGAAAAGACAAACAATGGACAATATCTGTAACTTAATCCATGAAGTACAAGGAAACAAGACACCAACAGTGGCGGTTGCCTTAGATGCAGAGAAAACCTTTGACAGAGTAGAATGGAATTATTTATTCAAAGTATTACAGACGTTCAACCTACCAGAGAAATATATTATTTGGATTAAAGCATTATATAAGGGACCATTGGCGAAGGTGACAGTAAATGGATATATATCAAACCAATTTAAATTAAGCAGGTCAACTAGGCAGTGATGTCCACTATCTCCCTCACTGTCACATTAGCTACAGAACCACTGGCAGAACTGATAAGAACAGAAAATAAAATAAGAGGGATAAAAATAAAAGGGAAGGAATATAAAATCAGTCTATTTACAGATGACATCATAGTATACTTAACAGAACCAGAAATATCAATAAAAGAATTAGATAAGAAATTGAAGGAATATGGAAAAGTATCAGGGTACAAGATCAATGCAAATAAAAGTGAAGCGATGCCAATGAATAATATATGTAAGATTTGATACATAAAGATTACTGTGGCTTTACCAAACTATTGATTTGTACTATTATCCAGTGCACGATTCTCGAGGATGTTTTCTTCAGGAATTAATGAGATGTCCATTAAATGTACACTATGACTTAGCTTGCAGAATTAATGTAATACATAGATGAATTTCCAACAACTTGCTATATAGGAGGATTTAAACTATGCTTTTTGCTTCAGCTTTAAACCATGTTTTTTTTTACTTTTGCAGCCTTTGCTTCTGCCAGGCTGAGAACCTGCTTGTGTTTTAGAGTCAGTCGACATAAGCTAAATTCCACCATGGGGCCCAGAGATGCAGTTATCTGACAAAATGACATCTGTGTACCAAGAACATTTCCTGTTTTGGTCACAGACTATCAGAGGCCTAGCTTTGATGCAATATTTTGGTCACAGACTGTCAGAGGCCTAGCCTTGATGCAAAATAAACCATTTATTTAAAGTGATAAGCTATGAGTAAGCAATTTTTGGGTAATATAAGCCATGGTCCCGCTGCTGAAGTGGGAGACTCTCCGAGAGGTGGCAACATCTCTCAGCAAGAAGAAGGACTTCTAGAGTCCAGCCAACGTTCTGGTCGGGGAGGTGGAGAAGCTGCTACCGGCGCCCCGACAACCTACTACAAGTGTGTAGTCGTTGCCTCGCTTCAGCAGTTGGGACCAGTCCAGGCATTGATAAGTATAATTGGGAATGGCTTGCATATTGTAGTTTGATATCAGCTTTAGAATTTGTAATAAAGATTTGTATAAACTGAAGTGCTCTTGGTGTGTGTGTCTATTTTCTTTCTGTAGCTCAAACACTGTGACCAATCTAAAATGAACAAAATGAGAGGTACAAGTTTACCCAGGACACTTGCCATATTAGATTTTTACTTGTCAAATAATGACCAAGTAGAAGCAGATGAAATTTATAACTATATAACAATTACAGCATGGAAACAGGCCATCTCAGCCCTTCTAGTCCGTACTGAACCAAGTACTCTTCTCTAGTCCCACCTCCCTGTACCTTGCCCATAACCCTCCATTCCCCTCCCATCTATATACGTATCCAATTTTTCCTTAAATGACAAAATGGACACTGTCACCACTACTTCTCCTGGAAGCTCATTCCACACAGCCACCACTCTCTGAGAGAAGAAGTTCCCCCTCATGTTACTTCTAAACTTTTTCCCCTTAACTCTTAACTCGTGACCTCTTGTTTCAATCTCTCCTACTCTCAAGGGAAAAAGCCTATCCACATCAACTCTATTTATCCCTCTCATAATCTTAAATACCTCTATCGAATTCCCCCTCAACCTTCTATGCTCCAAGGAATAAAGGCCCAATCTGCTCAATCTTTCTTTGTAATCTAGATTCTGAAAACCAGGTAACATTTTCGTAAATCTTCTCTGCACTCTCTCTACCTCGTTGATATCCTTATTTGTCTTCAATATTCAATATTCTTTTGTCTCACCCTCAGAAGATCTCTGCTAAATCAATTTTTGGTTTGGGCTCGCCCACCAAGTACAGAAATGGTTGGAAACATCAGCATGTCAGTCAGCATCTGTGGAAAGAGACAAAGTCAATGCTTTAGGTCCAAGATTCTTCTTCACGGGGTGATCAGAAGAGAAGTTCTTAAGATTTTCTGATGAAGAATTCTGGAGCTACCAATTGCCAGCTGATAATGGTGCAGGATTGTTGCCATGAACTATTTCTGCTTCAGGTGCTGTCTGTGTGTTTCCAGCACTTGCTGTTTTAGACAAACCCTCAGTTCTCAAGAAGAATGATGAGATCCTCTGCCCTGCAGCCACCCTGAGGGCAGTGTGAAGGTGGGGTTGCAATACTAGCTGTGCAAGAATGGTCAGACAGGCAGGGCCTTCTCATCATGACCTGAGTGTGTCCCTTGTTTGAGAATTTTAGTGATGAGGCATTCTACCCAAGGAAGTTAGCAGTCAGCTGAGAAAACCAAACTCAGTCTCCTTCTCTGGCAGGGACCTGAGCACATGCGATGTACAAAACAGGGACTTCCTGGGTTCCAGAAGACCTAATTTGCAGAAATATGACTCCCAGGGAACTTTAAATGTCTCCACAAAAACTTTATGTCTGTTTCTGCAGCCATTGACTTCAAATGAATGAACTTCTGTTATTATTTCTGTCACGGATGATTTTCCTTACTGAGCAATTGTTTATTTCCAAATTACATGTAAATTGGTTTACAGGTTATTCTCAGAAATGAATCCCTTTTGTGGCCCTTAACTTGTGGTCAAAGGTGTTTTACTCTAGAGACATGATACACTGGTGATTTGGCACAGTCCATCAGAACAGAATACTTCTGAGCAAAATATAATGGGGTCCCACTCAAGGGTGGCTTTTAGGATAAAGGTTGCATTGACTTCTCTATCCTTCTTCTGGAGACCTGTACATCATAATTCTGTAGACATGATTCATTTAGGATATTCTCAATGGAATATGGTTTGGGTGAATGCAGGTTATGGGCTACACTGAGATTTTAGATTTCAGATTTCGAATTTATTGTCAGAATACATACATGACATCACACATCAGATGTTCTTTTCTCTGCAGGTGAGGCAGAATTGCTACTTATTGGTTGTGCAAAAAATAACTGTACACAACATACACATGTAAACAAATAAAGAAATACATAGAGGAAAAAAAGCAATAAAGTGCAAAAGTAAGAATCCTTAAATGAGTCCCTGATTGAGTTTGTTGTTGAGGAGTCTGATGGTGGAGGTGTAGCAGCTGTTCCTGAACCTAGTGGTGTGAGCCTTGTGGCACCTGCACCTCTTTACTGATGGTAGCAGCGAGAACAGAGCACGTGCTGGGTGGTGTGGATCCTTGATGATTGCTGCTGCCCTCTGATAGCAATGTTCCTGTATATGTTCTTGATGGTTGGGAGGGTTTTGCTTGTCATGTTCTGGGCTGTGTTCACTACCTTTTGCAGGGCTTTACGCTCAGGGGCATTGGTGTCCCCATTTCAGATTGAGACATAGCTGACCAGCACACTTTCCACCATATATCTGTAGAAATTTGACAGTGTTTCCAATGTCATACCAAACCTCCGCAAACTCCTGAGGAAGAAGACGCACTGATGTGCTGCACTCATCTGCAACACAAGCTGCAATTGGGAGCATTTTGCTAGACTTCTTCTATGGAATGAGCCCTGCAATTCTGGTTCTTCCTCAAATATGTGCTCTATCCAGTTCTTGCTGCATACTTCAAATCTTTCAAATATTATTGTCATACCCTGATGTATCCAGATCTGATGGTGAAGGGAGCAACAGATCAGTTGGACTCATTGGTTTGGCTGTGATTGACTGTGGCTCCTGAGGCTGGTTCAAGGTCAGTGCAGATCCCCATCAAACTGCAGACAATATGATCAAGTTTTCTGAAGGTATGACACTCTTCTGGTTGTCCAGGGTGGACCAGGTAACCAGAATATCCTCCGATTATGATGCAGGACGGTAGGTGGAGATTGGTCCCTATCCACTGACTTCAAGCATGATTTCCACTGATGCCTGATCAGATTCCCAGAGGCTGTGAATGATGATTCAGTTTTCTGCTTCCAATTTCCTGAAAAGGAAAGCCACCACATTCACAACTGGACATGAAGGTCAAACATGTTCAATTAAAAAGTTTAGTTTCTCCTCTTTTCTCTGAAGGTTGCGGCAGTTTCAAACATCCCACAACATTTGTAAAATATTGAAACACCCAATACCTTAGAAGTCCAGTGGGCAGAACAAGCCAGTGTCTTTGCTGGCACAGTTGTGGGGTCAATAGAGCTGCCTTACCCTATATTTCTTGGAACCACCTGCTCAATTTACCACCAAGGCACCTGCAAAGAGCAAGGTATTATTGCTGGGAGAAGATATTATACTGGTCCCCAATCAGCATTAGGATCCTGAAGCTTTCCCAAACAGACCAAGTTAGGGTGGGGAGTGTGTGTTGTGCTGGCATATGAAAAGGAAGCAAGACTTTGTGACATAGGAATTGAGGATTGTGGTGGTACACCACCGGCCTGCTGCAGGGGGCAGCACCTGTACCTGCAGGAGTGTACTACCGGCCTACTGCAGGGGGAAACCTCTGTACCTGCGGGAGTGTAAGGGGACAGGACGACACCTGGCCGGCTGTCAATCAGTCGGCCTGAAGGGATCAAGCCCCACCCGGTAGGTTGTCAATCACCCTCCAAGATATAAGCCTGCACCAGGCTCCTGAAGCTCACTCAGGGTTATTGCAGCTACAGCCAGCCTGCCTCTGTGGAAGTCTGTGGATTACAGCCTGTTGTACAGTCTTTATCTTGTGTGTGTCTGATTCTGGCTAACAGCGCACCACAAGGACAGACACTGCCATTTCTTGTTTTTTATTGGCTTGAGTTTCTACTTGATGGGTCAAATATCTGGAGGATTGTTTTGCTCCCACAAGCATTTTTGGTCATAAACCATTTTACAAATGGTGTCCTTGTACTGAGAATGGGAGCAGTGGGGATCATAATAACCCTCAGTGTCAAAACAATGTTGCTGATTGGAAGAGAGAACACCTTACTCTGCATTTGGCTGCGTCAGGTCTGAGCTGAAACCACACAGGAGATGAAAGATAATTTCCACTACCAGCAATGAGAAGAGGTAAAAAAGACATCTGGCACCGACAATTTTTTTGTAATGAAAGAAATCTAAACCTTTGAGGTAATAAGGGCTTAAATGCTGTTTTTGACCAACATTAATTTGGGTCATTTCAGAGACACACAATGTAAACCCTGCTGCAACTTAACTTCTCAACCAAACGACTGGTGCATACGGTGTACTGCTCTCATAATCTCATCTCTCTACTCGATAATCTCCTGTAATATGTTTCACCAAAGTGATATCATTTCTGACTGTTTGAAATGTTGAAACATGTTAAAATGTGACATGACTTTGCTCTCTTTAGCTTTGAAATTTTGTTTACCCCTGTGACTTGATCACCTAGATTCAAGGTCTTATACTTGGTACTGAGAGCAACTATTGCAATTTGAAGGAAAATCATCTGGAACTCAAATTGGGTTTCTCTAATGAACTAGGAGAGGTTTAAATTAGGACATTACATGTCGGGTTTGAGTGAGGATGACTTAGGGGAGTGTTTTTTTTTAGGCATCTCATGTTCTTAATCAGCTAAGCAATATTTGCTTGAAGCAAAAGGTAACAAACATTTATAAGTTTTTAATTTCTAAACACAGTATTAATTTTTAACACAATACATTTTTCTTTATTCTTCCATGGTCGTGCTTAATGTCAATAAACACATGTTGTATTCAGACATTTGATTTTAGTTGTTCATCTTTAAATAATTCTTTATAATTCAAATATTTTGCTTTTGTCCCATTCTAAGCGGTGCTAAGATACTATTAAAACTTCACCAGGGTATGCATTTTAATAATAATGCAAGAAGAATGGTTAATTTAATTGTTGTATAAGTGAAATTGAGAATTAAAGACAAGTAAAGAAGAAAAGCATTTGTTTTGTACATTTTACACAAACCCAATGATGTGTTGACTGCTATGATTAAGAGAACCACCGTTCTCTGATTCAGAAGGTTTATCATTGACCGTTTGACAAATCGAGATTGTCTTGAATACAGAATGGGATAAAATTAGTGTTCTTTATAAGTAAAGGAACTGGGATATTTTTACAAAGTCACTAGACATTTATAACGGAATAGGCAGCAAGAAATAAAAATGTAGCTGCACATAAAAGGGCTGGAGAAACTCAGCAGGTAGCACAGCATCCAATAGGAAGTAAAAGACAGTTGATGATTTGGGCTTGAGCCCTTCTTCAGGAGAGCAATGGCACAGGCCTGAAGGATGTTGTGTGACCTGGTGAGCTTCTCCAGCATGTTTGTGTACCACGCTAGACCCCAGCATTTGCAGATTTTCTTTTTCACCACCATAAAAATGGAGCATGAAATGTTAAAAGTGATCTGAGGAACATTAGGCTAATGTGTGAGGATTGGAACTCTCAGAATAGCTATAAACTATTATAGCTAACTGGATAGAGCACATATTTGAGGAAGAACCAGAATTGCAGTCAAAGTTGGATTAGGGAGCATGCCTTATGAGCAGGTTGAGTGAACTTGACCTTTTCTCCTTGGGGTGACGGAGGATGAGATTTGACCTGATGGGGGTGTATAAGATGATGAGAAGCCTTGATTATATGGATAGTTAGAGGCTTTTTCCCAGGGTTGAAATGGTTGCCACAAGAGGACACAGGTTAAAGATTCTGGGTAGTAGGTACAGAGAAGATGTCAGGGGTAGTTTTTTTTTTACGCAGAGAGTGGTGGGTGTGTGGAATGGGCTGCTGGCAATGGAGGTGGAGGCAGATACGATAGGGTCTTTTAATAGACTTTTGCGTAAGTGCATGGAGCTTCGCAAAATAGAGGGCTATGGATAAGCCTAATGATTTCTAAGGTAGGGACATTTTCAGCACAACTTTGTGAGTCGAAGGGCCTGTATTGTGCTGTAGATTTTCTATGTTAGCAATGTTGAATGAGGATGGTGCAGGAGGGACATCAGCCTCTTGCTGCCTGAGCCATTCAGTGATTTCAGCATTCACCCAGTTTCAACTTTGCTGGATTTTTTTTTGAATATTGTATTTTAATTTTCATAGACTCGTAAAATTCAAACAAACCATATAACCTTTTTTAACATTCATGTAACATACAGAGTCTGTATTTATCCCCCCCACCTCCCCACCCTTCCACCCTCGGGTAACCAAAAAATGCAATCAATTAAATTATAGTTATGCAATTAAATTAAAGAGAAAGTGAAAAAAAAGTCAAAACGTAACTGAAAGAAACACATTGCCTGCGCCATGTCCCACTTCTTTGATCACCTTCATTTCTGGTTTGCTACAGTACTCCTATTTTGAAAGGGCGGGGGGGGGGGATTAGCGGGGAAGAACTAATCAATCTGTGTGCTAATATATTTCAAGTAAGGTTGCCACGCCTTAACACATGTCATGTTTCTTCCTTAGATTGTACGTGATTTTCTCCAGGGGAATGCAGCTCTGCAATTCCACATTCCATCATATGGTATTTAGTTGGGAGTCAGACTTCCATCAAACTGCTATACGCTTCCTGGCTACCGCCAAGGCAACCTTCACGAACAAAATTTAGTATTTGGACAGATTCCGAAAGAAGTTGTGTGTAAAGAACACATACTTTCAAATCTATTGACAGCTTTGCCTTTTCCACATAACCTTGTTTTATTTCAAACAGAAGAATCAAGCATTACCAAAAAGTATTTTTATTGCTGGATAATGCAAACAAAGCTTTGGCAGTTTATTTTCCATAATCCAACTTGTCTTTTTCCATTTCACTCCTAATCCATTATTCTATTGTACTTATACATTTAATCTTCCTGAAAGTTTATCAAGGAACACATTTTATCAAGGAAGAATGCTGTATATGAAACTTTCTGTGTTATGTAAAATTAATTTGATGTCAGAACTGATTACCAGTTTTGGCTTTATACTTTTTTTCTGTTTGTTTTTCTAAATGTAAACTTGGAAACTTTAACTATAATTTACTTGTCTTTGTGTCTGGCTCTTTGTACTTCACTTTTCAAAGAACACAGCATTAAAATTTGTCATCAACAATCTGCCAGACTCTGAGTGAAAGAAGTTCAACCAGAAAGCTTTTGAGCTTTCATTTAGTGAAATGGACTTTGTTGTTCTTGAAATATAACAACTTCTTCACAAAGAAAGATAACACACAAGAACCAAAACAAAGTATTTCTTTATGAACAGCTGACAGATACATTGCACCCCTGATTTTCTTTGTGTACTGTACCATTCGTTCTTTAGTTATAGGTTGCCTTCCCAGGTAATATCTTGTGCTGGTACCAACAGGCAATGCAATGGTAAAAAGGGCTAAAAAGACTGTCCTTGGGGGAAGTATTCCAGTGAAAAGAAACCCATCAGCTTTGAAGATGGATTTTTTTTTTGGGCTTCAACCAATCTTCTGAAGGCAGGAAATGTGCTATGGTAATCTGAATGTACAAAATAAACATAAATAGGCCACCTCAACCCTCAAGATTGCTCCATCATTTAATAAGATTTATGGCTGAATTGATTGCAAATTTGGTTTGACATTTCTGATAACATTTTCCAGATTTTTTTCTTGAATTAACTGCAGCTATCTTTTTATATTTATTATTTATTTTTCTGTTTGGTCCTATTGTGGTAATTTAATGCATACTTTTGCAGTTGGTCTATCTTGCATGCCTGTTTGGTTTAAATTCGACAATTGCCAACATGGGATTTTGAGTTCTCTGGATGATCAGAACATAAGAACTAGAAGCAAGAGTATGCCAAAAGGCCTAGTTTGCCCTGACATTTTCAAGGCCATGGCTGTTCTTGCACCCCAGTGTTATTTCCCAGCAATACCCTCATGATCCTAGAGGATGATTAATGCTTTGGGCATTCCAATAATTAAATATTTAAATTCATGGTCTTTGGGTGGAGCTAACTCAGTGACAGAATAGTATTCTGTGAACTGAACAATGGATGACATCTGAAAGATTAGAATTACAACATGAATATCAACATCCACTTTCGATGGAGTTAGCCAATCACTATCTCCCTTTGCCCTTGTGCCATTTCCTTGAGAACAGACTTCCCACATGAGAGTGCGACAGAGTATTTAGAGGTGGTTTGGGGAGGAATTGTTAGAGCAGCTTGCACACACACATTTTAAAAAACAGAATATTTGCAGGACTTTTGTAGAATGCTTTTTGCAGGAGGCAACAAAGTACCAACAGCAGCTTGCCTGGGAGAGCATTTGATCTTTGCAGGCAGAGGAGAAGAGTTTTGCTCTCAGAGAGGGAAGGAGTGAAACAGAGAGGAGAGACAGGAATCCATTCCAGAGGGACAAGCTGGCAAACTTTGAAAGGCTGCCTGGTCAAAGGAGAAGACCGGTGGTGTGAAAGGTGACCTGAAAGAAAGAGGATCATCTGGAGAACCCTGAATGGGGCAAGTTTCATCAGCAAGACTGATTGAGAAGGAATCAGTTGTGGATGTCCTGGAAAAGGAATCTCTCTCTGCAAACCAGCAAGTCCCCTCCTGTGTGGTAACCATTTGCCTGTTAAGCACCAAAGGCTGGTGAACTTTGTTAATGCTAACTTCTGTGCACAGTACAAGAATTACCTGCAACCAGTGAGATTGGATTGTGATCCAAAGAAACTTTTCTAATCTTAAATATACATTACACTCACCTGCACCTAGTATTAGGGGTGGGGGGGATTAAGTAGTTAGGTAGGTTAAGTAGTAAGTTAAGGTTCAATCTGTTTTTTTGTTCAAATATATTTAAAAATTACTTTTGTTTAATTAACCCTGTATTGTGGTGCATATCTAGGGCTGCTGGTTTTTGGGACTCAGTAACAAGAGGTCCCTTGCTCTTGGTACACTGTAAGAAAACTTTTCTGTACCCACCACTGCCATGGTTTTAACACCTCTGAGAGCATAGTGTTCAGAACTTGAAACAATACCATCCTTCCCAAAACGCATTAACCTTTATGAATGCTTTTTGATTCATGTGACAACATACCTGAACTTGAACTACCATCCACCTGGTTACTATATTTTTGTTTTGTGATCTGATAGCTTTGAAAATATGTGCTGCAAACGCAAGTTCAAATCATTTATATCAAAAAAAAGCAATGGTCTTCATAACAAAAACACCAGTGAATAGCTCACTCCAATCTAAAAAAACAGCCATTCACCAGTCCTCTCTGTTTTCTTATTTTTAGGTTGCTTTTGTCATACTGTCTCTATCTTGAGATTTAATTTTGCTGATAATCTTGCTAAGTTGCAGTTAACTATTTACACAACATGAACAGCACTATCTTCATCTGTATTGACACAGGAGTGCTTCACGGTTCCTGTTATCTGAATTCAGACCTGATCTCCAGAGCTGTCTGTAGGAGTTTGCCCATTCTCCCTGTGACCATATAGGCTTGGTCCAGGTGCTCTGGTTTCCTCCCACATCCCAGAGACATGCAAGTTTGGATACAGTGACCACTATAGTTTATATACCTGGTGTGTAGGTCAGTGGTGGAAGCTGTGGATAGTTGACAAGAATGGTGTATTTGGCTGCTTGAATGGTCAATGTAAAGCAAGTGGTCTGAAGTACCTGATTTTCATTCTGTATGAATCTGCGACTCCATTGTATTAAAGATTTGACCAAAAGGCTTGCATTTCCTAATTTATTCTTTTCCAAATAGTGATTCATTTTTTTGGAAGATTATTGTCCCTCACCAATTTCAGACCACCCAGCAGTTTACAGTTTATCCCTTGCCTCCTTCATCTTCAATCTCCGATTCTTCCAATGCTGGCCTGATGGTATAAGACCATACCATGGCATCCATAATTTTCATTTTTATTTTTCTCAGCAACTTAAAATGGGTCACTTCTCCACTTTGAAAACTGCCCCACATTTAAATATAAGCTGACCTACCGAGTGTCAGTACCGTGTTTTTTTGCACTGCAACACTAGAACGTTCTTTTCTATGAGCACAGATACAAGTACTCGTTAAATGCATTGAAGACATCTGCATGAGGTGATGCCTTCTGAAGTCAGCCAACCTTATAAAGGACCCCATCACCCTGGCCACAACCTTGTCTCACTGCTACCTTCAGGAAAAAAAGGTTCAGAAGCCGGAAGTCCAGCATCTCCAGGTTCAAGATTTTTTTTACAATGGCTATCAAGCACTTGAACCTTCCCTTAGTGTCCTAATCATAAACTACGATGGGATCATAAAGAGACCTGTCTGCTCTATTGCACTATTTCATTCACTGAACTTTTTTTCTTGCCTGAATTGTAACTGTGAATATTTATTATCTATCTATCTTTTACATTTGCTATCTCTTTCCAGTCTGGGGTAATTTAATGTATATTTTTTGTCATTCTGTAGTAAGAATTTTGGTGCAAATGTACATTGCTGATGTGTATGACAATAAACTCATTATTATTATACCTTAGGCTGTACCCTCAGGAATGTCTCCTATTTTGCGTTAGTCACACTTCTCCTTTTCCTATTGGCTTCTCTGCACATGGCTTCTATCATTGATTTACTTGATGTGAAGCTACTTTCCAAAAACCTAATGGTCAAGTTGTTCTTGGTAACAACAAAATGATCAATTTATAATAACATGATTAAACATGCATGTGGTGAACTGCTATGTTCCTGATTACCTGGCTCCGCCCTGTTCTGTGACTGTACCTGTGGCTCCTCCCTCTTTGGCCTTGTATAAAGCCTCTAACACCTTGACTCTTCCCCAGAAAGCCCGGGTCACGGCATAGGACGAGGTCCCTGTCCAGCCTGTAGATCAGAGACTCAATCTCAGCCTCTCGAGTTATTTACTGCGCATCAATGCACAAGAAAGTCACAGATGTTTGCCTCCAGCCCCCTCCCGCATTAAAAAAAAGATACCATTTAAAGATGAACTGGTGATATCTTGCACGAAGGCTGAGAAATTGAGAAATGCTACATCTTAGGAAAACAACCAATGTGCGCTCGCTTTATCTGACCACCAGTCATAAACTAAGACGCAGGTCATTTTCAGCCACACAGCATCAAGGAGGCACCAATATGGAATAATTGTGAGTGAATAGAGAATTCTGCAACTCGTATTCTTTTGGATATAATTTTACTTGTACCGTTGCATGAAATTTACAGAATTGTGCTTTGGCTGCAATAATCATGGGCAGTTTTAAGATGGCTATTGAAGTTCTTACACAGTACTCCAATGTTGAGTCTGGCAAATTATTATCATGTTTTTAAGGTTTCCTGTTCAACTATGTGTAGAGTAATATCAGTTGTCAAAATAAAGCAAAACTTTATTTTACAATTTTCCTACCGCCACAATTACTCCACAACTCACTGGCTCCACAGGTCATCTAGACAACAGCAACATGTATACCATGTTACTTTTAATTGACTACAGTTCAGCTTTCAACACTATCATCCCTCAGTATTGGTCAACAAGCTCCAAAGCATAGGCCTCTTTGGAAGACTACATTCAGTATGAATCGGAAACAACGTCTCCTCCTCACTGGCAATCAACACACTGGCATTTCAGGAATACATGCTTAGTCTATTATTCCACTTGCTCAGCCCCCATGACTGTGCGGTGAGGCACAATTCAAATGCCATCAAAAACATTACAGTCGTTGGCAGATGGCAATAAGGAAGCCTATAGGAGTGAGATAAATCAGCTAGTTGAAGGGTGCCACAACAACAACCTTGCACTCAATGTTAACAAAACTATGGAACTGATTGTGGTCTCCAGGAAGGGAAAACCAGGAGAACCAGTTATCATTGAGGGGTTAGCAGTGGAAAGGGTTACGAACTTCAAATTCCTGGGTGTCATCATCTCTGAAGCTCTATCCTGGAACCTCCATGTTGATGCAATCATGAATAAGGCTCACCAGGGCTATACTTTGAGAAGAGTTTGATGATATTTGGTTTGTCACCAAATTTCTACAGGAGTACCGTGGAGAGTATTCTGACTGGTTTAATCAGTCTGGTATGGCTGAGCCAATGCACAGAACAGGAAAAGACTACAGAGAGTTGTGAACTCGGCCAGCACGGGCATTAGTCACTCCATCGAGGACATCTACAAGCAGCCTGTAGCCTCAAGGACCCTCACCACCTAGGCCATGCCCTCTTCACACTGCCACCGTAATTTATAGCACCACTAATGCTGCTCCCAAGCAAGAATTTTGTAACACATTTGTGACAATAAATTCAGATTCTGATTGTGAAACTATTCAGTGCTGATAAATTAGTTTTAAACTATTCATGCATTACTCCATTAGGATAATTTCCTTCTCAGTGATGTTTGTTACCAGATGCAGAGTAGGGCTGACAAACTTCCAGGATTGGTCTCCAGAAATCAATGAAGTCAGGCTTTCAGAATATGCCTATGATATTCCTGAAGAAAATTCATAACCATAATAAAATTGTATCTTTTAAATTTTATTTTATAACTTCCAATATTTCATTATAAACATGTTTGACGGGAACAAAAAGAGCATGTAATTGAATCCTCCATGCATCATGGGGCAAGGAAGCAGGAATGAACTGCCAGGCAATAGTCTCAACCTGAATTAGCAATGTTTAGCTCTAGACTTCAGGCATAATCTATGTCTGCTGTGTCGGATTTTCCATAATGCGCTGACTAAATGCCTCTGATATTAGTAGAGATTTTGGCAAGGGCTGAAACCCTCAAAATATGATAATTAGTCACCAAGCCTGGAATTTGGCAGTTTAGTGGAAAAGAAAAAAGCTCCATGCAATTAATTATCTGGGCAATGGTCCCTTATCAAACAACCTACACATTTACTTTGATGACAACTTGAACAGAGAGTCATGTCCGCCTTTTTCTAACCACCCTTATGAGTTACTAGCCTATTTTTACCATCACATAAAAGATAGTACTGATGTTATCAAAATAATTACATAAAACTAAAACACTTTAATGTAAAGTGCTTATTCTATGGTGATGATGTTATGCAGGAGCTCCAAAGAAGTCAATAAACTAAAGGTCTTCACTTCAAGATTCATGATTCAAGACTCAATTTATTGAATGTAATAAAGAATGTAATATTACGCGGAATTTGTTTTCGTCTGCCGTAAGGCAAACAGATTTCCCAGTGGCAGAAATTGCCTGAAGCGACTCTTACAATCAAAGAAAGAGAAGAAAAAGAGTATCCCCTCAGAGTCTCCGAGCATCCATGGATTTTCCTCCAGCGCTTCCTGCAGCCTCCACAGCCACACAGAGTTCAGTCCAAATCATCCGCAGCTCAAGCTCCAGATCTGAAATTCTGACATGATCAGGAATTCTTCAGTGCCATGAGCACTCTCTCACATCCCAGTTTTGATATCTGGCACCCCTTCAGCCAGGCTTGAACCAGTCTCCAGCAGTCCACAGCCCAGTGTGAATCCTTCAACTGCAGTAGCCCATAGCCTGTATGGGTCCCTCATCTCATCATTAACTGCCCACTGCCTGTGTATTTCTTCAACTGCAGGACCCCTCACTGGTCCACTGCCGTGGTCACCATCCCATAGGTCGGATAATGATAAAGTGCTAATGATCCTCCTGACCACTAGAGGGAGTCAGAGTCTAGTTTGAGGCAGCTTCAGTTGGATTCAAGATACAAGCCTCCTTATGATTTTGAGTCTACAGCAGTGGTTCTCAATCTTTTTCTTTCATCTCACATACCACTTTAAGTATTCCCTATGCCATAGCTGCTCTGTGATTAGTAAATGATTTCTTAAGGTGGTATGTGGGTGGATAGAAAATGTTTGAAAACCACTGTTTTAATTATACCTAATTGACTCACATGTGCACGGTTTGTTAACTCCAAAGGAAATGAGCTAATGACTATATTTCTCAAGCAAAATATTTCAGTAACAATTGGGTCTAGAGCAGTGATTCTCATCCTTCCCTTCTCATTCACCTACCACCTCACTCACCTACAATCCCTTACTAATCACAGAGCACTGATGAGATGGGGATTACCTAAAGTGATATTTGAGTGAAAGAAAAATTTGAGAACCACTGGTCTATAGCTAATAATCTATAGTGGTTTTAAAAGAACCAAGATTCTTTATTACAATAAAAGAAATTTCACATGGTACAAGGAGTGTACATTGTACCAGGAGTGTGCATTAATCATTAGCTGCAGAGAAATGGAAAATGTGATGAATCCTGATGCTGTAAATTGGACTGGAAATTTCGACCACGAGCGGAAGTTGTTCAAATATAGATTCGTGATGTCTTCTTTCTTTGGCTTGGCTTCGCGGACGAAGATTTATGGAGGGGGTAAAAAGTCCACGTCAGCTGCAGGCTCGTTTGTGGCTGACAAGTCCGATGCGGGACAGGCAGACACGGTTGCAGTGGTTGCAGGGGAAAATTGGTTGGTTGGGGTTGGGTGTTGGGTTTTTCCTCCTTTGCCTTTTGTCAGTGAGGTGGGCTCTGCAGTCTTCTTCAAAGGAGGTTGCTGCCCGCCAAACTGTGAGGCGCCAAGATGCACGGTTTGAGGCGTTATCAGCCCACTGGTGGTGGTCAATGTGGCAGGCACCAAGAGATTTCTTTAGGCAGTCCTTGTACCTTTTCTTTGGTGCACCTCTGTCACGGTGGCCAGTGGAGAGCTCGCCATATAACACGATCTTGGGAAGGCGATGGTCCTCCATTC
This sequence comes from Narcine bancroftii, assembly GCF_036971445.1. Classification (NCBI taxonomy): domain Eukaryota; kingdom Metazoa; phylum Chordata; class Chondrichthyes; order Torpediniformes; family Narcinidae; genus Narcine; species Narcine bancroftii. The sequence continues at coordinate 321,954,756 of NC_091470.1, forward strand.
TGGAGACGTGACCCATCCAGCGCAGCTGGATCTTCAGCAGCGTGAACTCGATGCTGTCGACCTCTGCCATCTCGAGTACTTCGACGTTAGGGATGAAAGCGCTCCAATGGATGTTGAGGATGGAGCGGAGACAACGCTGGTGGAAGCGTTCTAGGAGCCGTAGGTGGTGCCGGTAGAGGACCCATGATTCGGAGCCGAACAGGAGTGTGGGTATGACAACGGCTCTGTATACGCTTATCTTTGTGAGGTACCTGCAAGCCATTGGACTCAATAGCATGGAAGCACTAGAGGTTTTCAATAGATTTGTTTTTGCCAATGCAGAAGACCAGGGCAAGTTCGATGAGGTTATCGAGATGTTTGGTGAACACTGTTCACCAAAGAAAAATGAAATGTTCAAAAGGTTCATGTTTCACTCATGTTCGTAGTTGCAGGGGGAGAGCTTTTTAATAGACTTGAAATTAAAATTAAGAATATGCAATTTTGGATCACTGCAAGATTCAATGATCCGTGAATCAAATTATGCTCAGGATTATTGATAATAAAGTGACAAAATATATGTAACCCTCAGGATAAAATGTTCAGATTTTTGGTTAGTTTTCTTTTTTTTCAAGAGTAGCTTAGGTGGGTTTATTTATATATATATGTGTGATTTTTTTAAATATCTTTTACTGTTTTTATCCAGTGCAGTGGAGGGAACCGAGTTTATAGTGTTTAAAATTTTACACACACATATACACAGATGTGATATTTTATTTTCAGTTTCCTTCCCTTTTCTTCAATGTATTGTATTTATTGTAAAGAGCAATAAAAAAGATTGGAAAAAAAGAAAGTGAGAGAGAGGTTGCTGCAAGAGATATGCATTGCCAGTGGATTAGATCATGAAGAAGTTCAGTGAGATTGCAAAATCCAATGAAAATTAAGCCAAAGCCATAGCCATAACCACACACAAACAAAACATGAGATATAGAAAACAATAAAAAGATGGAGAGTCATTTATTTGTAAACAATGTGGCACTCAACATGCACCAAAACGATGCGCCACCTAGGGAAAAGTCTGTATTAAGTGCAAATTATGCAAAGCAATGTTTTTCCAAAGGGAAACAAAGAAGTGTAAGTGTGCACACTATACACAGTATAGAAGAAACTGCTCTCAGTGGTACACTCTTCATTGGCATGATAGTGCAGAAAGACTATAAACCAACAAATACTGAACAGCCAAGTGTGAACAGAGTTGAGCAGGATAAATGGACCATGTTATTGCATGGAATAAATATTCCTTTCAGATTGGACACAGGGGCAAAGGTCAATTTGATATGTGAGTGCGACATCAGGACAATGAAGATAAAGCCATACATCCATGCAAATCCTGTACAGCTCAAAGTCTACCCTGGATAGGACATCGACATGAAAGATATATGTAAACTCAAGATGAAAGTTAAAGATAAAGAGCATCACCTCAGGTTTACAGTAGTCCCAGATGGAATTGAATCACTGCTTGGTGACAAATCATGTGAAAACATAAGCCTAGTCAAGAGGATGTACCACATGAACAGCGACAATGCATGGAACATTGTAGAAGAAATAATGGATCAATTTCCAGACATCTGGTGTTTGGAGTTCTACTATTTACTAATAAGATACAGTTAAAGAAGGATGCAGAGCTACGAGGTGAATTCCAGCACCACTAAAAGAAAAGCTTAAACAGGAACTGGGCTGAAAGATGGCACTAAGGGGGGGGGGGGTCATAAAAAAAGTGGAGAAGCCCACAGAATGGTTGAATTCAATGGTGTGTGTCAAAAAGAAGAATGGTGACCTATGCGTAAGCATGGATCCAAAAGGCTTGAATGTCAATATAAGGAGAGAAAATTATCAGATTCCAACCAGCGATGAAATTGCAAGTGAGATGGCCAGTGCAAAGTTTTTCACCAAATTGGATGCATCCCAAGGCTTCTGGCAAATAAAACTGCATGATGATGGCACAAACCACACTACATTTAATACACCGTTTTGCCAATACTCTTGTCTGAGGATGCCTTTTAGAATTTCCTCAGCTCCAGAAGTGTTCCACAGGACAATGGAGCACATCATAGAAGTAATAAATGGGGTAGGTGTATACATGGATGAACTGATCCTGTGGGGATCCACACAAAATCAACACAACAAAAGGGTCATCAAGGTACTACAACTTATCCAGAAATATGGATTAAAGTTAAGAAGAGAAAAAATGTCAGTTGGATGTGAAGGAAATCTCTTTTCTCGGAGATAAAATGTCAGAGGTAGATGTAGACCCAGACAAGAGCAAGGTGAAAGCAATTTTAGAGATGCCCAGGCCCACTGACAAAAAACCTCATATTGAGAGTACTGGGAATGATCAATTTCATTGGTAAATTCATGCCAAACCTGTCTTCCAAAACAATGTACCTAAGGAAGTTGCTACAGGATAGACAACCAGGAGGAAGAATGGGGATGACTGAAGACCATTCTAATCACAGAACCAGTGTTTTTGATGTTCTTTGATGCATCCAGAAGGATGAAAATATCTACGGACATTTTCAGGCTGTGGGAGAAGATTAGAGGCCAGAAGCATATGCATCAAAGACAATGACAACATCTGAATGTAGATATGCACAAATCGAGAATGAGTGTCTAGGCCTGGTCTATGGATTTGAGAAATTCCACAGTTATGTGTATGGTCGACCAACATTTATGGCAGAAACAGACCACAAGCTATTAATAGTGATAATTAAGAAAAATCTGTGTAATGTTGGCAAGAATCCAAAAACTGATGATTAAGCTACAAAGTTATGAATTTGAATTGGTTTACACACCAGGGAAACTTATCATATTAGCTGATGCATTATCTAGGACAATGACACAGAGTGAAGCACACAATGAGAGTTCCATAGAGACAGATGTGAATCTCCATGTGAATCTGATCATGGAATATCTTCCCGTATCTGACATAAAATCTAAGCAGATCTCAGCTGAAACAGAAAAGGACATAATTCTACAGAAGATCATCAAGGATCTGAATGAAGGATGGCTGAGCTGAGTGTTGTCAATGGGCTTCTTCTCAGACAGAGCAGAATTGTCATTCCTCAACCACTGCGACATGAGATGCTGAAAAATGTGCACAAGGAGCACCTTGGAATGGAAAAATGCAAGAGGGTCAGAACTGCTGTTTATTGGCCAAGGATAAGTACGGACATTGACAGGATGGCTTCTAGCTGTGAGACCTGTTTGAAACCATCACATAATGCAGGCAAAGAAACCCATGATCATAACTGATTTAACAGCAGAACCATGGCAGATAGTTGGAACTGATCTGTTACACATGGATGGAAATAATTACTTGCTGGTTATTGATTATCTATTGAACTATCTGGAGATTATGCTGCTAATATGACTCCTGCTTGTGTGTGATCAAATATATGAAATCAATCTCTGCAAGACATGGAATTCCTCAAATTGTCTACTGTGACAATGCTACAGTTGTAGAGAATTCCAAAACTTTGTAGAAGAGCATGATTTTTGACATGTGACTTCAAGTCCTCTGCATCCACAGACAAATGGTAAAGCAGAAAAAGGAGTTCATGTAGTTAAACAGTTGCTCAAGAAAGCACTGGACAGTGGCTCAGATCTATATCTAGGTCTATTAAGTTTCAGAGCTTTGCCACTTGAACGTGGCATGTCACCCACTGAGATTCTGATGGGACATAGATTACACACCACACATCCCTGTTCTGCAGACCCAAACAACAGAGATGCCAAAGATGTTGAATGGAAACAAAAGTCTCTGCAATGGAGACAAAAATCAAACTATGACAAGTCACCAAGAAGCTTCGGGCCACTGGCACAACATGACACAGTAAGACTTTGAGATTCTAACTAGGAGTGTAGCTGTGGTGGGGTGGGGGGGGGGAGTTAGCAGGAGAGCAACCACACCCCCATGCCTTTTCAATCAGTCCAGCTGCATCTGTTGCAGATACCGTGATCCCACAGTTCAAAAACAGGTGCCACTGATCTGCCCTGCTGTCTCCTTGCGTGTACTCCCTGAGATACGTGGATGAGGGAGTCACAGAGTGAGCGGTCCCTACGGAAGGCAGAAAGGGGAGGAGAGGGGTATTGTGTCTAGTGGTGGGATTATGTTGTAGTTGATGTAATTTGAGGAGGATAATGTGTTGGATGCGGTGGCTAGTGGGGTGGTAGGTTACGACAACGGGAATCCTGTCCTTGTTGTGTCTGGGGGAAAAGCAGGCCAGGGCAGATGAAGGACACTGTTTGACCTGCTGAATTTTTCCAGCATTGCGTTTTTACCTCAGTCACGGTGTTTTACATCATATTTACATGCTTTTTAATGTGTATCTGCACTTGAGTTTTAAAAATGTGAACTACAAGATTAATTTAGAGCATCGAGAGGTACATTTTAAGTCAACATTTTGTTATACCCTTAGAGACTATAATTGAATCTTTTGTATCTAAATAAATCATTGATATTATGTGATACGAGAAATTGATCTCTAGTGTACATCACAGTTAGAAGTGTTTCTAAGCTAAATTCTGCAGTCACATTTTGCAGTATACTCTAAGCTGAGCTAACCTAAAACTCAATGTTATAACCATAACCATATAAGCATATTACAATTTACAGTATGGAAACAAGCCGTATCGGCCCTTCTAGTCTGAACCGATTTATGTGAAACTCCACTTGTTCCACCTACCCACTCCCTGTCCATAACTCTCCAAACCCCCTCACATCCATGTACTCATCTAACCTCCTCTTAAATGACAGAATTGACCCTGCCACAACTATTTCTTCCGGTAGATCATTCCACTCAGCCACCACTCTCTGAGTGAAGAAGCATCCTTTTATATTACTCCTAAAGTTTTGCTCCCTAACCCTTAACTTATAACCCCTTGTTCCAATCTGCCCTACCCTCAGGAAAAGAGCTTATTCACATCTACTCTATCTATTCCCTTCATAATTTTAAATACCTCAATCAAATCCCCTCTCAACCTTCTATCCTCCAATGAATAAAGTTCCAATCTACTCAATCTTTCTCAGTATTCTAGATACTGCAATCCAGGCAGCATTTTGGTAAACATTTATTTGCACCCTCTTTACCTTATTTATATCCTTTCTATAATTTGGAGACAAGAACTGCACACAATACTCCAAACCTGGCCTCATCATAGCCTTAAACAGTCTCAACATCACCTCCCAGCTCTTATATTCTATGCTATGATTTATAAAGGCCAGCATACCAAAAGCCTTCTTCACCACCCTATCAACATGGGAATCCACCTTCAAGGAACACTGAACTGTTATTCAAAGTTCCCACTGTTCCTTTGCATTCCTCAATGCCCTCCCCTTCACTGCATACGTCCTATTTTGGTTATTCAGCTGTGGTATAGGAATAGCTTTAGAACCTGACAACACGACAGCACGGTAACAGGCCCGTAGTTCCATCCAGTGCTTGCAGAAATATTATTTCACCTTGTCCCATTGACCTTCTCCCAGACCATGTCCCCTCCATGCCCTCCCATCCAGGCTACTATCCAATCTTCCATAAAATATCAAAATTGAACCCTTAGATTTTCCAAAGCTTCAATTGATCTTAAATTGAAGTTATTCCAGTGTATCCTGCTGCTCTTTTCAACAATTTTTACATATTTATCACAAACTTTGTCAGCTAAAGATTGTTTGTAATTCATTCCATCTTTAGTTAAGCATCCAGTTTATTCAAATCCCGGACTGGGTAACATCCATAACATCCAACCTCTCACTAGTTAGTCCTGTAGTTAACTTTCTTCTTCTTTAGCTTGGCTTCGCGGATGAAGATTTATGGCGATAAGAAGCTGTGACCAGGATGATGAAGGCCGTTTATGATGTTGGCTGCCTTCTTGAGACAGCACCTCACAAAGATGCCTTCAATGGATGGGAGATCGAAGCTCCTGATGGACTTGGCTATGCTTAGCACATTCTCAAGTCAAGTCAAATCATTCATACCATGTTCGTATTTCTCCTGGATCACAGAGCATATTTACAAAAAAATATAAGAATAGAAGTTAGAATAGAAGTTAAACACAATAAAATATTAAAACATCAAGATGTACACAGTAAAAGACCACAGTACACTATCTACATATGTTTTGGGAATTCAGGAGCCTCATGGCTTGGGGGAAAAAACTGTTACCCAATCTGGACTTTAGGGCCTTAGTGGTACGGTACCAAATGGCAGAAGGAAGAAGAGTTTATATGAGGGGTGTGTGGAGTCCATCACAATGTTTATTGCCTTTTGCCTGCATTGAGTACTGTAGATGTCTTTTATGGTAGGAAGACAGCCCCAAATGATCTTTTCCGCTGACTTCACTATCCTCTGCAGGGTCTTGTGGTCCAAGGAGGTACAGCTTCCAAACCAGGCGGTGATGCAGTTGCAAAGGATGTACTCAATACATCCTCTGTAGAATGTAGTGAGGATGGAGGGTGGGAGATTAACTTTGCTCAGTCTTCGCCAGAAGTAAAGGCGCTGCTGAGCTTTCTTGGCTAAGGAGCTGGTGTTAAGGGATTAGGTGAGATTCTCTGCCAAGTGCACTCCAAGGAACTTGATACGCTTGACAAGCTCAAGGGCTGAGCCCTCAATGGTCAGTGGAGCTTGGTCCCTCTGTGCCCTCGTGAAGTCGACAACCATCTCTTTTTTTAATTAATATTTATATACAGGTTGTTGGCTCTGCACCCAGTCTGTTAGTGACTGCATCTTATGGAAAAGATTACTTATAATTTAACTCATCTCTTAACGCTGATTTGTCATTCTTATTAATTTGGCCCACCACAGTCAAGTCGTCAGTAAACTTGATGATGTGGTTCAAGTTGTGCTTAGTTGCACACTCGTGGGTCAGCAGAATGAACACTAAGCAAGCAGCCCTGGGGGGGTTCCCTGCTCCATGTGATGGTCTTGGAATTGCTGTTTTCAATCTGGACTGCTTGAGGTCTCCCCGACCGGAAATCAAGAATCGAATTGCAGAGGTAAGTGTTTAGACCCAGCAGACTTAGAACTTATCAAGCACTGAGGCACAATTGTGTTGAATGCTGAACTGAAGTCAATAAACTGCAGTCAAACATATACGTCCTTATTTTCCAGGTGGGTGAAGGTTAGATGGAGGGGAGTGGTAGTGACATTGTTGGAAGAGTGGTATGTGAACTGCAGGGGGTCCAGTGCCAGGGCAGCAAGAGCTTGATGTGCCCCATGACAAGCCTTTCCAAGCACTTTATGACAATGGACATGAGTGCAACAGGGCAGTAGTTATTGAGCAGGACACAGATGACTTCTCCAGCGCGGAGACAATGGTGGCAGCTTGTGATACGCGTCGAAAGAACCAAAGACTTGTTGATCCAAACCAAGGCTTTTATTAACAAAAAGACTGGAGCATATCACAAGTAGGTTGACCAGTCCAGAATTACCTGGTCTGGCTAGGAGCAATCCTTTAAGACTTGCCAGTAGATGTGGCTACGCTCTCAGCCAATCACAGTCATCCTCCACTACCATCTGTACATATGTTCATATACACAATGGTGATAGAATCTGTACTATCACACAGCTTTGAAGCATGTTGGAACTATTACGTTTCTCAGGGCGATGTGTTATGAGCCCAAAACACTCAAAAACTTGCAGCAACAGAAATTCACCAAGACGCTGGCTACTTAAACAAAACTGCTTTTATTTTCTTAATGCATACATAATAAGATCAATATTTAATTTACCGCTATTAACTTAATTTAACTTAACCCCCTTCTTATTCTAAGTGCATGTGTATGTAATGTTTATATGTTCTGGAAAGTTCTTTTTCACTGTCCAATCATTCACTTTTCACTTCTCCAAGTTCACTGGTATCAGGCAATCTTCTTTTTTTTAATTAATATTTTATTTTTGGTTTTCAAACACGTATCACCTATACATTCTTTACATATATACCAAAAGTAATATATATACCACTTCCAATTAAATATATAGACCTTCTTTGCTTTGTTTTTTTCTTATAAAAAGTACAATTTAAATACATATATATCCCAAACCAAAACAAAACAAAAACATTCCAGCTTCCCCAACCCCCCCCCCCCCCCAACCAACCCGGTTACCCCCTTCCGCTTAACTTCAACAAGATGATAAATGGATACAGAGTCTCTGTCTCCTGCAGAGGCTCCCAGTTTATTTTACTAGTAAAAATAATAGTATAAAGTTGAGGACAGATTAGTCATTACAGCAGTGATATTACACTTGTGCACCAATAAAGTTCAAATATGGTTGCCAGGTCTTCAGGAATGTATTGTGTTTGTTTCTTAAATTATAAGTAATCTTTTCCATAAGAATACAACTGTCCATTTCTGATATCCATCTGTTCAGAGAAATCAGTGTATCTGATTTTCACATGATGGCAACACATTTCTTAGCTATCACCAATGCAATCATAGTAAATGAGATTTGGAACACAATTAATTGATTACTGATGTTTATAAAATTCCCCAATAAATATAATTCAGGATTGCCGGAGAAGTTGACTCCTGTAATCTTAGATAACACTTCTGACACTTCCTGCCAGAAAACATTTATCTTTCACACAGAACCAAACGGAATGGAGAAATGTTCTTTCTTCTATTCCACATTGGAAACATCTGTCGGATATTTCAGGCTTTGATTTGTGCAATCTTTGCGGAGTCAAATATAATTGATGAAGAAAATTGTATTGCACCAAACCATATCTCGCATTAATAGTTGATGCTACCACTTTACACCATTCAGCCCAGGAATATTCTGATATGTTCACTGCTAAATCTGCTTCCCATCTTTCCCTGGACCAATCTTTTTCCAATCCTTTTGGAGGGTAAAATAAATTTGAGTAATAAACTTAGGTATATTACCCACCCATAACAAGTGTTCCAATTGACTTGCTCCCGGAGGAGTCATAGCGTTTCCCCAAATTTCTCTTTAAAAAGCTCTTAATTGCAGATAGCAAAGAAAGGTGCCATTCGGGACATGATATATTTGCTTCATTTGTTCATTAAAATTCTATCCTTATAACAATCTGTAATATATCTAATCCCCTTCTGGAACCAAATATTTAAAATCCTATTCCCCATTATTATAGGCAGCAATGGATTGTTACGTAATGGAGCCCTTATAGAAATTCCAGTTTTCCTTCCTATTATGTTGTTGGTGTCAATGTAGGATTAGAAGACTTTTTTTTTAATTAGTTTCAAGTTCCACCTATACATAAAATCTTTGGGTGATGCTTACTCCAACCGATGTAACGCCATATGCACCCAATTCTGTGATTCCAATTCAAAAAAGAATGCTATAAACCTCAGCAGTGAAGCCAGATAGTATTTCTTAAAATCCAGAAACCTCAAACCCCCTGATTTGTAGAGCCACATCAATTTGTCCAGTGTTATCCTCGGAACTCTATTGTTCCATAAAAATTGCCTAACCATACCATTTATTGTTTTAAAAAAACTTATTTGATCAAAATATTGGAATTGATTGGAACAAATATTGGATCTTTGGCACAATTTTCATTTTAATACAGTTAACTCTTCCTATTAAAGTCAGGGGTAGGTCCTTCCACTTCTGCAAATCTTTTTCTATTTTTGGCAATAAGGGAGAGTAATTCAATTTATATAGATTGTTCAAATTGTTATCGAGCATGATTCCTAAATATTTAATCCCATCGTTTTTCCATTTACGCATACTGTTTACTTTAAAGCACTCATAATTTTGGTTTGTTATTGGTAAAATATCACTTTTTTCCATATTTATTTTATATCCTGAAACTCTCCCATATTTTAATAATATTTCCTGTAATTTCTCCATGGAGCCTTCAGGTTCAGACAAAAACAGCAAACAAACTAATTCTGTGTTGAATTTGTCTGGCTTCGAAGCCTTTAATTATAGGATCATCCCTGATGATTTCTGCCAGAGGTTCTATCACCATAACAAAGAGTGCCGGAGAAAGGGGGCAGCCCTGCCTGCTCAAATGGCTTAATAGGAACATTCCTGATATCTGGTTATTAGTTATTATTTTTGCCTGTGGATTTTGGTATAAAGCCTTAACCCAATTTATAAATCCTTGTCCAATATCTAACTTTTCCAATGTTTTAAACAAAAAAAGCCACTCACATCTGTTCTGCATCTAGAGATTCTACTATATTGGGGTCCTTCTGTGACTGAGCTAAGTGTATTATGTTAAATAGTTGCACCAAGTTGTTTGACACTTACCTCCCTTTAACAAATCTTACTTGATCTACGTGAATTCATTTAGTTAAAAATTGTCCCAATCTGTTTGCTCATGTTTTTGTTATTATTTTGTAATCTTCATTCAAAAGAGATACCATTCGATAAGATGAAGCATTTATAGCTCTCGCTGATTCCTCAGCCTTCAGTTGCCGTGATAATATTTTATGCGCTCTTTCTCCCAATTCATAGTATTTCTGTTTTGTATTTAATAAAGTATTTTCTATTCTTTTTGTTTGTGAGGTGTTGTATTGGATTTTCTTATTTTCCAGTGATCTATAATTGTCTTTAATTCCCATCCTTTGATATTCCTTTTCTAATTCACCAATTTCTATCTCCAATTTATTTATTTCTGCATTAAATTCTCTTTTAGTCTTTTTTTGTATATGAAGTAATTTGTCCTCTCACATATGCCTTTAACATATCCCATATTAGAAAGCTATTGTCCATTGATCCCAAATTAGTTTCACAAAAAAGTTCAATCTGTTTAAAATCTTCCCTTTTTAGTAACATCGTACTTAATCATCATCTGTATTTATTTTCTCTGATATTTGTATTACCAAGGTTAGCGGCAAATTATCTGAGTGCAGCCTAGGTAAGCATTCAGTTTTTACCACTCAATCTTTCAGACTCGATGATAGAAAAAATAAATCTATTCTGGGACGTGAGTCTCTTTTTTGAATAAAATAAATAATCTCTCTCCTTAGGGTTAGACTGCCTCCATACATCCATCAAGTTTAAATCTGTCAAATATGAGAGAGTTAATTTAGCTGCCTTGGCTCTTGTTACCATTTTTGCTGTTTTTTGTAGGAATGGATCCAAACAAAAATTAAAGTCCCCTCCAATCAATAGGGGCTTCCCTCTCTGGCTTTTCATAATGTCCTTCATAAAGATCTCATCATCATAACTCAGGGCATAAATATTCATTAACATCCATGATTCTGAGTTATGTTTTCCATTTATTATTACATATCTACCCACTTGGTCCATGGAGACATTTTCTACAGCGATCAGGACATTCTTATTAATCACAATTGCCATGCCTGCTACTTTTGAATTGAATAAAGAAGACCTTCCCCTCCCCCCCCAACAATCACCCCAATTTGCCATGTTCAACTTTAGTATGATGTGTTTCTTGGAGAAATATTATGTCAGCCTTAATCTTTTTTAAATATAAGAGTATTCTTTTCCTTTTTACCATCCCATTCAAACCATTGACATTAAAAACTTATAAACTTCAATGACTTATCCATGGTGTATGGATTGGGAGCCCATCAAATTGTGTCGTCTGCCTATCATCCTGAAGGTCAAGGGCCTTGGAAAGGTTCCATTTAACTGTGAAAAATATGATGAGGGATTATTGCATGGAAAATAATAAGGATTGGGATGAAGGAATCCATTTGTATTTGCTTGCTGTTAGAGAGGCAACTCAGGAGTCTCTTGGCTTTAGTCCATTTGAGTTGGTGTTTGGTCATGAAGTCAGGGGTCCATTAATATTGTTGAAGGAACAGTGGATACATAATCAAATCTGTTGGATTATGTTTTCAAATTTAAAAACAGATTACATCAGGCTTGCGAGATGGCAAGGAAAAATTTAAAAACTGCTCAGGAAAAAATGAAAATTCAATATGATCATAAAGCAAAAATTAGGGACATTAAATCTGATGACAAAGTATTGGTTTTGTTTCCAATGCAGTCAAACCCTTTGAGAGCTCAGTTTTCAGGACCATATAAGGTGAAATCAAAAATTAACCAGGTCACCTATGTCATTGAGATGCCTGATCATCAAAGAGAGACAAAGATCTGTCATGTGAACATGCTTAAACCTTTCATTGAGAAAATGACTGAGGAGGAGACTAGGATTCCAACCAAGGCACTAGTTATAGAGGAAAGTAAGGAGAAGATAAGTTTCGTGGAAGGTCATGGAGCACAGAAAGTGATAAGTCCCAGGCTGGAAAATTCTATAATTTTGCAAAAGTTAAACACCAAGTTAATGCATTTGACTAAATCAGAAAGGGAAGAAATGAAGACATTACTTATGAAATTTAAGGATATATTCCCAGATATTCGAAGAAGAACTACTGTGGCTAGTCATGATGTGGAGGTCAGTGATGCTAAGCCTATTAAGCAGCATCCTTACTGAGTTAATCAGGAAAAGAGAAGATTGTTGGATCAAGAGGAGGATTATATGCTCAAAAATGATATCATCTGAAAATCAAGTTCAAATTGGAGTTCAGCCTGTGTTCCGGTGCCTAAGCCAGATGGCTCAATTAGGTTTTGTACAGATTATCAAAAGGTAAACATGGTGACAAATACTATTCCCAGAATAGATGATTGTATAGATAAGGTGGAGAAGGCTAAATTTCTTACAAAGATTGATCTATTAAAAGGATACTGGTGTGTTCCTTTGACAGAGAAAGGCAGGGAGATTTCTGCATTTGTTACACCTTCGGGATTGTTATGCCTTTCAGGATAAAAAATGCACCTGGCACATTTCAGAGAATTAATAATGCAGTAATTCAGGGTTTAGAGCACACAGGACCCTATATCGATGATTTCATAATTAGTACGGATACATGGGAAGAACGAATGCTTGAATTAGAGCAGCTATTTCAGAGACTGGTGGAAGCACACCTCAGAGTGAATTTGCACAAGACTGAGTTTGGACATGCCACTGTAATTTATATGGGTTATGTGGTAGGACAGGAACAGATGGCACCAGTTGGAGCGAAAGTATTGGCTATCACTGTGTTCCCTATCCCCAGTAATAAGAAACCTCTTTGGGGATTTATAGGTATGATTGGCTACTATTGTAGATTTTGTAAAAGCTTTGCAGAAATTGCATTCCCATTAACAAAACTACTTGGAAAGAAAGAAAAATTTATCTGGTCAGATGCATGCCAGGAAGCGTTTCTGAAGTTAAAGGCCATTTTACGCCATCAGCCTATACTTGTGTCCCCTAACTTTGAAAAGCCATTCTCTTTAGCCGTGGATGCTAGTGACGAAGCGGTTGGCACTGTACTGTTACAGAAGAAGGATGGTAATGGAGTAGAACTTCCTATTTCATACTTCTCGAAAAATTTTAACGACCATCAACAAAATTATTTAACTATTGAGAAGGAGTTATTAGTGCCTGTTTTAGCTTTGCAACATTTTGATGTGTATATTTCTACTGCTCATTAATAATATATACTGATATATTATATACTGATCATAATCCATTAGTTTTTCTGTCTAAAATGAAAAATAAGAACAGACGGTTATTGAATTGGAGCAAGAGTATGATGTAATTATTACACACATAAAGGGGAAGGATAATGTTTGGCCTGGAAGTCAGCCTGAAGAAAACTGAGGTCCTCCATCAGCCAGCTCCCCACCATGACTACCAGCCCCCCCACATCTCCATCGGGCACACAAAACTCAAAACGGTCAACCAGTTTACCTATCTCGGCTGCACCATTTCATCAGATGCAAGGATCGACAATGAGATAGACAACAGACTCGCCAAGGCAAATAGCGCCTTTGGAAGACTACACAAAAGAGTCTGGAAAAACAACCAACTGAAAAACCTCACAAAGATAAGCGTATACAGAGCCGTTGTCATACCCACACTCCTGTTCGGCTCCGAATCATGGATCCTCTACCGGCACCACCTACGGCTCCTAGAACGCTTCCACCAGCGTTGTCTCCGCTCCATCCTCAACATCCATTGGAGCGCTTACATCCCTAACGTCAAAGTACTCGAGATGGCAGAGGTCGACAGCATCGAGTCCACGCTGCTGAAGATCCAGCTGCGCTGGATGGGTCACGTCTCCAGAATGGAGGACCATCACCTTCCCAAGATCGTGTTATATGGCGAGCTCTCCAATGGCCACCGTGACAGAGGTGCACCAAAGAAAAGGTACAAGGACTGCCTAAAGAAATCTCTTGGTGCCTGCCACATTGACCACCGCCAGTGGGCTGATAACGCCTCAAAACGTGCATCTTGGCGCCTCACAGTTTGGCGGGCAGCAGCCTCCTTTGAAGAAGACCGCAGAGCCCACCTCACTGACAAAAGGCAAAGGAGGAAAAACCCAACACCCAACCCCAACCAACCAATTTTCCCCTGCAACCGCTGCAATCATGTCTGCCTGTCCCGCATCGGACTTGTCAGCCACAAACGAGCCTGCAGCTGACGTGGACTTTTTACCCCCTCCATAAATCTTCGTCCGCGAAGCCAAGCCAAAGAATGTAATAGCAGATTGTTTGTCAAGCTATTAATCTGGGTAGATATGAATCTAATCACATACTTATTGTAAAAAAAATGGAGTGTTTATTTTATTTTATTTATGTAATACTTCCATTAATTATTAAAAATTTGTTCTTGTGGACCAATTTATTTTAGCAGGGGAGGTGTTACAGAGTTATGTGTTGTGTAATGGCCTATGTGTTGTGTGGTTTTATGTTAAAAAGTGACAGTTTGCCTTAGAGAGCCAAGGTGAAGGCGGACTACTGAGAGAGTGGGAGACGGACTGAGCTTGTGCAGAAAATGAAAACAAAATTCTGGATTTGGATGATAAACCATCACTTGGAGGTGCTGTGGAGTGGAAGAAGGCCCAGAGCATGAGTCATTGTCTGGAGGACAGTTTAGATTGTTGGGATTTCAAATAGGATGAACATTCCGAAGGCAGCTAGAAGGATCCGGACCAAGCTAGTTGTTCCTCTCTCTGCAAACAACACAAGTAGACAACTTTGAATTTTGTGCTCTCTCTCTCTCTCTCTCTCTCTCTCTCTCTCTCTCTCTCTCTCTCTCTCTCTCTCTCTCTCTCTCTCTCTCTCTCTCTCAAAGATCTTTTGGCTTCAGTTTACCAAACAAACTGAATTTTGTTTATGATCTTTGCTTAGGTTGAGATCGAAGTTTTGTGAGTCTTGTGTGTTTTTTGTGTGTTTTGTGTCTGTTTTTCTGTGGGCTGGTTGGAAATGTAGCTTAGATTTTGATTATGTATGTTATATTTAGGCTGGGAATTTATTAGTTTTACATTGTTATAGAAATTTGCACAGTAACCAGTGGGCATTGTTATAAAAGGGGGGATTTTGAATTAAAGTTTGAAGGTGAATTTTTTTGTTAATAAAGTAATTGTTCATCTTTACCCCTGTGTGATATGTCTTATTTGTGGTTGCTCGTTTGATCTTGTAATACCTTGCATAGCAAATTAGATGTTTGTTTGTGAAATGCCACCTAATGACCAAACCTCACACTCCTACCATTTTAAGATATATTTTATCATAATTTTATTAACTTATTCTACAACAGATGTTAAAGATGTCAGTGAGAGCATCTGTTAGCTGAGCCACACATCCCCTGAGCACTCTGACAGTAATGTTACCTGCTCCAGCAGCTTTCTGTGGGTAGACCTTGCCTAACTCTTTCTTCACATTGGCCACTGGAAGACACAGCATTGTGCAGCCTTCTGGATTCCTGGGCATTTGAATTACCAAACCATTCTCTGATGCAATCAGTATACCTTCCATAGTGCACCTGTACGATTTCAGTCGCCAGCAGCCTGCAGCCTACGTGGGTTCCTCACCTGAGTTACTTAAAGCCTGCTGCTTGGTGTTCTTCAACCTCAAAGGCCCTCACTGGTCTGGCACCAAGGTCACCATCCCATGGCCGAATGCACGGTGTAGCATTTCATGCTCAACTAATCAGCAATTGGCTTGAACTGAAAAACCCAGCTGACATATTCCTGGGCAATGGACACCTCCGACTGGTGTCCAGCATATTTTACTTTCTAGATTGAGAATCCCAATTGTTTCCAAAAGGGCTTTTATTGGAAATGCAAGGCAAACATGAAAAATTTGGAAATACATTCATGCAGAAGAGTTCAGCATAGATAAATTAGAATCATCATATGATTTTCATTAAATAGACAATGCTGGAATTACTCAGCAGGCCAGGCAGTATCTGTGGAGAGAGAAAAACTGAATTGGTGTTTTAGATTGATGTCATTTCACCAGCACTTAGTTTCCAATAATTATGGTGGGAAGCAGCAAATAGATTTCTAATGTAGGAATCAAAATGTTGTTAAAGGGTGAAGTCTACTTGGATTTATTATTAGAATGAAGTGTAACACTTTTTATTACTGCCTTTTCCAGTTACTTGAACTCACATTGAAAGAGTTTGACAGATTTGTCAGTCATATTTCAGAGGGAGCTGATTCAAAGGTTCCACACATTTCGAAATGTAAACCAGTGACACAAGACAAGATTCTACAGTGAAAATAATTATTACATCATGGATTCATGGTGAATAAATAACCAAGTGAAGTATTGATGCAGAACTAATGATTATCACTTAGACCTGTGAAAGTTACATTGGCAAAAATATGCTATCTGTCTTCTACATGCTGTGAAGCAGGATTAGTTAACTTAATTGCCTTCATAAATTAGGCTCAATATGTTTGTATAATACAGATCTTAGATTCATTGACTTGTTCTTACCATCCTTGGTCTCATAAAATCTAATAACTCTTCTGCTGGCCCTCTACACTTTCTGAAACAGCACTAACCTTGCTGCACTGACTAACATGAGCACAGCTATCAAGATTTCAATAGGAGTGCGGAACCACTTTTAAAAAGATTGTAATTTTAGTATAGCCATTTTTAATAGTTTAAATATTAAAACCCATTAAAGTCTAAAATTGCAATTAGAAGGCTGTATTCTAACCAACCAGACTATTACAAGGTTCATGCAGAAGGATTACTTTAATATACAATTACTTTATTGTTATTCCCTTGGTGAGAGTTAAGTATTTTAAAACATTTATAGATGTTTAATTGCACAGTAACCAACAGCAACAGAAAACTGACTTACTGAGAAAATGGTTTGCCAAACTCTTTCAATGAATCCTTCCTGCAATTGACAGCTTTGCACAAATGAATTGTGTTTAAGCTAGTTTATAGCATTTTCATTCCAGAATGCTAAAAGCTGATCTTCACACCTGAAGGAGTATCAATCATGTGAAGTTTCATACTGAAACCTCTGCTTTGTGAAATTTAACATAGAACAATCTCAAAATGAAGTATTCGTAATAGCCATGGAATTCAATCAACCAATCTTAAGGGTGTCCGACCTAAATTGCATAACATGCCCCCAACCCTAGCAGAGGGTCCAACGTCCTTGAACACTTCTACCTGTAGTGATAGAGTGCTGGTGATCCTCCTGAGGGAGTCAGGGACTAATTTGGTTACAGCTTCGGTTGGATTCAAGATGGATGACTCCACACAGTCCTGAATGAGTTCTATAGCTAATAAAGTATAATTGTTTTAAAAGAACCCTCTTTTCTTTGTTACAATAAAATGAAACAACACATGGTACCAACAGAAACATGACAGAAAGTTGGGACTGATCTGTTCCACATGGATGGAAATAATTACTTGCTGATTATTGATTATCTATCGAATTATCCGGAGATTGTGCTGCTTCCTAACATGTCTGCTACTTGTGTGATCAAATATATGAAGTCGATCTTTGCAAGACATGGAATTCCTCAAATTGTCTACAGTAACAATGGACCGTACTATAGCTGTAGAGAATTCCAGAACTTTGCAGAAGAGTACGATTTTTGACATGTAACTTCAAGTCCTCTGTATCAACGGTCAAATAGTAAAGCAGAGAAAGGAGTTCACATAATTAAACAATTGCTAAAAAAAAGCACGAGACAGTGGCTCAGATCCATATCTAGTTCTATTGACTTACAGAGCTTTGCCATTTGAACATGGCATGTCACCCACTGAGCTTCTAAGGGGATGTAGACTATGCACCACACTTCCCTACTCTTCAGACGCAAACAAGAGCAGAGATATCGAATGGGAAAGAAAACATCTGGAATGGTGACAAAAAGCAAACTATGACAAGTCAGCAAGAAGCTTAGGGCAACTGAGACAACATGACATAGTGAGACTCAGAGATTCCAACTGTTGGGGCAGGAAGTCCACTGTTCTAGAGGAAGTAAATCCAAGATCCTACACTGTCAGAACAGCGGATGTTCAAATACTTTCTTTTAAAATATTTTTATTAATTTTATTGGACATAATAAATTTAAATATATCAAAACCCCTTGCCCTAAACAAGGTTGAAAGTTAATGTTAATTAAATAAATGAGTTCACTCTGAAGTGGGATAACACAGTGCCAAAGTTCTATAATAACATAGAAACATGAGATTATGGTAATAGTCCATGAACGGGCCCCATAACATTTGGAAACTAATGTTTGAATCATTAATTGTATGTCTAATTTTTTTTCAAATTTAAACATGACATTATATATCTTAGCCATTGTGCATGAATAGGTGAGGTATTATCTTTCCATTTAATCAAAGTAGCTTGTCTGGCCAGCAACGAAGTAAAAAATAAAAGCGACATTTAATTGGAATTAATAAAACCTCTTCTTCTCCAAGAATTCCAAAAAGAGCAACTAAAGGATTTGGTTCTAATTTTAAATTAAGAATCATCAATAATGTTTGGAAAACTTCTCTCCAATATTTTTTCCAAAGTAGGGCACGTCCAAAACATATGAATTAAATAAGCATCACCTATTTTACATTTATCTCAGCAAGGATTTATATCTGAGATAATGAGATTTAAAATGAGATCATTTGATTTTAGACATGTGGCCAGACAATGGCAAACACAAAGAGATATAATGTTAATCAGTTTGAAAATAGAATCCCAAATCTTGTTGGACAGTGAAAGGTTCAAATCCTGCTCCCAGGCATTCTTAATTTGGACTAAAGGGACATGCCTTAAACCAGTAATCTTGTCATAAATAGTTGATACTAACCCATTACCAGAAGATTGCAATCCGAAAAATATATCAAGTATATTCACATTAGATAATCATATTTTTGAAATTTGGTCTTATAAAGGGATTAGATATGTTGAAGACTGTTATGAACAAGGGCAATTGATGTCATTTGAACAACTTAAGAATAAATATGGTATTCTTAATAATATGACATTTTGCTATTTACAAATCAGAGCATACTTAAGTGATAAAAGTGTAGCAATATAGAGACCCTAATAAGAAAGGGAAGTACAAAAAAATTTATCCTGGCAATTTATCATTTACTTCAAGTGGGGACCCCTAAATCGGGGATTCATAAATCTAGACAAAGACAGGAGACAGACTTAAATGTGATCATAGATGAGAAGAATTGGGCTGATTTATGTCAAGACTGTATGATTAATTCATATTGTGCCAGTCTATATATTAGACTGGCACAATATAATTTTTTTATATCAGTTATCTTACACCACAGAAATTAAATAAATTGAAATCAGATTTATCATATAACCATATAACAATTACAGTACAGAAACAGGCCATCTTGGCCCCTCTAGTCTATACCGAATTAAGTGATCTCCTCTAGCCCCACTTAGCTGCAACCTGGCCCTAACCCTCCAATCCCCTCACATCCATGAACCTATCCAACTTTTTCTTAAATGACAACAATCATCTCCTTGGTTTTGATTACATTGAGTACAAGGTTATTGGTGCATCATTCAGCCAAATTTTCAATCTCCATCCTGTTGCTAACTCATTGTCTTTCTTTATACATCCCACTACTCATCAGCAAATTTGAAGATGGTGTTATTGTTTTACTGAGTCACACATTCATAGGTGTAAAGTGAGTAGAGCAGGGGGCTAAGAACACAGCCCTCTGGTGTTGGAGATGGTGGAGTAGATATTCTTACCAATCCTTACTGATTGTAGTCCGAGGTGTTGGAGTTTGTTGATCAGTTTTGAAGGGATGATGGTGTTAAATGCTGAACTGTAGTTGATAAATAGCATCCTGATTAATGCATCTTTACTGTCCAGGAGTACCAGGGGTTTGTTTTAGAGCCAGCGAGATGGCATCCACCATAGACCTATTACTACGATAGGTGAACAGGAATGTATTCACGCCACTGCTCATCTGTTTCGACACCATCCTTTCAAAACACTTCATCACTATTAATGTAAATGCTACTGATTGATAGTCATTAAGGAAGGTTACTACACTCTGTTTGGGCACCGGTATGATTGATGCCTGTTTGAAGTAGGAGGGCACCATGCTCTTCCAGAGTGAGATGTTGAAGATATCATTGGTAAGTTGTCTGCACAGATTTTTAATACTCAGCCAGGTCCTCTGTCCTGGTGAGATGCTTTCCTTGGATTCATTCTCCTTAAGGCAGCATCCTCAGATACTGACAGGATGGGATCATCAGGGGGTGTGGGAGTCCAGAGGGGTGGTTCTTCACTGTTACTATGGTCAAATCGGGCATAGAAGGCATTGAGTTCCTCTGGGAAGCTTTGTCATCAGCTACTGCACGGGATTTGGTTTTATAGCACATTATGACATTTAGACCCTGACACAGCTGTCAGGTGCCCCTTGTGGTTTCCATTTTCATGTGGAATCTCCACTTTTCCAGGAAGATAGCTTTTCACAGTTCATACCTGTTCCTTCTGTATTGATCTAGATTTCTGGCTCACACCAAGTTCCAGATTTTGTTGTTGAACCCCGTTGTTTTCATATCTTTCCATGGCCTACAGCATATTTGGTTTTCCTTCTCTTACTGGCCTTCAGGAAGTCTATAATAGTGATAGAACTTTTCTCATTCTTGTGCTCCACCAATAACGCTTCAATGGATGAGCCCTCCAGGATGTCATCTCTATGTGCAGCTGTGACACTCCTTCACATCTTTTACATCCCTCTTTATCACTTCTGAAACTTCTAACCCCTGCACTTCTCTCAGTCAAAGTTTTTGCAGTGGCCACAACACTGTTCCCGGCTTAAAGTTCATCCATGATACTTCTTACATTGAAATAAATACACTTCAGACTATTTGCCTGTTTGCTTTATTGTTACATGATGGGTTAAATTGCAAGTCAACCTGTTTGTGTCATGGATTTGACCTCTAAAATCTCCCAGGTTCAGCTAATATTAATGACATTAGTGAGCAATAGATGCAAGGGTCAGCCATGACTCAGTGTTAGAATTTTTGCTTTGGAATCACAATGTTGTAATTCCAAATCCATCTCCAGACACTTAACTATAAACCTCTGTTGATGCTTCCAGCACTAGAATGTTGAAATTGTTGTCCATCACATGAGTAGGATTATACAACAATCAAGTGCTTTGTTCCTTCCGGTCTTGTCAAAAACTTTTTTTTTCTGATTGTGGTAACTGTTCAAGTTTTCTGACCCATTTCTCAAAGTAACAGTTCAACAGATTTTTAAAAATTGAAGTATAATTGTTTGACCTATGACCTGTTGCCTAGAAATAAACAATGTTTTGTGCTGGAAAGCATGTGTGATGTATACCTATCACGGCCACTCCAAAAGACCACAAAGCAAGCAGAGGGGAGTATGCAAAATAGAAGTCCAAAATTTAAAGTGATAAATGTTTTCTGAAATAACGTGCCCAGACTCCTCTGCTTATGGTGTTTTCCCCTACAACAAACTGTGTTTAAAATATTATAATTCATATTGAAAAGTGCTGTAAAAGTCACTAAAGTATCCCAGAAATTATTTTTAGTTGGGTGCTTCTTTGAAGACCTGTTTTGAATTTGCCACAAGGCATATAAGATCCAGCCTCCCATTTCAGCAGGGAATATTAAGATTTTTTTTGTGTATTTATGAGCAAGTATTTAATGTTATTAAAATATGTAGCTACAGTATAGCAGAAAAAAACTTGGACAACAGGAAAAGTCTTTATAATAATAATACTGCTGTAATCTACAAGAGAAAACAAAAGCAGCCGAGCTCTAGCAGAATAGATTTTATAAAAACAAACTGCTGCTGTCGATCTCCGCATTGGTCCCACTGTCCTGCTCTCTCTTGGTGGCCTGCTATCAGTCTCTGCGCTGGTCCAACTGCCTAGGTCTCTCCTGGTGGTGGGAGGGTGTTGAAGAGTGGGGTGGAGGGATTGGTGTGGGAACTGGTGGTGGGCTGACGGGGGCAGTGGGATCAGTGTGGGAAATGGCGGGGGGCTGTTGGGGGAGAGCGGGGCGGTGGGGTCAGTGTGGGGAACAACAGCGTGCCGCTGGGAGAATCTCCCGACAGCCCACCACCAGCCCCCACACTGATCCCACCGCCCCAACAGCTCACCACCAGCCCCCGACGATAGGTGGCGGTGATGCTAGTGAGCCACACAGTGACGATGATTGCTGTCAGAGTTACTCACCATTATCATCCTAATTTCAACTTCGAATATAAGACCCAGGGGATATTTTTGAGGCATTTTTTGGGGGAAAAAAATGGGTCTTATATGCCAATAAATATGGTAAGTTTCAAATATCAGCTGCTTGAAAACTAATCAGTGAAAAATCATTCAACTAACCATTCAAAAGAAATATTTTATTTCTTTGATTTAAAAAAAAATGATGAACAGCAAAGTAGAAGGCTCTTCCAGCCCATAACCCATGCAGCCCAATTACACCCAATGAACTCACCAAACATTGTACGTTTTGGGGTGAGGGAGGAAACCAGAGCACCCAGGAAAACCCATGCAGGCCACGAGGAGAAGATACAAACTCCTTAGAGACAGCACTGCATTCGAACCCAGGTCGATGACATTGTAATAGAGTTGCACTAATTGCAGCCCAGACCATACAGGATTAGTTTTGCAGGATTTGAAAAGTGGTACATGCAAAATGAGAAAACATAACAGGGGAAAAAGATCATTTACCAAACAAATGAGAGACTGAAATATTTTTGACACTAATGGAATCATAAACCAATATAGCTTGCAAAATATGTTCTTTAATATGACTTCAAAAAGATGGGACTTAAAAATGAAAAATCATGTATTAATGTCACTATATTTTTTTCTGGTTTTTTTCATGGATCTTTACCAGCACTTGTCGAAATCATTATTAAACTCTGTTGATCTCCAAATCTGTAATGTTTTACTTGAAATTTCAGTTAACTTTATTTGGAGGACTGAGGTCAGGGTATAGCAGTATCTAGGATACATGTTCCAAAACAGTGGTCCATACAAACTACCAAACCATGAAAAAGGGCAGGTTCTTCATTTGCAAACTTTCATCTTTCAAAGTAAGTTTATAGTAAAATACTTAGAAATGGGATTTAGGAACAGTGGATAAAGACCATGTGTTGGCTATAAAGGTTTAGTACTGCCTCTCAGACATTCATTGCAGCATTTTATGGATTCATCATCACAAGCTTAATCCAAGTATCATTTGAACATCGAACTATACAACACAGTACAATGTTGGGAAACACACATAAATCTACACCATTTACCTTTCAAGTGAAGCAACACTTCACCTGTACCTCCAAAGAACTCATTTATTGCATCTGGTGCACCCTCCGTGGCTTTCTTTACATCGGAGAGACCAGGCGCAGATTAGGAGATCACTTCGCCCAGCACCTCCTCACCGCCCGCAACAAATTAGCCAACCGTTTCAATTCTGAGTCACGCTCTCAAGCTCACATGTCTCTCAATGGCTTTTCACACTACCCCATCCTGACCACCCGCAGATTGGAGGAACAACACCTCATTTTTTGTCTGCCTTCCACTAATCAGCTGCCTCCCCCGGCTCCCCTTTAACTAGTCATTCCAGTCCCTACTTCCTTTCTCTCTCCACCTAGCCTAGACTCCTCCCCACTCCTGTAGTGTTCACCCCACCACCACCTATCATCTCCCACTCTCACCACTCCCCCCTTCATCCTTCCCCCTTTTGTTCAGACATCTCTCATGTACCCCCACACCTTGATGAAGAGCTCAAGCCCCAAACGTTGGTGATGTATCTTTACCTTTGCTACATAAAGGCATTGTTTGACCTGCTGAGTTTCTGCAGCATTTGTGCGTTTTTTCACTTAACCGCAATGTCTACAGAATCCTGTGTTTTACCCCTAAAGCTACACCATGTTCAATCCAATCCTTCTGTCGTGTTCCTTTTGTACAGAATAAAGCACTTGGAAGATATGATATACATCTAGCTTACTTGGTTATATTACGCCATGTTTTCTGCTGTGTGTACCAATGCATTAATAAGTCTGCATGCATGCACCACTCATCAGTGTGATATGGCCTTTATTGTATTCATGCTCCGAGCAATAAAATAGTCATGGGTATGTCCTCCCTCCTGTATGTCAGCCAGCTTTCCTCTGGTTTCCTCCTGATTGTCTGGAGGACAGATTTTGTTTGGCAGGGTTGTTTTGAATTTCCTACCATTCAAAATCTCTGCCGGGCATTCCTCAAGGGTGTTGGCCGTAGTGACACAAGAACAAGGTAAGGGTCCTCCTTCATCTCTCGACACTTGGTGACTGTCTGCACATGTCCCTTGATGAATGGGAACTTAGTGTAGTAACAGGCCACAATCAGATGAACAAGTCTGCTCCCACTATGTGCCATGGACTGGTGAGTATATCAGCGGGAATCATCTCTTCTTCTGTTGTGTGTTCCTGTACTTCTAGCATATCTGACATGCAGCCACCATCTTTTCTGCATTTGTAGATGCCTGTCCAGTAAATTGCTGACTTTGCTCTAAGTTTGCATTTCTCCATTCCCATGTAGCCTTGATATATTTTCTGGAGAATTTATTTTTGCATAGTCTCAGGTACCACCTGTACCACCTGTTGGGAGAGCAATTGCAGAGCATCGTCCTTAACGGATTCTTCCCTGATCTGGCTTATATTTGTTGCTGGTCACTGGTACCTTGATCCCCATGTCCTTCATCTCGTACTTTCAATTTGGGGAAAGGCATGACAAGGCACCGGCAAGCACCATTTCCTTTCCTGGTTTGCACTTCAAGGTGAAGACGTAGCATTGGAGGCAGAGGAGTAACCTCTGCAGTCAAGCTGGTGCCTTGCTTAGGTTCTTTTTCTGGATTTGTTCCAGCGGGCGATGATCTCTCTCCACCACAAACTGACTCCCATAGAGGAATTAATGGAATTTTTCGCATCCGTACACAACTGCCAACAGCTCCCTCTCAATATTGGCATATCGGGTCTCTGCTGTTGACAGGGCTTTTGAGGCGAAAGCTATTGGTTTTCCTTCCTGCACCAACCCTGCCCCAAGGCCTCTAGAGAAGCATCTACCTATAGTGTGACAGGTTTTTTTCTGTCATCATACCTCAGTTCCACTTCTCTGCAGAGTATGCCTTTGAGCTGCTCAAAACGTCTCTGATGTGATGGTGACCACTGAAACCCCACATCATCTTTCAGCAGCTCCCTGAGGTTGGCTGTATGGTCTGACATGTGTGGGATGAAGGAACTCGTGTACTGAACCAAACCAAAGAAACTTATTTGTCATTTGGGTATTCCATCTCAGCAATGGCTGTGACCCCATCAGGTGTGTACACCATTCCAAAGGCACTCCTTCTCTTTGATGATGCATTTGTCTGCATTGAGTTTGTTGCCGGCCCCTCTTGTTTTCTCCATGGCTTTGTGTTGGTGAAGATCATGAGTTTTCTCATCTCTACCAAAGACCTGGATGTCATTTGTGATGCCAACAGCACCCTTGCCTCCCCTGTAGGTCTCGTGGATCTCGAGGCCAAAATGTAGTCGCAGGAACTTGTAATCACCAAATGGAGTATTGAACGTTTTGAGCAGTGTTTATTTGTCGTCCAGCTTCATGTTCCAATATCCATTCTTAGCATCTAAATTGCTGAAGATTTTGGACCTTGCTAGTTTTGCTGTGATGTCTTCCAGTATCAGTTTTGGGTAGTGACCCCCTTGATGACTTGATTTGTCTTTAGGATCCAGACTTATCCTCAGGAAGCCATTTGGTTTTTCTTTTACCATTATGGAGTTTACCCAGTCATTCAGCTCTATTACTTTTGTTATCACTTGTGTCTCCTCCATTTCCTTCAGTTCTCGTTCTAACTTTTCTTAAGATCTATTGGCACATTCCTTGGAGCATAGACTTATAGTTTGCAGTCTGGGTCTACGATGACATGGTACTTGAAGTCTCCAAAGCACTTGACTGTATCATTGAGGCATTCAGGGTACATGTTCATGACCTCAACCTTGTTTGTGACCAGGGGTGGTGCTCAAGCAGAGTGCTGTTGTTGATTCTCTTGGACATTTTTAATGGATGGATCTTATGGTTTACAGAGATTAATTGTAACTCCTGACAGCCATTCAGACCTAGAATTGCTGGTGCATCAGCATCTGTCACTGTGGTAGAACATGGGATTGCAGGACGCTCCCCATCTAGCTGGGCAGGCTGACCTGCCTGTGGAACCTGTAGCCCCTTCCCAAGACCACTAATAAAAGCCAAGAGCCCTAGTCTCCTCCCTTATACCTGCCCTTGGACATGAGCCAGCAGCATGCTGAGGCATGCTTGGATCTTTAGATCAATAAAGCCTTTGGCCCTCACTTCATGTCTGTGAGTGGTCATTGGTCGCACATGGACAAGGTGATTTGGTTAGAGAAGCCGCAGATCGACCCCAAAGACCCAGAGTCCTCTGTGAAATTCGACATATGGCTACACTGCTTGAAGGCCTACATGAGGCACCACGAAATCACAGCAGACAATGATGAGTATGACCTACTATTCGCAGCGGTAGGCCATTGAGTGTACCAACTGATCCGCGATTGCACGGGGTATGAAGAGGTGATGGCTCTGCTTCAGCAACAATTTGGAGCACCAAGGAGCGCCATGTAGGCAGACTTCCTGCTTGGTTCTCGACGCCAAGGGCCAGGTGAGTCAGTGGATGAGTTCTTGTGGGTCATGCAGGAGCTGGGACGAGACTGCAGGTGGTGGGACATGATGGCAGTGGAGTACCAAGAGGAGCTCATCCATAAAGGCTGGTCACTGGATTCTGCTCCCAACATATCCACGAATAACTCCTGGCGAAGGGCGATTGGCCCCTACAGGAGGTTATACAGATGACCTGGGCCATGGAGACAGCCCAAAAGAATGTGGAGGCTTAGGCCATGGGCCAAGCAGCCCCCAGATATTCAGAACGGGCAATGCCATCTTGGGATTTGGGGCCCCTGTCCCTGATGACAGCTGTAACTGCCGAGCACATGAGGTGCAACTATTATGGCCAGAGCAAGCAACCCTGAAATTACTGTTCTGCATATAGTGTGACCTCCTCAAACTGCCAGCAGAAAGGGCACTACGCAATAGTATGCCGATCTAAGCCCCCCCCCCCACCCCCGTGACCTGTGTCGCCACTGTGGCTCGAGCAGTTCCAGTCATTACTTCTGGTTGTGGAGAACTGAACTTCCAGGCCCATGTCACGACAAGGAGGGATGCCACTGCCGGCTTCACTTCCGGGCCCCACTGCGTGTGATCTGTGGGGGCGGCCATATTCGCGATCTCCTGGGCAGTCATCTTGGCAGCTGCCAACTCAACAACAACACGGCAGCAGTAGGTCAGACAGTGAACTGACGTTATCCTCGATCATCTTGGACTAGAATTAACCATGCCAGCTGGGACAGTCCATGATGGACATAACCGGTCACACCACAGTTGCCTGTTCAACACATAGGAGCACTAAGAGTTTCATACACCCGAGCACCACCAAATGCTACTCCCTGACCGTGTCCCTGCAAAGTGCCAGGTAGCACTAGCCTTCGAGTCCCTCTTGACAGAAATCTGCGGGAAGTGCTCTGTGAACCTAACCATGGAGAGGAATTAAATATGAACATTTCAGACTGTTGGTGATGCGCCCCCGTCACATTGGGACTGGATTTCCAGTTCAAGCAAAAGGGGCAATGATGCAGTTTGACAGCCCAATCCCCCGCTCACAGTCAGGAATGAACAGTTCCGGGAGGACCCCCCCACTGTTGGATAGGCCCAATCACACACCTGGAGGTGGGGCAGTGCTACCCACTTGTGGCCTGGCCACCCTAAGGGTCCTTCCCCCCCACTGTTCCAAAACCTCACCCCAGACTGTAGGCCCATGGCCACTAAGAGTAGACTGTACAGCCCAGAGGACAGGGGATTCATTGTCTGCAGTGGAATGGTTGCTGAGGGAGGGTATAATAGAGCCCAGTAATGGTCCATGGAGGGCACAGGTGCTGGTGGTAAAGAGGCAGAGAAGAACCAGATGGTGATTGACTACAGTCAATCTATTCGGGACCTGGCGCGAGCAGAAACCCCTGCAAGGGAGGTGCATCCAATACCCTTGGGCAGCGACAAGCCAGCCCCGGGGACCACCTATGTTGAGGACTTGGAAATCCCACCACCAGCACAGCCCCCCTGACTGTTTCCCCCAACTGGAGGGTTCCCCTCCTCAGTTACTAACTAAATCCCCCTCCCCCATTCCCTCAGACCTGGGAGACACAGACATGGTTCAGACCCCCAACAGCCAGCCCAGTGATCGAGCCATCGGGCCACTGGAGCAAGAAGTACAGTCAACAGGACTGCGGAGGTTCCAACGACGGGTAAAACCACCAGAGAGATTAAACCTGTGAACATTGCTGTGCAACTCGTGGACCATAAAGACAGTGCCCTGCCTCACCCCACCGGACTCCATCTGAAAAGTAGGGGTGAATGTTGTGGAACATGGTATTGCGGCCATGTTCCACTGAGCTGGGCAGGCTGGCCCGCCTGCTGAACCAGTAGCCCCTCCCCCAATGACCCCTAATAAAAGCTGAGAGCTCTAGTCTCCTCCCTCATATCTACCCTTGGAATTGAGCCAGCAGCACACTGAGGCATACTTGGATCTTTAGATCAATCAAGCCTTTGGCCCTCACTTTGTGTCTGTGAGTGGTCATTGTGCATGCTACAGTCACAACGAATGTACACAATGTTTTTTTCCTTTATGACAGCCTCTGATTTTGGATTTTCTTACGGTTTGATCACAGCTGTGAGTGTGATATTTGCAGCCTCTAGTACACTTTCCTTCAGGTATCCGTTCGTTACGTTTTTAGGGAACATCTGGCAGTAGAGTCTGAGTGGAAGGACATTACTTTGAGAAACCGTGTCTTTCAGGTTGAATGTCGTAAGCCTGTTTCTGACTATTCTCTTTACTTGGATCATAGTGTGCAACTCACTTCTCTCTCCATTTTCACTCTTTGACATCTCGTGAAGGTGTTCCTAGGTCTAGCGTCAGTGTGTCGGAGTCACCGTTGTCACTTCCAACTGTGCAGTCCCAGAACTGCACATCTTCTCCCAGTGTTTGGCCTTCTCACAAGTCATGCATTTAGGACAAGATGTGGGGCAATTCTTGCAGTCATTGAGGGGGTGTAGTCTGCCGCATCTCCTGCAGGTCTTGGGGGTTTGTGGCTTTCTTGGTGAGTGCTTTATAGTATTGACCCTTCCATCTCTTTGCTATGTTTTGGCCTGTATGAAGAGGGACTGCATTTGCCTCCTGGTAGCCTTGAAGGCTCCAGCTGTGCCTGCTGCATCTGCCAGCTTTAAGCTATCTTTCCCTATAAAAGCCTTTTGTACATTTGGATGGCACTTCCCCAGATCAGTTGGTCATCCCGGCTTTCTTCAATTTCCATGAATTTGCATTTTGTGGCAACATTCTTCAGCCTAGTGAGGAAATTATCCATTAACTCATCGGGCTCTTACTTCAGGCTCTGGACTTCATATTGTTTGATTCTGTGGTTAGATCCAGGTTCCAGGTGAGAGGAGAATTTCTCAAGAATATTCTCCAAATCATTCTCTTACATCTTGACAAGTTCCCAACTATTGAATAGGTCTAGTCCTCATTCCCCTGTCCAGAGAAGGATATAACTAACATTTTTCTCCTGTGTGGCCCCTTTGAGAAAATATTTGAAGGTCATGTTGCATAAACTGCTGAAATTTCTAGCAGGTTTCTACCACATCATCGACTTCCCAGTCATTACCGGTGCAATGCTGTTACTGTGGTGGTAGCCATTTCTTTTCACACTGGTGATCAAGTGATGAGTTGCTTCTTCTCTAAGTGATACACACATTTCCCGCTTGAATATACACAGTGTCATTTACTCCCCTTTTTCCCCCCTCCCTTCCCTCCTTCCTTCCCACCCCCTCCCTACCCACTAAATGTTCAACATATACAATACAATAAACCCATTAAACAATGTTATCACACAATGAAAATAAACAAGAAAATTGTGTCATCTACTTTTACACACTGGGTCAGTTCATTTCGTCTTCTCATTCTATCATTTTAGGGGGTGGAGGTCCACGGTAGGACCTCTCTGTTGTGTTCCATGTACAGTTCCCAAATTTGTTTGAATACTGTGACTTTATTTTTTAAATTATATGTTATTTTTTCCAATGGAATACATTTATTCATTTCCATGTACCATTGCTGTACTCTCAGGCTATCTTCTGATTTCCAGGTTGACATTATACATTTTTTTGCTACAGCTAAGGCTATCATAATGAATATTTTTTGTGCTTCATTCAATTTGAGGCCTAATTCTTTACTTCTTATATTACTTAGAAGAAAGATCTCTGAATTTTTTGGTATGTTGCTTTTTGTGATTTTATTTAATACCTGATTTAGATCTTCCCAAAACTTTTCCACTTTCTCACATGCCCAAATTGCATGTACTGTTGTTCCCACTTCCTTCTTACAGTGAAAACATCTGTCTGATACTGTTTATCAAACAAGGGAAAAACCAGATTGGACCAGGTTAGAGCTGGATAAAATAGGGAAGAAGGTACCAGAACGTATACTTTATAAGAGGGATGAAAAACTGGTGCAACATAGAAGTTCACCAGTACTGCACCATCTGCTCAACATTTGGAAGAAGATTCACGTAGAAAGGAAAAAAAAGAAATTACTAACTACCAAAATTATTATTGATGCAAAATCAATGAATCCCTTTCACAATAGATAACCTTTCCTTTAGAGAATGGGAGGGAAAAGGGATCAAAAGAATAGAAAATTGTTCTTTGGGAAATTATTTATTATCTTTTGAACAAATGAAGTACAAATATGGAATAACTCACGGTACAATGTTTGCATGCCACCAACTGAAAACCTACTTAAAGGACAAATTGGGAAGCAGGCTGAGGTTACCAGAAGGAAGCAGCTTTGAATATGTGATTACAGACACAAAGATAATTAAAAGATTTATAACAAACATGTACATCAAACTGCAAGAGAAAGAAATTGATGAAATAAGCTATAAACCCAAACAAAAGTGGGAACAAGATCTAAACATAAAGATATAAAATGAAAAATGGGAAAAGCTATGCTCCAGAACTAAGAGAAATACAATAAACACGCGGTTATTGATACAATATAATTGGTTACACAGGCTATATATCACGCCCCAAAAGTTAAATAAATGCAATGTTCTAATGTTTGTAGGAAATTAAAATCACCTGTATGGCACAGTTTTCATCATCATTCACTGCTACCACTATCCCATGTTCCTTTTATTAGTGGGAGTACCAATAAAGCACTTGGGAGACACAATATACATCCAGATTATTTGGTTTAATTATGGCACGTTTTCTGCCGTGCTGAACAATGCAGTAATATGTCTGCGCGCATGCATTACTCCTCAGTGTGATATGGCCCTTACTTTATTCATGCTCCTAGTAATAGAAAAGTCACAGGTATCTATAGTATATAACACCCTCCCTCCCTCATAGTCCATAATCCCTTATTTTTCTTACATCCACGCACCTATCTAAGAGTCTTTTAAAATGTCCTTACTGTATCAGTCTCATCTACTAGCTCCAGTATTGCATTCCAGGTGCCCATTACTCTGACATCTCCCCTAAAATTTCTTCCATTCACCTTTGTTTGAAAGAAATTGAAGAGTAAACAAAATCAGTTAATGAGAAAAAAATAGTTGAACATAGTTTTAAATTTTGATGTTCACAAAATGCCCCTCTGTTCTCTTGGTCACATTGCAATCATATGTTACAATATACTAACCTATTAAAGAATTCAAGAATGTTTGAATATACAGTCACAATGCAGAAAAACATGAAATTCTCCAGACACTGTGACTGTAGTAAAAAAACAGAAACACTGGAGGCCTGAAACATTGGTTCTACATCTTTACCTCCTATAGATGCTGCGAGACCTTCTGAGTTCCTCCAACATTTCTGTATTTTTAACTACAGTCACAGTGCATGAGGAACATGGTTAGAGAAGCTACAATTTATCTTCAGACTTTAACAGTAATATTCAGTGAATGATGACATGAAAATAAAGTAAAAAAAAATTATCTGGCACATTCAACTGAACATATAATTCTGGCCATCTTATATAATTCATATTGTGCCTTCAACATCCCATGCAACCACCAGACTATTTGAATTGTTGGTGACCAGTCCAAAACTGCAGTTCCCAATGTCACTTAGGCCTTTTACATACCAGATAGCAGCAATATAAATTAGCCCATATAGCGTTATATTTAAAATAAAAAAAATAATTATTAATAAACCATAATATAACACTTTAACTAATTTAACAAACTTATTGGAACTTATCAAAATTTATCTAACTTAACTCCCAACACGAATATACTGGTGTGTGTGTGGACGACCCCAAGCCACTACAGCTCAAGGCCCAATTCTCAAAAGGTAGTTCAAGGTTCAGTTTCGGAAATTCACTGATGACACCTAGGCTTGAAATTGATGCGATATGTAAGCCTTAGATGGATGCGACACCCAGGCTTTAGATGGTTGAGACATGCAGGCCTTAGATGAATGTGACACGCAGGCTTTAGATGAATCAGACACACACTTAGATGAAATTAGCAGTTCATGAAATGGGTGAAAGAGACCAGGGGTGTCAGAAAGTTTATAACTCATGAAACACTTGTTGAGGTGTTTCCAACGAAATGACCATTTTGGATGAGTGCCAATCAAAACTCCCCTCTTTGGCATAGGGGACACGAAGCAAGTGATGCTTACATAGCTTCAATTGACCATTTTCGTGGGTCAGCCAAACTCAAGTGACTCTCACTCTGGTCACTACCCAAGCCCAGTATTTCTTCTGCAAGTAGAACCCTTTTTGTGGATCAGTTGAACAAAAAGTGACCTTCACTCTTTTGGTCATGGAGTGATCTTCTCATTCCTTTATAACTAACAGGAGGAAATCAGGCAGATTGTCTTTAGCCATGTATGAGGCCAATCCAGCACAGTATTTCTTCTTCAGTGAGCTGCTTATTTTTGAGCTGTCTCCTTAAAAATGGCCCCCGAGCAAAGCTGTGCACTGCTGTTTCAATATGCTGGTCACCTGGTCTCTGCATCTGGGATTTCCAGAGCTTCTCTCCTCACTCTGCAAATGTAACCATTGAGGAACATGCTGTCTCCAAAGCCTGCTGCCAGCTCATAGTCACTTTCCAAAACCTGCAAGTTTTTGGTAAATCTGTTCTCTTAAAGTGGCAGTCCCACCCAAATGAAAATGGACTGAAAAATGGGAGCACATCACAGGCCACATAAGTCAAAATATGAGGCAAGTATTGCAAGCCCCCATGGAATGACGATGCAAAAAAAGATTTTTAAACTTTCAAATACAATTATCCTTATTGAGTAAATTTGGATCTGTTTACACGATTCAACATGGAGTGAAATACAAAAGTCTGCAAATGCTGTGATTGTGGTTAAAAACACAGAAATTCTGGAGCAACTCAGCTGGTTTTGCAATGTCCATAGGACGTCCAATGGACGTTACGAAACCGACTGAGTTTCTCCACCATTTCTCTGTGTTTTTACATAAAAACTGGAACTATTTGGATCAAACTTTATTTCTTCTTCGACACTATTTTGCCACTTTGCTCTGTCCATGAATCAATCCCTTGCCCACTTGTTCCTTCATACCCACTTTTCCCTGTCTCCTAGCTTTACCAATTGCAGGAGGAGCACCACCTGTACCTGCACCTCCTCCTTCATCACCATTCAAGGGACCTAAACAACTCTTCCAGGTGAGGCAAGATTCAAATGCATCTCTTCCATCTAAGTCTATGTATCTATCTGGTCCTCATGATGTGACCGTTTGACATTGGCGAGACTAAGTGCAGAACAGGAGACTATTTTGCAAAACACCTGCACTCGGTCTGCAATGAAGATATGGAGCTTCCTTTTGCATGTGTCATTTCAATTTGCCTTTGCATTCCCTGACTGACCTGTCTGTCATCAGTTTTATTCACTGCCATAGTGAGGAAAAAAAGTCTAGAGGAAAAACAGCTCATCATCACGAGAAGAATATAAAATTAGTGTGCATAGATTTAAGGAAAAGAGAAAGATTTAAAAGGAACCAGAGAGGTGCATTTTTCACACAGAGAGTGGTGGGTATGTGGAACAAGTTGCCAGAGGAAGTGGTAGTGGCAGGTACAATAATATCGTTCAAAAGACATTTGAACAGGTACTTAGAGAAGAATGGTTTAGAAGCACATGAGCTAAACACAGGGATATTTCCACTTCTTCCACATTTTCCTGTTGCAATTTTATACAACTTCTCTATTTTGGTAGTCTGCACCGTGGTTGAAATAAAAACACAATGCTGGAGAAACTCAAACCCAAAATGTTGGTTATGTACCTTTAGGTTTGCTATACTGGGTTTCTCCAGCTTTGTGATTTCTCTTCTCCATTTCAATGTCAACCACAAACTTACTATATTCACATTCAGATTGTTAATATACCTGTAAATGTTGAACAGCAGTGCACCCAACACCAATCCCCGTGGCACACCACTGGTCACAAGCCTCCAGTCTGTAAAGCAAACCTCCACCACCACTCTGTCTCATACCTCCAGAAAAAAAAAGTTTGGATCTAATTCGCTAGCTCACCCTAGATCCCACGTGATCTAATCTTCGGAACCGCCTACCATGCAGAACCTAATCATTCCTAATCATTTCTTGCTTTTCCAAATGCTGATGGATTCAGCCTCTCCGAATCTCCTCCAGATTTTACAATATTCCACAACCAAGTATATTTAAAAATAAACAACTGGCAACATTCAGAGATGAAGGGTGAATGCCTGCTGGATCTATACAATGTCATTCCAATTGATATGTAAGCCAAAGAAACAAGCCGAAACCAATGGGTAATTGCCCTGAAAGTAAAACCACTGCCAAAACCTAACAGAAAACTATCTGTGTAAGTGAACTGTATAATTTAAGGCACGTCAGCAAACAACTTCCTCCCCATCCCAACATTTTATTGAAAACACGGGAAAAAAAAGCACATGAACTCATCATGTTGAAATTATTTCACCATCAACACAGGATTATTCTGAGAAGGTGCTTTATTTCAAACTAGAAAGATCCCATGGAAACACATGGAAACCTTCTATAAACAGGTCATAAATATCACTGCCTTTAATATAATTTATATTGCAAAAACACTTTCTGCTGAAAGCAGGCAAATATTATTTTAATGCCTTTAAGTTGTGAGGCAGTGACCATAATTACGTGTCAGCAGTGCTGGGAAAGTTTGGGTGATTAATACCTTTGGTATGCATTTTCAGCAATTAACTCCCGCAAGAGGTTGTTCTGGTGCATGTTTTATGGGTGTCGTGAGGACACGAGCTGTCAATTTTGACAACTGCTCAATGATAAATTGTATCAATGAAAAGCTGAGAAAAGATAATAAAGCAGCTGAAAGTTATGGTGCCTGTTCTATGTAATGGGTTACAGGAAACATTCAAGGCTGACACAGCCCACTCTTCACTGATGAAGTACTGCACTGCTTTTGTTACTGGAATTTCTTTTTTATAGGGGCTCTTTGGGTACATTTAATACAACATGGCACTGTCTTTATTTTTCATCCTGTTTTCACTCATTTGCAAACTAATGTGTTGTAATTCTTCTACCTTTTTTTCTATCTTCTTAAGATAGGAAAGAGACAAAACAAAAGAACAATGGAAAATACGACATTACAAACTTGATTAGAGTTAAAGTAAGATCAATGAAATATAACCCTAAATGATCTGTAAGCTTGACACAGAAGAAATATATTGAAAAATAAAATTAATCTTTGTGTTCAGATGATTTATTAAGTAAAGCCAAATGCAATATAACCAGATCAAACTAAATTAGAGAAGAAGTCTTCTCTAAGTGAGTGATCTTGCAAAATAACCCATCAATTCAAATACACAGTGGCGAAGTTCTGACAGAATTAGCTTCTGGCTTCATCCCAGGGTCAGGTCACCAGTTTCCACTTAGCCTGCCATGTTGTGCATTGTTGACTGCTATGATGGTCCCATTGGGTCAAATGCTATAATGCAGAAATATGATCTCAACAATCACATCAGACCCCATACAAATAATTTTCCATGAAAACGAACACATTTCAACATGACATTTTATAAATGTAACTCAATCATGTTATCCTAATGACAATGGAGGGAGAGAATGCAACCTCTCAACCTTCTTAATTACATTTTCAGTTTGAACAACATAACCTAGTCAGAAATGATTACATTTCAATGTAGTAACTTCTTTTCCTTTTGTCAACTTGCCAGTTAAAAGGTAGTTCCATACAACTTATTTACGATCATTCAATCAGTGAATTTTAAATGTTGCTGAAGATTTGGTATAAGTAAAAAACTTAACGAAAAATTTAACAGAACAATATTTTGCATTTATAGAGATCTTTAATTAATCATTTTTAAAAAGATAGGAAGGAAAAAATGAAGCAGGAAACTTACAGTGTAACACTCTTGTGAAGCAATTGAATGGTTATCAAGTGTCCATGGCTTTGATAGCAGCATTTGTAGTGTTTACATTATATATTTCCTCAAGTTATTAGTTGTTTGTGCTACCTTTACATTACTATTCTTCAAACTTAAAAGGAAATTACTGAGCACTCCAAGTGAATTATAGGATCATAGTAAATAAGTGGAAGGATATTCAGTATAGTGTAGGAATCTGTTAATAGTTTGTAAAGCACCTCCCTCATTCACAAGCTAGAGTAGGACATTTGTATCAGTATAAAAAATCTTGAATTTTATATTAACTCTAACTTTTAGCAATGGCAGAATTTGATACTTCTCTCATGGTAAAATTCTTCTTCTCCTTATTATGTGGGTTAGCTATTTGTCAATCCTATCTGCTGGAGCACACAACTTCCAAGTTTGAGTGTGACCTCTTTCTATGGTAAACACTGACTTTTGTCTCTCTTGATCATTTGGGGGTCACCACCTACAGAAAGCATCTCCCAACTATAGTCATTGTGATCTTGCTGTACATTAACACCACAAGTCATTAATTGCATCACCCCTGAGATTGAGAGATTGCTTTTGGCTTTATACATTTCTGTCAGAGTCAAGCTAAAATGTTGTTTAATTCTCTTGCCCAACTGGCCCTCATCCATTCAATCCATATCGCACATTCCCTCTCCTTTGCATGTGCAATTTCTTTTTGCTGTCATTGCTGTCTATGTTGCTTGCCACACCTTCCTTGTCTGTTCCTTTCCAAATCTTGTCATATCTTAGGTTCCATTGTTTGTACTTCCTGCTACTGACCTTCTAACATTCCCAGCCTAGTTTTGGAAAGGCCATAGCTTTCCATAAATGTAGGTAGATCTCTCGAGTTAACTTTACCTCACACAATAGCCATTTCCTTTAGCCAGATTCCTGGATACCACCCATATCCAAATCAATGTCAAAACGCTTACTGCTGGTAATTGCACCAGCTATTTCTTTAATGGATAGGTTATTCTCTTCCTAGTTATGAGCGAGGAATCATCATTTAGAGAGAAGTTGCAAATGTGCTTTTTTGTAGGACCTCAATATGGTGCAATTTTCTCTCCTTTCTGCCAATAATATTTCTCTGTTATTTATTTATATTTTGCATATGGTTAATGCTAGCAAGGCCACTATTTATTGCCTATCCCTAAGTGCCCACAAGAAGATGGTGGTAAGCTGCCTTCCTGATACCCTGCAGGGATTCTTGCAGAGGTATTCCCACATTTATGTCAGAAGGGAGTTCTAGGATTTAGGCACAACCTTGACAAAGGAACAGTGATGTATTTCCAGCTTTAGATGGATACTAATCAAACAGGATGCTTTCTCTGAGGCAACTGGAGAGTACTCCATGACACACCTGGATTGTGCCTGAGTTGTTGACTGGCCCCATTGCCCATGTGCAATCTAGTGCTCTCAGCCATTTCGTAATATTAAATGAAGCAAATTGATCAACTTTCTGTGATAGTGGGCCATTTACTCAGCACTTCTGCCTAAATACGGCTGCAAATGTTTTGGCTATAAATTTAATCGAAAATATATGTATTTTGAAGAAAGAAATGTTCTTGGAAGTTCCTTTCTCTCTTAGTTATTTAATTGCTCACTTTATTTAATGCTGAACATCTGCAGGTCTAAATTTGACCATCCATTTTAACACCCCCAATCATTTTTGCAGCAACATGTCTGTCCTCAGGCTCATCCATTGTCAGGGTGAGGCCAAATGTAAACTTGAAGAACCACACATCTTATTCCTACTGGACAGTCTTTTCTAATGTTCAATAACCCCTCACTCATCTGGTTCCACCGTTTCTATCTCTTCTTTACCTACTCCTGTAATATTTTCTCCCTCCCCACTGACCTTTTCCTCTACCTGACTCTCCACCTCTTGCATCTTCTGTCCTATACATTATCATTGTGAGGTCCCTCCCTCAGCCTCCATTTTAGTCTTGATAAAGGATCCTGATGTGAAATATTGACTGACCATTTAAACCCATGGATGTTGTCTGACCTTCTGAGATACTCCAGCACTTCTTTGTCCACTCAAGATTCCAGAACCTGCAGCTTTTAGGTTTCTCTCTGTTGCCCTCTTAATTTTCTGGTTTGAGGAAATTACCTCTCATTATCGGACACACACCTGAATGAAAAGGTGGGAGGGAGGGAGGAGCACCAGCTAATAGGTAAGGGGTCATTGATGGATACAGGTGGGAGGGTAAATGTGAGTATAGAGTTAAGGACTTCAAAACTTTGAAGTTTTCAAAAATTATTTGATGGGTTGTTGCAAAGACACTTTCCTTTAACCATGGAGAACAAAACAAAAGGATATTGCAATATAATTTAGATGAAGAAAAATAGAGAACAATTTTTTTTCTTATTTTAATAGATGAAATTAATAGAATAATGTTGGGTACATGAATCGAGAGGTAATGAACAGAGCCAGGTAAATGGAGTTTCTGGTCACCAAATTATAGGAAGGGTGTGAACAAAATAGAGGAAGTACAGAGAAGATTCACCAGAATGATACCTGGGTTTCTCTATAACCTAAGTTATAGAGAAAGGTTAAACAAGTGAGGTCTTTATTCCTTGGTGCGTAGAAGGCTGAGGGGGGATTTGATAGAGACTTTTAAATATTTAAGAGGGATACATAGAGTAGATGTGGATAGATTTTTTCCATTGAGGATGGAGGAGATTCAAACAAGAGGACATGAGGTGAGTGTTAGGGGGCAAAAGTTTAGGTCCAACACAAGGGGAAGCTTCTTTACTCAGAGGGTGGTGTCTGTGGAATGAGTTTCCGGTGGAGATGGTGGAGGCAGGTACAATACTATCTTTTAAGAAAAATTTGGATAGGTATATTGATGCAAAAGATATGGAGGGTTGTGGGGAGAATGCAGGAGAGTTATGTGTTTCTGCACGGGCAAGAAGGGCCTTGATGGCCGGTTTCTGTGCTGTAATTGTTATATGGTTATAAGGTTCAGAGATAAAATTTATTGTCAGAGTACATGCATGACATAACATACAACCCTGAGATTCTTTTTCCTGTGGGCCAGGCAGAATTCTTATTTATTTTAACTGTAAATTGTACACTAGAAGAAAAGTATGTATACAAAAAGAGAGAAACAAAGTAAGAAAAAATAAACAAACTGACTGTACAATGCAAAAAATAAATATTCATAATAAATAATGCAAATTAAGAGTCCTTAAATGAATCTATAATTGAGCCTATTGTTTGGAAGTCTGATGGTTGAGGAGTAGCAACTGTTCTTGAACCTGGTGGTGCGAGTCTTGTGGTACTTACACCTCTTTCCTGATGGCAGCAACAGGAACAGAGCGTGTGCTGGGTGGTGTGCTCGACAGCATTGTTCCTGTATACATTCTTGATGGTGGGGTAAGAGTTTTACACTGGGTTGTATTCACTATCTTTTATAGGGCTTTCTGCTCAGAGGTATTGGTGCCCCCATATCAGGCCATGATGCAGCCGGTCAGTACATTTTCCACTGCTCATCTATAAAAATTTGCCAAGGTTTCTGATGACATACTGAACCTCTGAGGAAGTAGAGGTGATGACGTGTTTTCTTCACGATGATATTAGTATGTTGGGTTCAGGAATGGTCCTCCGAGATAATGACTCGCAGGAATTTAAATTTGCTTACCTTCTCCACCTGTGATTCCCCCAGTGATCACTGGGTCATTGGTTCAAATCAGCCATCATCAGTTTGTCACATTGAATCCACCAATTAAGCTCTGAATTGACTGCTTCTAATTTCTCAGATCCATTCACTGTAGGAATACAATTAGTGTTTTGCATCACAATCTCCATTGATGGAAATGATAACAGATTGGAGGTGCCTGTGAGACAGGATCCTGATCCAAATTGCCCCACAAGTCCCATATGTGCTTCCCCAGTGATTGGATGTCTTCAGTGCTCTAATGCTTTATCTTGGAGCCCATTCCAAAAAGAGAAGAAAATGGATTCAGATTAACATTTCTTTTTTTGGAAGCAGGAGCAACAGTTGCTCTAGGTGCTGGAAGAATACTGCAT
This sequence comes from Narcine bancroftii, assembly GCF_036971445.1. Lineage (NCBI taxonomy): Eukaryota > Metazoa > Chordata > Chondrichthyes > Torpediniformes > Narcinidae > Narcine > Narcine bancroftii. Next base: position 321,995,677 of record NC_091470.1, read on the forward strand.
GATTTGTTTAACCCAGAACAGTCCTCATCCAATCTCTTACACACATACACTTGTGTGCAAGATCTACATGTAGGGTTCGTTTGATGTTAGAGGAAGCTGAACATGGTCTTTGTGAACTATGACTGCCAACCACAGCTCACTGAATTTATGCAAAAAAGGTGTGAAACACACTTTTGTTCAGTCCTCAGGCTTCAATCATGAATTTGACTCATAATGTGCGACTGAAACCACACAAAACAAATTCCGAATCTAGCTTCTCCTATTAAAAACAGAAACCAAAAACAAAATGTGCTCTACAGGTTATTGGGACAAGAAATAATCAAAATATTGTTTTTTTAACGTAAAAATTTGTTCACATTATAAGGTTTACTTAATTGTCAAGTCAAATAGCAATCCTACTTCCTTCAAGACAGTGTAAAACAATTATTAATTGTCTTTGGTTTTATTTTACATCCTGAACATTCCAGAAATTGTTCTGAGTGAAAAGAATATACATCATATGCACAAGACCAGAACATGTCAGCAGATGGATTTTGAAAATGAAAACACCTGATAAATCTGCTTATACTAGTCTTGTAAACAGTTCTTCCATCACTTTCTATTACCAAGAATTTTTCATGATAATGTACATTTCTAATGATATAAATTTCAGAACAAATAAAAATTGTCATCCTATAAGCAAAAGATAAACTCTGTAACTGAACTGACTATTAATGATTGCCAACAAAGGCGCAACGCCTTTACAGTGCCAGCAGTCAGGACTGGAGTTTGAATCCCATGGTGTCTGTAAGAAGTTGGTACATTCCCCTGTGTCTGTATGGGTTTTCCCCAGAGGCTCCGGTTTCCTCCCACCATTCGAAATGTACCAGGAGTTGTAGGTTAATTGGGTGTAAAATGGGTGGCACGGGCTCGTGGGGTGAAATAGTCTGTATGTCTAAATTTAAATACACTACTACCATCAGGAAGGAGATACAGGATAATGAAGACACACACTCAATGTTACAAAAGCAGCTTCTTCCATTCTGGCATCATATTTCTGAATGGTCAATGAACCTACCTCACTTTTCCTCTTTTTTTTTTGCACGACTTAATTATTTTTAAAATCTTGTATTTACAAAATTGTAATTTTTGCACTTTGTTCTGCACAATACTGCTGCCACAAAACAACAAATTTCATGACACATTCATGTCAATTAACCTGATTCTGATTTTGATAACAAATCGCAGAGGGAGTTCTTGTGCAGTCAGCATGCTTGGACCTTGTGGCTAACTGACATTTTGCTTTTCAAATCTTGATAGACATTGCACCAACTTAGAAATATAAATTATAGAAGAATATTTAGAATGGATTTGAAATCTAGTTTATGGCCAGTTTATATGCTCTGCTTTGTGAAATTCTCATTAAAAAAATCTTCAACTAGATAAAAGTAAATGACCGTGAATTGCATGAAATAGCCTGGATTGCACAGAAGCCAGCTCTGACTGGAGGCCTGCAACTGCCTAATGGTGTTAGGCATCTATGTCATTGATCTAGATGATAATGCGGTAAAATGGAACAGCAAAATTGCAGATGACATTAAGATTGGAGCTGTAGTGGACAGCGAGAAAGGCTATCAAAGCTTGCAGTGGGATCTGGAACAGCTGGAAAAATTGGCATATAGAAAAGTGTGAAATTTTGCACTTTGGGCGAACAAACCAGGGTAGGAATTACATTGTAAATGGCAAGAAACTTTTTGGGGTTGATGTCTTTCTCTAACACCTGCACAGCAGTGTGTGACAAGAATGTTAAGCTGAGCTGGGCCCAGTTAGGAACTGTTCAGGTGCCTCTTTGCAGGCACTCTGATATTTCAAATGTCTTTTTTCAGTAATTTCACAACTTTTTGAGGAGGACTGATTTGGTATAAGTACTAAATGTCACAATTTCTCCATGTATCGTGTAGCTGACATTATTTTATTTTGCACTTTCAAAAGCATAATACATCCACCAATCTAAAAAAACTGGAACAATAGATGTTTAAAGTAAAAACACCAAAATGCTAGAGGAACTCAGCAGGTCTCATAGCATCCACAGGAGGTCAAGATACATTACCGATATTTTGGGCATGAAGCCTTCCTCAGTGTATTAGTAAAAAGGCTGCAGAACGGGAAGAATGAGAGGGGGAGGAGTACAGACCAACAGACAAAAGGTGGGAATTGAATATGGTAAGAGGGCAGGAGAGATGAAAGGTGAGAATTGACTGGTGGAGGGCAGTGCTTTGCTCTGTGAAAGAAGACAGAGGGAAAAGGGAAAGAGAGAGAGAGAGAGAGAGAGAGAGAGAGAGCTAGAAGAAAGGGAAGATGGTGGTGGGGGGAAGGGGAGGTGGTTTCCAATGGAGAAGCTGGTTGGAGGGTGCCCAGGTAGAATATCAAATTGGAGGAAAGACTGAGAACTCTCACCAATTGGAGGAAAAACACCTTATATTCCATCTGAGCACCCTCTAACCCAATGGCTATAACATTGACTTCTCTGGTTTCCATTAGCCCTGCCCCCATCTTTCCCAATGTTTCCTTTCATCTAGCTCTGTTTCTCTTTCTCTTCTCTTTTCCCTCACAGTCAAACCTTCCTCCCCCAATCAATGGTCACGTTTTCTCTCTCCTGTCATCTTATTGTATTTAGTTCCCATCTTTTTTCTGTTGTCGGATCTCCTCCCCCTCCCATTCTTCCTTTTTCTTCAGCCTTTTAAATACAGATAGATGCCTGTCTCTCGTTTTTTACTCATACCTTAAAGAAGGGCTTGGGCTCAAAATGTCGATAATATATCTTTACTTGTTATGGATACTGGAAGACCTACTAAATTCCTACAATCACAGCATCTGCAGACTTGCATGCTTCAATAGATGCTTAAAATACTACTGAATACATTTTTACATTTTTTAATGTAATAGAAATAGCAATGTTTTAGTTTGTTTCGGAATCAAATCACATCTCACATCTATTGTAATGAAAACTTTGGATTAGTTTTGGAAGAGAACAAAGATGGAGCAGATTAGTGGAGAAACCTTTAAGTAGGAACCTTGCAGGTAGCATTCAATTTTTAAAAGTGAAAGCTTCAATATTCTCTACCTAGACAGTTCAATAAGACAACTTAAGAATTATGACATTATCTCTTTTCAATTATTATTTATAATTAATTTTTGAGTTGGATGGGAGAGAATTAGACTCTGCTTGCTCTTTGAAAATTCAATCACATTGCCCCCTTCTCTTCCAAAGACTTTCATTCTCTTCCTTTTCAAACACTTTTACATAAAGTCACATTTAAATCAGCTTCCTTCATTTTTTTCAAGCAGCAAATTTCCAGATTCTAACACTAACCATATAACCATATAACAATTACAATACGGAAACATGCCATCTCGGCCCCTCTAGTCTGCACTGATTTAAGTGATCTCCTCAAGTCCCACCTACCTTTTCCCTGACAATAACCCTCCAATCCCCTCACATCCATGCACTTATCCAACCTTGCCTTAATGACAAAATTGAACATGCTACAACCACCTCTTCCAGAAGGTGATTCCACTCAGCCACCACTCTCTAAGTGAAGAAATCCCCTCTCATGTTACTTCTAAACCTTTGCCCCAACCCTTAACTTATGACCCCTTGTTCCAATCTCACCTACCCTCAAGAGGAAGAACCTTTTCACATCTACTCTATATATCCCCTTCATAATTATAAATACCTCTATCAAATCCCCCCTCCACTTTCTACTCTCCAATTAATAAAGACCCAGTCTACTCAATCTTTCTTTGTATTCAAGATACTGCAATCCAGGCAACATTTTAGTAAATCTTCACTGCATCCTCTCTATGTTATTGGTATCCTTCCTATAATTTGGGGACAAGAACTGCTCACAGTATTCCAAATACGGCCTCACCAATGCCTTGAACAGTCTCAATATCACCTCCCAGCTCCTATATTCTATGCTTTGATTTATAAAGGCCAGCATAGCAAAAGTCTTCTTTACCACTCTATCCATATGAGAATCCACTTTCAAAGAACAATGAGCCTTTATTCCAAGATCTCTCTGTTCCCCTGCATTCTTCAATGCACTTCCCTTCACTGCATATGTCCTGTTTTGATTATTCTTCCCAAAATGAAGCACCTCACATTTATCGACATTAAACTCCATTTGCCATCTTTCAGCCCACTCTTCTAAGGAATCCAAATCCTTCTGTAGTCCCCAAAAATCATCATCACTATCCATAACTCCCCTTAATTTTGTATCGACTGCATAATTATTAAACCAATTTACCATTCCATCATCCAAATCATTAATGTAAATGACAAACAGCAAGGGACGCAACACCGATCACTGAGGCACACCACTCGTCACCAGCCTCCATCCTGATAGACAATTATCCACCAAAACTCTCTCGCATCTACCTTCTAGCCACTGTTGAAACCCATCTGACTTATCTCAACATTACTACCTAGTGCCTGAACCTTCCTTACCAACCTTCCATGTGGAACCTTATTGAAGGTCTTACTGAAATCCATATAGACTACGTCTACTGCTCTACGCTCATCAACCTTCCTAGTCATCTCCTCAAAAAATTCAACAAGATTTGTTAAACATGACCTTCTCCGCACAAACCCATGTTGGGTGTCCCTGCCCCTCTAGATACTTATACATATTATCTCTAAGAATACTTTCCATTTGTTTACCAACCACCAACGTCAAACTTACTGGCCTATCATTGCTTGGCCTTCACCTGGAGCCCTTCTTAAACGGAGGAACCACATTTGCGACATGCCAATCCTGGAGCACCAAGCCCCCCTGACTTCCCTCAAGGTTTTGGGGAAAATCCCGTCGGGACCTGGAGACTTATCCACCTTTATATGCCTCAAAAGCTGCAGCACCTTCTCTTTCCTAATCCATACATTTTCCATAATCACCCCTTTTGCTTCTATTATCCTACACGGTTCCATATCTTTTCCCCTAGTGAATACTGAAGAGAAGAACTCATTCAACATCTCCCCCATCTCATTCGGCTCCGCACATATTTGTCCACTCTGATTCTCTAAGGGACCAATTTTATCCTTCACTCTCCTTTTGCTATTCACATATTTGTAAAAACTAAGAAAAGAATCTCCACATCTAATTTTGGTTCCTTTACTAATGTCTACCCTCAAGTTTCTGACTCACCAGACAGAAGAAATGTTTCCTTTCTCTAACCAAATTGCATGTAAATTTACTCCTCTATTAAACTTACCCCATCTCTAATCAAATGAAAACTGTTCCAGTCTAGCAGTTTAAATTTAACCCACTTTTAACTGAAATTATATATTATTGTAAGGCAAGGCAGTTTATCAACCAAGATCAGCTTTTGTCAGATTTATTGCTTCCTCAGTCTGTTTGACAATGAATTGACGATACAAATGCAAAAAATATTACTTTCCAGTAGAAGAGATTCTATCTCCCTGGCAATAATTTAATAGAGTGTTCCACATAAGTTGTTAAAAAAAATTAATAGGTAAAAAAATTGCAATATTAATTTATTGTAGTGTTGGTATTGAAATCAGAGAATGACTCTAATATCCTGCATTCCATACTTTATAATTATCAATAGAAAACTCCAGAGGGCATCTGCTTAACATCAGTGGAGGAAAGTTCAAAAGGGACATCAGAGGTATTTCATTTACACAGAGGGTGGTGGGGGCCTGGAATACTTTGCTAAGAGAAGTGGCGGATGTTCATACAATAGGGACATTCAAAAGGCTTTTAGGTATTAACATAAAAAATAGGGCGTTATGCATGTGAGGTAGGGAAAAATTAAATTATTGTGAAGTAGACTTACTTAGGGTGGTAAATTTTTTGTACTGTGCTGCAATGTTCTATCTTCTATCTTCTCTACCTTGTTTGGTATTTTCCATCCTACCTCAACCTATCCGATCTTGAAGTTAACATGGACAGTGCCTTAAATTATAGCATGAGCAATTGCTTCAATTGCAATGTCGTACAATTTCAATTACTAATTGTTTAAGACAGTAAATATTCTTAAGCAAGATTCATCAATATGTCAAAGTTATAAATGAGTTCTAATGGAGCAGACTAACAGTAGTAAAGGAAGCACCATACAGTAGAGGTTTTTGCCAATGCATTTACAACACTGTTGACCAATGGGGAAAATAGATCATGTCTCACATCATGCTTAATTTGTCCCTAGTAATTTTCTGTACATGCTCTTAATCCTCAGTATTTTCAATTATATAATGCTGCATCTTGCTCTCTTTTTTTTGCTTCCTCTGATGCTTTCTGCCAAGTCCATGGTTTTGTAAATATGTCACTAGCCTTTTTGTTTAAAAAAGAGGTCACGTCCAAGGCTTGCTTATCTATTCAAGGCACCATGTAACCATGAAATAATCTGCAGGAGGAACACAATGGGTCAAGCAGCATCAGTGAGAGTAAAAGAATGGCCAATGTTTTGGGCAGGAACACCGACCATTTTTTCACTCCTACTGATGCTGCTTGGCCCGTTGAATTCCTTCAGGAGTTTGCTTTCAGTTCCACATTCCTGCATCTACAGTGTCTTGTAGGTTTTCAATTTCTTTGGGAATAAAGTTATTTAAAATGATATCTGCTTTGTGTTTTTCCTCCGGCTCATCTTCTCAGGTCAATAAAGTAAATCCCAGAAACTGTTAATTGCTCTTTCCATTCCCTTCTGATAGTCTTTGTCAGCAGAGCTTGGTTTTTGAAATGCACAGGGGATCATATTTCTATTCTAAATGACCATGTCATTTGTTAACAATAATAATTTGTACTGTGTGAGCTTATTTGGAAAAAATGCTTGTGAACGTTTTCCTCACAACTGTTTTTTCAGTTTTTAGTTATGTTGTTTGATCAGTGCTGGCCAAGGAGCAGTTTAGGCTGTGAATTTTATCAAATTTGTATTATGAAAATTAGTGAACTGTGTTTATTAAAAGTTCAAGACCCCATACATCTTATAGTTAATGTATGGAATATCTTTTTTGCAATAAATACCCTTCTAAGAGATTTTTTTTTCCATTCGCACAAAGAAAAATATTCATTAATCATTTTGAAGATACTGTTAACAAGTTTTGCTGCCATGATATGTTTTTTTCACCCTGCTGCTGGTCAAATGAATGGGAATTTCAAACAATCAGTAATCTTCTTGAATCAGAAAGCCCAGTGTTTGACATTACACTTAAGTACAAATTTAAATTTGTCTATTTATGGCCATCTGCCCTAAATACTAAACTATTTTTAAAAAGAGAACATTCTTGGGTAGGGTGTGGCCATTGGAATCACAGTGGACATGACGAATTAACCACACAAGGCATTTCTAGAGTGAATCAAACAGATTTACTCTTCATCACCTGCGCAACCTTTTAAAAGCCAGAATCATGCGCTCAATATGCGCAGAAGTCATCACGCATTGTTGTCACATGGCTGGTTTGATGCATCCTGGGAGTTGTAGAGCTGCCATAGCACTGCTACACACAACCACCCACACCTCCCCAGAACCAGAAGAAAGGTCTCTCTTTTAGGTTGTCGACCTCTGCGATGGGCTGTTGGCTGCTGGACTGAGGATGAGCTGGTTTAAGCCTGTCAATAGTGAAAGGCTGTGGCTTCCCTCCAACATCCAAAATGCAGTTTGTCTAGTTTGTCTGAGTATCCTTTAAGGTCATTCATGGGGTGCCTGTAAAGGTTGATCAAATGTTCCCCTTCGGATGAAGACATGTCGCAGTTTTCCATATGAAGATGGTGGTATGGGGGTCAATTTTCCTGTCTCCCATAGCCTGCTCAACAGTTCCTTATGATCATCACTAGAGTTGGAATGGTAGGGGATGAACTCCCCTGGGACCACCTTTCTTCTTGAAGATCTTTTGTCTGCAAGAAAGCATTGGATGCCGCTGAACTTTTGCTTTATGGAAGGCAATGCAGGATCTCACCATTTGTGTAACATCTTTTTTAAGACTGTGCTACATGAACCTGTCTGAAACCATACGAATGATTCATCAATCTAATCAATAGATGTGAAAGACCATGCACAGAGTCAAATACTCGATGTTTCTATGATGCCAGAATTACTGGATGTGGGTGTCCCATTGATATATTACAAATGAATAGTTTGCCATCAACTCCAAACTGGACATCTTTCAATTGAAGGTTTGTGATTGCAGTCTAATAAGCATTTGTATCATGGTCATGTTCTTGGGCCACAGCCAAAGCTGTGTGGTCAATACCTTGATCTACAGATGAAACCTTGAGTGGAGCAGAGCAGGAAAGTGGATCAGCTACTACATTGTCTTTTCAGGAAATATATAGTATTTTTGTGGAAAATTCTGAAATGAATGATAATTGCCATTATTATTGAGCTGACCAGGGCTCTGCAACCTTGGAAAACACAAATGTTAAGGGCTTGTGGTCAGTGTACATAGTAAATTCTCTGCCCTCCAAAAAATAATGGAAGAGTCGAATAGACAAATAAATGGCCAAAATTTCCTTATCAAAAGCACTGTATTTCTTCTCTGCTTCATGAAGATGGTGGCTGAAGAATGCTAACGGTTTCCATTGCTCATTGATATTGATGAAATTCAACTCCTATGGCCATTCTGGAAGCGTCTGTAGAAAGGGCGGGTGCCTGCATTTAAATCTGGGTGGCTGAGCATAGTGGCCTGAGTCAGCAATTCATGTTCAAGAAGGCGTTGTTTCCCTCTTCAGTCCAATGGATGGTTCTGGCGTTTCTGGACAGTAAATCAAAATGAGGCTTTATGATATGAGCTGCTCCCAGAAGAAACCGACAGTAAAAAAATTACCATTCCAAGTATTCCTGCAGGCTTTTAACCACAGCAGGTGTTGAATACTTGGTAATGTCCTCAACTTTGGATGGCAGTGGAGTCACACCTTCCTGAGTAATCTTATGCCCCAAGAAATCAATAATTTCTTGTCTAAAAATGCATTTATCTGGATTGATGGTCAGTCCAAACTTTTGAAGATGAATAAAAGTGTACGAAGATGTTCCAAAAGTTCTTCCTTAGTCTCGGTGGCCACTAAAATGTCATCGAGGTAAATTAAGACATTGGTCATACTGCATCTTAAAGCATCCATCAGCCATTGAAATGATTGAGCAGCATTCTTTAACCTGAATGGCATTTATAAAAATTTGAACAACCCAAACGGGGTAATTATTGCTGTTTTGGAATGTCTTCTGGCTCCACTGGTACTTGGCGATGGCCACACACCAAGTCTATTTTGGAGAAGATCTTCGCTCCATGCAAATTAGCTGAGAAATCCTAATATGAGGTGTCAGATAACGATCCAGGATGGTGGCGTTGTTAAGACTCCTGTAATCTGCACAAGGTCATCACACTCCATTGTGTTTCGGGATCATATGTAATGAAGATGCCCAGGGACTGTCAGACCTATGAATTATGCCTAGTTCCTCCACCTTGGTAAACTCTTCCTTAGCTAAATGCATCTTCTCTGGAGGCAAGCAGCACACTTTAGCATGGATATGAGGGCCCTTAGTACAAATGCACTGAGTAGCACCGTGCTTTGCAGTGGAGACACAAAATTGTGGACAGAAAATTGTGGAGTAGTAATCTCAGGGAAATCTTCCAACAGCTTGGAGAATTCATCTACTGGTTTACTTAATGTTTGGAGGCACAGAGCAGGGGTATAAGCATCTGTCAGAGAAATAGTCTGAAAAGTCATTCCATCTATTAGCCGAAGTCCTTTTAAATCAATGAGGAATGAATGAGTCTGAAGAAAATCTGCACCAAGCAAAGGTCGGGATACTGCTGCCACAATAAATGGCCAAGTGTGGATATGATTCTCGAACTTGACATTCATCTTCCTGGTGAGGAAGATCAGAATATTGGAACTGTTAACTGCTTATAGTTGCAGGTCTGGGGTAAGATGGTGGGTGTCAAAATCAGTGGGTGGAAATACACTAACTTCTGAACCTGTGTTCACCAGAAATTTTCACTGGGACAGTTGGTCCCATACATACAGTAGGCTTGCAGGTTTTTCGCCAACCGCCACACCCCTTACTAACGGCTGGCCTGGGCGTTTCCCGCAAACAGGCAGGGTTGAAAGCACTTGTGGGCATTTATTCCCCAACGCCCGTGGTAATAACACCAAGACGAGGTGACCACAGGGTGTTCACTTGTCTTGGGGCATTGTCTGCTTGTAGGGAGTGATGTGCTAAGAGCACTAGAGTGTGGCATGGGGTCAATATTGGAGGGGCTGGGTGTCTTTCCTTGCTGTGCTTTTTAGCCAGCCATAGAACGTCTGCCTCCACCGCTACAGCCCTTGTGTCTTCAAATGAACACTTGGATAACAAGAGCCTAATATCATCTGGCATTCATTCTAAAAAGAGCTGCTCAAATAACATATTGGACCTTTTGCCAGTTCCAGGGACAGCATTTCATCCATTAGTTCTGAAGGGGGGTGGTCTCCCAACGCATCCCTATGTCCCTATGGGACATACAATATACACATAATATAAGTGCTTTTAAAGCATCATATTTGCTGGTATGTGGTGGATACTGTAGGAAGTCGCTGACCCTCTTAGTGATGGCCTGGTCCAGGGCACTGACAAGATTGTAATAATGAGTGGTGTCCAAGTCGACTTTGCGAAGGTGAAATTGTGGTTCAGCCTGTTGGAACTACAGTTCAAGCTCAGCTGTCCAGAGAGGTAGTAGCTTCACAGCTATGGTTGTAGAGTCCATGTTTGTCCAAAAGTATGTTTTTGGATTCATTGGGGTCACCATTTGTGGCCACTGGAATCGAAGGGGACATGACAAAATAACCACACAAGGCATTTCTTGAGTGAATTAAATGGATTTACTCTTCATCACCCACGCAACCTTTTAAAATCCAGAATCTCGCACTCAACCTGAACTGACATATTCATACACTGACATCACATGGCCGGTTCGATGCCTCCTGGGAGTTGTAGTGCCACCATAGCACTGCTACATGTGGATGTTTCATTTATTTGCTTGTGATAACAAAGCCCTTTAACAAGTGTCTAGGATATTTTAACAACAGTTGACAGTGTTTTTATTCTGTTATTTGCTTTATTTATTTAGAGGTAATTAGTACCTTCAAGTAAAACTAACCAACAGTGTTCATTGGAGGAGATTGCAGAATGCTTCTTAGATGTCCAGTCATAAGGCAGTTGGAGAAGATGGTACTGGGGTTTACTGTCAAGAGTGCAGCAGTGAGGAACTAGGTGCAGTTTTGCACAACTAGAATGATTGCACATGAAAGGTCAAAATCATGGAATTCACATTATTGTTCAATTCCCCACACAACCATGAGTCATCAACCAACTATATGTGATGGAATTGTGTTATATTAATCTTTAGGTACCGTGCATCTTGGCGCCTCACAGTTTGGCGGGCAGCAACCTCCTTTGAAGAAGACCGCAGAGCCTACCTCACTGACAAAAGGCAAAGGAGGAAAAACCCAACACCCATCCCCAACCAACCAATTTTCCCCTGCAACCGCTGCAATCGTGTCTGCCTGTCCCGCATCGGACTTGTCAGCCACAAACGAGTCTGCAGCTGACGTGGACTTTTTACCCCCTCCATAAATCTTCGTCCGCGAAGCCAAGCCAAAGAATCTTTAGGTATATAATATATATTTCTTAGTAAAGTTATTTTGTGGGTTGGATTCAGGGGCACAATTACAGACACATTCAGAGAGTCTTTGAAATGGCAGCTGGCAGATCTTGGAGATTCTTTGTCTGCTTATTCATTGTTCTGCTGGAAGCCTGTTTGCTTAAGGAGATAGTGTGATTGCTAATTCAAAGCTGTAAACAGTAATAAAAATCTTATGGCTGTTCTCTATTGAAAACTTAAAACAATAGGTGTTTTCTCAGAAGCATCTGTGGCTGGTCTCAGCAGACAATTTGAAGTTATATCCACTCATACTTTTGGAAGATTTGAAACTTCAAAGACAGCAATGATGTCGTATCAGATGAGTAAAAACATTTTCAGACAACATTACTGAAACAGAGACATTTTGAAACCAGAAGAAGGTGCTTGGCCATCTTGTAAGTCACACAGGACTGAAATGCAGTAACAATCCTTTGGAGAAGGATAGCTGCTTGTGTTCTCCTTATGAAAAGGAGGAAAACCGAAAAATTGGTTTTGAAGAATTTAGCCACTTCAGGTGTCTCTTTGAAAAGAGGACAGATTCATCATAACCATTTCTACATGTCCACTTCATGAAACCCTTGCCTGGGTTTGTGAAATCATCATGGAAGAAAAGCAAGTTCTGAACTTTCCATGCAAGAGACAAAAATCATTCGTATGAAGAAACCATTCTTTAGAAATAACTCTATAAGAAATTCATGAGTTTTGAGAAGTCTGATGCCTCACATTCCATAATTGCTTTTGAACAGCAGTAAAAAAATAGAGTTTCAAAACAAAAGCTTTCTGAGACAACTTTAAAATCAGAATTGTGTCTAAATTGTAATGGTTTGGGTTTTGCCACATGCACACACACACACACACACACACACACGCGCGCGCGCGCGCGCGCGCATAGTGGGGTTAAGTTAGAGTTAAGTAAGAAGTGTTATATTTATTAATAGTTATTAATAAAAATGATTGTTTTGAAGATATCATTGTCTTGGTGAATTTCTATTGCTGCTGGTTAAGTACGTAACATGTATCATCAGGAATCAAGATGAACTTTCATATGCCCTACCATGCATTTACAGCCCTATTAGTTCTTGACACCTCATGCTAACATGTTTTGGCTTTCATACACTTCTAGTGAATCCACCCGTTTTCCATTCACTAGGACTGCTTCTTTCTTACAGGACAAGGTTGCACAGATAACAGACAGAAGGTAGCCTCTGACTCATCGCAGAGATGAAATCATGAGAGGAATAGATCTGGTGAATGCAGAGAGCCTTTTGAACAGAATAGGGAATAGGTAACCAGAGTTAACCAGCGAGGTTAACTTATTTTATACAGCGGGTGGTGGGGGTATGGGATGGATTGGTGGAGGAGGTGGATGAAGCAGATACTACTGAATATTTATGAACAATATGGAGAGATACATGAATAGGCTAGGGTTAGAGGGATAGGCACCAAATTTAGGCTGGTGGAATTATGTGGGTGGGACACTTTGGTTGATGTGGGCAAGTTGGTTCAAAAAGCCTGTTTCCAAGCTGAATGACTCTATGACAATGCTGGTCATCAATGAAAATAATGAAAATGATTCCACTTACCCTTCAATCCACACTTTCTATGGATTTACAAAGCTACAGAGTGAGGAAGAACCTTTTACGTTTACCTTTCTCAGCCAACAAAGAATTCTTGAGAGTTATCAGATAAATGTTGATTCCCCTAGTTTGTAAAACCTTTTCACGTAGATAATTTTTTCAGTGAATTTTAAATGGGTTAGTGAGATATTCCATGGAACTTCAAATCCATGCCTTTTTCATTTTATGTCATACCCTGTATTTCCTTATGACAAAAGATTCATAAAATAGTAAAAAGGAAGTTAAGCCTTTCAAAAAGTTTATGGCAGTTAAAGCACATGAAAGAGCAACAAATGTTTCTTTTGGTCCATTATAAAAATTTTGGAGAGATGTATTTCACATTATCCAATGTAATTAATGTTCAATAATTTTTGCACACAATTTTATGGTAATTAACACCTAAGAAGTATATAAACAGGCAACGCATAGTGTCCATGAACTGTCTCTTTTAGGTGACCTCATCATCTGAGAAGGGGCCATAAAGATGATTGAATCATCCCTGCTGTGACATAAATATGTGATGGCTGGTCTAACCACCATCTAGTTCACCAACCATAACATCAGGGGCAATGCTTTAAAAAGATCAATGCCAATGGTCTCAAGTCCACAAAGGCTGTTCTTCTCAGACAGTGCCTGATCAGCAACTTATCAAGTCTCAATCTACATGAGCAGCAAGGTGTCTGCAACTTATGGGCTTCTCTGAAGTTTGAAGTAATTGGTGCCCGTGAAGGGACTTGTATTTTTACCAAGAAGAAGGAGCGCTGGTTTGATGGGAGCGATAAGGACTTCAAGGCGGTAAAGCATTCCTGGTTTGGAAATTCCACCTTTCTGCAAGGGATTGTGCAAAGAGCAACTGCAGCCACTGTACATGACCTTTCACAACTTCCCCAAACCTTAATTCCATCAACCAGGCGGGGGTGTGGGGGGTGGGGGGGGGACTGTGGAGCAGCATGTGGAAACATCTCAATCATACACTTTCTCCACAAAAGCGTGCAAGCCATAATATTAACCATTGAGTTCAGCATAAAACAATTCTTAGTGAAGGCCAGTCTCAAACAAGTTGTCATCACTGTCCCAATATTTTTCTCATCTCCAACAAACATCTCATAGGAGTAGCACTAATATCTGGAACTGATTTAATTTGTGATGCTTACATTTTAAAACCAATTTCCTTAAAGCCCTGACACGGAGCTAAAATATTCAACCAACCTCTTCCTGCTGCATCACACTGGCCTTTGCCAATAATGGATCACAGAGAAACTGCTTCCTATATATCAAGAGCTCCCTCTCAGTGAAGACATTAATTGAGTAGGAATTACACCATGACTTTCAATGTGTCAGTACAGCTCTTGGTGGATGATGACAAGGAATGAAGATGAAGACTTTTGATCAAGCACAATACCTCTTGTCTGCAGTTGCTTCCAAGAGCAGCTTGGAATAATGTCACCAATTATACTTTTGCAAATATTCTCTGGAAGTGAACCAATGTTAATGACCTCTCTCAAGCCAATGTCCCCCGTGCTGAGACCTTATCGGCATCATTCAGCTAAATAGGACAGCCTACTGCCCATGCTTGGAGAAAGAGAAGATTCCTTGGAGAAAGACAAAGAGTATTCTTGGAGAAAGACAGCATTCACACTGACCACTGGGGACCATTAGCCAATGGCCATTTTAGTTGGTATTGAGAGCCTTGGAGAAGAAGTGAAAGAAGAGGAAGAAGAATTGACACTTCAATGGACAGAACCAGAAGACACAAAAGCTTGCAATAATTGAAGTAAGAAAATGTGTCAGATATCACAAGATCACAATATAAAGGAAAAGAAGCAGGCCACTAGGCCCATCGGGTCTGTTCCATGACTATGCACTAAGCTAAACTAAACTCACCCCTAGTTCCAATTACCAGCCTTTTCCCCATATCCCTTGATACCCTTACTAATGAGATACTTATCCATTTCCTTTTTAAATACTCCCAGTGATCTGGCCTCCACTGCTTTGTGCGGCAGTGAGTTCCACAGATCCACGACCCTCTGACTAAAGAAGTTCTTCCTCCTCTCTGTTTTAATTGGATAACTTCTAATTTTAAGACTATGACCTCTTGTCCTTGGCTTGCCCGTCAAGTGAAACATCTTCTCCACATTCACTCTGTCAAAAGCTTTCAATATTCAGAATGCATCTATGAGATCCCCCCTCACTTTCCTATACTACATTGAGTACAACCCAAGAGCTGCTAAACATTCCACATACTCCAGCCTCTGCATTCCAGGAATCATCCTAGTAAATCTCCTCTGCATCCTTTCCAACAACATCACATCCTTTTGAAGATAGGATGCCCAAAACTGTACACCGTACTCCAAATGGGATCTCACCATTGCCCCAAAGAGCCTCATTAACACCTCTCTACTCTTAAACACAATACCTCTCAAAATGAATGCTAGCATAGCATTTGCCTTCTTCACTAACAATCCCACCTGGGCATTAAGTTTTAGATTTCACTGCACAAGGACGCCCAGGTCTCTTTGCACCTCTGAGGATTGAATTTTCTCCCATCTGCCTGTTTATTTCCACTGTCAAAATGTGGAACCGAACACTTCTCAACATTGTACTTCATCAGCCATATATTTGCCCAATCTCTCAATCTGTCTATAACCCTTTTCAATTTTACAGTTTCTTCAACAGTTCCTCCTCCACTGCCTATCTTGGTGTCATCTGTAAATTTGGCCACAAAACCATTCAGTCCACAATCCAAATCGTTAATATAAATTGTAAACAGCAGCGGCCCCAAGATCAACCCCTGCAGGACCCCACTTGTTACAGGCAGCCATTCTGAATGGGAACCCTTAATTTCAAACCTTTGCTTTCAAAGACCTCTGTCGACAGACCTCTGTCTGTCGGGGATATTAATAATATCTTCCACAGTGAATAAAGATGTAAAATATTGATTTAATTCTTCTGCCATATCTTTGTAACCCATTATAATTTCCCCAGCATCGTTTTCTATCGGTCCTATATCAACACGTGTCTCTTTTATTCTTTATATATATAAAAAAAGCTCTTAGTATCTTTTCTTATATTGTTTGCCAATCTCCTTTCATAACTCATCTTTCCTTTCCTTATGACTTTCTTTATTTCTTTCTGTAGGTTTTTAAAGGAATCCCAGTCCTCTGATTTCCCACTAGCTTTAACTTCCTTATATGCCCTCCCCTTTGCTTTTAACTTCGCCTTAACTTCTTTTATTAGCCACATAGGTACCATCTTTCCTTTGACTATTTTCCTTTTTCTTGAAATATGTTGATCCTGTATGCTTTTTATCATTTGCAAAAATATCTTCCAATCCTGCTCTGTTCCTCAGACTAGTTTGCTTTTCCAGTCGACTTGGTCCAGTTCTTTCCTCATGCCAGCATAATTTCCTTTATTCCATTGAAAAACTGATACATCTGATAACCTTTTTTCCTTTCAAAATTTGAAATTAAGTTCAACCATCTTGTGGTCACTGCTTCCCAGAAGTTCTAAGACCTTTAACTCCCTAACGACCTCAGGTTCATTGCACATGACCCAATTTAGAACTGTGGATCCCCTGGTGGGCTTCTCAACAAACTATTCAAAATATCCATCCTTTAGGTTTTCTACAAACTCACATTCTTGTTATCCAGTAAATTCCTGTCCTTCCCAATCCCTTGCCATATTAAAATCTCCCATAATTAATTTGATATTATCTTTGCAACATGCCTTTTGTATTTCTAACTGCATCTCATAGTCCTCTTCCTGGCTGCTGTTTGGGTGCCTGTATATAACTGGTAATATAATCTTTTTACCTTTTGCATTTCTTAATTCAATCCATACTGATTCTACCACTTTAGACCCCATATCCCTTCGTTCTATTGATTTAATGTCATTACATCATCAGAGCCTCCCCTCCACCTCTACTCTCCTGCCTATCTTTCCTATAGACTATGTATCTTCAGATATCAAACTCCCAATCACATGCCTCATTGAGCCATATTTCAGTAATGGCCATAATGTCATACTTTTTTAGTTGAATCTGAGCCACCAGGTCATCCACCTTGTTTCTGATGCTACGTGCATTTAAGTATAGTGTCTGTAAGCTCGTTATCGATAATGGATGAGCTGTATTCCTGTTAACAGCTCTATCTCCTGTCTGCTCACCTGCCTTTCCTTTATGCCATTTTTGACCATTTCTTTATTATTAATTCCTTCTTCTGATGCAACTCCCTGACTCATTGCTATCCCATGGTCTCATTATTTTTTCCCTCTCCCTGAAAAGCTAGTTTAAACCCTCCCCAATGGCTCTAGCAAACCCTCCTGCCAGGAGATGTGTCCCTTTCCAGTTAAAGTGCAGTCCATCCTTTTTATAGAGGTCTGATCTACCCAAGAAACAATTCCAGTGATCTAGGAATATGAAGCCCTGCCCCCTACACCAACTCTTTAGCCAAGCATTCATTTGCCATAATTTGTTCCCCTATCTAGCACATGGTAATCCGGAGATTACCACCCTCGAGGTCCTGCCTTTTAACTTTCTACCCTACTCCCTACATTCTCTGTTGAGGACCTCGTCTCTACATCTATCTATGTCATTGGTCCCCATGTGGACCACGACATTCGGCTGTTTTCCCTCCCCTTCCAGAATGCTGCTGAGACGATTTGAGACATCCCTGACCCTGGCTCCTGCTGGGAGGCAACATAGAGTCGAGTCATAGATTTGTACAGCATGGAAACAAGCCACTTGGCCAAATTCATCTGCACCAACCAGTAGGCAGTTTTCTATATTAATCCTTCTTCCAAGTATTTGGTCTGAATGAAATCTGGAATCTGCTGAGAGCCAGATCACAGGCATTTAAGTCCAGAGATCAAGATCAGTACAGAAGGAATGGGTATGACCTGTGGAAAGCTATCTCCCGGGCAAAGTGGAGACTCTGGATAAAATGGAAACAAGGGTCACACAACAGCTGTAGCAGGGCCTAAAAGCCATAACCTGCTACAAAACCAAATCTGGTGAAGTAGCAGATGGCAAAGCTTCTCTCCCAGAGGAACTCAATGCCTTCTATGCCTGATTTGATGAAGAATCACCCCTCCGCACTCCTATGTCTCCTGATAATCCCATCCTGTCCGTATCTGAGGATGATATGTGTGCTGCCTTCAGGAGAGTGTATCCAGCCCGGATGGAGTACCTGGCCGAGTTTTAAAAAATCTGTGCTGACCAACTTACCAATGTTTTCAAGGATAGGTTCATTATATCTCACTCCAGCAGGCTATGGTTTCCTCCTGTTTCAAACAGGCATCAATCATGCCGGTGCCCAAGTGTGTTGCAACCTGCCTTAATGACTATCGACCAGTAGCACTTACATCAATAATGATGAAGTGTTTTGAAAGGCTGGTGTTGAAGCATATCAGCTCCTGTCTGAGTGGTGACTTGGATACATTCTAGTTCGCCCATCATAGTAACAGGTTTATGGCAGATGCCATCTCATTGGCTTTTCATAAAGCCTTGGATCACCTGGACAGCAAAGATGCATACATCAGGATGCTCTTTCTTGAGTACAGTTTGGCATTTAACATCATCATCCCCTCAAAACTGATCAGCAAACTCCAAGGTGTTAACACTCCACTATGTAATTGGATCATGGATTTCCTCACTTTCAGACCACAATCAGTGAAGATTGGTAAGAACCTCTCCTCCACAATCTCCATTAGTTCCGGAGCACCACAGGGCTGTGTTTTTAGCCCCCTGTTCTACTCACTAAACACCTACAACTGTGTGGCTTGTTACTTCAATAACGCCATCTACAAATTTGCAGATGATACTATGGTAGTGGGTTGTATAAAGGAAGGGGATGAGCCAGCTTTCAGGAAGGAGATTGAAACTTGGCTTAATGGTGAACCAACAACAATCTTGCACTCAATGTCACCAAAACTAAGGAGCTGATTGGAAAGCCAAAGGTAAACAATCCAGGATCATTCAGGGATTAGAGGTGGAGAGGGTGTGCAAATTTAAATTCTTGGGAGTCACTATCTTGGACGATATTTTCTGAACCCAATGGCATCATGAAGAAAACTTGTAGCACCTCTACTTCCTCAGGAGTTTGCAGAGGTTTAGTATGACAGCAGAAGCTCTGGCAAATTTCTATAGAGATGTGGTGGAAAGCGTGCTGACTGGCTGCATCATGGTCTGAGCAATAAACCCTCCAAAAGTAGTGAACACAGCCCAGGACATTACAGGCAAAACCCTCCCCACTACTGAGTACTTCTACAGGGAATGCTGGCATCAGAGGGCAGCAGCAATCATCAAAAACTCACACCACCCAGCACACACTTCTGATCTCGCTGCTGCCATCAGGAAAGAGGTATAGGTGCCACAAAACTTGCCACCAGGCTCAGGAGAAGCTGCTACCCCTCCACCACCAGACTCCTCAACAACAAACTCAATCAGGGACTCATTTAAGGACTCTTACTTGTGCACTTTATTGATTTTCTTTTTTATTCTCTTTGTATTGCACAGTCAGTTTGTTTATATTCATTATCTGTTTAGAGTTCTTTATTTGTTTACCTGGCTATGTTGGGTACAGTTTTTTTTGGACTAACAATTAGTGATATTTCTGCTGCACCTACAGGACAAAGAATCTCAGGGTTGTATGTGATGTCATGTATGTACGCTGACAATAAATATGAAATCTTGGTCCATTTTCTTTATGCCTAAACAATTGAAGTGATCATCCAGACACTTCTTTAATGCTGTCTGTGATCCAGCTTCAACTATTCTCTCAGACAATGAACTTCAGGCATTTACAATTTGCTGGGTGAAGAAGATCCTCCTCATATCACCTTTAATTTTCTTCCCACTTACCCTAAATCTATGTCCTTTAATTCTATCTGCCTCTGATATGGAAAATGTTTCCTGCATTTCCCCTGTCTCTACCCTTCATCACTTTCATATACTTCCCTCACATCCCCTGTTAATTCTCCTCTACTCCAGAGAGAAGAGACTTTGATTCTCCTTGTGCTCTATTTACAAACCTGGTTTTATTTATCATTGTTTTATTTGGAAAACTAACTAAGTTCTGGGTTCTCTGTGCAAATCATACACACATGTACAAAACCTTTGAAGTGGTGCAGTGGATAAAATTTTGTGCAAAGCATATTTGATATTATTTGCCAGTGATTGATTCAAGGTGTGGGAGGATCAACATCTATGCAACTTGAAGGAGGTGAGATTGATTTGGTACATGGCTTCTCTGACAATTTTAACCTCCATCTTGTTTTGAATTTCAACTCTAAACTGCACACTGTGAACATTCCTTGGCACCACAACATCTCAATCTGGCCCAATCATACCTCCAAATCTCCATTCCAACCACTAATCAGGACAGCATCACTTCTCACCAGAAAATTGTGAAGCTGCCATTGCCCAGTTGGTCATGATTCTATGTGACCCAATGCTCCACCATCTGATGCTTTGGCCCCCAGCACCCTCATACTTCCTTCTGCTGTATCTCTTCCTTCCACCTTACAGCCCACAACACCACAGTGCAGGCGGTGACCAGTTAGTGCTGGTGTCTCGCCAAACCAATAACTCAATTTGAATCTGTGTAGTTCTCCCTATGAGTATGTGCATTTTTCCCTGGTGCCATGGTTTCTTCGTATGCCCCAAAGACATTCTGGTGGGTAGGGTAATTGGCCATTATAAATTACCCTTAACATGGCATCATAGAACACCACAGCACAGAAACAGGCCCTTTGGCTTTTCTAGATCATGAGGAACTATTTTTCCACCTAGTCCCATTGACCTGCACCTGAAAAATAGCCCTTCCTACCCATACCCACCCAAATTTTTCTTAAATGTTCATATCCAACCTGCATCCACTACTTACACTGGAAGCTCATTCCGCCCTCTGAGTGAAGTTCTGCCTGATGTTCCCCTTAAACATTTCACGTTTCAACCTAAATCCATGTCCTATAGTTCTTTCCTCACCCAACCTCAGCAGAAATGGTTTGATTGTATTTACCTTAAGTATACTGGTCATAATTTTGAATATCTCTATCACCTCTCCCCTCTTTCTCTGATGTTCCAGGGAATTGAGCCTTAACCTATTGAACTTTTCCGATAACTTAGTTCTTCAATCCTCAGCAACATCTTTGAAAACTTTCTCTATCTTACTGATACCTTTCCTGTAGGTTAGGTGACCAAAACGGCACATAATGCTCCAAATATGGCCTCACCGATGCGTGAAAACACAAAAGTGCTGGAGGAACTTAGCAGATCTCGCCGTGTCCATAGAAGATCATAAATGACATTATGGGCCTGAGCCCTTCTTCAAGGTATGAGTAAAAAGCAAGTAGGCACCTGAATTAAAAGAAGGAAAGAAAGGGGCAGGTGAGAATCACAGAACAGACAAAAGGTGATAATTAGACATGGATAGGAGAGGAAAAGTGAGAATTGATAGGGGGAGGGTGGCTCTGTGAATACAGGACTGCAGAACTGGAGGAAGGAAGGGTGCCAGAGAGAAAAGGAAAGACAGAAACAGAGTGAGGGGAAAGGCTAACGGAAACTGAAGGTCAATGTTAATGCCATCCTGTTGAGGGATGCCCAGATGGAATATGAGGTGTTGTTGCTTCAATTTGTGGGTGGTCTTAGACTGGCAGTATAATGCCAGACTGAGGCCACCTGTACATTGGAAATCCATGGTCTCATGCACTGCCAGACTTGTTTTTTTTTATGATATCGATTCAGGTTATACAATATATTAGTCTTGATAACAGAATTAAAAATCTCAGTTCTGCATTGAATGATACAATAAAGTTGAGAGCATCTGCTGCAGCCTTTTTGAAGGCAAGAATATGTTAGAAGATCTTTAATGTTTAGCTTTGTAACTGCAAAGGAACAAGACAATTCTTTAATATAGAGGACAGTTTTTAAATTTTACTAACTGTGTTTGTGAAGATTTGTAGCTGACTATATTCTCAATTGAGCTATTCACAAGCATGGCTAAGCAGTAAGAGCTGTCACTTTCTAATACAATTTTGTTCCAACAGAATTTTCTTGGTCCCTTTTGTATCATTGTCTCGGAGGAATGCCGCATGGCTGTGACCCAGCCTGCCAAATGCCAAAATATAGCTTGAAGCAACAAAATGAGTCACACAATTTTCCATTGCCTCAAACTTCCCTCATCTTATTTTGAAACCTTCTTAATTATAGCTTCATAATTGTTTCTTCCAAGTGTGTTTTACTAATCTCTGTATTCTATCATTTTGTTTCTTGGCAGGCTTCTAAACGCTCCTCAGAATAGATAGGGAGTGTTCGGAAAGATTCACATATACCAATTGATGTAACTTGGTTGAAATGAATAAGATGCTATTAAAAAGGAAACACTTGACCTAAAAATTCAATTCTCTAGTGTTTGCTTTTATCATGACTATGAATTGTAAACATTGTTCAAACGATATATTACATCGAGTTGGATCAGCGAGTTTGCAGATGACACTAAGATTGGAGGTCTTGTGGACAGTGAGGAAGATTTCAAAGCTTGCAGAGGGATCTGGACCAGCTGGAAAACTGGGCTGAAAAATGGCAGATGGAATTTAATGGAGACAAGTGTGAGGTGTTGCATTTTGGAAGGACGAACTAAGGAAGGACATACTCGGTAAATGGTAGGGCACAGAGGAGTGCAGTAGAACAGAGAGATCTGGGAATACAGATACATATTTCCCTGAAAGAGGCTTCAGATTTCAGATTTATTGTCAGAGTACATACATGGCGTCACATACAACCCTGAGATTCTTTTTCCTGTGGGTGAGGCAGAATCACCACTTATTGGTAGTGCAAAAAAAACTGTACACAGCGAATATTGTGTAAACAAATAAAGAACTATAAATAGATAACAAATGTAAATAATCTGACTGTGCAATACAGAGAATTTTTTTTTAATCAATAGAAGTGCACAAGTAAGAGTCCTTAAGGTGGTACGGTTGGCATAGTGGTTAGTGCAACACCTATGCAGCACCAGCGATCAGGACCAGGGTTAGAATCCTGCACTGTCTGTAAGAAGTTTGTACTTTCTTCCCATGTCTGTGTGGGTTTTCCCTGGTGGCTTCGGTTTTCTCCCACCATTCAAAACATACAGGGGATGTAGGTTAATTGAGTGTAAATTGGGCAGCATGGACTCATGGGCCACAATGGCCTGTTACCATGCTGTATGTGTAAATTTAAATTTAAAATTGAGTCCCTGATTGAATTTGTTGTTGAGGAATGTGATGGTGGAGGGGTAGCAGCTGTTCCTGAACCTGGTGATGTGAGTCATGTGGCATCAGTATCCCTTTTCTGATGGCAACAGCGAGAACAAAGTGTGTGCAGGGTGGTGTGGATCCTTGATGATTGCTGCTGCTCTCTGAAGGCAGCATTCCCTATAGATGTTCTCAGTAGCAGGGAGGGTTTTGCCTGTGATGTCCTGGGCTATGCCCACTATCTTTTTGCAGGATTTTATACCTAAGGGTATTAGGGTCCCCATACCAGAACATGATGCAGCTAGTCAGCACACTTTACATCTGTAGAAATTTGTCAAGTTTTCTGGTGTCATACCAAACCTCCGCAAACTCCTGGCTTCACAGGTAGATAGAGTTATAAACATGGCTTTTGGCATATTGGCCTTCATAAAGCAAAGTGTTGCGTATAGGAGTTGGGATTTTATGGTAAAATTGTACAAGACATTGATGAAGCCAAATTTAGAGTATTGAGTGCAGTTATAGTCACCTAACTACAGGAAAGATATCAATAAGATTGAACGAGGGCAGAGAAGATTTACTAGGATGTTGCCTGGATTTCAGGAACTGAGTTACAGGGAAAGATTAAACAGGTTAGGATTTTATTCCCTGGAGCATAGAAGAATGAGGGGTGATAAGATAGAAGCATTTAAAATTATGAGGGGTACAGACAGAGTAAATGTAAGTAGGCTTTTTCCATTGAGGATAGGTGAGATACAAACCAGAGGACTTGGGTTAAAGATGAAAGGGGAAAAGTTTAGAGGAAACTTAAGGGGAGACCTCTTTACATACAGAATGAAGTATGGAACAAGCTAACAGCTGAAGTGGTGAATGTAGACTCAATGTTAACATTTTAGAAGAATTTGGAAAGGTACAAGGAGGAGGAGATATGGAAGACTGTGGACTGGGTGCAGGTCATTAGGACTAGGTAGTAAAATTGGATTGGCACAGACTAGAAGGGTCGAAGGGGCCTGTTTCTGTGCTGTAATGTTTTATGGTTCTATGGAGTTCACACTTCAACTTTACAATTCATGTAACTAAAATTCATCAAACAACTAAAATTCATCAAACAACTAAAATTCACTGGCCACGCACAAATAAGCTGGCCCAAACAGCAGCAACAAGACTGGAATTTTACTATTTAAAGGTATCATCAATTATCTGCAGTTCTCCAACCCTTAAAAAAGATAGAGCAAATACAGTTGGCATATTCATCTACAGAACTTGTATCAAGTGATCAAAACACAATTGTCAATCTTTCAACATCATCAATGTCTCCTCCTGAAATATTTCACCAGAGAAATGTGTCTGAGGTTGGAATATGGAACCAACCTTTCAATGTCTAGTTGTTGCATGACTGGGGAATTCCCCATAAAACTTCTCTGTGACTGCACTGAGCTTCAGTGGGTTCTTCTGCACCTGCTCCTTCACCTTGAAATGTAACAGTCGGCAGCAATTGCTTGCATTTGAAGGCAACAAAGTTCATGTAGATGGAAATGTTTTTCACTGAGTTGATGACCTTCCAGCAGCAGATGATGCTTGCCTGAGTCCGCATCGTTGGTATATCTCATAGAGCACAGAATCTTGGTACATTTTCATGGAGATTTGGCTGGAATAGATGCAATAGAACTGCAAAACTGTTTGTGACAGGAGAAGCTTTCAATGGCCTTTTGTCACTGAAATCTGGGAGTCCTCTCACAGAGTTCCAGACACAAGTCTGTGTGTGAGTATCTCTTCCTGCAAAATCTTACTCTCCAGATCAGTATCGTCATTTAAATTTAATTTTTAACAAGCCATTTCATCATATAAATCAATACTGTACAATTTATACCCAATTAACCTACACACCCCTGGCACATTTCGAATGGTGGGAGGAAACCGGAGTCCCCGGGGAAAATCCACGCAGACATGGGTAGAATGTACAAACTCCTTATGGACAGTACAGGATTCAAACCTAAGTCCCAATCGCTGGCTCTGTAAAGGTGTTACACGAACTGCTATGCTAATCGTGCTGCCCCTATTCCTAGTAGAATATTTCTGCACTTAAAATGTTATAATATTCCTTAAATAGATGGCCCAGGCATATAATTTGTCTAGATTGTGGGCTTTTAAAAGATTCAAGGATTATACTTTATACCAACTTTTGATTATGCTTCAAATGAATCCTAGAGCTGTACAAAAAATATGAAAGCAATGGTTCCTGAATGCTGAAACTGTAAACTGACATCAGTAAACAATCCTAATGTCAACCCAATGTAACTGGGAAGTTCTTAGGATGTAATCACTCTGAAGTGGGCTTGGCGTATTTCAACCACAATTGCTGCATGTCATTGAATCATATAAACATGCACACAGAAACAGGCTATCAAGAAGCCAAAAGGAATGTTAGCCTTCATTGCTAGAGGGATTGAATTTAAGAGCAGGGAAGTTATCAGTAAATATGTTTAAGGCAATGTTGGATAGATTTTTACAAAATAAGAGAAGTAAGGAATATGGGGAAAAGGCAAATAGGTAGAGATTATTAGATAAGCCATGATCACATTAAATGCTGCAACAGGCATCACAGGCTGGATGGCCTAATCCTATTCCTGTTTCCTATGTTCTGACATGCTTCTACCACCTCCTGTGGCAGCTCATTCCATGTACTTACCTACCCCTCAGACCTCCAATAATGGGGCAATGGGATGGGGCATGAGCACACACAGTGGGAATGGGCAGAGGATGTGTTGGGCAATGTATTGTAACTTAACAAACGAGAAGAAAACTCCAGTTAATTCTGTGCCATTGTCTGTTCTGATTTCAAGTTGGATAGAAGTACTGAACGTTCAACTAATGGTGCAATGGTTGATAGCTTTGGCAGAATTTTCCACACTTGAGGCATGGAGTATTTTTTGTGGGCAAAATTTCTGACTGCTATTAGGCTGCATCTGGCCTGGGCTCAATTTTGCCATATCCAAGTCATTTAAATCACTGACGTGGAAAGATGGTGGGTGACCAAGGGATCTGCTGGGAGAATGATCAATATTGCCAAAAATTTCAATTGCCTGTCTCTGTTTTTATCGCTAATGTCAGTTCAACTAAAATAACCACTACAACACCTGCTGGATGAAGCAGATATTCCTTGTATTGGGGTTGCTGTGGTGATAATTCAAATAAAAACATTATTTAGCTCCTACCCATGCGTAACACTGCAACACCTGAGATCAAAATGGGTGAACTTGTTATTGATTTTTGGCACTTTTAACTGGAGTCTTAGAAGTGATGAAAAGTTGTTCCCAAGGAAGCTTCCAACTCCATTTCCCTCAGGTTAATCCAGTGTTTCAGTCAAGTCAGTTGGGAAATTGGGCTGCCTTTTGAGATCCCTGCTGAGAAATTACACTGGATAACAATTTTTTTTCAAAAGGTTTGTTTCCTGAAAGTAAATTAGAGATTATGATAGACAACTTCAAGCTGAATGCAAAGATGTTTTCAGATTTACTGTATCACATAGGAAGTTGGACAAACATTAAACGAACTTCTTTTGAATTTAACATGTTTAATCACATAATGATATTAACACATTGCGTTAGTTCAGCTGATCTCAAAATCTTTTGCTGTTGAAACAAGAAATGAAAATACAAATAAATTATCTCGGAAATTCATCATTTCCTTCAAGTGGAGACCCCTAAATCGGGGATTCATAAATCTAGACAAAGACGGGAGACAGACTCATAGATTAGAAGAATTGGGCTGATTTATGTCGAAACTGTATAATTAATACAATAAATGTAAGATATAGACTGGTACAATATAATTTTTTTACATCAGCTATAACTCACACCACAGAAGTTAAATAAATTGAAATCAGATTTATCAGTTCAGTGTTTTAGATGTGGTGAAGAGGTGGGAACTTTTTTTTTACATTCAACATGGTCTTATGATAAAGTAAGACCTCTTTAGGTGGAATTAGGAATTTTTTTAGAATAAATTACAGGAGTCCAATTTCCACAAAATCCAGAATCATATTTATTAGGTAATAATATAGGGATAAGACCTAAATTGAAATTAACTAGATATCAAATAGAATTTGTTAAAATGGAATTAGCAGAGGCCAGAAAGTGTATTGGAGTTGCTTGGAAATCTGAATCACACCTAAGTTTGGAATGATGGAATGTGAAAATGTACAGTTATGTTCCCATCGAGAAAATTGCATATAATTTAAGGAAAAAAATGATATATTTTTACAAATTTGAAACCATTTAAGCCCCAAACCACCAGTTATTGCAGAAAGGCAACTATTCTATGAAAGGAGACAAGGACCAGGAGAAACAATAAGTGAATACCTGGCATCGTTGCACAAACTGGTGGAATACTATCATTTTGAGCAGTTTCTAAATCAGGCAAATCGCTAACCAAGGCAAAAATTGTTAGCAGTGGATGAATACATGATGTTACAAATTGCATACAAGACTTCCTGCAGATCTGAAATGGCAGATAAAAACTTAGATGTGGGTCAACCAAACCTACTGGTCGGAAAGTCTTTCTGCCAGTAATGGTTCCATTGTGGGAAATACAACCACTGACCAGAAAACTGTTTCTTCAAAAATTCTAAATTTAACCATTGCAAAACAGAAGGACATATCAAAGCTAAATGTTTACTTCTAATGCACAGGTGGCCTGCAAATAAACAGGCAGCTAAAGTCAAAACAATTACAGAGAGAGAGAGAGAGAGAGAGAGAGAGAGAGGGAACCTGGCAAGGATGATGATAACCTTCAAGCTCATCAAATTTCAGCTCCTGAGATATTATACATCCGAGGAATAAATGGAGGAAACACAGAAATCTTTATACAGCTAAAAATAAATGGACAGCCCCTGAAGATGGAGTTAGACACAGGGTCAGAGGAGTCCCTAATGCCGTTACATGTAAAGGAACCCTTGCTACCATGCCTCCTGGTAAAAACAACTGAAATAACTCTAAGATCTGTTACAGGAGACAGAATCAAAGTGTTTGGAAAATGTACGGCCCAAGTACAATACAAACAACAGCAACCAAAAACACTCTCTCTCTACATCGTAGATACCCAAGGACCAGCATTTTTTGGAAGAAATTGGCTACAACACATTCCCCTAGACTGGCTGGAAGTCGGTTCAATACAAAATGTAAACCACATGGACACTTCCCAGCCAGAACTCGACCAAATCCTCAACAACCACATAGTGATTTTCCAAAAGAATTGGGGAAAATTCAAGGTGTTCAAGCCAAATTGCAATTAAAAGATAATGCATAACAGTCCCATTTGCGATGAAAGGAAAAATTGAGGCTGAATTAAACAGACTAAAACATGAAGGCATATGAATACAATACAACGATTAGGCAGAGCTCATCATACCCATATGAAAAGCAAATGGTGAGATTCGCATTTGCAGTGATTACAAAGTCACTATCAATCCATCCCTCAAAATACCCGAACATCCCATGCACAAGACAGAAGAATTGTTCCAAACACTAAGCGGAGGGGAAAAATTCACAAAACTAGATTTGTCACAAGCATATCAACAGATGGAATAGACAAAAAAAAAATCAGGGGAATATGTGACAATCAGTCCCCATCGAGGACTATTCACCTGACGGAAGTTCAGCAGCACCTGGGATTTTTCAAGCAACAATGGACAAATTACCACATGGACTCTCAGTTGGGGGTAACCTAGATGATATCATCATCACGGGCCGAAACGGCAGTGAGCACTTACCAAACCTTGAAAAGGTTTTAACCAGACTACAACAGGCTACAACAGTAATATACAATTACGAAAGGACAAATGTGTCTTCATGCTCCCCTCAGTAACATACCTTGGGCTTACAATCGACAATGAGGGGGTGCAAATGAATCCAGCAGGCCCCATGCCCAACCAACAAATCGGAATTACAGTCATTCCTAGGACTTGTTAATCATTTCTGAAAACATATCCCTAATATGCAGACTGCTGAACCAATTACTTAAGAAAGGTCAAACACAGAAACTAAAATCACAGTCGATCAACTAAAGGAAATACTAACATCAACAAACAAGGTGCAGATCCACTACGAACCTAGTAAAGAAGCTACATCAGCCATGGATGCTTCACCAGTGGTACCAGGAGTGGTACTATCCCAAATCATAGAAAAAGGTGAGCAACCAGTAGCGTAGGCTTCAGGAACGCAGTTACGTCCAACTAGAAAAATAAGGATTGGCAATAGTTTTTTGTGTAAAAATATTCCACCAATATTTTTACAGAAGAAAATTCACCCTGATCACAGACAACAAGCCTCTTAGTTTAATCCTGGGGTCAAACAAATGTATACCAGTATTAGCTGCAGCCAGAATTCAAAGATGGGCCATGCTACTAGTGGCGTATAACTAGGATATAAAACATAAACCAAGAACACTCAACAGCCATGCAGATGCCTTATCACGCATGCTGCTACCTGAGGCAGAACAATGAGAAGAAATTATTAAATGGAGAGCAGAGGCAGCAGCTGTCAACCACGAACAACTTCAACAACTGCCCATTACAGCACAGATGATCAGAAAGGAAACCCAAAAAGAAGCAACATTAAGCAAGATCTTATATTTCTCCTTTAATGGATGGCCTGAATCTGATATCATCCCACACATGCCACCATGAACTATCAATCAAAGAAGGATGTTTACTATAGGGTACTGTTATGAGCCCAGAGGACCACAAAACCCAGCAGTAATTGATATTTGTCAAGGTAAATGGTTACTTAAACAAAGGTTGCTTTAAACATGAAAACAGGATCAAACTTTGACTTATTACTATTAACTTACTTAACCTAACTTAACCCCCTTCTAATTTTAGGTGCATGTATATGTAATGTGTGTTTAAGTTCAGAAAAGTTATTTGATTCACAGTCCAATCCCACTCCTCACTTCTCCAAGATCACCAGTATCAGGCAATTCTTATACCGTACACAGAATTTAACATTTATGAATTTCACCAGGCTTTGGTGCTTGAAAGGTAAATGGTTACTACTCAGGAAGGTTCTTGTTGGTTTTCAGAGAGAGATTTGTTGCTCGTTGGATACTGTTAGGTCTGCTTTGTTCATGAATGAGTGAGACAAACACCAGACTGAGTCGAAATCAGGGTTCTTTGTTCTTTATTACCGGATTGTAACACTTGCGACTAACGATGTTAGCCGGAGAATGCATTCTGCCGTTATCAGCAAAATGGTGATTTTTTATACCCTTGGATATGTGCTTAGAACATCATCATATCATTACTTGTCCAATGACTAAAACTGTTGCTATCCTTTCCCTGCTAGCTTCCTGCCTCTCAATCCATCAATGTCTCTCTTATCTTGTAAATACAAGGATGCATTCACATCTTGTTACTGCCCCGTACATTCCCATCTCATGATGTTTTACCTAACAGGAGTACAAGGACACCTCCCCTTCTTGTTACTGCCCTGTACAGGGTAACTCCCTACACATTCCCATCTCATGATGTTTTACCTTACAATCCCTCCTTTGTCCTCTTTAGAGGACAATCTCGCCCTGACTATGCTACCACCGCGTTACATTAGTTCGCCTATTATTGCCAAGCTCTATACGGGTTCTGTTCACAGGGTAGTTCGGCTGGTGGGCGAGGGCTCCCCCAACCCTCCTTTGCGTACACCCCCCATCCGTCACCCCGATCCCATTGCCCGTTTACAAGTTTCATCCCATTTGCCCCCAAGCAAAAAACTAGCTAACCCCCCGTACATTAGTAAATTCCCAAGTTAACATATGGTCTACAATCTAATTCATAATACTTGTTCTACAATCTGATTAATAATGTTTGTGTTACAATCAATGTTATAATATTTGTTCTACAATCAAGGTTATAATATTTAGGTTACAAGCAAGGTTAAAATTATATGTGTAACAATCTAATTCACAATCCCTCCTTCCCATCACATTCCCCTTCAGACTCCAGATCGATCTCAGCAACTTTCTCCGCCTCCTGTAATGTGAGATAGTCTTGCTCCACAGCCTGCACAGCTTGATATTTCGGAGGCAGTTCATCACGGTCAGCAAAGGCTGTCTCTATGGTCCTCGTGACCAGCGTTCGAATGCATGGAATACAACAACAGCCACAAGTGATAAAAATTGATACAGAAATGAACAAACCCAGCAAAAGTTGTCCTAACAATGTGCTCCATCTCCCAAACACTCCCTGTAACCAGGATAAAACAGGATTGGAGACTCCAGACTGGGCTTTTAATTCTTTCGCCAATGCCCTAAGTTTCGTTAACCCCTTAGTGAGTGATCCATCTGGCCCTGTGTTATTAGAGATAGAAGTGCAGCATAGATCTCCAAACATAGCACACACTCCACCTTTCTCTGCCAGGACCATATCAATCGCTATCCTATTCTGAAGTGTCATAAGGGAAGTTTCTGACAGTTGTTGATGTATTGCCTCAACAACGTCCCTGGTCAAATTTGCAAGGCGCTGGACATTATAGTGAATAAGGTTGATCCTATTAACATTCTTATTTACAGTGATGGGAAATATTGCACTAAAAACAGGAAAACTTTCAAACCCAGCTGCAATCTCATCGGCTAATTTAAATTCGTTCGGAATATTCCGGGCTTGGCCAATGGCATCAATCCATACCCCATCAGGGTTCCTTCCTCCCGGCCCCAAGAGTCCAACACTCCTCCTTTTTCTCCACAGCCAACTCTCTGTGTGGCGCAATTCTAGGGAATCCTCGTCTCCCTCCTGCCTTTTGACAATCAGCACTGGCGCATTAAGGGTTACTAGAGCACACCGACCATCCCAGTTAGCGGGGAGCCAGTTGTACAGCACTCTTCCTCCACAAAACTCATCTGTGTAGTCATTCAATCTGCTACAAGTCTCCTTAGTTTCAGATTCATTTTTTTTGTTATAGGACCTCAAAATCATCCCCTGTATATGTTCATGATAACCAGTAACCTGTTTGGCTGCCCTGTCAGGCACCCATGTGGCGTTTTCCCTGCTAATAGTAGGTCGTCTACATACTGAATCAGTGTAACATCTTCCGGGAGCTTTAATTTCATTAGGATTTCGCTAAGGGCCTGATTGAACAGTCCTGGACTGTCCTTATAACCCTGAGGTAATCTAGTGTATGTGTACCGATGTGCTTGGTAAGTGAAAGTGAACCAGTCTTGGCATTCCTCAGCTAATTTCAAGCAGAAGAATGCGTTTGCCAGATCAATGACAGTATAGTATTCGTGCTCCGGACTCAGAGCCCTAAGTGCTACATATGGGTCTGGGACTGGTCTCCCGATGGTCTTGGTAGCCAAGTTAATCTCCCGGAGGTCGTGTACCATCCTCCAGTCTTTTCTACCCTGTTTGGGAACAGGCATGATGGGCGTGTTCCACATACTGTCAGGTGCCGCCCTTAAAACCCCTGACTCCATTAACCCTTCTATCGTTCCTTTAATACCCTCCTCCTGACTGGGCGACAAGCGGTATTGTTTTCTCCATATTGGTTTCTGCCCGGGGTTGGCCAATTCTAGAAATACCTCTCCTTTTATTACTCCCACATCATAGGGCCCCGTTGTCCATATATGTGGACTCAGATTAGAAAGATATTTGTCTGAGTCTCTGTGATCAATATTTTCTCCTTCTATGGCTCGGTCTCTTTCTACTTTCTCATTCACAACCTGGTCCCATGCTTCAATATTCAGTCTGACAAATTTTCCTCCCTCCGAGGTGGAATATCCCGGGATTTCTGTCTGCCTGTATTCACACCCTATCGCTTCCTTTACCATCGGACCCAGCTGTCGAGCGTGATGATCTTTGGCAATACCCAAGGTCACATGAGGCACACTTTCTACTCCTAAGCAGAACCACTCCATTTGTTCTTCTGTCATGACAACCATAGCAGCTATTCCCTCCTTACCTACAAAGATAAATGGACAATGTATCGTTTCTGTCTTCCCTTCTTTTAGAGAGTCCCACCTCTCCTCATATTCCTGGTCCGGGTGGATGGTGTAGTTTAATGTAACATGCATAGGATCTAGTGGATAATGGTAATCCCCATACCGAGGAATACTGGCCCTCCACTCAAAAAACTGTTTAATCAGCCCTGGGCCTGGTTCATCATACAGTAGCCGACTCCAGAAAATACTAACCTCCACAGAGTCTTCTGAAGCGTTAGATGGGGTCATTACTATAAACTGTCCTCCCCTTCTTATTGTATCCCCTGGGTATGTTAACCGAAGGCCCTTCTCAGAACATTGTATGGTTATTCCTAGTTTGGTAAGAATGTCCCTTGCTAATAAATTAATGGGGCAACTTGGCACAACCAGGACAGGCGTTTTAACCCTTTGTCGTCCAAATGTCATGTCGATGTTATCTGTATAGGGCTGTGTTTCCCTTATCCCGGAGAATCCTATTGTAGATAATGTTTTGCCCGAAAATGTGCTCCCTGGGGGTTTTTTAATCACTGTCGTAACTGCTGCCCCTGTGTCAACCATAAATTCAATTTTTTCTCCATTTACCGTCCCCCAAACTTTTGGTGGCTCCCAGGGAGGCGTGATTTTTGATTCTCCTGGGCACCTTCAATAATCAAATTCAGCACCTTCCTCAATATAGTCATTACACTGAGGTGCCTGGACTTGTTGATCACTCTGCCACCCCCCGATTCTCTGGGGCCCATCAATGTGTCCACCCCTACCCCTTGCTTGTCCTCTTAAGTTTCCTCCTCTTCCCCGATAGCCTCTCATAGAGGGTAATCTTTTTCCCCTTGCTCTCCCAGCCTCCGGACAGTTCCGCTGGTAGTGTCCAGGATTTTGGCAGTACCAGCATACTACATGTTCCCCTCTATACATTGTACCTAGCTGTCTTTCCCAACCATTTCTTACTTGGGGTCCCGGATTTATCACTGGCCCCATGACCTGTGGGACTATCTGTTGGGCCGCTAATTTAACCCCTATATGTTCTATGGCTCTCACCAATTTATCGGTTGTTTTGTCCACCTCCTTCTGGGACGCACTTTCTGACTTAGCATGCTCTGATTGACGATGTCGTTTGATTGCATGTGTCAGGTGTCTTTTCCACAAATCCTCTGACATTGTCTCTACTCCCACAATGTCCCTTAATTTTGCTTGAACCGTAGCAGGTAGTCCGTTTATTATCCCATTACGAAAGTGAGCCCTTCCTAAGGGGCTGTGGTCGGGTCTTTCTCCAGTCCCTGTTTCCCATAAGTCCCATGCTCGAGTGAAATACTCGTGTGCAGTCTCTCCTTCCTTTAGTTGAAGGGTTACCAAGGCATCCAAACTATAGGGTGTAGGAAATGTGCTTCCCAAAATTTATTCCGAAGTGGGTTAAATTCTATTTCATCCCCCAATTTACTGCTTCTTACAATTTTCTCTATTTGCTTCAGGGCCCCTTCTGCCTTTAATTTTATCATGATAGTTCTGACATCTGCGAGTGCTAATTGTTCTTGGCAGGTTTCTCGCTCAAAACAAGAAATCCATGGACTAGCCCCATTACTCAACGGAGGTAGTTTTTTCATTAAACTCTCTAAGTCCATTCGTGACCAGGGTACATATTTTTGAGTTCCCCGTCCCGTGATCAGTAATGGGCATTGATATCTCAATTTTGGGGATTTCTGCTCCTTCTTTACTCTTGGCATGCATTTATTTATCCCACCTTGTTCTGACTCTTCTTCGTCACTGTCACTGTCCCTATCAGCTTCCAATGTCTCAGGGTCAAAGGTATATTGATCACGTTCATCTCTAAGATAATCTTTTCGGCCATAGTTTAGTTGTTTCACATCTTTCTCTTTTGTCCTAACTATGTCCAGGTAGGCATGTCTATTTTTCTCCCTCCCGAGTCTTTTCCTTCTACTTTCCTCCCATGGTGGATCGTATCTCGTTTCCTCTTCTGTACTACACTTTTCGTCCTTTACTCCTATTACCATTCCTTCAGCTTTAATTTCTCCTGACAGTGTTGTAGTTATCTTTTCCACTTCCTTCAATACACCTACCATTAATTCTTTTTGATCCTCACTGATCTGCCCCAGCACATTAATATCTCTGTTTAATTTTTTAATGTTATCCTGAACCTTTTTCATGTTCCATTTCTGTATCTCTAACTCCTTTTCTATTTTCTTGGACTCCAGAGGGGTCTCCACATCTATTACTCCCCCTTCTATTTTTATTAAAGGGGTCTGTACCTCGTCTGATGTATCCCTATTCCCGTGGTTCTTGTCACACCCCAGTGTCTCAATATCTGGATATAAGGGACGTGACTCCAGTGTCCCATCTGGGGTGCCAGAGAGAGAGAGAGAGAGAGAGAGAGAGAGAGCATAGCGAGAGAAAGAGATAGAGAGGCAGATACACAGAGCACAAGAGATAGAGAGAGAAAATGCCTTGCACTGGCCCCACTGGGAGAAAAGTCTTCAGATTAACACTTTCGTTTCAAAGGTTTTAAAAGGTTCTCATCCTGTGATCACTGGTCTGGATCAGATTGGGTCTCCCACCACTGGGAACTATCACTCCTTCCTTCCCTCCCACCTCGAGTGAGCTACACGTCAGCCCACAATGTCTGCCCTGATCCCGCAATGGTGGGGGTGCGGGAAAGAGGGAGGGAGAGAGGATAAAACAGGATCCCATTTGATGCGGAGCTGGAATTGTGGGCACAAAATTAAAACCAAATTGTATTTCTCTGCCCTGCCCAACCTGGGGATTTCAGGGCAGCACCGCCACAGATTGGGATTGGGAGGGGGAGTGGGTGAGAGAGGAGGGGGGGGAGAAGAGAGAGAGGGGGAGAGAAGAGAGAGGGGGGAGGGTGAAAGGAGGGAGGGAGAGAGCAAACCCGGACACTTCGTGGCTGGAAACTGGAAACAGGCACTTTTCCTTTCCCTTCTGTGTTTTGTTTCTTCCAGCTCATCTAAGACACTACGTTTTAAAATTTTTTTTTCCTCACCTGTCAGGAACATCTCAGTGCCCCCGGGTAACCAACCCCTCTTCCTCCAGCGGTCTACACATTTTCGGAGCATTTTTTGTTTTTCCAATGCCGCATTACTGGTATTTCGCTCCTCTAATTCCTGATTAATTTCCTTAATAACTTGGTCAAAAGTCTTAGCAGGCAACTGTACAGCCATAGCTGCGGGACCGCTTTCTAATGCCTGTTTTAATTTAGGTTCTTGTCCGTTTAGGGGATCTATGTCAACGAAAATTGCTTTTAAAAATGTCTCCTTGCAAGCTGGATGACTCATATCTTTTAAAAGAACAGTCTCTAAGTCTTGTCCTCCAATTGACTTCAGACTGTCCTGTATACTCTGATTGCTCGTTTTCCACTCTCTGTTTTCCCAAAGGGGTCTGAAAGTTAAATTACAACTAGAAAACCAAATATTTGGGCTATACTTTTTTCCTGTTTCCCTGTACCAATCTATGAATTTACGTAACTTTATCTCCTTGGTGATGTTGGGAATACCCTCATTTAACTTATCAAAAGTATTTCGAATAAACTGGGTGTCTCTTAGGAGTTTGTCAACTTTTTCATTAATATCTCCTACCTGATCCGGACACAGCTGTCGCAGCCTTCTGTCGTCGTTCTTGTTCACCAGGCAGGCGTCCCTGAGTACTTTTTTTGTTGTCTCAAGGTCTCTAGTGTCTGCTGTGGTATTCCACCACGGCGAATTGGGGAAATAAATTCTTAACTTCTCAAGTGTACAGACATTATCATACCTACCGGACATTTATAAGTCAGTCTCTCAGATACAATTGAGGCCAATAAGCCTGAACCTTTGTTTTCTTTCAAAGCCCAACCTTCACGTGGGAGATTTCTCCTCTTAATAACCAGTTTAGGGCAGAAAACTCAGGTCCTCAATTGTTTATAGACCACCTTCTCACTCTATTGGACATTGCAACGACACAATAAAGACTTTTAAACTCTAGCAGTTTCTTGCGAAGCACTTAATAAATGTCATTCAAACACCTTAAGGACTTTTATCTTGTCTGTAATCACTTACGTGTTACAATCCTGGCATGCGACCTTCAATTGTGGTCGTCTAATTTGTCCGATCTCCAGTTCTTACTGACAATCATAAAGATTTTAAAAAAAAAGAGAATTTTGTTAAAACAGGCTTCTCTGGACCTTTTTATCAGCCGGCTGAGATGATTGTCAGAAAAAACAGAAACCGTCGTCCAGTGTTCACTCACCCATCACGTCGGGGTCACCAAATTGTTAGGTCTGCTTTGTTCATGAATGAGTGAGACAAACACCAGACTGAGTCGAAATCAGGGTTCTTTGTTCTTTATTACCGGATTGTAAC
The DNA here is from genome assembly GCF_036971445.1 of Narcine bancroftii. Lineage (NCBI taxonomy): Eukaryota > Metazoa > Chordata > Chondrichthyes > Torpediniformes > Narcinidae > Narcine > Narcine bancroftii. The sequence goes on from NC_091470.1 coordinate 322,033,524, forward strand.
ACTTGCGACTAACGATGTTAGCCGGAGAATGCATTCTGCCGTTATCAGCAAAATGGTGATTTTTTATACCCTTGGATATGTGCTTAGAACATCATCATATCATTACTTGTCCAATGACTAAAACTGTTGCTATCCTTTCCCTGCTAGCTTCCTGCCTCTCAATCCATCAATGTCTCTCTTATCTTGTAAGTACAAGGATGCATTCACATCTTGTTACAGCCCTGTACATTCCCATCTCATGATGTTTTACCTAACAGGAGTACAAGGACACCTCCCCTTCTTGTTACTGCCCTGTACAGGGTAACTCCCTACACATTCCCATCTCATGATGTTTTACCTTACAATACCCATAACTGATTCCTTCCAATCAGCCACTTCAATATCCTGCCGAAGAAACTTGTCCCATCGGGTTTTCCAGATGATAACCTCTTTCTTTCAGGTCACCATAGAGTTCCTTTTTGTTTCCCTTTTCAAGTGGAACATTATGCAGCCAGTCCTCTCCTCTTGTATAGACCATAAGGGCTTTGACCAGACTGAACTAAGCACTCACAACCTATCTTCAAAATGGGGTTTTTCCACAAGCTTGCCAGCCTGTCCTATTCCAGTCCCAGCTGCTGCTGCTGACTGTAAAACTGCAGAACTGAATTCTCTCTTTCTCAGAGAAAAAAAACACATGACCCTCTCAGAACAGCAAACTGCACTCTGACTGCAGCACTGGACTTAATCTTCTGAGATTGTTCATCTGTTACTTTCCAAAATAAGAATCCATTACTCCACAACATGTCCTATTAACATCTACTTGTAAAGTCTCTATAGGCATTCTTCAAAGTTTTTTCAAAGGCATTCGGAGCCTGGACTGTCTGGCTTGAGCAGAGCCCTGGCATTTTAAATGAGAGCTGTTTTGAAGTGTTTGTATGTGACCTACATTTAAAAAATCCTGCCACAATTTATCTCCTTTAAAACATATCTATCTACAATATAAAATATAACATAATCTGTCACAGTACTCATACAATTATTCCAGCCAAATGGCAAACTACCAATGTATTAGAACAGTACCACAACAATCCAGGAATGGTACAAATGAAGGCACTGGCCCGGATGCATGTCTGGTGGCCCTCCATAGACAGAGACATTGAAACAACAGTAAGAGAATGCAAAGTATGTCAGTCAATGCAGCCAAAATTGCCACAAGCCAAAGCTAACCCATGGAAATGGCCATCCAAACCCTGGCATCGGATTCATGTAGACTTCATTGGACCATTCATGGGTGAGATTTTCCTAATAGCTGTGGATGCACACTCCAAATGGGCAGTAGTTTCATAGCTGAAAAACACCAAAGTAGATCCCACGATTGACAGTCTATGAGCTATTTTTGCCACTTATGGATTGCCTCATGAATTAGTTACGGACAATGGGCTTCAATTTACATCAGAACATTTTTAAAAGTTTATGTGCGACAACAATAACAGACATATTTTGTCTGCACCCTGTCACCCAAGTACTAATGGGGAGGCAGAACATTTTGTACAAAGATTCAAAAAAGCAATGAAAACCATGAAACTTCTAAATGACTCCTGGACTCACAAAATCACATATTTCCTATTGGAGGACAGAAACACGCCTCATTCTACCACAAAACCCCGGAAAAACTAATGTTTGGCCGCAATCTGTGACCCAGGCTGTCCACAGTTCATCCAGATCTGGGTCTCCAATTGCAAAAACAGCATCACCACAAACCTCACCTCGAACATTGGAAGTGGGCGAGCGAGTTCTGGTACAAGGTTATAGACAATAGAATGACCCATGGGTGGTAGGAGTAATCTTACAAAAATTGAGCCCATGCTCATATTCTGTTCTAGTGGGGGACAGAGTGTGGAAGCAACACATTGACCAATTAAGGTCCATGAACTGCCTCATGAACTGGAGGAGGTGGAACCAGACCTGCCATGGCCTGCCCTGATCATCCCACCCCTCAGACCGAGTGAAGGGGAGGTGGGCAGAGACTATTGTGGAGCCAAGGAGTCCAGGGAGGAGTCCAGTAACTGAGACACATAGCCAGGAAGTTGCCGCTGAAGGTCAATGAAGGGAGGCAGTCGCCGCCAACTCAACCGCCGACCTGACAATTGTTAGGTCTGCTTTGTTCATGAATGAGTGAGACAAACACCAGGCTGAGTCGAAATCAGGGTTCTTTGTTCTTTATTACCGGATTGTAACACTTGCGACTAAACATGTTAGTCGGAGAATGCATTCTGCCGTTATCAGCAAAATGGTGATTTTTTATACCCTTGGATATGTGCTTAGAACATCATCATATCATTACTTGTCCAATGACTAAAACTGTTGCTATCCTTTCCCTGCTAGCTTCCTGCCTCTCAATCCATCAATGTCTCTCTTATCTTGTAAGTACAAGGATGCATTCACATCTTGTTACAGCCCTGTACATTCCCATCTCATGATGTTTTACCTAACAGGAGTACAAGGACACCTCCCCTTCTTGTTACTGCCCTGTACAGGGTAACTCCCTACACATTCCCATCTCATGATGTTTTACCTTACAATCCCTCCTTTGTCCTCTTTAGAGGACAATCTTGCCCTGACTATGCTACCACCGCGTTACATTAGTTCGCCTATTATTGCCAAGCTCTATACGGGTTCTGTTCACAGGGCAGTTCGGCTGGTGGGCGAGGGCTCCCCCAACCCTCCTTTGCGTACACCCCCCATCCGTCACCCCGATCCCATTGCCCGTTTACAAGTTTCATCCCATTTGCCCCCAAGCAAAAAACTAGCTAACCCCCCGTACATTAGTAAATTCCCAAGTTAACATATGGTCTACAATCTAATTCATAATATTTGTTCTACAATCAAGGTTATAATATTTAGGTTACAAGCAAGGTTAAAATTATATGTGTAACAATCTAATTCACAATCCCTCCTTTCCATCACATTCCCCATCAGACTCCAGATCGATCTCAGCAACTTTCTCCGCCTCCTGTAATGTGAGATAGTCTTGCTCCACAGCCTGCACAGCTTGATATTTCGGAGGCAGTTCATCACGGTCAGCAAAGGCTCTCTCTATGGTCCTCGTGACCAGCGTTCGAATGCATGGAATACAACAACAGCCACAAGTGATAAAAATTGATACAGAAATGAACAAACACAGCAAAAGTTGTCCTAACAATGTGCTCCATCTCCCAAACACTCCCTGTAACCAGGATAAAACAGGATTGGAGACTCCAGACTGGGCTTTTAATTCTTTCGCCAATGCCCTAAGTTTCGTTAACCCCTTAGTGAGTGATCCATCTGGCCCTGTGTTATTAGAGATAGAAGTGCAGCATAGATCTCCAAACATAGCACACACTCCACCTTTCTCTGCCAGGACCATATCAATCGCTATCCTATTCTGAAGTGTCATAAGGGAAGTTTCTGACAGTTGTTGATGTATTGCCTCAACAACGTCCCTGGTCAAATTTGCAAGGCGCTGGACATTATAGTGAATAAGGTTGATCCTATTAACATTCTTATTTACAGTGATGGGAAATATTGCACTAAAAACAGGAAAGCTTTCAAACCCAGCTGCAATCTCATCGGCTAATTTAAATTCGTCCGGAATATTCCGGGCTTGGCCAATGGCATCAATCCATACCCCATCAGGGTTCCTTCCTCCCGGCCCCAAGAGTCCAACACTCCTCCTTTTTCTCCACAGCCAACTCTCTGTGTGGCGCAATTCTAGGGAATCCTCGTCTCCCTCCTGCCTTTTGACAATCATCACTGGCGCATTAAGGGTTACTAGAGCACACCGACCATCCCAGTTAGCGGGGAGCCAGTTGTACAGCACTCTTCCTCCACAAAACTCATCTGTGTAGTCATTCAATCTGCTACAAGTCTCCTTAGTTTCAGATTCATTTTTTTTTGTTATGGGACCTCAAAATCATCCCCTGTATATGTTCATGATAACCAGTAACCTGTTTGGCTGCCCTGTCAGGCACCCATGTGGCGTTTTCCCTGCTAATAGTAGGTCGTCTACATACTGAATCAGTGTAACATCTTCCGGGAGCTTTAATTTCATTAGGATTTCGCTAAGGGCCTGATTGAACAGTCCTGGACTGTCCTTATAACCCTGAGGTAATCTAGTGTATGTGTACCGATGTGCTTGGTAAGTGAAAGCTAACCAGTCTTGCCATTCCTCAGCTAAATTCAAGCAGAAGAATGCGTTTGCCAGATCAATGACAGTATAGTATTCGTGCTCCGGACTCAGAGCCCTAAGTGCTACATATGGGTCTGGGACTGGTCTCCCGATGGTCTTGGTAGCCAAGTTAATCTCCCGGAGGTCGTGTACCATCCTCCAGTCTTTTCTACCCGGTTTGGGAACAGGCATGATGGGCGTGTTCCACATACTGTCAGGTGCCGCCCTTAAAACCCCTGACTCCATTAACCCTTCTATCGTTCCTTTAATACCCTCCTCCTGACTGGGCGACAAGCGGTATTGTTTTCTCCATATTGGTTTCTGCCCGGGGTTGGCCAATTCTAGAAATACCTCTCCTTTTATTACTCCCACATCATAGGGCCCCGTTGTCCATATATGTGGACTCAGATTAGAAAGATATTTGTCTGAGTCTCTGTGATCAATATTTTCTCCTTCTATGGCTCGGTCTCTTTCTACTTTCTCATTCACTACCTGGTCCCATGCTTCAATATTCAGTCTGACAAATTTTCCTCCCTCCGAGGTGGAATATCCCGGGATTTCTGTCTGCCTGTATTCACACCCTATCGCTTCCTTTACCCTCGGACCCAGCTGTCGAGCGTGATGATCTTTGGCAATACCCAAGGTCACATGAGGCACACTTTCTACTCCTAAGCAGAACCACTCCATTGTTCTTCTGTCATGACAACCATAGCAGCTATTCCCTCCTTACCTACAAAGATAAATGGACAATGTATCGTTTCTGTCTTCCCTTCTTTTAGAGAGTCCCACCTCTCCTCATATTCCTGGTCCGGGTGGATGGTGTAGTTTAATGTAACATGCATAGGATCTAGTGGATAATGGTAATCCCCATACCGAGGAATACTGGCCCTCCACTCAAAAAACTGTTTAATCAGCCCTGGGCCTGGTTCATCATACAGTAGCCGACTCCAGAAAATACTAACCTCCACAGAGTCTTCTGAAGCGTTAGATGGGGTCATTACTATAAACTGTCCTCCCCTTCTTATTGTATCCCCTGGGTATGTTAACCGAAGGCCCTTCTCAGAACATTGTATGGTTATTCCTAGTTTGGTAAGAATGTCCCTTGCTAATAAATTAATGGGGCAACTTGGCACAACCAGGACAGGCGTTTTAACCCTTTGTCGTCCAAATGTCATGTCGATGTTATCTGTATAGGGCTGTGTTTCCCTTATCACGGAGAATCCTATTGTAGATAATGTTTTGCCCGAAAATGTGCTCCCTGGGGTTTTTTTAATCACTGTCGTAACTGCTGCCCCTGTGTCAACCATAAATTCAATTTTTTCTCCATTTACCGTCCCCCAAATTTTTGGTGGCTCCCAGGGAGGCGTGATTTTTGATTCTCCTGGGCACCTTCAATAATCAAATTCAGCACCTTCCTCAATATAGTCATTACACTGAGGTGCCTGGACTTGTTGATCACTCTGCCACCCCCCGATTCTCTGGGGCCCATCAATGTGTCCACCCCTACCCCTTGCTTGTCCTCTTAAGTTTCCTCCTCTTCCCCGATAGCCTCTCATAGAGGGTAATCTTTTTCCCCTTGCTCTCCCAGCCTCCGGACAGTTCCGCTGGTAGTGTCCAGGATTTTGGCAGTACCAGCATACTACATGTTCCCCTCTATACATTGTACCTAGCTGTCTTTCCCAACCATTTCTTACTTGGGGTCCCGGATTTATCACTGGCCCCATGACCTGTGGGACTATCTGTTGGGCCGCTAATTTAACCCCTATATGTTCTATGGCTCTCACCAATTTATCGGTTGTTTTGTCCACCTCCTTCTGGGACGCACTTTCTGACTTAGCATGCTCTGATTGACGATGTCGTTTGATTGCATGTGTCAGGTGTCTTTTCCACAAATCCTCTGACATTGTCTCTACTCCCACAATGTCCCTTAATTTTGCTTGAACCGTAGCAGGTAGTCCGTTTATTATCCCATTACGAAAGTGAGCCCTTCCTAAGGGGCTGTGGTCGGGTCTTTCTCCAGTCCCTGTTTCCCATAAGTCCCATGCTCGAGTGAAATACTCGTGGGCAGTCTCTCCTTCCTTTAGTTGAAGGGTTACCAAGGCATCCAAACTATAGGGTGTAGGAAATGTTTCTCTAAGTGCTTCCCAAAATTTATTCCGAAGTGGGTTAAATTCTATTTCATCCCCCAATTTACTGCTTCTTACAATTTTCTCTATTTGCTTCAGGGCCCCTTCTGCCTTTAATTTTATCATGATAGTTCTGACATCTGCGAGTGCTAATTGTTCTTGGCAGGTTTCTCGCTCAAAACAAGAAATCCATGGACTAGCCCCATTACTCAACGGAGGTAGTTTTTTCATTAAACTCTCTAAGTCCATTCGTGACCAGGGTACATATTTTTGAGTTCCCCGTCCCGTGATCAGTAATGGGCATTGATATCTCAATTTTGGGGATTTCTGCTCCTTCTTTACTCTTGGCATGCATTTATTTATCCCACTTTGTTCTGACTCTTCTTCGTCACTGTCACTGTCCCTATCAGCTTCCAATGTCTCAGGGTCAAAGGTATATTGGTCACGTTCATCTCTAAGATAATCTTTTCGGCCATAGTTTAGTTGTTTCACATCTTTCTCTTTTGTTCTAACTATGTCCAGGTAGGCATGTCTATTTTTCTCCCTCCCGAGTCTTTTCCTTTTACTTTCCTCCCATGGTGGATCGTATCTCGTTTCCTCATCTGTACTACACTTTTCGTCCTTTACTCCTATTACCATTCCTTCAGCTTTAATTTCTCCTGACAGTGTTGTAGTTATCTTTTCCACTTCCTTCAATACACCTACCATTAATTCTTTTTGATCCTCACTGATCTGCCCCAGCACATTAATATCTCTGTTTAAGTTTTTAATGTTATCCTGAACCTTTTTCATGTTCCATTTCTGTATCTCTAACTCCTTTTCTATTTTCTTGGACTCCAGAGGGGTCTCTACATCTATTACTCCCCCTTCTATTTTTATTAAAGGGGCCTGTACCTCGTCTGATGTGTCCCTATTCCCGAGATTCTTGTCACACCCCAGTGTCTCAATATCTGGATATAAGGGACGTGACTCCAGGATCCCATCTGGGGTGCCAGGGGCACCTTGTGACTCCACATATGCATAGGGCGGGGGTCTACAAGCTATTTCTACAGGGGCCATAATAGGTGGGTTATCAGGGAGACCAAATTCTTCGAATATAGCTAGGACATCGCGGTACTGAATCTCCTTGTCTCTCACTCTCTTTTTTGCTGACTCGCGATTAAAGATTTTGTTTTCTGTGTCCCGTTTTGTTTAATTGTATAAGACTCACTTATAAATGATTTATTGTCAGAGTACATACATGACATCACATACATCCAGAGACTATGAGAGAGAGAGAGAGAGAGAGAGAGAGAGAGAGAGAGAGAGAGAGAGAGAGAGAGAGAGAGAGAGAGAGAGAGCATAGCGAGAGAAAGAGATAGAGAGGCAGATACACAGAGCACAAGAGATAGAGAGAGAAAATGCCTTGCACTGGCCCCACTGGGAGAAAAGTCTTCAGATTAACACTTTCGTTTCAAAGGTTTTAAAAGGTTCTCATCCTGTGATCACTGGTCTGGATCAGATTGGGTCTCCCACCACTGGGAACTATCACTCCTTCCTTCCCTCCCACCTCGAGTGAGCTACATGTCAGCCCACAATGTCTGCCCTGATCCCGCAATGGTGGGGGTGCGGGAAAGAGGGAGGGAGAGAGGATAAAACAGGATCCCATTTGATGCGGAGCTGGAATTGTGGGCACAAAATTAAAACCAAATTGTATTTCTCTGCCCTGCCCAACCTGGGGATTTCAGGGCAGCACCGCCACAGATTGGGATTGGGAGGGGGAGTGGGTGAGAGAGGAGGGGGGTGGAGAAGAGAGAGAGGGGGAGAGAAGAGAGAGAGGGGGAGAGAAGAGAGAGGGTGAAAGGAGGGAGGGAGAGAGCAAACCCGGACACTTCGTGGCTGGAAACTGGAAACAGGCACTTTTCCTTTCCCTTCTGTGTTTTGTTTCTTCCAGCTCATCTAAGCCTCTACGTTTTAAAATTTTTTTTTTTCTCACCTGTCAGGAACATCTCAGTGCCCCCGGGTAACCAACCCCTCTTCCTCCAGCGGTCTACACATTTTCGGAGCATTTTTTGTTTTTCCAATGCCGCATTACTGGTATTTCGCTCCTCTAATTCCTGATTAATTTCCTTAATAACTTGGTCAAAAGTCTTAGCAGGCAACTGTACAGCCATAGCTGCGGGACCGCTTTCTAATGCCTGTTTTAATTTAGGTTCTTGTCCGTTTAGGGGATCTATGTCAACGAAAATTGCTTTTAAAATGTCTCCTTGCAAGTTGGATGACTAATATCTTTTAAAGGAACAGTCTCTAAGTCTTGTCCTCCAATTGACTTCAGACTGTCCTGTATACTCTGATTGCTCGTTTTCCACTCTCTGTTTTCCCAAAAGGGTCTGAAAGTTAAATTACAACTAGAAAACCAAATATTTGGGCTATACTTTTGTCCTGTTTCCCTGTACCAATCTATGAATTTACGTAACTTTATCTCCTTGGTGATGTTGGGAATACCCTCATTTAACTTATCAAAAGTATTTCGAATAAACTGGGTGTCTCTTAGGAGTTTGTCAACTTTTTCATTAATATCTCCTACCTGATCCGGACACAGCTGTCGCAGCCTTCTGTCGTCGTTCTTGTTCACCAGGCAGGCGTCCCTGAGTACTTTTTTTGTTGTCTCAAGGTCTCTAGTGTCTGCTGTGGTATTCCACCACGGCGAATTGGGGAAATAAATTCTTAACTTCTCAAGTGTACAGACATTATCATACCTACCGGACATTTATAAGTCAGTCTCTCAGATACAATTGAGGCCAATAAGCCTGAACCTTTGTTTTCTTTCAAAGCCCAACCTTCACGTGGGAGATTTCTCCTCTTAATAACCAGTTTAGGGCAGAAAACTCAGTTCCTCAATTGTTTATAGACCACCTTCTCACTCTATTGGACTTTGCAACGACACAATAAAGACTTTTAAACTCTAGTAGTTTCTTGCGAAGCACTTAATAAATGTCATTCAAACACCTTAAGGACTTTTATCTTGTCTGTAATCACTTACGTGTTACAATCCTGGCATGCGACCTTCAATTGTGGTCGTCTAATTTGTCCGATCTCCAGTTCTTACTGACAATCATAAAGATTTTTTTAAAAAAAAGAGAATTTTGTTAAAACAGGCTTCTCTGGACCTTTTTATCAGCCGGCTGAGATGATTGTCAGAAAAAACAGAAACCGTCGTCCAGTGTTCACTCACCCATCACGTCGGGGTCACCAAATTGTTAGGTCTGCTTTGTTCATGAATGAGTGAGACAAACACCAGGCTGAGTCGAAATCAGGGTTCTTTGTTCTTTATTACCGGATTGTAACACTTGCGACTAAACATTTGAGTCGGAGAATGCATTCTGCCGTTATCAGCAAAATGGTGATTTTTTATACCCTTGGATATGTGCTTAGAACATCATCATATCATTACTTGTCCAATGACTAAAACTGTTGCTATCCTTTCCCTGCTAGCTTCCTGCCTCTCAATCCATCAATGTCTCTCTTATCTTGTAAGTACAAGGATGCATTCACATCTTGTTACAGCCCTGTACATTCCCATCTCATGATGTTTTACCTAACAGGAGTACAAGGACACCTCCCCTTCTTGTTACTGCCCTGTACAGGGTAACTCCCTACACATTCCCATCTCATGATGTTTTACCTTACACTATCAACAGGTCCCGAGCAAAGACCAGCACAACAAACCACGCCGAGTTGGTCCAAAAGAGAAAGAAGACCACCTGAATGCTTTAAGAATTATGTGCCCTGATTATTATTAAATACTTTCCCTTTTATAATTATAATTACTCATGAGATGTTTTCTAATTCTCACTTGTAGTTCTGGGCCTGATGTAATCTTGTTAGTTCGAAGGGGCCCAGTCAGCATTTATCACCCGGGGTGGGGTCTTGGGTATAAGCCTGCCCTCTGCTGAACATCATGACATGGGTGTCAAGATGTCATCCTTCCATATATATATATAACCCTGTGTGTCAGTAGCCATGTTAGTCTAATAGAAGTAAAAGATGAGAAAGCATCACGTCTCCGAGTCTTAATTGTGTGAGTGTACACACAACAGGCCACCCAGGCGTAACAGAAATTATTTATACATGTTGAAGATTTTATGAGCTTCTATTAACATGAAACATTCAAAAACCATTTCATTAAGAATATATTTCTAGATTTACAAATTTAACTGTATATGTACATACATTTTTCAATGGTTCAAACAACACATATTAGTTTGATCTATTAGGATTCCACTCACAAATTTTTAGAGAAAGCATTTATCAATTAAAATTTGTCCACAGTCACTGGCATTAATGAAAATCAATTTCCCACATTAATAAAATAACAATGTGCTGATGGGGGTGTATGTTATTTTAATAGTATGTTACACAGTGAGAAAATAAAAAGACTGGGCAACAATTCTTTGAAACAAAAGAGTGCATTGCTCCAACAAAAATTTGTTTTCAACATTTTGCTGAAAAGTGAGGCCTGCTTTGTGTGTGAAACGCTTAATATACAGTATGAGTAAAACTATTTCCCTCAAAACATTCAGCTGCTTTATGCTACTTTTTGAGATTAAAATCCTTAAATAATTCTGGCTGTAGATCATAGATTAAATAGATCACTAACGTTTTTGTTTCACTATATGTATGGCAGAAAGCTGAAGTGATTTTTGTGTGGTTAATGTTAACAATTGTGCTTAACATTAAGAATAATCGGAGTATTGTGAAATACTTTTAGAATATCTGTTAATCTTCTATCAAAGTTTTTATTTACTAAATACTTTCTTTTTCAGTTTTTTTCTCCTGCATCCACAGAAAAAAATGAAACGAATTAATAAATGTTTCCTAACTTCATGGAGCACTCTCTTTCATGGTTATTTTGAGGTAATGATATAATACTTATCCCCTTCCAGGGGTGCAGTGCTACTGGAGCTCACTGGAGTGCTGCTCCAGCATCTCAGGGGGGTTCTGGCACCTCCTTGTCACAGTTTTTGGTGAGTTCTGGCACCTAAAAAATTAGCACTGCACCCCTACCCCCTTCCATTATTATCCTTCAGCCAGTCTCTGATTTTTCCTTAACTTTTATCAGAGAAAATACACAAGTAGTACTGGTAGTTGCTCAGATACTCAATACATAGCGATGCAGACCACTCTTCTAATGGTACACATCAAAGGATTTTTTTAGATGGTGGTGAGGGTTTGGCCTTTAGCAGATTTCCAATTTCAGCAGCTCTCTGAGATGACAACTCAGTTTCTCTTCCCACAGATATGGCCGATCCGCTTCGTTTTTCCACAACTTTTTTGTAAGTGTAGCGTGAATAGAAGCTCTCACGGCTGAAGAGAGAACAAATACTTTTATTAGTTTATGACTATGGGTAGGGTTTCACAGTAGTCTTCAGAAGGGTTCTGGGAAACCAGGGTTACATGTGAGCAGATGGGGGCGGAGTTGGGAGGCCTTTATCAATCATTGCATGAATATAGGAGTTGGGAGGTGATGTTGAGACTGTATAAGACGTTGGTGCGGCCTAATTTGGAGTTCTGTGTGCAGTTCTGGTCGCCTAATTATAGGAAGGATATAAACAGAGTGGAGAGAGTGCAGAGAAGGTTTACCAGAATGTTACCTGGGTTTAAGCATCTAGAGTATAGGGAGAGATTGGACAGATTAGGTCTTTATTCTTTGGAGCGTAGAAGGTTGAGAGGGGATTTGATAGAAGTATTTAAGATTATGAAAGGGATAAACAGAGTGGATGTGGATAGACTATTTCCGTTAAGAGGAGGAAAGATTAAAACAAGAGGACATGAGTTAAGAATTAAGGGGCAGAGGTTTAGAGGTAACATGAGGGGGAACTTCTTTACTCAGAGAGTGGTAGACGTGTGGAATGAGCTTCCGGGAGAAATAGTGGCGGCGGAGTCAATTGTATTATTTAAGAAAAGGTTGGACAGGTATATGGATGAGAAGAAGATGGAGGGTTATGGGCATTGTGCAGGGAGGTGGGACTAGAGAGGGGTGTTTGGTTCGGTGCGGACTAGAAGGGCCTAATGGCCTGTTTCCGTGCTGTAAATTGTTATATGTAATGCACTACCAGTGAATCCCAGTTCACTGCAGTAAATTACTTTAGATTACCAGCATTTTATTTTAAGTATTAAGAGCAGATTTTGCTCCATGTAAAATATGGATGAAATGGTGGTTGATATTAACACAATTATTCTAAGGTATTGGCTGTTGCAATGTAACTTCTTACATTAGCTATACCTTACTCCACAAAAGTTACATAAATTGAAGTCAGAAATATCAGACCAATATTTTCAATGTTTCTAGCATTCAACTTGGTCATACCCTAAAGTGAGACCTTTCTGAAAAGTTTGGGTAATCTCCTGGGGAAAGAAATACTGGAATTTGATACCCTCAGGTACCTGAATTATTTTTATTGGGAATTTAGAAGACGTAAGACCCAAAATGAGGTTGTCAAAATATTAATTAAAGTTTGGTAAGCTCACAGTGGCCAGGAAATACATAAGGTTTAGCCCGCTGGAAGATAGAAATGCATAATTGTGTTCTCCTGGAGAAGATCACTTATAACCTCAGAAACAGGTATGATTTATTTTTAAGAATATGGAATTCATACTTAAGGTACATCAGGGTAAATCTTTAACGATTCTCCCCCCACCACCCCGTCTCTTCTCCCCCCCCCCCCGTTGCTCGCAGCACCGAGGACCCTGGATAAGTCAAGTTATTTGTCCCTTGATGGGAGTCGGGTTTATCCTTGGTGAAGCCAAGATTTTCTTTATTCTTTCTCTTTTCTTACTTTTTCTTCTTTTCTTCTTGTTTCTTGGTTGGGGGGGGAAGAAGGGTTCCTCTTATTTTGTTCTTCTTTCTCTCTATTATCTTTTTCTCCATTTGGTTCGACATGGACGGTGAATTTGCATTTTTGGAGTATTATTGGAATTTTTCTTTCTTTATAAAAATTGAATTACATCTTGACTTCTTCTTTCTCACATTCTTTACTATCGACTCGCGGATCGAGATTTGTATTATTTTGTTAATATTATGGTTTCACTTTTTGATTATTCTTCATTTTCATTGAAAATTCTCAAATAAAATATTTTCCAAAAAATGGGTACGCTTTTCTGTAGACTGCACTTTCACCTTTTCATGCATTTGTTTAAGTACCTATAACCAAAGTAGCAGAGTTTGGATTTCTCCAATTAATGTTGCCTTATTATGTTTAGCTATAATTTTAAACATGCTCTCTTTTTTTTCACCAGGCCTGCACATTGCTCTACTTCTCATTGTTCAGTTGTTCATCTAAAGCAGCAGTTCCCAACCTTTTTCTTCCCACTCACATCCCACCTTAAGTAATCCCTATGCCATTGGTGCTCTGTGATTAGTAAGGGATTGCTTAAGGTGGGTTGTGAGTGGGAAGCGAAAGTTGAGAACCACTTCTCTAGACCCAATTGTTACCAAAATATTTTGCTTGAGAAAAATTGTGATTGGCCCATTTCCTTTGGAGTTATGGAACCATGAACAAAACAGTGGTTTTCAAATTTATTTCTTTCCATCCACATCCCACCTTAAGCAATCCCTTACTAATCACAGAGCACCTATGGCATAGGGAATACTTAAAGTGGTATGTGAGTTGGAAGAAAAAGGTTGAGAACCACTGATCTAAAAGTTTAAAAATATATGGTCTCATTCTGTAATAAATGCCAATAAATTCACAAAGCATTAGACATAGATCAAGATGTTGGATTGGTCCAAAACAGTTTTGGCATTTAATTTCTCAAAGATGTAAATGCTAGGTTCGTACTACAAGAAGTACTGAAGAATACAAGAACAAGCTATGGAATTAATGTTTGAAAGATATTACAGGTATTGAATTGTTGAATCAACACTGCCATCTATTGGTTCAGCATGACCTTTGCTCAAATGGAGCAAAAAAAGCACAATCACAGGAGGAGCTCAGTGGATCAGGGCAAATCTGGATAGTCAATGTTTCAGGTGTCCTTGACTATGCTCTTGCCTCTGTAGATGCTCCCTAATCCACTGAATTCTCCAGCACCTTGCTTTTTGCTCCAGATTCTTGCATCTGTGGTCTCTTGTGTCTCTATGTGGACCAATATAAGAACTGATGGCAAGCCTTTACGACCAACAGGAATGTTGGAAATGGGAGAACGATGGATCATTATTTATATCCATAAAATGACCATCTTATTTGCTGTGATTGTGTGCTTCTGTAGTTGGGCAAATAGCAAATGCTGGAATCAGTCCCTAAATTTCATTGCAATGAAGTCTGACTTTATACCTCATTGGGTCCTGGACCTGAAATATTAATTGTTTCCTTTTGCACAGATACTGTCTGACATACTAAGGGTTACCAGTATTTTTTTTAAATTCAGATAACCATCATCTGACCAACAACCCATCTTGGTCCTACTATATTGACTTTACAAGGAAGAAATTGTGTCAAAGACTTTCACAAGGCCTATGAAATTTGGCCCTGAGGTCTCATACCAACTTTTAAAGATGCACCATTGAAAATATCCTGTCCGGGTGAATCACAGCTTGTTACAGAAACTGCTCTGCCCAAGACCACAAGAAACTGCAGAGAATGATGTACACAACTCAGGCCATAACACAAACCAACTTCCCCTCCATCCACCCTGTCTATACCTCTAGCTGTCTCAGAAAAGGTGCCAAAAGATACAAAAGAACATCGCACCATGGTCGTACTCTCATCTCCCCCTCCATTCTCCTAGTTTTTATGTGAACTTCTATTGGTACACTTCAAAAGCTCTGATTTATGTTGGAAAAAGAAGAAATATAGAATGTCATGTAATGTCCTTAATTGCATCTCATTAATGTCCTTGATTGCATCTGATGTAAAAAAAAATGCCGATGCATATGCAGATGGAACTGCCTGAGCTAAACTCTCAATAGGTGTGATTGCACATAGAAATGATTGCTAATGTAATCAAACTTAGGTTAAATTACTTGATGCATAAAAATGGACACCATTGATCTAATTTCTAGACATGTATTTTGCAGCAACATTGCTTTTGGTATTTTCCATATAAATTGTGTTCACCTTAAATTAAATTTGTAAGGTCCATGATACCTACAAGCTCCAATCAGGATTTTCCATTTCCAAAATTCAGATCGTATTGTATTTTTCAGTAACAAAAGTAAACAGTTTAATTTTTACGACATGCATTAGTCAATAAGGGGACTTTAAATGGGAGTGTCATATCCTAGGACCATTGTAGCTGGGTTAAGTTTGTAATGGGATGCTCATTAGATTCTAAGAATGCTTGCGTGTTCCAGGAAACAATTTATTTTGTAAAGGACAGCTCTATGCATAAAAAAAGTACTGCTCATTGGATTTGAAAATCCCTCCCTATACTGATCTTTACTTCCAGAATTTGAACCCCAATCTGACTAATTTATTTATTTCCCATTTATTTGCTACATCTAGACCAGGATCATAAAGGGCACATGCCTCTTTCCCACCAAAATTGTCCAATGATTTTCAACAATTTTTGTCTGATGTTTTGCAATTCCAGTAGCAACCAGCAGATGGCTCTGAATCAATCAAGATCACCAAACAGCATGCATCACAGGGTCAAATACAGTAAAATCCCTGTTATCCGGAATTCACACAACTGGCAAAAAAAACATGGTAAAAAATACAGGTTTAAAATTGGCACCCTTAGCAGTCAGTTCGCCAATCAGGAACATGCAATCTCAAGCAACCGGAAAATTCACTTATTTGGCATCTACTAATCCCCAAAGATGCTGGATATTGGCAGTTATACAGTATCTTGAAAATGATCAGTGATGTGCAAGTCCCAAAGAATTATTAACTTTGTTCATTTTATATTCTGTGATCTCCCCCAATCAAAAAGGCACCTCCCTCAAACAAGGGAGATGTTTCCCTCCTGATTATGTTTCTACTTTCTGCTCTAATGAATAGTTAAATGAGCAATTACCTGTGCTAAGTTTGATGATTGTTATTCGAGCAATGGGAGTTGGTGAGTCAATGTGAGATCCCATCCATGCATGTGCAGTCATTCCTTTACAGTCCGGAGGGGAGAAGCCACTGAACTTAAATGAGCTAAATTAAACAAACCAACCATAACACAAACGTATGACTGAACATGTTTATTGCAACCAAAGCATCTTTATCTATAAACAAGAAAAAAGAGGGGAGGATGAGATGGGCACATTGACTCACAAGCTCCCATTGTTTGAATAATCATCATCAAATTTCACACAGGTAAGTGCTCGTTTATCTCTTCATTATTCTCTGCAATGTATGTTGGTACACCAATGTGAGAGTTTGTAGCTCAGTGACTTATCCCCTTCGGGTGGTCTGACAGACCATAATCAGTTCAATGGGCCCCCTTCCTGCGGCGTTGTTCAATCCGCTGCGTGTAGGATGCAAGCCGTGAAACTCAGACCCTTTGAGTTTAAAGCTTTATTGTAAAATCTATTAAAGGTTTTCACATTGCTCCATCCCACCTGGTGGAGGATATCCCATATAGGGACCTCGGCCCTTATTGGCTGCCGAGGTCACTGCCGCTCTAGTTGAATGGGACCCAAACTGAGAAATATCCACTCTAGCCACTCTCATGACCTCCCACAGCCATCTGGCCAATGTCTGGGGGGTAGCCCACTGATGCGGTTTCTTATAGCATATAAAGAGGATTTCTCATTTAGTCTAATATGTTTAAAATATGAAAAAGTTATTTAATTAGAAGAGATCTGTGGGAATAGAGAATCAAGTGTATGCTATCTTGGAGAGCTGTATATTTGAAAAGTTTTTCCCCCATTTTAACTGCATGATGTTAAAACACTTTACATCAGATGTTTGCTGCCATTTGGAGCCAATCATTAATTGCACTTTTTAATTCATTCAATATTCTTGCAAGAGACGTCACCAATAATGGAGTTTCAACAACAATAAGCCACATTCCTGTAAAAGCAGCTCATGTGTTCAGTCACAGGAATTTTAAAAATTCCACCTCCAAGTACATATGAAACCTATAGTCAACACCAATGGAACGTTTCAGTAACTATTTGCTTTCTGTTCTATTGATATTTGAAGAAAATGACTGATATTCGGTTCATCATGTCAATATTATTGATGGGCTTGATTTACGCGGAGAGGCTAGATAGGCTGGGACTTCAAGGCTTGTGCGCCCAGCCCTCTACTGTTCACACTGCTGACTCGTGACTGCACCGCCAGATTCAGTTCTTACAGAATCATCATATTTGAGGATGATACAACGTTTTTTTAGCCTCATCAGCAACAAGGATGAGTTGTATTACAGAGAAGTTGAAAGACTCATAAAATTCTCTGAGAACAACAAATAGAGTCTCAATGTAGACAAGACAAAAGAGATCATTGTGGACTTCAGGAGGATCAAGGTTGACGACTCTCCACCACACACCAATAGTTCCACAAAGTTCCTTGGCATGTAAATAAAGGACAACCTATCCTGGACTTACAATACCTCCTCATATGTCAGGAAGGCACAGCAATGCCTATACTTCCTAAGGAGGCTAAATGCCAATTAAAAAAGAAGAGGCAGCTTCAGTTGATGAGAGTAAAGACTCTGCAAAAGCACTGCAGATGATGTCAGCTGATTCTAGAGTCAGTGGTACAGAAATGGCCCCCATCTTGACAACCTTTTACAGGAGCATATTGAGGGTGTCCTGTCTGGCTGCAGCATTGTGTGGTATGGTAGCTGCAGAGCATCAGGCTGGGAGTCCATCATTAAAACAGTCGAGAAGTTCACTGGGGTCTCCCTTTCCTCTATAGATGATATTTACTGGGAATGTCGCCTAAACAGGGCTCAAGGAATTATAGAATATCGATTCCATCTATGGCACAGTATCTTTAACCCACCACCATCAAGAAGGAGGTACAGGAGCATCAAAATCAGGACTGCTAGGCTGAGTAATATCTTTTTCCTGCAGGCTGCGAGTGTGGTAATATGTAATTACACCACTAGGTCACCAGGGGTCATCCCAGTGACCTTGTACATAAAGCTACAGTTTGGCCTTCAAGATTGGTCTTGCAGAGAGACAAGACCTCTTAGTGTACATATTAGTTTATTAAAGCTGTCTTATATTCGCACTGCTGGTTTGGTTATTGTTTGAGATTGATGAACAGTATCCTGTAACCGTGCAGGTTAGAGTATTTATATACTGTATTTATTTTGATTATTTATGCAACCATTGTGTTCTGTGCTTTGTGTTTTTCTGCACGCACCATGTTCTGGGGAGACACTGCTTTGTCAGGTTGCATATATACATTCAGATGAAAATAAACATATTTTTTTTATTGAGCAGTGGAGGCTAAGAGGGAATCTTATGGAGATCATGAGGGGAATAGATAAGGTTATTAATCATAGTTTTTTTTTCCAGGATAGGGAAGTCAAAACTTGAGAGCATAGATTTAAGGTGAGATGGGAAAGAATTAAAATAGTGAAACAGGACAGTCTGCAGACTCTTGCAATTTTAGTAAAAACACAGAAATGCTGAAGGAACTCAGCAGGCCTCGCAGCATCTATAGAAGGTAAAGATATATAGCCAACATTTTGGGCTTGAGCACTTCATCAAGGTATAAGTAAAAAGCAGGCAGGCACCTGAATTAAAAGGCTGATGAGAAGGAAAGAAAGAGTGGGGGGGGGGGAAGGGAGGAGGGAGCACAAACCAACAGACAAAGGGTGATATTTGGAAATGGGTAGGAGGACACAAGAGGAAAGATGAAAATTGCTCGGGGGACAGCTCTATGAATGCAGAACTGAAAGAAAAGAGACGGAGGGAAAATGGGGAGAGAGAGAGAGAGAGAGAGAGAGAAAGGAAAGGATAAATAGGGATAGAAGGGGTGGAGGCTAATTAACACCAGAAAAGTCAATGTTAATACCATTCAGTTAGAGGGAGCCCAGATGGAATGTTGTTTCTCCAAATTGCAAGTGGTCTCAGACTGGCAGAGCATGAGACCTTGGACAGATATGTCAGTGGTACCCAGTTTCTCCAATGTAGATGAAACCACAATGGGAGCACTGGATGCAATAAATGGCCCTTGCAGATTCATAAGTGTTGCTTCACTTGGAAGGACTGTTTGGGGTCCCAAAGGGTGGTGAGGGAAGAGGGGTGGATGCAGGTGCTGCACTTCCTGCGATAGTTTTAAGAGAGATTGGAGGGGTATTTCTTCACAGAGAGAATAGAACAAGCTCTCCAAGGAAGTGGCAGAGGCAGGTTAGAAAAAAACATTGAGGCAAGTAGATGGATAGGAAAGGTTGAGAGGGTTATTTGGTTGTTTGTCGGCAAATGTTTCTTGCTTGGCCAGCATGGGCAAGTTGTGCTGAAGGGCCTGTTTCCATGCCATGTACAAAATACATATGCACGGATATTCTTACTTTCTGCAGCTGGACAAATAGTTTAGAACATAAGAAATAAGAACAGAAGGCCATCTCCGCCATTCGATGAGATCATGGCTGATCTGATAATAGGCTCATCTCCACCTACCTGCTTTTTCCCCATATCCCTTCAATTCGATCCAATCAATGGGCAGTGAATTTCTCAGATTCACCATCCTCTGGGAAAACCAGTTTCTCCTCATCTCCATTTTAAATCTACTACCCTGAATTTTCAGGCAATGTCCCCTGGTTCTAGTCTACCCACCAATGGAAACAACATAGCTACCTCTATTATGTCTGTGCCTTTCATAATTTTATATGTTTCTATAAGATCCCCTTTCATTCTTCTAAATTCCAGTGAGTACAGTACCAGATGACTCAATCTTTCCCCATAGACTAATCCCGTCGTCTCTGGAATCAACCTGGTGAACCTCCTCTGAATCCCCTCTAAAGGGGGCATACAATACTCCAGATGTCAGGTTCACCAATATCTTATACAGTTGCGGCATAACTTCCCTGCTCCTAAATTTAATTCCATTTGCCTTCTTGATATCCTGCTGAACCTGCAAACCAACCTTTTGCGATTTATGCACAAGCACTCCCAAGCATTTCTACATGGCAGCATGCTGCAATCGGTTGCCATTTAAATAGTATTCTGATCTTCCATTTTCCCTTCCAAAATAGATAACTGCATATTTAGCATGTAAGAGCCAAAGGCTCGTTTCTTACTTGTTGAGGCCACGGGCATCAGCGGTGTCCTGGGATCCAAAGGTAGGCCTCTTCCCTTTGGCACATGTGCAAAAGCCGTCACCGTTTAGGGTGCCAGAGGAGCATGGTGGTGCATGCGCAGTTGGCTTGGCCTCAGCAGCAGCGGTTTCAGCTGAGACCAGCATGTGCACCAGTAGGCATGTGCCATGGAGCATGGCGACACATTACTGCTTCGCTCGGCCTCGGCAGCGAGTGGTTGGAGTTGGGGCCGGTGTGTCCACAAAAGGAGCATGCACAGGTGGTTTTGCACACATTAAATATAGGTTCCCCAGCCCGCGTCATCAGTTGGTGATCCGAGAGGGTGAGTTAGACGGCAATCATTTCTGTCGACCACTAAGTTACAAATTACGCTACACATTACGTTACATGAACCTATATTTAACATTATAGGGATGTTAGAATGGAATGATACATGTTATTGGTATTTTACAGACATGAGCCCTTTTATGTTTGTTTAATAAAGAATATTTTAGAAAATTTATTTGGGGTTCATTACTGATTTATTCAAGAAAGACATCACAGACAAACGCCTAAATTAGCCACCAAGTGAATATATTTTATTGGAAAGAAGTCGTTACATTAAGTTGACAGAAAATAGATGACAGAAACTACTCTTTTACTGGAACATTTGGACTGCTGTAAAGGGAAATTGAATTGTATTGAAACCAATATTGCAGCCATCTTAGAAATATGGAGTTGCTTTGCAGTTTGTAATCCATATTCATCAGCCTGAGTATAGACAGAAAAAGAGTTCAAAACTTCTAATCTGTGAGAAGAGGGTTTTGTTGACACATTGGTAAAGCCATTTCTTGAAAATCAGTGATATTCAAGATGCTGCAGTGAAAACTCGCTTGTTAATAGCAGAACATTACAGCCATCAGAAGTGGTAGGCCTACGTCTTTGGACTCCTTCTGTATATTTGTGGCAAGTTTTGGACACTGTTTGGATTTGCCACCACTGATGGGGACTGTTGAATTGGCTTGTGTTGTGTGTGGTTGTTGCTCAAGCTTGACAGATGGTGGAACACGATGAGTAAAATGGCAGCAGCTGCTTCAGGCATTGCTGTAGAGGAGCAAGGTATTGAAGATATGAAACTTGTGGATTTTGGAGCAGAAATGAAGTGACGAAGGCTAGATACCATAGATGACAAAAGTGCTCTCTTCGCTAGACTGAAGCTGGCAATTAAAAAAGAAGAGGCAGCTTCAGTTGATGAGAGTAAAGAGTCTGCAAAAGCACTGCAGATGATGTCAGCTGATTCTAGAGTCAGTGGTACAGAAATGGCTAAAAATGTGTCAAAAAAATGTCGGTGAAGAGGGCGAAAGAACATGTACGATTTGAATTTGAATTTGAAAAGGAGTCACTGATGTACCAGAAGTAAATCCAGCAGAAAAATCCTGGTTCAGATGAGTGGTCTTACTGGGCTGGTAAGGATAATGGCAAATTCTCAGTACCGCCTGTACAAATTAAGGCCAAGAATGGCAATGGCACATACACATGCATTTCTTGAACCAGGAAGCAGGAGAAGCAAAGGAAATTCCAAAGTGGGCTCCGGGCCTCATTTCTTTTTTTTTAAGGCCTACGGCACCTGGTATTCCCAGGCAGTCTCCCATCCAAGTACTGACCAGGCCTGAGTGTGCTTTCGAGAACCGACAAGATTGGGCGTTTTCAGGCTAGTGTGGCTGTAGGCAAGGGCCTCATCTCTATATATATAAAGGCTAAGGCTGAGTTGGCTGGTCTTCAAGCTCAAGAAGATGGGCTCAATGAGAAATATGCCTTAGAGGAGCAGCGAAGGATGCAGCAAATAAAGCAGCAAATGGAACAGGAGGAGCAACTGAGGAAGCAGAAATTGGAGCTAAGGGAAAAAAAAGGGAACAATTGGATCTGATGTCAAAACTTGTTGCTAAGAAAGTTAAGTGAAGGTAGGGATGGTAAGAGGTCATCACATGAAATGAGAGCATTTGATACTAACACAGAACCTTTTGTACCACGGTCACGTAGCAATGAATACACATGCACAAATCCTCCACAAGCATGATGTTGCTGGGGCTATAGCACCAATAATCACCCCCTGTCAACAGGATGGCCAAAGGATTTTGGTTGTGAAACATGATGAGTTATGGGAACAGCAAAAGACTGTAAATAAGAATTTTGCTTTTGAAGAAAACATATCAATGTGAAAATAAATCAAAGACATCTAAACCAATATTGAAGGAATTATTTTCATCAACAATAGATGAAAATGAAGTATTAGAAGATGTTGCAAATACTGCTGGTGATTATTCCTGTGTAATTTAATCTGAGGAAGGACTAAAACAAAAGACTGAGAACAAACCTGAAAGTGGCTTCCACAGCCCAGAAGTTACAGCAGACAAGGTCAATGAAGAAACCTCGTGACATGCTGCAAAACAGGCGAATGCAGAAATTTGCATTGTGAAATAAAGGAGCATGTGACTGATAATTTGGTGCATCTGTCTTCAGAGAACAAAATGTTGAAAAAAAAAGACTTGGAAATATTGGATAATCGTGAAAACAGTGAACAAAAAGCTTTTAACTTTGTACTTGGAAATAAAACCAGATTTCAAAAGGATGAGAATGAATCCAATGATTCTTCAGTTTTAAAAGTGATGAAGGGAAAATTCCAGATAGTGGTTGACAAGAATAGAGATTTAATTGTAGATAGAATTCACAAAGCCAGCAAGTGGAAGAAGGAATAATTGCTGAAGAAATGAATACAGCTAATGAGGAAAGAAATTCAGCTTTATTGAGATTCAAAAGGATGGAGGCCATCTTTTGAAAGAGAACAAGTCATTGGTTAATTACACAAGATAGTTGACGACAGAAAACAATCAAGAATGTTACGTTGAAGGCCCAGCTAATAATGCTGCAGAAAGAGATATTGCATTTCACCAATGAAAGAAGCAAGATGAAGAAATTCAGACACTTCAACAAGGCTTTCACACAGGTCTGAAAGCAGAAATACCAATGTTGGAGCCATAAGGGGAAATCAGTCGACTTCTTTATAGAAGGATTCTTGAAATCCTATGGCTGTTGATGAGTTTGAAGAACTAATGCTGTTTGAATCTTACATTATCTCCGATCAACTGAGGAAAAGAAAGAAAAAGATGAGCAAACCTGTTGCAGAGAAGGTTAGAGACTCATCATTAAAATCGAGATGATCAGATAAATTTTCAAAATCTGATTCTAAATGTTCAAATTCTTTCTATGAGAAGCAGAATGCTGGACAAAGGAAGAAAACCAAATGACATACTGAAGACGTATTCATGTTAAGCTCAAAAGGAGAGCTGTGTCTTTTCCGTCTGAGGGAGATCTGAGGTTCACTGGTAGATGTTTGTAACTCAAGGATTCTACAGAAGATGGAGGAACTGTAATAAGTACAAACTGAATTGATTTTGATTGGATTTTTGTGTTTTGTATTTTGCCCACTACACAGACTGCAGAGTGGGGGTAAAGATGAAGAAAGAAGGTCTGCGTAATGTTTTCAATGTTATATAGATGATTGTTTTATAATTGGTTGCGTAATTATTATTAGAGAAATTAAATCTCAGTATAAGGTGCCTGTAAGGATAACAGCAAATTCTCAATATTGCCTGTACAAATTATGGGCTGGTGTCAAGGTTTGTTTCTTACCTGTTGTGGGTGTCGGCTGTGTCCCGGGATCTGTAGCTAGGCTTCTTCCCTTTGGCGCATCCACGAAGGCTGGCACCATTTACGGTGCTGGAGGAGCATGGCAGCTCATGCTCAGTTGGCTCGGCCCCAGCAGCAAGCAGTTGGAGTCGGGGCCAGCACGTCCAAAAAATGCATGCGCAGGTGGTTTTGCATGTGTTAAATATAGGTTCCCCAGCCCGCATCGTCAGTTGGCAATAATTTCTGTCAATCATTAAGTTACAAGGTACGCTACCCATTACATGGACTTTTATGTAGAATGTTATGGGGATGTTAGAATGGAAAATTACATCATGTTTAATTGGTATTTTACAGACATTAGCCCTTTTGTGTTTGTTTAATAAAGAACATTTTAGAAAATTTATTTGGGGTTCATTACTGATTTATTCAAGAAAGGCGTCGCAGACAAATGTCTAACTTAGCCATCAAGCAACTATATTTTATTGGAACAAAGTCGCTACAAACAATATTGTACTCCATCAGCCAGACCCTTGCCCACTCACTTAACCTGTCTATATCTCTCTGTTGACTCTCTATATTCACTGCACAATTTGCTTTTCCATTCATTTTAGTGTAATCAACAAACAGATACACTCAGTCCCCTCTCCCAGATTGTTTATGTATATCATGCTTATTGTATATGTATATTAGCTATCCTTATGCAGAACAAAGTGACATGGCAATGGTGCAGACAGTCCTTTTGTAATGTCAGAGCAGTGTAATAAATGGAGGTTCAAGAGCCTGATAGATATTAGAAAGATAACAGATCACTTATATTCCCAAACTAATTGTTGGCATGTTCATAGAGGATCTCGGGGCCAACAGAGACTGAGGAGAAGCAAAGCAATTGGGAGAACGGTGAGTGGAGGGAACCAGCCTAGGTGAGTGAGTTTTTAAAAAGAGCAAGGAGGGAAACAGAAGGGTTAAACAGAGTGTTGATTTGTGGGAGCAATTACTTGAGATAATTGGCAAGGACAAATAAAAGGAGGGGAAGCTGAAGAGGAGTGGCCAGTATGTGAGTGGCCCAATGTAGTACTGGAGCTTAAGGCTTTAACTTGAGAGGCTTTGGCAAGCAGAGGCTGAGGATGAGCTTGCTTCCAGTGAGGCAAGGACAGGTGAGGTAATTTAATTAAATTAGGAGTAGGTAATGCATTGCTCCGATTGTGGGAAATCTGGGACAGCATAATTGACCCTGATGACTACACCTGCAAAAGGTGCATCCAGCTGCAGCTCCTGACAAACCAAGTTAGGGAACTGGAGTTAGATGAACTCTGGATCATTCAAGAGGCAGACAGGGTGATAGAGAAGAGTTTCAGGAGACACTCCAAAAAGTCACGAGGCAGGTATCTGGGTGATTGTCAGGAGAGGGGATGACCTACAAGGGACAAGTTGTAGTGGTCACATCTCTGGCACTGAGACTGGACCCTCAGCTCAAAAAGGAAAGAGTGAAAAGAAGTTCCACATGCCATCTCTCCATCCTTCAATCTGTATCCAATTTCCAAGTTGTTGCTACACATTTCCTAGAAACTGCTAAAGCAATTCATACAAATTCAGTTTGATACATAGTTAATTTTGATATTGCCCAAGAAAAATAGCATTGGATCCTGTGGAAACTTGACTCCAGTTATTCATTCCAAAAAATTACCAACTTCCACGCAAAGAGGCTTAACTTTAGGACACTGCCAAGTAGAAAGCAAATAAAAAAATCCAATCTCTCATCCTCACCTAAAGCACAAATCCAATAGTATAAGATTCAATTTTTAAAATTTTTTGTGGAATCAAATATAACTGATGCAAAAATAATAATTAACATTTATAATTTTTGTCATATTCTCTTTACATAGTTCCATCTATTTGCCTATTTAGGACTACTTCCCATCTCAATCTCGACTTATGCATTCCTATTTTAGAGGCTTTTATTTGAAGTAAATTATACATTACAGAATTAAATGTACTTGCATTACCACTGCGAACCAATAATTCCAACTCACTCCAACTCTGTAGGATCAAGTTCAGACCTATTTTATCAGTCAAAAAAGCCTTAACTTGATAATAGCAAAGGAAGGTATTATTAGGCACATTAAATTTATTCTTTATTCGCTAAAATATTTTGAATCTTCCAGCTTCAAAATAATCCTCTATCATCTGAATACCACCCACATCCAAGTCCTCAAAAATTGATTATCCATAGAAGATGGGATAAGCCTATTTTGACATAAAGGCATTTTTCTTGAAAATAAACTTATCATGCCTATTTCATAATCAATTTTATTCCATAATTCAATCATATGCTTCAAACTAGGTGTATCCCTACTTCCTACCAACAATTTAGAATTCCATTTATAAAATCCTGCAAATGTATTTCTCCTATTTTACTTATCTCTAATTTAACCCAAGCAGGAATTTTATCTAAACCAAAAAAAAAATTAAGATTTAAATTGATATATTTATCTCCTGTTGCCTCAATCCTCACCAATGCTTAAAATCCAAACCTTTTAATCTCTACTGTGGAACTAGGCAAGGTTGTCCTCTTAGCCCTTTGTTATTCAATTTGGAATTAGAACCATTAGTTGTGGCCTTTTACCTATCTAATAATATTTCTGGAATCTTAAGAGGTGGAGTGTTCATATGTGGATGATCTTTTGCTGTACATTTCAGATCCTAATCGTTCAATTCCATCCATTTTGTCATTGCTTCATCAATTTGTCCAGTTTTCAGGCTATAAATTAAATCTTCAGAAAAGCAGTACTCTTCTGGTTCTTTAGATACTGCCCTTCCTTTCAAAATAAATAAAAATCTATTTAATTATTTATGAGTTCCAATTACAAAACAAAAATTTGTTTTGAGATTTTTCTTACTTTATTGAATCATGTTAAGGAGACTTTATCTCAGAGGTCTCCTCTTTCAATTTCCTTAATTGGGCAATATAATTTTATTAAGATGAATATTTTATGTGTTTGTACATTTTTCAAGCTATTCATGTTTTTGTTCCTAAAACATTTTTTTAATTCACTTGACTCAATTATTTCCTCATATATTTGGAAAAATAAGTGTTCTCGTCTTAAGAACATTTTCCCTCAAAACTTTTAAAAGGTGGTTTGGCTTTACCTTATTTTGGATTCTATTATTGGGCAGCTAACATTAGATATATCTTTTTTTTAAAATTCATTATAAGGATGGAATGGATGCTCCAAATTGGATTAATTAATTTAGAAATTAATTGTACTAAATTACCCTTTTCTGCTTCCAAATTAACCAATAATTTTGTTGTGAATCATACTTTGAGAATTTGGTTTCAATTTAAAATATTTTTGGATTTCATAGATTTTTACTTACTAGCCCTATATTATGTTTTCACCTTCTGTGCAAGATTCTGCTTTTCATGAATGGATTAATTTGGCTATTCAATCTTTTCAAGATTTATTTATTGATAATAATTTAGCTTCATTTGAACAACTATCTTTTAAATTACCTATCATTTCTTTAGATACTTACAAATTAGGAGTTTTTTTGAATTCACTATTGTTGAGACTTCCTGAGGACCTCATTATAAATATGATAGAAATGATTTATAATTTTAAACTGAGTAAAAAATGTTGATATCTGGTATATATAATTTATTATTAAAGTCTAGGGATAACCCCCTAGATAAATTAAAAAATTATGGGAGCAAGAATTTCTGCTCTCATTCTCAGACACTACATCGGATTCTATTTTAAAATTGGTAAATTTCACCTCTTTATGTGCCCATCATTCATTCCTACAATTTAATGTAGTACATTGAGCCTACTTTTTAAAAGTTCAATTGGCTAAATTTTATACTAATGTTTCTTCAAACTGTGATAGATGTAAGACTAAAGAAGGTACTTTATTACATATGCTTTGGTCTTGATCCTTTCTTTCCAAATTTTGAGATGTCTTTTGTACCTTTAGTTCTTAATGCATATCTTATACCTAATCCTTTAATTGCTTTTTTTGGATCAACTAATTGATTTGAAATTAACTGTGCCTAAATCCCATCTAGTTTCTTTCACTTCCCTTATTGCTAGACTATCAACATTGATGAGATGGAAAGATGCTGTCCTTCCTACTCATACTCAATGGTTATATGACATGATGGCATGTCTGACTTTAGAAGAACATCTGAATTTTTTTTCCAATGTAATGGATTTAAACTTTTCAAGATTATGGGGTCATTTTATTTTTATTTCATAATCTATAAGATCATTTAGATATTGTCTTGTGAGTTTGTGTTTTTTTAAAAAAATGGTAGTGAACTTGTATGCATTTACCAAATAACTTTGGAAGGGGTTAGAATTTGTAGTATTGTATCAATTTTTTAAAAATCCTTTTCAATTAGTCATGTTATAACTGATTACATGATTAATTCCTTTTTGTTTATTATATCTTGTTTATATGGAACAGCTTTTCTTATACAAGTTGTCTTTTGTATATTTCCTTTTTCATATTACCTCTATATTTAGAGAAATATGGTGTGATGAAATATTTGGAGATGTTTTTGGGAGATAAATTGGTAAAATTACAGTAGTTACATACACTTTAAAACGGATCTTATATGAAATACTAAAGAATTCATATTCAATGACTTTACAGAAACTATGGAGAATGCTATGTATATTTCACGTAGGTGCTAATTGAAATGATGCCATGAAATGAATAGGCTATTGTCTTGGAAGAACAACCGGAGTCAAGTTGTCTGTTTTGGACTTGTTTTGCAAGGCTTTTGACCTCTCTGCAAAGTGCTCACTCAAAAGTTACTGAGAGGTTTGTTTACATAAAACAACAGATGGGAGCAGAAGACTAACTCCTATTGTTTGCTGGAGAAGGTGAGGGGTTTTGCAAGTGAGCGAGAGAAGGACATGTGGCTGGAAGTTTGAATCTCAGATGGAGAGACAGACACACAGCTGAAACAAGCCAAGAGAAGCTTGTTGAAACTGAAACAGAAGCTCCAAAGTGGCAGATGGCTGGAAGTGCTATCTGTCTGATGTTTCTCTTGGAATAAGCAGAACAGAAAGAAACTCTGTGATAGCCTGAAAGAAAGAGTTATCATCTGGAGAACCCTGATGGGGCAGGTTTCATCAGCAAGACATTGAGGTGACTAATAGTTGTGGAAATAGTGGAACAACACATCTCTCTCTGCAAGCCTTCAAGAACCTTCCTGAGCGATAAACATTTACCTTTCGAGCACCAAAGCCTGGTGAACTTTATACATGTTAAATCCTGTACACAGTATAAGAATTGCCTGCAACCAGTGAATTTGGGAGAATGAGAAGTGAGATTGTGAACCAAATAACTTTTCTTAAATTTACACACACATTATATACATGTGCACTTAGAATTAGAAGGGTGTTAAGTTGAGTTAGTTAAGTTAATAGTGATAAGTTAGATACTGTTTTCATGTTTAAAGATAATTAAAAACAACTTTTGTTTAAGTAACCATTTGTCATGGTGAATATCTATTGCTGCTGGGTTTTGGGGTCCTTTGGGCTCGTAACATTTTAAGGGGCTCGTCCAGTTGATTGAACACGAGTTTTGTTGGCTTTTAGTTAATTGGTTTTTTTTTTCCAAGCTAATTTAAAGCTTGTGTCTGTAAAATCAGCAGCTATGGATGTTGATTTTTTTTGTCACAACCATCACCTGCAGAGCTGAAGAGCAAGAGAAAAGAGGAACTGATGGTTATTTCTAAGGCATTAAAACTGACTAACATTAAACATTGGAAAGTACAAACACAGAGGATTATAGTGAAATATTTTATAGGTGAGGGTAAATTTGTTGAGGAAGACTTAGAAGATTTTCCAGAGGATAGATCTGGTGAATTGCAATTAGAATGGGAGAAATTGAGGATGGAAGAAGGAAGAGAAAAACAGAGGGTGATGGAGGCTGAGAAACAGACAGTATGAGGCAGACCAAGCTGAAAGGCACAGAGAGGCTGAAAGGCAAAAAGAGGTGGAAAAACAGAGGAAATATCTGGCAGAGGAAGCTGAAAAACAGGAGATATGAATTAGAGATAGCTGAAAGACAGAGAAAATATGACTTGGAAAAGATTGAAAGGGACAGATTGTATCAACTCGAGAGGATTAAAATTGAGAGGGAGGAAGGTAAGAGAGCTGAGGCTGGAACTCCTGGGGAGAGGTTTTTGGCTAGTAGAGGGGTAAATCTGGTGCCTCCTTTTTTGATGAGGGAGATGTAGATACCTTTTTTCAGCTTTTTGAAAAGGTTGCTGAGAGCTCAAGATGGCCAAAATAAAAGTAGACTTTAATGCTCAAAAGTGTATTGAAGGGACAAGCACAAATTGCATACTCTAGCTTGACTGCACAGCAAGTGACAGATCATGATACTGTTAAACAAGCAGTATTGAAAGCTTATGAGTTGGTTCCAGAAATGTATAGACAAAAATTTAGTTTGATGAAAACATGGAATCAATCTTTTATGGATTTTGCTCTGAAGAAATCTGTATGGTTTGACCTTTGGTGCACCTCAAAAGAGATAATGATTTTGACAGATTGAGAGAATTGATGTTAATTGAGGAAATTAAAAGGTGTGCTCCAAAGGAGATTAAATTATACATTTATGAGAAAGATGTGGGAATGTAGCGACAAACAGCTAGATTAGCAGACAAATTTGCGCTGATTCACAAAAATACATCTCAGAAAGTTAATGTGGAACAGATTAATAAGCCTGTTCAGAGGATTAATATGGAGCAGGATAGTAAGCCTGAAATTAAGTCTGGAGAGAGCGTTGGAAAGGACAGAATTTCTGGATTTGCATGCCATTTTTAAAAAAAAACCTGGTCATGTTATTGTGAATTGTCTAGTATTGAAAAACAAAAGAGAAAAGGTTTTACCAGAAACATGTATTCAAACAGTTGAATTTAAGCAGAGCAGATGTTCCATACCTGATAGGATGTCATGGATGTTTTCAAATGTTTTGTTTCAGAGAGTTTTGTCTCAGTAAATGAGGGAGAATCACAGGTTCCAGTTAAAATTCTTAGATATACTGGTGCTGCACAGTTATTGCTGATAAAAGGTGTTTTTTTAATCTCTAGATCAAAGGACTGACACAGGGGGGACAACTTTGATTAAAGGTGTTGGGGGGAGGTGGAGTCAATATCTCTTCACAATATAGTCCTAAATTCAGAGTCAGTTAAAGGACCTGTTACGGTAGGAGTAGTTTCAAAGTTACCCATGCAGGGGGTCTCATTTTCATTAGGGAATGATTTGGCAGAGGATAAAGTTGGGTCAGTTTTGAGATTAACAAGTAGGCCTAGGAAGGATGAGGTGGAAGAGAATTATGAGATATATCCTGTGTGTGCAGTAACAAGGTTGGCATCTAAGAAATTATTGAGTGATGAAGAAGATCCAATTGATATTATTTGTTCTGAAATGGTTTTGAAAGAGCAGGGTAATTTGTAAGAGTACGGATTTCTCTTTGTCAAGAAGTTAATTTGGCAACAAAGAGCAGATACAAGTCTTGTTGACTTAGCAGACAAAGCAGTAACTGAACAGGAGATTAAAGAAATGGCTTGTGGTTACTACTTAAAGGGTGAATTGTTGATGAGGAAATGGAGACCTCTTCATATTCCTGCTAATGAAAAATGGAGGTGATTCATCAAGTGGTTTTTCCTAGAAATTACCAGAATTAAATTTTAAATTTAGCCCACAGTACACCTTTAGGTGGTCATCTTGGTATAAAGAAAACTATCAATAAAATTTTGAGACAATTTTTCTGGCCTGGTTTGAGGAAGGATATTGTAAATTGGTGCTGGACATGTCATTTTTGACAGGTTGTGGGGAAACCTAACCAGGGTCCTCCAGTGGCTACATTACAATCTATTCCTGTTGTTGGGGAACTATCACTAAGGTTATTGTGGATTGTGTAGGTCTCTTGCTGAAAATTAAGTCTGGAAATGAGTACTTGTCAACAATTATGTGTACAGCATATAGACTTCCAGAAGCTATACCATTAAGAAATATTAAAGCCAAAATGGTGGTAAAGGCTCTGTAAAGATTTTTCAGTTTTTGGATTACCTAAAAAATTTCAGAATGATCAAGGATCTAATTTTATCTCTGGGTTGTTTCAACAGTTAATTTATGAGTTGGGAAAACCATCCTGAAACTCAGGGAGCTTTGGAATGATTTCATTCTACTCTTAAAAATATGATGAGAATTTATTGTCTGGAGAATGGAAAAGATTGGGACGAAGGTATTCATTTATTATTATTTGCAGCAAGGGAGGCTGTGCAGGAGTCACTAGGTTTCAACCCTTTTGAAATTGTGTTTGGACATCAGGTTAGAGAGCCTTTGATGTTGATAAAAGAACAGTGGTTAATGAGGATGTACAGTTAGACTTGCTGGATCATGTTTCTAGATTAAGGATAGGCTACAAAAAGTGTGGACTTCAGCTCAAGAGAATTTAGAAATGGCTCAGGGTAAAATGAAGCATTTATTTGACAGGAAAGCTCAAGTGAGGAATTTTAAAATAGGAAGTAAAGTTTTGATTTTGTTTCCAACATGGCAATCCTTTGATAGCTAGATTTTCTGGATTGTACATAGTTAAATCAAAATTGAATAATGTTAACCATGTTGTTAACACTCCAGATAGAAGGAATAAAAAGCAGGTTTGTCACATAAATATGTTGAAACCTTATTATGATAATGGTAGTGGAGAACAATCTGTATCTGACAGGGTTGAGAAAATAATGGATCATAAGATTATGGAAACAAAACCTTGTGAGGATAACCTTAAAGAAACTATGGTTCCTGTGCACCTGTCTAACTCAGCAATTTTGGAACATTTGGAGGAAACATTAGGTCATCTTAAGTCACAAGAACAGATGCAGTTGAAGGAATTAATTTTAAAATACACAAATTTGTTCCCCAACGTTCCAAAAAGGACATCAATGATTTACCATGATGTGGATGTAGGAGAAGCAAGGCCCATTAAACAACACCCATACAGAATAAACATTCAGAAAAGTAAAATCATGGATCAGGTGGAATAGAAGTTGAGAAATATTATTAGACCTTCAAACTCAGATTGGAGTTCTCCTTGTATATTGGTACCAAAACCAGATGGAACTGTAGGTTTTATACAGATTACAGGAAGGTTAATTCAGTAACTAAAACAGATGCTTATCCTATTCCGAGAATAATGATTGTATTGATAAAATTGGAAAAGCTAAATTTCTTACTAAGTTGAATTTGTTGAAGGGTTACTGGTGTGTGTCTTTAACTAAGAGGAAGGAATATTTCAGCTTTTGTTACTCCATCCGGATTATACGAGTATAATGTGTTACCTTTTGGCATGAAAAATGCCCCTGCAACATTTCAAAGGATGATTAATTCAGTAATCCAAGGGTTAACATATCCAGATGGTTATATTGATGACTTGGTCACAAAAAGTGATACATGGAAAGAACATCTAAGGCAATTGGACAAAGTGTTTGCAAGATTATCCAAAGAAAACTTTACTGTTAACTTAGCGAAGAGTGAATTTGCAAATGCCACTGTGACATACTTGGGTCATGTAGTTGGTTATGGCAAAGTTGCACCTATTCAAAGAAAGATTAATGCAATTTCTGAATTTCCTACTCCCAGTGGCAAAAATGCAGTCAGGTTTTTTTTAGGAATGGCAGGATATTATAGGAATTTTTGCAAAAATTTTGCTGAGGTTGCTCTTCCTTTAACCAATCTTTTGAAGAAAGAGGAAAAATTTGTGTGGACTAAAGTGTCAGACAGCTTTAGAAAATTTAAAGGATATGCTATGCCATTATCCTGTGTTAAAATCTCCTGATTTTGATAAACCTCTTTCTGTAGCAGTGGATGCTAGTGAGGGAGCAGCAGCAGGTGCAGTTTTATTGCAAACACAATTAAATTAACCATCCAGTTGCCTACTTTTCAAAGAAATTCAATGTTAATCAAAGGAACAAATGAAGCTGCAATCTATCCGGCCAGGTGATTAAAATAATTGCTGGAGACTGGCAGCATCTAAGAAAATCTGACAGACTGCTCAAATATGAAGGTCTCCCTCATCACAAATTGAAAGAAATAGCTGGTGTCTCCCCTTCTATTTGCTGGACTACACAACTCTTCCCAGCACTGAGATTTCTTTCATAGCAAGAAGTTCAATAGCCTCCAGTTGAAGAGCAGTTAAATATTGTTACCTCACAGCTCCAGTGACCTATGGTCTAACCTGACCTGAATTACAGTGTGGAGTTTGCATGTTATCACTATCAACAGGTTGACTACTGGTACATCTTAAAAATCAGAGCCTAGATGCTATTCAACAGTAATTAACACTTTCCTAATCAATACTTGATTCTGACAGTGTCTTTGACCTGAAACAATAATTGATTTTTATTTCCAGATGCTGCTTGACTGTTTCCACTATGTTATTTCAGATTTTGGAACCTTTTGATTTTCAGAAACTTACATTTCAACTGATCAAGCCCCAGTTATTTCTGGTGTGTTTGGTATCCATAAACTAAATACTTCAATTGCACACTGTCTCATGTATTTCAATGGCAAGAATGAATAAAGTTCAGAGCATGACATCTTGGCTATTAACTTTCTGATGTACCCATTTAGCATGAATATTTTTCCTAAAAATCTAACCAGAACTTTAATATTGGTTTTTTATGATTGGGACCAGAGCTAATAAAAGAACTTTCATACTTAAAACAGCTTAATATTTTAATGAAATATTAACTTTAACTTATCACAACAGTCTGGATTAGATGGCACGAACTACAAGGAGAGGTTGGACAAACTTGGATCAGTTTCTATGGTGGCTGAGAGGAGACCTGACAGTTCATAAACTTATGCAACATTGATAGTCATAATCTTTTTTCCCCCAGGGTAAAATGTCATGCACTAAACAACTTGCATTTGAACTCAGTTGGTGTGGGGGTAAGGGGAGTTTAAAGATGTGCAGGGCGTTTCTTTTGTTTACATATAAACTGGAACTGGCTTCCAGGGCAGTGGTGGAAGCAGATACAATAATAGCCTTTAAGAGACTTCCAGTTAGACAAGAATATGCAAGAAAGGAATAGAGCAATACGTATCATGTACAAGCAGCAAAGGTTTTGATTAATTTAGGTATTGTATTGTCTGAAGGGCCTATTTCTGTCTGTACAGTTCTATGTTGTGTTCTAAAATAAAATAACTCAGAACTTTCATAGAGTATTTATTAAAAGTACTAAAACAAAAACAACCAACAGCACAGAAATTATATCACTCAATAAGTGAATACAAAGCTCAAGTACAATGCTGTATCTTTGTCACTTGTCAGTACATTGTCCAAAAATTCTGAGCTAAGAAACTGACAATTCTTTTCTTCCAAAGCAAAACAAGCTGAAATAACTCTCCATATGTGGCTCCAGTAAATTGGATTGTTTCAAAAGCAGGCCCATGCAGAACACATGCAAAGGTTTGTGCAAAATTAAAAAGGGAAATAGACTCTTATGAATATTAGTATTAACTAAAAGGAAGATCGAGAGTTCCAGTATACTTACTGGGTGCTCAACATACTCAACCAGTAGAGCAACTAGATAAAGAGTAATGTGCAAAATTATGAATGACATGCAGTATATTCTTGTTTGAATTGATTATATATTATAATAAAAACAATCAGAATTCAGATACTCCTTGACTAACGACCATCTGCACACACAACCAAACAAAATAACAGCTGCATGCATACACATACGGTAGTGACCGTCTCTCAGTTGCCATTTGGTAAGCTTGCCATAGAAGGTGAGAGGAAAATCCCATTCATCTGCTGATAGATCTAGCAAAAAGCTGAGGAAGACACTTTGAAAATGATTTGATTTACAACTTCTACATGCCATGCTAACATGGTTATATTGGCCAGATGACAGAAAATTGTACAGTGCTCTGAAAAGATGCCACTTCAAATAGAATCCCATGCTGGTTATCAACAGGCAATTAGAACTTTCAAGGTCTGAGCATGAACAGATGATACAGTGGCAATGTAATGAATGATCAAAGAATGAAATCAATGATTTATTTTGCCTTGAGGTAAGTGTGACAGACAAAAGTCACAGATAAAGATCAAGGCTGTGAATAATCAAGATATGAAATGGACATGCAAAAGCAAACTTATTGACTTGATGCTTTGACATTGCAGCTTTCCTTTTGCCAACTTTAGTCATTTGTTTGTAGGTGTTACTTTACTGGAATGACTTGCCTTTTTCATCCATATTGCTGGTTGGGCAAGTTTTAGTTGAGTTGCCTCAATTTAGCAGTGTAAAGTTCTAAAATTTTTTTAAAGAGCGTTGGAAATCACTATGGCATGAAAATTGTTTTAAGTTCTCCTGAATGGCTCTAGTAGAATGCGTTCCTTTGATCCTAAATGCCAACCAACGAAAATTGTTTTATACTCAATTAACCACACAGTGGTCATGTATATACCCACGCTAACTCAGTGAAAGACTGTGTGAAACCAGATAGCAAACATTGAAATAAATAATATGCAGGCACATTTTTTCACCCCACCAAACTTGACAATAGATTGTCATTGAGTGAAAATGCTGCTTATTTAAAGAGCTTTCTTTTCAACTTAGTTAATTTAGGAATTATTACTGGTGCAACTATGATGGGTATGGGAAGAAAATGCCTAATCATGCAGCTCTATGTATTTTTTGTAAGAAATACATAATTCTAGTGTCCACTCATGCATCAAGATGTAGACATGCATACCAAATACAAATAAAAACTATTTTAACATTGTTACAGATTTGCTGCATAGTTCATCTACTTAATTATTTCCTTTTCAAACATTTAATGATGGACATTTTCACCATTTTATGAATACACGTTCAAAGTAATTTGCAACAAGAATCAAATCAACAATAAGAGTTAATCAGTAGTTTAAAAATTGGATTCACCTTTTAATACCTTGGATGGCAAAAATCAATCAAAGGTAGTCTGAGAATAAAACAAGTGTAAACTAGGCACATATCCATCCGATTTAGGATCTCAATTACAAGTAGCTCTCCTGTCAGGTACTTGTAAATGTTATGAATGCATTGTCAGAACCAACAATTTTAAGATTACTCAAACAAAATTCAAGCATATTATTTTCCATAATTTCAGACTCAATATCTGAGGATTTTATGGTTCAACATTGTCATTTCTTTAAATTACAACGGATTTTGCTGCCTTGATGACAATTGGGAGTAACCTTATAAATCATAGCATTTATGACCATTCAGACATTTATAATAAACAATCAGCTTATGTCTTCCAAGTTTTTATATCCATAAACCTATCATTAGATATGATCTGCCACTACTGATTCTGGCTTCTAGAGTCCAATTATAAATAATTACCAAATTGCTCTTAAATTTAAACAAAAAATAATTATTCTACAATTCCTTCACTATTTTAAAAATATTTGAATAGTTACTAACATTAATTTTCTGAATTACATTTGTAATGTGTATTTATAACATGAGAATTAAACTGCACTATTGTAATTGTTATATCATCTCTGTACATTCGTGCCAGATCTTCAGGAAGACTCAGCATCTTTGACAATCGCTCATGATCAACTGCCCGAAACTCATTATGACCAATTGCATGCCGTATAAGATGAGTTGCAGAATTTTGATCCTCAAATGCAGATGAAGTACGAGCTCTTCTCTCCATTAATAACTCGTGCATCTGACCAAGTGTCACTTTATAACCCCCAACAGTAATAGGTTGTTGAAGATGGACACCAGTTAGATGTTCCCCAACAATTCTTACGACTTCCTGTCTATGTAATAGCTCCCACAGTCCATCTGTGGCTAATACAATAAATTTATCCTGAGGCCTTAGTTTATGATAAGTGACTTCAGGTTGAGCTGTTAGGTATGGGGGAGTGTGATAATTAGGTGGGATAAATTTTGTACATTCATTTTCATTTAATAACTCTGGGCCAGACTCAAGTACCCGCTTTTGCAACTCAGTGCTCCACTTGAACTTGACATCGCCAAAAGCTCTAAATGGCATAAGCAAGCCAAGCAACCGGTCCTGTTTAACGATAGATTTTGCTTCAGATTTTGGGTGTTCAGATTTAACTCTTTCAACTTCACTCTCATTCTGTGAATTATGGTCATTGGACAGTGTGAGTGCAGACCAGGTTCCATCCTCTTCTTGAACACCAAGCACTGCTCTGCTGTCACCAGTATTTGCAATGTAGATGTCTACACCATCTATATATGCAATACAAGCAGTTGCGCCAGAAAATGCCACCTGCAGCTGCCAATAATTGAGAAAAGAGTTATCACTGGGCACTTGAGCTTCCAATGAAATATCATTATCGAGCCTTTTGAATGAATTTATCAGTGCTTCCCTTGTATCAGGTGTCTCCTCTGAGTGTAGATCAATCAATTCTTGCCAGTAAGTTCTTAGGCTATCAAAATACATTTTTGATGCTTCCTTACTGAAGTAGTCATTAGGATGTTTGTGCCAATGTAGAAGTGGCAATACAACTCTGCCACTATCCACAGCATTCTCTATTTCCAACAAGGTCTTATGATGTAACAAAGAAACTGCAATGTAGTAAAAGAGTCGTTCACTGACTCCCTGTGCACAGGCACAGCCTGCATGGCCATCTATAACACCTAATAGCATCCCTCGGGACTGCAAACATGTAGCAGCGCATCTTCGGTCTTCGACTGGAGAATTGGATGGCAATTGGTTAGTGTCAAAACCTAGAA
Source organism: Narcine bancroftii (assembly GCF_036971445.1). NCBI lineage: Eukaryota > Metazoa > Chordata > Chondrichthyes > Torpediniformes > Narcinidae > Narcine > Narcine bancroftii. The sequence goes on from NC_091470.1 coordinate 322,072,474, forward strand.
CAGAACTAACATTCTTCCCATCAAATTCAGGTACCTTAAAACTGTACTCATTTGCCTTCAAGATGCTGTTAACCTGAGGAGGAGTAAGGCTATAAAACTGTGCAATTGTGGTACTGTAATTCCTTAAATGAAAATGTCCAAATACTACTGAGTTGCATGATCTAAGTAAGGGACGTGGAAAAGTCTTCAGCAGGGATCTGCTTGTTGTATGTCGACCAACTTCAGGAGGTAAACAGGTTTGGAGGCTACAATGGTGGCAAACTGTAGCACAGAGCCTGCGTGCCTCTCCATTTCTAAGTGCTGGAAACACTAACTGCATTGGCACCAACATTTCATCAGGCTACGTAAGAACACAAGGGGATAAATCTTCCAGCATTTCCTGTATATTAAAGAAGAAGAAAACAAAAATAATTTCTCAGTTGTTCCCCCACAAAAATATATTACCCAAGTAGGCAATAGTAAAACAACACTTTTAAAACCATTATCCCAGAGATCATTTTCATAATTGTTGGAAAGACTTGTGTATTGCAAAACAGGGGTTTGTCATTTTCTGGAACTCTCTCCCATAGAATCATATTCATTGATTGCATTTAAAAATAATCTCAGGGTTGTATGTAATATCATATACTGACAATAAATCTGAAATTATTTTTTTGAAAGATCAGGGAAATGAGAGCTATGAGAACCTGGTACAGAAGAGATGACATTTGGGGCATATCAGCCATGGTAATATTGAAAGACATGGCAGGCTTGAGGGGACAACTGAAATTCCCATGTTTTTATTTTTACATTCTTATACACAGCACAGGCAGAAAAGGAAAAGTTGTTAAACTCTACTTTTACTTAAAAAAAAATTATCAAGACATCACATCTTTTCTTAATAAAAGTATATTGTGGGATCAAATGATGTCAGAAGTTAAGGGTAACCTTCATGACAGCACTTGATTAAGCCATTTGGCTCAGCTTGAAAAGTTTAATATATTCCATTTATTTCAGAAAGATGATTGATAGGTAAGAAATCCTCTTTATTTTTCAATCTTTTTAAGTTTTAGAGTATGAACACAAGAATGATACAAAGAGATTGGGATTGCATTAACAACAGTTAACATATATAAACATTAAGCAACATGCAAACTGAGCCTCCCAATCTCTTAAAGGCCAAACAGGAAAAAGAATCAAATTTTATTACAAAAATATTGCCCCAACTAAGAAACAAAACAAAAAAAAAAGCTGGGCTACCATGTTTCAGCAGTTAAACGTTTTGTTAATTCCGCTCCTCTACATTCACACAAAAAAAAATATTGAAAGGATTTGGAAAGATCAACTTAGATCATTTGAAAATGTTGAATAAATGGTTTCTTCAAATGGTCAACAGTACCACTTCTCATTTTTTTCTAAATCTACATAGTGTAAGGTAAAAACATCATGAGTTGGGACCAGAGAAGGAGTCACCCAGTACTAAGGAGTAACAGGATGCAGGTGTGACCTTGTACGCTCAAGATAAGTGTGGCAATAACAAGAATGATGTGCAGCAGACTAACAGAGAAGGGTAGCAACAGCTTATTCATTGGCCAGTGTAATGGTATGATAATTTACTAAGTGCGTGTCCTGGGGTATAAAAAAAACACCAATTGCTGATATCGTTAGAATGCGCCTTCTCCAACTAACACTGTTAGTTGCAAGTGTTACAATCCAGTAATAAAGAACCTTGATTTCGACTCAGTCTGGTGTCTGACTCATTCTCGAACAAAGCAGACCTAACAATAGGGAAAATCATTGACACAAAGTAGGTGGTTTAGGGTCTTTCCATCTGAGTTGAATTGATCTCCTGGCTATTAATGTAACAAATGCAATCACACAACAAGCTAAAGTAGATAAGTGGCCAGAATCCAAAACTGGTAGCCCAATAAGTACAGTAATAGGATGGGCAAAACTGCTGAAATAATATCAAAAATATCTTTCCAATATTTTTTCAGGAAATAGCAGGACCAAAACATATGTGTCAGGGAAGCCACCTCAGAATAACATTTGTCACCTATGGGGTTTATATAGGAGTAAAAACTAGCTAGCTTGTCCTTGGACACATGGGCCCAATGAACCACCTTAAATTGTATCAGAGTGTCAAGCACACATCAAAGTGTTAACTAATTTGAGAATTTTATCCCATGTAGGTAAAGGTATCTGAAGTTCTCTTTCTCATTCATTCTTAATTTTGTCAGAAATCACTGGATGTGTTTTCAGGATCAAATCATAGATTGTTGCTATTAAACTTTTCTGAAAAGGGTTTAAACAATTTTTAAAATAAAATCAGTAACTTCAGTCTGGATGTGGTTTCAGAAAAGTAGATAAAGTAACATTTAAAAAGTTCTAATCTGTAGATATCTGGAAAAAAATGTAATCTAGGCAAATTATATTTATTAGACAACTGCTCAAAAGACACGAGACAGTTATCCATAAATAAATCACAAAAACTTACTATTCCTTTCATATTCCATAAAATAAAAGCTTGTTTTTTTTTTAAAAAGATGATTGGAAGAAAAAATTAGATAGGATAGGACTTGACAATATCAATTTGTTCAATCCAAAAAAATTATGAAATTGAAACCATATTTGTATTGAATGTTTAACTATTGGATTCATCATTTGTTTATTGAATTTAGTGAGTGCAAAGGGGAACGAAGCCCCCCAAAAAATAGAAGCCAAATGATAACCCCTGCACTAACCCGCACTCAAGACTCACCCATCGTGGACATAGAATTTCATCTATATCTTATGTCCAGAAAATTAAAGACTTAATATTAATTGCCCAATAGTAGAATATAAAATTAGGCAAAGCCATACCACTATCCTTTTTTAATTTCTGTAAATATTTGTTACTTAACTAAGGGTTCTTATTCTGCCATATATATATATTATTGATTCTAGAATTTTGTTATATAAAAAAAGACTTGGGGATGAAGGTTGGAACCGGCTGAAATAGGTACAAGAATTCAGATAAAATAATAATTTTAACTGTGTTAATTCAACCAATCAAGGATAAGGACAAAGGAGACCATTTAGAAAATAATTGTTTAACATGTCAATTAAGGGTAAAGAGTTAACTTTAAATAAATCCTTATGCTTCCTAGTGATTTTGACACCCAAATAAGTAAAATAATTAGTAATTAATCTAAATGGAGATTGTTCATATATTGGAACATGCACATTTAATGGAAAGATCACTTGTATTGAGGTTCAATTTATAACCAGAAAACACTCTAAATTGAGCAATTGAACAGTTAGAAGTAAATAGTAACAAGTCATCTGCTTATAGTGATACTGTAGCACTGCTAAAGGCAGAGCTACTGAAATAAATACTGTCAACACCAAGCAAGTAAACCAGTAACTGCCATTTATTCAAACCATGCGTGTTCCTTCTTAGGGGAGGCGACAGACTCACGGAAGTGATGTCATAATGCTGCTGTGAGGCCTTACAAGGCAGCCCGTTAAGTCCCGGCCACGCGCGGGCAGTAACATCACAGTGCAGCCGAGTGCACCGCCTTTTTGAGCACAGGAGAAGATGCGCCTGGCAGCATCACCTTGATGCGGCTGCTCCGCTGCTGCGTCAATAACAGTGCGGAGCCAGTTTTCCTGTGTCTCGACGTGCGCCACCACAATGGTATAAAAGCCAAAACCCCCAACTCCCTCCCCAGAAAAAAATCCTCAAGAAGAAATAATGAAAAGAATGAAGCAAGAAATAAAAGAGAAAGTAAAGAAACCTGATTGCCAAGACGATACCACCCACCACATGGTTCTAACTATTTACATTTTTTTAAATTCTTCCAAGGAGGTTAATGAGGTTTTTGAAGTTTAGGGAAAATATCTATAAATCAATTCCCACAATTTGTAAATACAGGTGCCAAATTTTCAAAAGACTTGCTGCACTCTAAAGTGTCATCCAGTTATTCATAATATGAACTATAACCTTTCATTGCCAAGAAAATTTCTTGAACTTATTGTTTTAGGAACACAGTAACCAAAATAATATTACGATCAGGCAGTTATCGTAATATTGTAGAAGGGAAATCATGTCTCATAAACTTAATTAAATTATCTTTGATGGTAAAATGAGCAAGATAAACAAAGTGGAACATATGGATTTAATACATGGAGATTTTCAGAAACTATACATTAAATTGTTCCACAGGATTAGGATCCCATGAGTCTTGTAATATTGGATTGTATTTGTTGATATAGGGAAAAGAGAAATAAATGATAATTTAAAAAGCCAAAAATTACAGATAAAACAAAGTGCTGGAAACACACCACAGGCTAGTATGTATTAATCGAAAAAGAAACAGCTATCGTTACGAGTTGAAAGCTCTTTGTCAGAACTTACAAAGAGGCTGAAGAATCTTCGCAGTTCTAACTAAGTGACTTTGACCTGTCACAATAGCTCTACTTCTTTTTCCCCCACAGCTGTGGCCCAACCTGTTGAGTATTTCCATCTGTTATTGTTTTTAACTCTTGATTTTTAGCACACTTGCATGGCTTTGTTTGTGAGATGTATAAAAAAATTACAGGTGCTTGTACATGAAACAAAAACAGAAATTTATAGAGTTCTCAGTAGGTCTGGCATTTTATAAGAAAAAAATGGGTGAGAGTGCAATTAATGGAGTACTTCAAGTAACATTATTTGGGCCTCAGTTGTTTGCAATTTCCATCACTGGATTAATGAGATTAAAGAAAGAGGAGTGCCAACAGTAGTAATACTCCCAAAATTGTTAGAATATAATGCAAGGTTAAAAACCATAGAAAAATCAAGAAAATGTAAAAAGTCAACAACAGACCAGTTAAGGGACTGGGGAAGCATTGCATTACAATATACCCAAAAATGAACAAACAAGTTAGGAGCAGGAATGGACGCATTGCTAGAATCTGACTTGCCATTTCAAAAGATCACCTCAATTCCACACTTCAGTTTATCATCAATCTACACCTGCCTTAAAAGTATTTAAAGACTTGCTTTCATTGCCCTCTGAGGAAGAGCCACAAATCTTCACAAAAGTCAGCACAATAATGGGTCATCTGCCTTAACTGGATCACCTTTTACTTTAGACTGTGGTCCTCAACCTTTTTCTTTCCACTTTAAGAATTCCCTATGTGACAAGTGCTCTGTGATTAGTAAGGGATTGCTTAAGGTGGGATGTGAGTGGGAAGCGAAGGTTGAGAATCACTGCTCGACAACCAATGGTTACTGAAATATTTTACTTGAGAAAAATTGTGACTGGCCCATTTCTTTTGGAGTTATGAAGCCGTGCACACAAGTCAATTAGGTATGATTAAAACAGTGATTCTCAACCTTTTTCTTTCCACTCACATACCACTTTAAGTTATCCCTATGCCATAAGTGCTCTGTGATTAGTAAGGGATTGCTTAAGGTGGGATGTGAGTGGGAAGCGAAGGTTGAGAATCACTGCCTCAGACCCAATTGTTACTGAAATATTTTGCTTGAGAAGTTGCTATTGGCCCATTTCCTTTGGAGTTATGAAGCCGTGCACACAAGTCAATTAGGTATGATTAAAACAGTGATTCTCAACCTTTTTCTTTCCACTCACATACCACTTTAAGTTATCCCTATGCCATAAGTGCTCTGTGATTAGTAAGGGATTGCTTAAGGTGGGATGTGAGTGGGAAGCGAAGGTTGAGAATCACTGCCTCAGACCCAATTGTTACTGAAATATTTTGCTTGAGAAGTTGCTATTGGCCCATTTCCTTTGGAGTTATGAAACTGTGCACATAACAAGTCAATTAGGTACGATTAAAACAGTGGTTTTCAAACTTTATTTCCACCCCACATAGCACCTTAAGCAATTCTTTACTAATCACAGAGTACCTATGGTATAGGGAATACTTAAAGTGGTGAGTGGAAATAAAAAGGTTGAGAACTACTGCTTTAGAGGCTCCATAATTCTAGATTCACCCACAAGATAAAATATCCTCTCCACATTCATCTTTCTCAAAATCATTCAAGATCTTATACAGTGTCCTCCATAATGTTTGGGACAAAGACACTTTTTTTCCCCCCCTTTATTTGTCCAAATGCTCAACAGTTTTAAATTTGTAGTCAAACAATTCACATGTCATTAAAATGCACATTGCAGATTTTATTCAAGGTGATTTGTACACATTTTGGTTTGACCAGGTAGATTTTACAGCACTTTTTTTAATACATTGTTCCCTCACTTCAGGGAACCATAATGTTTGGGATTTTTTTGGCTTCACAGGTATGTGTGAGTACTCGGGTATGTTTAATTGCTTCATGAGTGCAAGGAAAAGAGCGCCAGGTTTGCTTTTAAGCTTTTGATCACTTTTGAAGTCTGCAGTTGCCGTTTTTTAGCACGAGGACCAGAGTTGTGCCAATGAAAGTCAAAGAAACTATTGAGTCTGAAAAACAAGAATAAAGCAGTAAGAGACATCGCCCAAACCTTAGGATCAGCAGAATCAAATGTTTGGAACATCATTAAGAAGAAAGAGCATACTGGTGAGCTCAGTAATTGCAAAAGAACTGGTATTCCAAGGAAGACTCCACTGCTGAAGACAGTAGAATTCTCATCATAATGAAGAAAAATCCCTAAACACATTTCCAACAGATCAGAAACATTCTTCAGGAGGCAAATGTGGATATGTCAATGACTACTGTCTGCAGAAGACTTCATAAACAGAAATGAAGGTGTAAACTACTTGTTAGGCACAGAAAAGATGGCCAGATTACAGTTTGCCAAGAATTATTTAAAAAAGCTTGCAGAATTCTGGAAAAAGGTCTTGTGGACAGATGAGACCAAGATTAACTTGTACCGGAGTGATGGCAGGAGCAAAGTATGGAGGTGTAAAGTAACTACCCAGGATTCAAAGCATACCACATTTGCATCTTGCCTTGTAGCTTCCGTATTTTTGGTCCCTCGGCTGCCTCCCCCTCAGCCACCACCCCCGACCGCCGGTCCCTCGGCCACCTCCCCTGACCACCGGTCCCCCGGCCGCCCTGCAGTCTCCCCCAGCCGCCTCCCCCGAACACCCAGCAGTCTCCCCCGACCACCGATCCCTCGGCCGCCTCCCCCAACCACAGTCCCTTGGCCACCCGACCACCGGTCCCTCGGCCGCCCGGCTGTCTCCCCCTACCCCCAACCGCTGGTCCCCACTTGCCGGATTTTGGAGCTTTCCAGATTTTAGATGTCCGGATAAAGGATCATCCACCTGTAGTTATCGACATATCCATGAGAGTATTTCTGATCTACACGAGTATGCTCCTTCTTCTTAATGATGTTCCAAACTGTTGATTTTGGTAATCGTAAGGTTTGGGCACTGTCTCTTACTGTTTTTTCTTGTTTTTCAGCCTTATAATAACTTCTTTATATGACTTTCATTGGCACAACTCTGGTCCTTTTGTTGAAAAATGGCAACTACATACTCCAAAGGTGATCAAAAGCTTAGAAGCAAGCCAGGCTCTCTTATACTTGCACCAATGAAGCAATTAAACATACCAGAGTACTCTCAAATATCTGTGAACCCAAATATTCCAAACATTATGGTGCCCTGAAGTGAGGGGATTATGTATAAAAAATGATGCAAATTCTACATGGTCAAACAAAAATGTATACAAATAACCTTGAATAAAATCTGGAATGTGCACTTTAATTACATGTGAAGTGTTTGATTATAAATTTAAAACTGCTGAACACAAGGACAAATAAAGGAAAAGTGTCTGTCCCAAACATTATGGAGGGCACTAACATATCAGTCAAGTTCCCACTCACTCTTCATTACTCCTGAGTGAAGTTGACCAACTACCTTGATGCTACAGCCAAGAAAGCTCACCAACAACTCTACTTCCTCAGAACCTATGGAAATTCAGCATGTCTCCAATGACACTTACCATTTTTTATGGATGGAACATAGGAAGTCCAGATGCATCACAGCTTGGTATGGGAACTGCTTTGCCCAAGTCTGCAGGTTTATGAATGCAACTCAGGATATCAATGCACACTGTCTATATCTCCTGTTGTCTTGTCTAATATTTTGAATGATAAAACTCATCACGGTTACTCACTTGTCTTCCCCATCCATCAGGCAGAAGATACACACGCTTAGAAACACAAGGTTTAGATTCTAGATTCAAGAATAGTTTCTTTCTTGCTGTCTTCATGAAGTCTTCTGAAGACAGTACAGGTACACGATCCTTTATCCAGAGCCCTTGGGGGACAGTGTGTTCCGAATTTCAGATTTTTTGGTCCCTCGGCTGCCTCCCCCTCAGCCACCACCCCCGACGGCCGGTCCCTTGGCCACCTCCCCGGTGTTGAACTGTTTAACTGTACTTTTCTTATATCCTGTACTTTGTCCTAGAAATACTGTACCCTGAAACCTTTGACTCAACACCATACAGTACACTGTTTTACTTTTGTACTACCTGCCATATCCACCTATATGATCACTTGTCTTAATAGTATGGAAAACAATATTTTTCACTGTACATTGAAATGAACTTGTTCATATAATGAAGGCACTTGGAGTGACTGATTTTCATGGATGTTAATGCCTCAGACATTTAAGGCTTCTTCAGGTGCATTCTTAGCGTAGAATGCACCTGAAGAAGCAAAAGCGGCCCCTTAAATTTCCGTTCAGATGGCAGCATTTAAAGCGCAACACTGGCCACCTGAAGGGCACAGCTGCACAGGCTGCGGCTCTGAGCACACTCCGGCTCCTGCCCGGTCGGTGTCAGCTGTGATCAGCAGCCTGACCCTTTAACATCCGCTTTCAGCCAGCTGCATTCAGGTGGCTGGGGGAGCCACTGAGCTGATTATCCCTCTCGCCTCAAGAGCACCTCCCGCACATTCAAGTGGCCTCAAAATAGCCGCACATTGCCTAAATGTGCAGCTTTATATACGGGGCAATTGGCCACCTGAAAGTGCCTTTAGTTACTTTTAGATGTGCAGATTCTTTACGCGCCCCCTTGTAGATAAGCAGTTAGTTCTTCGGATGGATACACGTGATGCATCAATATAGTCAAGAAAATAATTGTCAGCATTTAATTTAAGGTGAATTTGATTCAAAAAATATAATTTTCAAAATACATTTGTATTCACTGAAAAGAATTTGATATTGCTCAAGTAATTGAGATAATGAGAATGAATTTCTTTTAAAATATGAAGTTTAAGCCATTCAACAAAAATACTCCCACCATGACTAGTTTGTTTAGAAAAAAAATCATTAAGGAGCAGCATATAATGCAATTTAATTAACTGAAATTGTCTACAGAAGCTCCATAGACATTCAAAAGAGTACAAGTATACCCTGCTTTACGAAACTAGAGTGTTCCTAGGAAACGTTTTGAAAGCCAAAATGGTGTAAAGCGAAGACCCATTCACTTCTATTGGAGGCTATTTTTGTAAAAGTGAGAACCCATTTAAATCCTTTCGTAAAAGCAAACACGACTTTCTTCATAAAAGTGCATTTTTAATAAGTCGAGTATTCATAAAGTGGGGTATATCTGTACTGTGCACTGTTTTGGTTCCCTTATTTAAGGTCAGAATGGCATGGGACACAATCCAAAATAGATCCAATTCAAGGATGAGAGAGGTGTCCTAACACTGGCCAGCTAAAATAAAAATCAGATTTATATTCTTTTGGAGTTTAGCAGAATTAGGGTGCTTTTATTGAAGCACGAAATCCTGTAAGCACACAACAGATATTATTATACTTATTTGTCATAAAATACCTAGAACAGTGAGAAGAATTCTTCTGCATGCAGTCAGACACATAACCTCTGACATTCATACAAATATGTAAAATACATAATTACAGTGTATAGGGTTACAAAATGAAAATAAATACCAATTAGCACCAAGCAAGGAGGCCATGACACTAATGTGTTTCAGTTAGGAGCTTAATTGCTCCAGGAAAGATAATGTCTTTAAGCTTGTTTGAGTGCGAAAGCAAACTTTCACATTCTTAAGCCTTCTCCCTGATGGGAGAAGGGAGAACAGTGTTTCCAGGATATGGTGCATCTTTCAATCTGTTGGCTGCCTTCGATAGGCAAGAGCTATAAATGGAGGACAGAGGGGAGGGAAGTTTGTGTAATGTCCACTCCTGTAGCTTCTTCCAATCTTGAGCAGAGCAGCTACCATTCCACATGCAGCAAGTCCACTTTGTATGGGGCACCTATAGTAGTTGAGGGACACATCAAAGTTCCTGAATCTTCTATGGAAGTCGAGGCATTTTGATGTGCTTTCTTGGCCATCATATCAAGGTATTTGTCTCATCAAGCCAATATCTACTGGAGATATCTCCTGTTTCAGGACTGTTAAGCGTGAACAGGGGAAGGACTTTGCTCTCTCTGCCAAAATCAGCCCTTCATATATTTTCCCCACTGGTGGAAGAATCTCAAAGGAGGTCAAAATGACAAGGTCAGAAAATAGTCACATAAAACTGAAAGGACGAATGCATGAGGATACAAATCTTCCATGCACGTCAAGGCGAGCTCATAGAAAGATTTAAAGAGAAATGGAACACTTTTTATTTTGAGTGCTCTGAAGAACCGGCACAGAGATGAGATGAGACCTGAGGCAGATGACTGATCCTACTGAGTGGCGGGGGTCGGGTGATGGGCTGAGTACTCTGACCTGAGATATTAAGCCGAAGTCTGCAGACACAACGCCGGAGAAACTTTGCAGGTCAAACAGTGAAGTGCTGAGATTCCCCCAGACATTGACTGTCTCTCCACCCACAGATGATACCCCCCCCCTCCCCCCTCCCCCCTCCCCACTTTGTTTCCAATCATTACTGATCGCGGAGCTCATGACACAACAGCATTTGGAGATTCAAGACCCACCGAACCATCGGCGCCGCTTCCGCCAAACTCCCGCCCGCCAGCGTGCATCTCCACGCCGGTCACCGCTCGGCTCTCGGTCAGGGGCGAGCCGGCCCTAATAACGCTCACCGGCCGCAGACGGTTCGGCGCCGTTGACCCGTGCCTGAGGGGTGTGAGGAAGGACCGGGACCCACCTGAGCGTCAACCGCCCGCTGCTCGAGCAGCCCAACTCGTCACCGCCAACACCCGACGACCGTTTGACATTGACACCAGCCGCGCGCTGATTGGTTCTCATGGGAAGGGGAAACGAACTGTCCAGGCCAGATGCGTCACGTGACCGGAAACTGAACGCCGCCTCTCGGCCTGCGGGAAGCGTGAGGCGCGGCAGGACGTCGCCAGTCCCTCCTTCTCGGTATTCCGCTCCAGATGGATCCCTCTGGCAATATTGTAGATCTTAATGTCTTCTGGCTCGGACCAACTGTGGAATCCACTGCATCTACACAGCACTAAGCCCAAGGCCTGTATAGCAACAGATTGGACCTATAGTCGCTCGAGCAGCCATTCTCAACGGGGGGCCACGGCGCGCTTTAAGGGGGGAGGGGGATATCGGAGGCATGAATTAAACCTTTGTGGGGGACGTTGGTTAAAACCATAAAATAATGGGAGTGGAAGTCGGCCATTTGGCCCGTCGAGGCCGCTCTGCCATTCAGTCATGAGCTGATCCATTCTCCCACTCACCCCTACTTCCCTGCCTTCTCCCCATAATTCATGGCAGCAAATTTCAGACGTTCACTATTCTCTGGCCAAGCCAAATGAATTCCTCTGCATCTCTGTTTTAAGTGGGCGTCCTTCAATCTTGAAGTTGTGCCCTCTTGTCCTGTACTCCCCTATCATGGGAAACGACTTTGCCACATTTACTCTGTCCAAGTCTTTTAACGGACTGAACTCATTGCGTTCGCCTTCTTCACTCAATCTGGAGGTTAAATTTTAGGGTATCTTGCACGAGGGCTCCTGTCCAATTGCACCTCCAAATTTTGAATTTTCTCCCAATTCAAATCATTTTTATCCCTTCTACCAAAGTGCATGACTGTATGCTTTCCAACATTGTATTTCATTCGTCACTTCTTGTCCATTTTCCTAATCTATGTTTCTGCAGCTTCTCCTTCCTACCTATTTTATATAATCTGCAAATTTAGCCACAAAGCAATCCATTATCATTAATATACAATATAAAAAGAAGTGGCCTCAACACCAATCCCTGCGAAACATTAATGGTGACTAGTAGCCAAACAGAGTAGGATCTCCTGATTCCCACTCTCTGTTTCCTGCTGATCAACCAGCCAGTGCTCTACCCATATTAGTATCTTGCCTATTAATTCCATGCGCTCTCATTTTGTCAAGCAGCTTCATGTTCAGAGTCTTGTTTGAAATTTCAAATATACAATATTCACTGCATGCCCTCTGTCTAGCCTGTTTGTGGTTTCCTCAAAAAATTGCTTTAGCCTATCTTGTCATGTACTTCAGGTACTCTGTAACCTCATCATTGACAATCAACTCCTAACAACTTCCCAACCACCAATGTTAGACTAATAGGTCTATATTTTACTTTCTCCTGCCTCCTTCCTTTGCCAGAGTGTCCTTTGCAATTGTCCAGTCCTCCGGAACCATGCCAGAATCATGAAAGATGATTACTAATTCCTCCACAATCTCTATATCTACTTCTTTCAGAACGTGAGGGTGAATTCCATCTGGTTCGGGAGACTTAGCTACTTTTAGACCTTTCAGCTTCCCAAGCACCTTCTCTCTGGTGACTGTAGCTGCACTTACCTCTTTTCCCTCACACCCTTGAAAGTCAGGTAAACTGCTAATGTCTTCCACAGTAAAGAATGATACAAAGTGCTCATTCAGTTCCTCTGCTATTTCCTTGGCTCCCATTATAATTTCTCAAACATTTTCTTTCACTCCTATATCTACTCTTGCCCCCTTTTTAAGTCATAATATACTTTAAAAAAGCCTTAAAAAAAATACTTAAAAAAAAGTTAGTATCCTTTTTGATATTTGCTGGCCTCCTTTCAAAGTTAATTTTTCCTTCCTAATGGCCATCTTAGTATGCTTTTAAAAGCTTCTCATTACACTCTTCCCACTAATTTTTGTTTCCTTTATGCCCTATTTTTTTTCACTTTGGCTTTGATTTCCCTTGTCAGCCACAGTTGTGTCATTTTTTTCATTCACATATTCTTTTTTGGAATATATCTTTCCTGCACCTTCCTTATTTCTCGCAGAAACTCCAGCCATTGCTGCTGTGTCCTCCTCCCTGCTGGTGTGCCTTTCCAATGAACTTCTTACAGTTCCTCTCTCATAACTCTGTAATCCCCTTTATTCCACTGGTATACTGATACATGATTTTAGTTTCTCCCTCTCAATCGCAGAGCAAATTCTATCATATGATCTCTGCTTCTGAAGAGTTCCTGTGTTATTATGCATGTAAATAAGAACTACTTTTCTCAGAATGCCATTCATATAGTTGGGAAGAAACTGGAAGTGGAATATGACATGAGTTGCAGGCATTGTTGCTGGAAATTCTTGAAGCATCTCAAGAAAAATAAAATCGGTTAAGTGTTAAACCCAAGTAAAGTTTTCATCTGTTTGCTATTTGAGATAACCCTCCATGCCGAATGCCAGACGCCCACCACATTCTTGTAGGCCACAGACAGCAGATTCCTCTCCTCAGTGCCTTGCTCGGTCACTGCTTTTATGTCATTGTACCTCTCGCCCAGCTTGGCTTTCCCTATGACTCACTCTGCTTGACTGCAAAAGGTAGTGGACATAGCACAGGATATCACAGCCAAAACCCTCCCCACTATTGAGAACATCTGCAGGAAACATTTCTGTTGGAGGGCAGTAGCAATCGTCAAGGGCCCACACCACCCAGCACACGCTCTGTTCTTGCTGCTGCCATCAGGAAGGAGGTTACAGGTGCCACAAGACTTGCAGCACCAGGTTCAGGAACAGCTGCAACCCCTCCACCATCAGACTCTTCAACAATAAACTCAATTAGGGACTCGTATAAGGACACTTACTTTTTCACTTTTTTTTTCTCTATATATTGCAGTCAATTTGTTTACATTTCTTTATTTGTACTTTGAGCACAGTTTTTTTTGCACCACCAATAAGTGGTAATTCTACCTTGCCTGCAGGAAAAAGAATCTCAGGTTTGTATGTGATTTATATATGTACTCTGACACTAAATTTGAATCTGACCATCCTTCTTTTCTGAGGCTCAGAGCCGACCACAGTACTCTTGGTCTGGCCGCTGTCTTGCACAGATAGGTCACTCCCCACCACCACCAAAAGGGTATACATGTTGCTGAAGGGAATGGCCACAGGGGTGCTCTGCAAGGACTGCCTATTCCCCTTCCCTCTCCTAACTGTCACCCAAATATCTGCTTCTTGCCCTTTTGGTGCGACTTCTCCTTATAGTTTCTATCACCTCCTGTGCCTTCTGAATAATCTGGAGTTCATCCAGCTCCAACTCCTCAACATGGTCTGAAAGGGTAAAGAACTTCAAATTCCTGGGTGTCAACATCTGTGAAGATCTCTTCTGAGGCCCTCATGTCGATGTAATCATGAAGAAGACTTACCAGTGACAAAACTTCGATTGGAGTTTGAGGAGATTTGGTATGTCACCAAAGACTCTTGCAAATTTCTACAAGTATACCATAGAGAGCATTCTGACTGGTGGCATCACTGTCTGGTATGGAGGTGCCAGTGCACACAAGAAAAGTCTGCATAGAGTTGTGAACTCAGCCAGTGCCTTCATGGGCATGTCTTCACTCCATTAAGAGCAAGAGGCAGTGTCTCAAGAAAGCAGCCTGTATCCTTAAGGACAATCATCACCCAGACCATGCCTTCTCACTGCTACCATTAGGAATGAGGTATAGGAGTCTGAAGACGAATATCCTACAGCACACAAACAGATTCTTCCCCTCTGCCATGAGATTTCTGAATAGATAATGAGCCACAGACACTACTTCACTTTTTGTCTTTTGCTCTAATTTATTTCGTTTTTTAAGAAATGTAATTTATAGCAATTTTGCTCCTGTAATATTACTGCAAAACAACAAATTTTGTGACTTATTCATGACAATAAATTCTGATTCTGAGTTGCAGCTGGATGCACGTCTTACAGATGTTGTCATCAGAGATGATTACACTGTCCCTGGTTTCCCACATGCTGCATTTCGAGCTACCATTCCCACTATCTACTCTGGTTAGCTATGCAAAGATCTTATCTGACTTTACCTGTAGCATGTCCTCGGACTCTTCTCGCTGAAACATCTCGGGCCAAAGTTTTGCACTCTACTCTTGCACTGGGCCACACACACACTGGCCTAGAATGACCTAGATAAATATGGAATTTTCTTTTAATATTTTAGTTTGAACTTTTTGAGTCTTACATGCATTCACATTCAAAATTCATCTACAATATATTAATAATCATGTTGCATGATGGCTTTTAAAACCCAAATCTAATCTTCCCTTCCCCTCCCCCCAAAATAGAAAAGATGATAAGAAATCCCCAAAAAGAAATCAAAAAATAATAGAAAGGTATGTTTTAGAACTATCATCCAAACTAGAACAATATATTTTTCTTGAGTTTACCAGGTCCAGGCAGCGTCAGTACGAATTTCCTAAATATGAAAAAGGCAAGTTAAAATTAAAACATTATGTTATCAGGTTTCATTATACTTTATTTTACAGTATTGCATCTCATTATATCTTATTATTACATTAAACAGTCAATAAAATGGAATATTAATATTTTCAGATTATTCCTTGATTCAAAATGACTGTTTGACTGACATGGAACCAGCTTTGACTATGAATTGCCCTGTTTGTTCTATAACTTTCAATTCCACTGAAGGACGATGACATTTCTGGTTATGTGAAACACCTCAAGCAAATACACACAGATCTGCAGGAGAGATTTAATGGCCTGTAACTCCTCAGTATCCCATATTGGATATTGGATCCATTTGAGGAACAATCCACCGACGTTGACAGAGAAATTCAAAAAAGTTTGATTTATCTTCAGAGTGATATAATAGATTTCCAAAACTATGGGGAAAGGCTGAAATATTATTCACTACCTTTCCCTAAACATAATTAATTGAATGTGGATTCTGCAAGATAGTTTCCTTGACAAAATCCAGGAACAGAACTTAATATCACACAAAAATGTGAGCTTTGACGATCCAATTTGAGATCCTGAAAAAAAATTAATTTTGGGCAATGTTTTATTAAATGGATTAAATTATTATATTTATGTCCTGATGCTTCAATCTTAACTAATTTACAACAATCAAAACCTTTTAATCTTCAATGGGGTAATTGCCAAGGTTATCCTTTAAGTCCATTACTGTTTGATTTGTTCTTAAAACTGTCATCAATTGCCTTTCTTGAGTGCAGAGATTTTTCATGGATTTACAGGAAAGGTATTGAACATAATGTTTCCTTATATACAGATGATATTTTGCTTTTTACCATTTATATTATCCATGCTATTTCAATTTAATCAGTTTTCAGGGTATAAGCTGAATCTGCATAAAATTGAACTTTTACCCTCAAGATTTTTTAGTTTTCCTTCCAAGATTGTGTGAGATCAATTCATGAGCCTCTTTTTAAGGAAAAAAAATTCTACTTAAACAGGTTAAATTATCCTTAACGAGATGGTCACCTAAATCAATTTCTATTTTCGGTTGTATTAATTCTATTAAAATCAACATCGAATCAAAATTTTGTATCGTTTGAATCTATACCAATTTTTATTCCTAAGTCTTCTTTTGATTCATTTGATTCGCTTATAACTTCTTTTATATGGCAAGGAAAGTGTCCCTGCATGAATAAAGTTCATCTTCAAAAATCTAAAAGGAATGGTGGTTTGGCATGTCCTAATTTCAGATTTTATTATTGAGTGGTTAATATATGTAACTTCATTCTTTTGTTACAATTTTATAATTGAGTTGACCACCACATATGAATAGAAATATAACTAAATTTTGCTAAAATTATTTCCATTCTGACAATTCTTAGATCTTCTCTGTCCTCTTTTTTATATAAATTAACTGACAACTTGATCCTTAAACACAATTTGAGAATATGGGCACAATTTAGAAGATTTTTTGGATTTCAGAATTTCTCCCTTACTAGCCCTATTATATCTAATTACCTTTTTTCAACCTTCTTTGCAAGACACAACTTTTAATGAGTGTAGAAGAGATCTTCAGAGATGTTGACACCCAGGAATTTGAAGACCATGTTGAGGAGTTGGAGCTGGATGAACTCCAGATTATTCAGAAGGCAGAAGAGGTGACAGACAAAAGCAATAAGGAGACAGTCACACCAAAAGGGCAAGAGGCAGGTAGTTGGGTGACATTTAGGAGAGGGAAGGGGAATAGGCAGTCCATGCAGAGCACCCCTGTGGCCATTCCCTTTAGACTCTTCTCGCTGAAACATCTTGGACCAAAGTTTTGCACAGATTGGGTATTATTGAGGAAAAAAAAATTGTATCTTTTGAACAATTGGTTGTAAAATTTAACTGATCTTAAACTCATTTTTAAAGATATATACAAATTAGGCATTTTGTTCAAGCTCAGATTCCTAATTTTCCTGCAATTCCTGAGGTGAATATTCTTGATACATTTTTTGAACTCCAACCTCCTTATAAATGTTTAATATCTCTTATTTAAGACAAATTGGCTAGTCTAAGGCAAGCCTCATTACTTAAAATCAAGAATGCCTGGGAGCAAGATTTGAACGTTTTCATTGCCCAATGAGGTTTGGAATTAATTTTTAAACTGATTAACACTACATCCCTTTGTGCATGGTATTGCTTGCTGCAATTCAAAGTGGTTCACAGAGCACATATGTCGAAAGTTAAATTGTCTCATTTTAATTCCAACATCAATCCCTGATGTGACAAATGTAAAACAGGCGATGCCTCTTTAATTCACATGTTCTGGACCTGCCCTAGCTTAGAAAAATTTTGGAAGGAAATTTTTCAAGCATTATTGGTAATTCTCAATTTAAAACGAACCTGATCCTTTAATAACTCTTTTTGGAACACTCCGTGGTGATGATATTTTTCTAACTTCAATGTTGCATTCAAACTTTTTCTTTGTTGATGGCCAGACGTCTAATTTTGTTTAAATGGAATGATAGTACTCCACCTGTATATCCAAAATGGCTAAGGGATATTATGTTGATTTGGAATTTTGGTATTGTGCTGTCCCCCTCCAAGACTATGCCACTTGGATTTTTGAGTGTTAATCCTCAATCTTGCTTCGAGGCAGGGATTTAGAAATTATTTCTTGTTATATTTTATTGTAGCATCATGGTTGTGCTATTGCACTTCTGAATTTGACAATGATTGTAACATTTTTTCCTAGTCCTGTAGCACATTTCATAATTCTATTGTTTAAATTTTTATTGAGAAGTATATTTTTTAAAAAGCTTGCATACACAGGAACATCAGGCTCAAGGATCTCACTAAAAATTTTCATTATATGGTAAAACCCCTGTTATCTGAGATTCAATCAACCGACAAAAAAAATCAGCGGAAAATAAAAAAGGTTATAAAAAAAAAAGGTAATTTATAATTGACGTGCCTTGGCTGTTAGTTCGCTAATCATGCCACATGCAATTTCAAGCAATTGGAAAATTCATTTATCCTGCATCTACCAATCCTCATGTGCCAGATATCAGGGGTTTTACTGCATAAGAATTACTTTTCAAAGTTCTTTTTATTTAATTTGGACATCCTGGAGCTTATTTTAAGGCCCCTTAAGATAAAGGACTCTTATGGATGATACAAAGGTTGGAGGAGTTGTGGATGGTGCTGAAGATTGTTGTCGGTAACAAAAGGATATAGACAGGATACAGAGTTGGGAGATGGAGTTTAATCTGGATCTGTGAGATGATGCATTTTGGAAGGTCAAGCAGAAAGCTTGAGTACAAGATTAATGGTTGGTTACTTAGGAATGTGGATGAACAGAAGGACCTTGGGATCAAATCCATACATCCCTCAAAGTCGCTGTGCAGGTTAATATGATAGTTAAGAAGGCCGATGGGATTTTCAGCTTCATTAATAGGAGGATTGAGTTCAGGAGTCGAGAGGTTATGTTGCAACTCTACAAATCTCTGGTAAGACCACACTTGGAGTATTGCGTTCAGTTCTGGTCACCTCATTATAGGAAAGATGTGAAAGCTATGGAGAGGGTACAGAGATTTACCAGGATGTTGCCTGGATTGGAAAATAAGTCTTATAAGGCAATTAACCAAGAGATAGCTGAGGCATTTAAGAACAGAATGGCAGTTGTCGTGGGGACTTTAACTTCCACCTAGATTGGGAAAATCAAGTTGGTCGAAGTAGTCTGGAGGATGACTTCATAGAATGGATCCGTGATAGTTTTCTTGAGCAGCGTGTTAAGGAACCAACAAGGAAGAATGCGATTTTAGATCTAGTATTGTGCAAGGGTTGCGGGTAAGGTGCTCACTGTACTGAAGCTGTGCCGTGGTATTATTATAGATCAAATTGCCATTGATCAATACTGGCAGTAGAGCCGCCGCTCCCAATGATCAGGGTCTAGGAGTGTGGGTATACTCCCGCATACAGTGGTACTAGATCAGCCTCCGACAATCAAGGGTCCAGGAGGGTGTGTAGAACCTGGGCTTATAGGGTGCAAATATCTACATCGCTTGTGTGAATTAATTGTCTATTGTTTAACCGCGCGTTTTTATTCATGTGTGTTATATTCCCGCTACAATTTTCCCACACTCTTCTATTAATTGTTGTGTAATAAAGTTACATTTGATTGCAAACTCTTGTGTCCAGACAAATCTCTATTGGAACCCACAGAACTTGAAACTTTCTCAACACATCATCCATCCTTCTGAAGTCAAATATCCTTGAATATTAAGTGACAACTTTCTGCAACCATGACTATGTAATACATATCACATTATATCTATGCACCTTGTCTAATTAGTTCATCTACCTCATTGCTGATGCTTCATGCAGAGAAATAAAGCTGATAGCTTTCCTTTTATGCTATTTTTAATTATCCTCCTTGTGGCACTTGTATCTGCAATGTCATCCTGCTTAGATTCCCAAGACAAGTAAATTCCATTTTAATTTCAAGCTTGCTTCTTATTTCAAAACCAAACTAGGCCAGTGTTCGAAATAATTCATGTGATAGGGTGGGCGATGCAATTAAATCTCTAAATTTGCACCCATTTGAGGCAGATTAAATTTAGCGAGTGTCAGGTCTGAAGTGGAAATTCTTAGATACCTGAACCACAGATTTAGTTCAAAACAGTTGAGTGCATAGCAAGAATTGGCTGGAGTGGATGGTTGACGCCAAACAGAAATTGTGACCATGGGAGTGATGTGGCATCTCGTTGAAAGACAAGATCTTGGTCATCGGATATGAGGTTCAATGTGAGTGTATTGTCATATACGTAAGTACAATGCACCAAAATGCTTATTAGATGCTCTTGGTGATGCTATTAACAGTACAGTGTGGCAGTCACCTGAGCTATCTTCTGAACGATCTTCCAAAATGTCATTAACAGAATTATGTTAGGTAAATTATGATAGCTTTAGAGTACAAATCTTGTGGTCCATCTTTATATTGAGATCATTTGGGTGAGGACCAGCACTGAAACATGCTAACATTACATCAGCTGGATCTTTAGTAAAGTTAAAACATGAACCATATTTTGAACAATACACATTTATTACATGTAATACATCAAATTTCATTCATATATGTAGTTCATATAACCAAACTGATTGTTACCGAGTTTTAAAAAAATACAATGTACTGCAACAAATATTGCCAGAAAACTTCAAAAATTATACAGCATGGAACTGTTTCCATTTCTCCACAGTTTGAATTTACCCATAAGAATATAGGAAGCAGACCTGTCCAGAATATAGGAAGCAGACCGGTCCAGTCTGGTCTGCTATTCAGTGAGATCCTGTGTAAATGTTTGTGAATGTGTAAGTCCTGCACTTCCTTATATTTAGCTACTATAATCCAAGAATGAACTCTGATAGACCACCAATTTCCTACAGATTTGCAGCAGTGTTTAGACCTGGTTCAGGTTCAGAAACTCCATTCATCTAATGGAGAGGAACAGTTGCAAGGGAGAGAGATAAACTTACATCAATAATATTTTTAGCACTTTCGTTATTGCAGACATAAAGAAGAAGGAGGCCAGGAAGCAGTCAGTTTTGCAAATTTTATTCAGAGCATAATTCAAATATTTAACCCACTGCATTGAATAAAATGTAAACTAGTATCAAAACCTTAGCAGCCCACGTGGGTACATGGATGAAAAGGATGAAGGGGGAAAAGGTGTAGGAACTCCGTGTGCTGAGCGGCATCAATGAAAGAAAAATCAGTGTTAAGTCATGATTGTGCAGAGGAAGGACGGAAGATGAGGATGGGCTGGGAGGGGCACTGATGAACTAAGGAGGGGTGAAGGATGATGGGGTGGTTATTCCTCTAGCTCCCAGCCCCTTCCCATCCCATCTTTCACTGCCCTCTGTCCTCTCTCCCATTATCTCTCAGCTCCTTTCTCTTCTTCCTTCTCCCACCTGAATTCACCTGTTAGTCTGTGTTCCTCCCCTTCTGCCCCCTATCCCAACCTCCTTACCTGATTTTCGCCACTCTTATTGACTTCCTATTCCTTTCCATGGATGCTATGTGACCTGAGTTGCTCCAGCACTTTTATCTACTGTATTAGTTCTCCAGAGTCTGGAGGCTTCTTGTTTAATTTCATACAGAGTGAAGCTGGAGATGTAAAGGTAAAGGTTCCATTATTGTCATGTAATGTAACATACATGAAATTCTTTCATTTCTGATGGAGAGGTGATAAGGGGAAACAAAGGCTACCAATACTAAAATCTGATGAGTAAAGAAGGTGATAATAGTGATTTAATGGGAACTATTAGGGGAGAGGAGAATGACAGATTAGACCAGGTGGAACTGACTGTTGGTGAAATGTGAGTGGAAGAGGATGGAACCAGAAGGGGTAAGGGAATGAGATTGAATGAAGGGCTGGGTAGGGATATAGGAAAGGGCAAAAAAATATAGGTACATGGTAAAAAGTCACCAAATCAGTGACTGGTCTCCCAGTACCAAAAGACCACAATCCTGTATTTATTGAATGTTGCATTGCACTCGAATGAAGTACATTCACACAGTTCAGTAGGATCTCATGTAATCTCTAGTAACAGAAGCCAATTGCTGCCCAAGACTGTAATGGAACCTAATCCTCTATGAGTTGTTCCTGACCTCATTCTGGGGTGAATACTTGAAGGTCAGTCGGTTCATCAGGATAATTATAGCTCATCTCCTTTTCATTGGCGTCATCTGGCCAATCTAGTCTCTTTCCCTTGGAGAGCGAGATTTGTATCTGCAATTTAAAATGTGATAATTCGGGCATTGTGCATAATTAGCAAACAGAGGACAGTGGATTGGATGTAGATTTGTTACTTGAGCTGATCTGGAGAGGGTTGGATTGGTGATTGCAGTGGATGCCGACTTAATTGGATTTTATGATTCTGATTAATCCACAGCAGCTCAGATTGGATTTGGATTGGTGACTTCAACTGACCTATTTCAATAGTCAGGGTGGTACTGCACAGACCCTTGGTGCTCTGCCCCCCATATTGCTCTTGGCTTGCGCACACCTATGCTTAGCAGATTCCTGGCATTCCCAGTAACTCCCTGCCAGTTTAGAAGGGCAAGTGATTTTTGAACAGTTTCCCTCAGGAAGCCTCGTTAGTTTTTTCTGTGACGTTATCCAGAGATGGAAGACTACTTGATTATTTTGCAGCAAGCTGGTTAATTTCAAAGAGGTTAAAGAAGGGCTCAAGACTAAAAGGGGAAAGATCAAGTGATATGTGATAGTGAGTTATTAACTACTGTTTCTCAAAAAAATGTTTTACGAGGGAATGATGCAAATAAAACAATCTCAGACTCCTGAAATGGCTGAAAGTCCTACTAATGAGAAGAAACCTAAAATGTTGTCTTGCTAGATTTTTTTTTGTTGCGCTATGCCAATGGAGAATCTGTGACAAAAAATATTACAATGTAATTTTTAAATTGGTTTCAAATGGCTCAACAGAATATTTTTGAATTTTCAGAAATAAACAGCACACATTATGTTCATTTGCATCAAAGTTTCTGTGACCTAAGAGAGTTAAGCACGAAAATCTGTAGTTTGCACAAAAATGCTGGAGAAACTCTAAAATACAGACCCGCTGGCAAGAGATGAAAAATGGATGGGGTGGGAGGGCACAAGAGAAATAAAATGAGGTGATGGGGAAGGGGATTGCTCTCTGAAGGAAGGGGATGGAAGAAATCAGCAGGGGGGAATAGAGGGTTGGGAAGGTCATTGGGAGAGGTGATTGGTAGGGGAGGTCGGGGGGGGGGGGAGCTGGAGTGGGACAGGGCCAGATGGGAGTTGTGTGGAGATGAAAGGGCCTGAGGGCTCTGGGATGGGAAGAAAGGGAGAGCTCAGAGGAGTAGATGGGGGTGAGTAGGGCACGATGAGAGGGGATGAGGAAGATCATGGAGGAATCCAAGGAATCAGCTGAGATTGGTGTGGGAACTGGCGGTGGGTTGGCGAGGACGTCAGAATGGAATAGTTGGGACCAAGGTAAGTATCTACATTGACTAGCCTCAATCTGCCTTCTTTTAGCTCATAAGTTGAGGAAAGGCTCAGGCCTGAACTGAATTTTTGTTCCTATTAGTGGAAACTGAGCATTGTTAGCAGTGCTAATTGTCATTTAGAAAATGGGAAATATGCCTTCTTGAAATGTCTCCCAGAGTTCAGATAGTTACAGAATTCTGTGAATCAGTGAAGATAAGGTAAGGTGATTTATTTTAAAATCAGTGTTGCATGACTGGAACCAATTTCAACTGGTGTATTACTATCTCTGTGCTGTCCTCCATGAGATTTCCAACACTGGTAAGGCCCTTCTGCCCCACATGCCCATGCTAACCGAGTTGTATAACTAAGCAAATCCCATTTGCTGCATTTGGCCCATATCATTTTAGGTCTTTCCCATCCGTGTGCCTGCCTAAATGCCTTTTAAACTTTGCCATTATACCTGAATATACTACTGTACTTCTTCAGGCAGCTTATTACACATAATTATCATCCTCTGGTTGAAAAGTGTTCTTCAGATTTCTTAAAATTTTTCTGCTCTCGTTTTGGATATCTCTAGTATGGGACAATTCAAGTTCAAGTTTATAATTATAATGCAATTGTAAAGTGCAACTGGACAAAACCGCGTTCTTCAGTCCTCGGAGTAAAAACATGCAAACGCATATATATAGGCAGAGCACACAAGCGATTTATGTGCAGTACGTATATAAACTAACTAAATATTTTTAAATAATAGTAGATTCTTGGAGGGATTGTGTAAGCAGTATGAATAGTTCATCAGTCATTCTTCAGCCTCACTGCATGTGGGAAGAAGCTGTTCCTGAATCTTGTGGAGCTGGCTGATATTCCTGTATTTCTTTCCCAATAGGAGTAGCTGGAACATGCTGTGTGCGGGGTGGTAGGGGCCCTTAACAATTGAACTAGTGTGGCGGCTCACCACAAGGCAGACGAACCGGCCCCTCTTGTAAGCCACGCGGCGAGGCAGCCAGACAAAATGGCGCCATCGGGGGTTTCCCTTCCAGCTCGGGGCTCAGAGACCTGCGCTTGGGGGCCACATGATGCCCGGGTGACATCAGCACCCTCCAGCATGGTTCTCAGCCAGGTCCGGGCTTGGAGTATGTGCAGCCCAGCATCCTGCAATAAACCAGTCTGCTCATTGAGCTCAACCCGTCTGGTAGTGTGTGTTATTGCAGGAGCAGTGCAGCCGCCGCTACAATTGGTGACCCCGACTGGTTCAAACATCTTTGAACCCATCATGAGGAAGCCTGGGATCAGAGCTATAGCCGTAAAACTGCCTGAATTCTGGGTTCAGGAGCTTGAGACCTGGTTCGGCAACGTGGAGACCCAGTTTTACCTCCGCCAGATTTCGTCCGACACAACCAAATTCTACCATGTGGTCGCTGCCCTGGACCAGGCCACCGCCAGACGTGTGCTGCACCTTGTTCAGCACCCACCCGCTGAGGACAAGTACGAGACCATCAAGCGAGTGCTTACCGGGTCCCTCAGACTATCTAGACACCAGCGTGCAGCTCGACGGCCTGGGGGGCAGGTCCCCGATGGAACTGATGGACGAGATGCTCGTGCTCATGGGTGAGCACACCAACTGGCCACTTTTCGAGCGCATCTTCCTCAAACATATGCCCGGGGTCATCTGACGACTGCTGGTTCAGGAGAGCTTCACTGACCCGAGGAAGGTCGCCTAGAAGGCCCAAGAGCTATGGCTCGCTTGATTCTTAGAAGGCTCAGTAGTCCAGCAAGTCACGAGGCACAGGCACGATCACGCCAAGCCCGCCCCTAGTGCTGTGGTAGAGCACCCGGCCCCTGCAGGGGCCTCCAAGAGCATAACCAAGGCCGTAGCATCCGCTTTAGGCCTCTGCTTCTACCACCAGTGCTGGGGAGCCAAGGCCCGGAAGTGTCATCAGCCCTGCTCGTTCCAGGGAAACGACCAGGCTGGCTGCTGTTAATGGCTGCGGCGGCTGGTCAAGGTCACAGCCTTCTCTACCTGCAGGACTCAGTAAGCGGCCGGTGGTTCCTCGTTGACACTGGAGCCCAGATCAGTGTCATCCCGGCCATTGAATCCAGGAACTGACCTCGTGGATCTCCCCTCTGTGCAGCCAACGCAACGGAAATCCGGATGTATGGAGACAAGACAGTCCACTTCCTGATCGGCCAACGGAATTTTGCGTCGTCCCTCCTGACTGCCATCCTGGGTGCAGATTTCCTCCTCACACATGGGTTTCTGGTGGACATTCAAGGTAGGTGCCTGGTGGATGCCCATATCTTCCAGGCTGTTTGCCTCGACGACGCCCGCTCGGAGCAACTGCAGATGGCCTCGATCAGCGCGCCCAGAGACAAGTTCCAGCAGATCCTGGATGAGTTCCCGACACTCCTCAAGCCACAGTTCTCCACTGCCTTGCTTGCTATGGGGTGTTACACCACATCCCCACCCAGGGCCCGCTGGTTAACGCCAAGGCATGCCTGCTCCCGCTTGACAAGCTCCAGGTAGTGAAGGAGGAGTCTTCGCACCTGTTGGAGCTGGGGATCATTCGGTGGTCTGACAGCCCATGGGCCTCCCACTCCACCTGGTCCCAAAAGCCTCCAGCGGCTGGCATCCCTGCAGAGACTATCAATGGCTCAACGAGGCAACTGTTCCTGACCGTTACCCCATCCCTCACATCCAGGACTTTACGGCCAATCTGCATGGTGTGAGGGTCTTCTCCAAGGTTGACCTGGTGTGCAGATATCACCAGATCCCGGTGCACCCTGAGGACATACCCAAGATGGCCATCATCACCCCCTTAGGTTTGTTCGAATTCCTGCGCATGCCATTCGGGATCATGAACGCCGCTCAGACCTTCCAGCACCTCATGGACTCTGTGGGCAGGGACTTGGATTTTGTCTTTATTTATTTGGATGACATCCTCGTCGCCAGCAAGGATCAGGCGCAACACAAGGCCCACCTACGTGCCCTTTTCTCTCGGCTGGCCATAAACCTGGCCAAGTGCCAGTTCAGGAAAGAGTCCATGCAGTTCCTGGGCCATACTATCACGGCTGAAGGAGCTACGCCTGCCGCTGTGAAGGTCGCCGCTATCAGGGAGTTCCCATGCCCAGACAGCCTCAAGGGGCTGCAGGAGTTCATGGGCATGGTCAACATGTACAACCGCTTCATCCTGGGAGCTGCGTGCATCAGGCAGCCGCTGTTCACCCTCATCACAGCCAAGCACAAGACGCTCGCTTGGAACCCAGAAGCCTGCACCGCATTGGAGTCTGCCCTGGCGAAGGCTGCCATCCTGGAGCAGCAGGTGAATGGACATCAGAAACCGCTGGCATTCTTCAGCTGCCTGCTTCATGAGGAACGCAAGTATAGTGCCTTCAACCGCGAGTTACTGGGCATGTACCTGGCAGTGCGGCATTTCCGCTATTTTTTGGAGGGGAGAACTTTTACTATTTTCACAGACCACAAATGCCTCACCCAGGCGCTTGTGATGGCAAAGGATCCCTGGTCGGCCCGCCAGCAGCGTCACCTCTCCTTCATGTCAGAATTTACCACCAACATTCGTCACAAGGTGGGGAAGGACAATGTGGTTGCTGATTCACTCTCACGAATGGCCATCTGCGCGCTGACGCCCGGCCTCGACTTCGATCAGCTCGCCCCGGACCAGGAAGCTGATGAGGAGACGAGGCCTTCAAGACCATCATCACCGGCCTGCGGTTCCGAGACCTCCTGACTCTGAGCAGCGAAGGCACCATCCTGTGCAATATCTCCTTGGGCACCCTGTGGCCAGTGGTTCCCCAGCAGTGGCACAGGCAGGTCTTTCATCACATCCATGACCTTTCACATTCGTCCATCAGGTCCATGGTCCGAATGGTGGCAGAATGGTACATATGCCATTGACTGTGGAAGCAGATCACGGGCTGGGGCAGAAAATGCACCCATTGCCAGACGTCCAAGGTGCACAGCCATACCAGGGCGCCCATACAGGAGTTAGAGCACGTCCGAGAATGGTTCAGCCACATTCACATGGACATCGTTGGGCCCTTACCCATTTCCCGGGGCAACCGTTACCTGTTTACGGTGGTGGACCGCACCACTTGCTGGCCTGAGGCGATCCTGATGCCAGACGCCTCCACCGACTCCTGCTCCCGAGCACTGTTGCATGGTTGGGTCGCCCGGTTCGCCGTCCCGGCTCACCTCACCAGCGATTGGGGCACCCAGTTCACATCTGCGCTCTGGGCACAACTCGCCAACAGGTTGGGCATCCAGCTACACCACACCACGGCCTACCATCTGCAGGCCAATGGATTGGTTGAATGTCTGCACCGTAACCTTAAGTTGGTGCTCATGGCCCGCCTCACCAGTCCCGACTGGACGGACAAACTGCCTTGGGTGCTCCTCGACATCCGCTGCACTCCTAAGGAAGATCTGCAGGAGTCATCAGCTGAGCTGGTCTCTGGTGCGCTGCTGGCACTACCTGGTGAGTTCATCAACGCACCTCACAATCCCCAGCGGTCACCGCATGAACTACTTCCTCACCTCAGGGCACACTTGGACTCCTTCGTACCCCCACCGCCGCCCAGGCATGGCACCCACCCTTCTCACATTCCTGGCGAGCTGCTCTCTGCGGAGTTCATTTTCGTTTGGTGGGGCCCATCCACGGCACCTCTGCAGCGACCACACGAGGGGCCGTACTGTGTTGTACAGCGTTCTGGCTTAATGTTCACACTGGACTTGGGCGGCAGGCATAAACTGTTTACCATGGACAGGCTGAAGCCAGTGCACCTCGATCCTTCTGAGCCTGTGGTTGTTGCCCAGTGCAAGAAGTGAGGCTGCCCGGCAAAAAAGGATATTGATGCTGGTTCTGCGGGGGGGGGGGGGGGGGGGGCTGTGTGGTGCCTCACCACAAGGCAAGCGAACTGGCCCCGCTTGTAAGCCACGCGGCGGGGCAACCAGCCAAAATGGCACTGTCGGGGGTTTCCTTTCCTTCCAGCTCGGGGCTCAGAGACCCGCGTTTGGGACCACGTGACGCCTGGGTGACATCAGCACCTTCCAGCACAGTTCTCAGCCAGGCCCGGGCTGGGAGTATAAGTGCAGCCCAGCAGTCTGCAATAAATTAGTCTGCTCACTGAGCTCAACCCATCTGGTTGTGTGTGTTATTGCAGGAGCAGTGTAGCCACTGCTACACTATTTAAAAAAAAATTCAAATGTAAACTACTAGTAATTAAATATGAAATTAGAAAGGCAGCTATGTAACAATTGGTACTGCCATCACAGCCCAGGATACTGCCTGGAGCAGAAGACTGCTGGAGATATGGTTAGAAAACCAACATGACTGTGAGATATTCTTGTATATAAGACAATAGAGCAATGTTAATTGGTCTATGTCAAACCAGAGACTTTCAGTTCAGTTATTTTTGTCCTTTGAGGTGGAAATGGAGCAGGGCTCCCAGACCTAACTGACTTTGTCACTTCGGGTATCAGACATGGTCATAGGCATCTTTGTTCTATTCATCAGTAAGTGGGAGACTGTATACCAGAGAGTCAGCCCCCACAACTGTAATTTTGCAAGTCTAGAGCCTCTGTCCCCACAAGCTTTTAGAACATCTATGTGAGTTACTTTGTCCTAACAATGTGCTTACTTGCAATAGGTAAGCACAGTGGCAAAATTGTTTATCGATCTTCAGCAGGGTCTATCTGACAAGGTGCGCTCATTGTAAAAATGTTTTTCAGTGGAACCATTTGTTGATTCTAAAATATTGAAGGCAACGATGGAATTGTAACTATTGGAATGATATTTAAATGCCTGCTGCTATCTTTGTTAAGATTATAAAAAATGTGTTGTCCTTTGAGTTTTGGGATATTCAACTGTTTCTCCCAGGAGCTGATCATTCACCCAGTCTCGTCCAGATAACCTGCTTGTGATGATGAATAAAGATCTTGAACATCCACCAACTTCACTCTCTGCATTCCTTATACATTTTCATTTCTTAAAGCAAGTAGTTATAATCCTCTGCAATGCAAAAAAATGAACCTGTCCTCTTCAAAATTTGAATTGCATCAAGCTTTTTTGTTCCAAACTAGAAAAAAATCTAAATGAACACAGTTTTACAATCACTTTTTGAATCTACAAACAATGGGAAAGCACAAAACTGCAACTTACAGTGAAAATTGTTTTATTAAATGTACAAGGTTTGTCGACAAAATTTATGAACATTTTCCATTTTTGCACTCAAGTTTCAAAATATAAATTTGATTCACACATTTGAGCTGGGCTTAGGTTTAGAAACGTGAAGGATCTGAAGCTTTAAGGGAAGGGAAATCACTAAAATTACATTAAAGCAGCTCTCATTGCTTTCGTCACAAAATATCATTGGCATAAATCTCACACCCACCAGTTTGGGATAAGGTAAAGGGACCAGAAAGAGACTCGATAAACATACACTAGTAAACAAATGCCAAATTGTTAATACAACCATGCATTGTTGCCATAACATTAAAAAAAAAAATTGCCATCACTGTGTCACAACAAATGCAAACGATATTTGGAAATATGGGAAGGATCCAAGAGCAAGATTAGTTTTCAATTTAAGAGCTGCAGTTGACATGTATCCTCTGAATTGGCTCCTAAATTTCTGTACATTTCAGAGCAGGAATCTTTCATCAATCAGTGTTTTTGCAGCCAAGTTCTTGCGTCCTGCTGCATGACGAATGAACTGAAAAATCTTGGAATCAGAAAAGGCAAAAAAATTTTAGAGAAAGATCACAAAAATTGAAACAAGGAAGGAAGTCGTTCAGCCACCTCTGTGAGATCAATCTATCAAGTCCCAATCTATCAATCTGCAAATACATTTTTATTAAAATCTGCCACTGTCTGTAAGAGGTTTGAACTTTCTCTCAATGAACTGTGTGGGTTTTCTCCAGGTGCCTCAGTTACTTCAATTTCTCCAAAATATGCAAAGTTGGTGGGTTAAATGGATATAATTGGACAGCACTCCATTCATGGGCTAGAAGGCCCTTTGATCATGCTCTATTGTTAAAATAACCAAAAAATCAAATTTATTCTCTGCTCTTCATAATATGGCAATCTATACCACAAATTTCAGAAGTGCTGACTGTTCCTAGGTAATTTGTGCATATGGTCAACATGTGTCAGCCTGCATTGTGAAGGTGTTTTTCTGATTTGTAGTGCAATATTCTTGTAGCATAGGGAAAGGTGTGGGAACTCCCTAATGTTCTTCCTTATAAGACCGTAGGGCTTAATGAGCAGAATTACACTATTCACCCCATCGAGTCGGCCTCATCATGCGAATCATGGCTGATGTATTTTCCCTTTTAATCCAATTTTCTTGCCTTTTCCCCATAACCTTTGACATCCTTACTAATCAAGAACGTATCAACCTCTGCTTTATATATAGGGAATGACTTTGCCTCCACAGCCATCTCGGGTGATGAATTCTAGATTCATCTGACCTAAAAAGTGTCTTCCTATCTCTTTTCTAAAGGGATGTCCTCTTATTCTAAGGCTGTGCCTTTTGGTCCAAGACTCTTCCACAACTGGAAATATCTTCTCCACGCCCACTCTATCCAGCCCTCTCAATATGAGTAATGTTTCTTTCTTTTTTAAAAAATTATTTATTAATCAAAATGCAAGTAAATACATAATATTTGTCCCATTTGATCCCCCACCCCCCCAATCCTAACCCCTCACCCCTCACAACCCCCCTCTAATCTACCCCAAAAGAAAAAAAAGAATAGAAGATAGAAGAGGAGATCAACTTGCATAACAATCATCAACTATTCCCATGGTTTGGTGTAACCCCAAAAACCGTGGGAAAAAAAACTATAACAAATTCAAACCCGATAGGAGTAATGTTTCGATGAGATCCCCCTTCATCCTTCTAAACTTCAGCGAGTACAGGTGCAGAGTCCTTGAATGTTAACCCTCTCATCCCTGGGATCACTAATACCCAGAGCTTTATTTACCTGCAATTTGGGCATAATGCTGTGACCATTAATCATGGAATTGGCTTCCCAAATCCTCTTTATCAAAGCTGATCTTAATCTTGTCATGACACAACATGGACAAACATAAAATGGCATTTCCAAAGAGCAAAATATCAAAGGGTGAAATATGTCTTTGCCTGTCAGTATGAAAACACTAGTCACCATTGTTCAACATTAATCAACCAATGCTCTACTCCAATCTGCAAGTCAGAAAAATGTGAAGTTAAACATTCTCCCCACTATCAATCTTTCTTTGTGAATTTAAAACAGAATATGCTAGGAAAACTCAGCAAGTCAGACAACATCTTGGTGAAATAAAATGATTTTTTTCTAGATTGATGACTTTTCATCAGAATGACTTTGATAAAAAGTCACTGGCTGAAATCTTGGGTAAAATATTATATACCACTAACTAACAGTTCCACCGAGATGTCAGTATATATGACTTTCCAGTAGGCTGCTAGACTCACAACTGAGTCGCACAGTGGAGCACTGGGGTTTGTTGAGCTTGGAGGCTGGATATATTTTGCACTTGGTGTTGGCCATTGCCTATCATAAAGTTAATAAAGTCATATAATTTTCCTGCTTGCATAAATTAATCCCAAGTACAAATGCACACATACCTTTTGTTGTATGCAAGTTAGAATGGAAGCAAAAATAAAATTTTGAGTAGCAAGATCCACAATGCAGAAGAATAGCATATCAAAAAGGAGAAGTGTTCCTTCATTGCCATAGTATAGGACATCAGTGAAGGAAAGGTTTTCATCTGAGATAAAATAGAGCAAAATGTTCCAGTAAGCGAACTGCACCATTCATATATTTTTTGACTTAATAATGATTAAAGGTCCATTTTGTTCTGTTATATACATTGGTCCTGATTTTTCAGACCATGATGAAAGTTCACCACTCTTTTCTAACCTTTAAGAAAGCTCTCCACAAGGACATAGCAAACTCTTTGGCAAGAATGTCACCTTTTCCAAATCCTGCTGCTGTCATTTCAAAAAAATCCAGAGCATGCAGACTATGATGACATCAAGCTGGCTGAATAGCCAATAGCAAGAAGTTATCACAAAAAACAAGAGGAAATAAAAAAAGCTTTTTTATTTAAGCTTTTCAAACTGCCCCCTAAACTCACATTCCACCTTAAGCAATCCCTATACCATAAGTGGTCTGTGATTAGTAAGGGGATGCTTAAGGTAGTATGAGTGGGAAGGCAAGGTTGAAAATTACTGCTCTAGACCCAATTGTTACTGAAATATTTTGCTTGAGAAAATTGTCGTTGGCCCATTTCCTTTGGAGTTATGAAACTGCACATAACAAGTCAATGAGGTACAATTAAAACAGTGGTTTTCAACTTTTTAATTTCCATTCACACACCACCTTAAGTAATCCCTTACTAATCACAGGGCACTTATGGCATAGGGATAGCTTAAAGTAGAATGTGAGTTTCGGGGGCAGTTTGAAAACCACTGATTCAGACTGTCACACAGTGTTCAGAGTATAGATCTGTAAGGGTAGAAATTGAAATTTTATACGTTAACAAAAAGGTTAATTCCAAACAGCTGTACTAGCTTTGGGGGGCGATGCAGAGGAGGCTCACCAGGTTGATTAATGAAATGATGGGTTATTTTATGAGATTGAATGAGTAGCCTGGGATTATATTGGAATTTAGAAGGATCTTATAGAAAAGAATCGATAAGATAGAAACAGGGAAGTTGCTGCCACTGGCAGGTGAGGCGAGAACAAGGAAACATAAGTTCATTATTCGGGGGAGTTGATTTAAGACAGATGAGGAAGAACTGCTTCTCCCAGATGGTAGTAAATTTGTGGAATTCTAGGTCTATTAACTAATAGAGGCTGGCTGTTTAAATGTATTTAAGACACAAGTAGATAGATTTTTGAATAATGGGGGAATTAGGTATTATGAAGAACTGAGTCTTCAGCCAGATCAACCATGGTTTATTGAATGACAGAGTAGGCTTGATGGGCCAGATGACCTATGCCTGCTTCTATTTCTCATGTTCTTTTTTTCTTAAAATGCCTTAGTTAACTGGTAAATAAAATTCTATTTCTATAAAGGAATTATATCAGATATGCAGAAAATTTGTTTCTCAGGGCTAAAAGTTTGCTATGTAATTATTATGTTGTAGAATGCCATTTAGCATTTTCTAAAACATGCAACAAAGCATAATATATTCAGAATATTTTATCTTAAATTCATGTCAATTTAAATGATTTTCCTTAATTACAATAAGAAGACTGAAATACATCTTATGGAAAACATCAAATTACTGCCCACAACTTTGCATTTTTGTATCAAACTTAGTAGCAATGGAAATATTGGAATTGCTTTCAGATCTGGGAGTTATGAAATCAGAAGTTAATCAGTTAAGAATCTTTACATACAACGTAGGTGATTATGTTTCTGATATTTCCTCATACGATATATAAAACTGGTGACCATTTTAATTTGGAAAGAACTTGTTGGAAACAAATATCTGTTCCCAAAATATGTGTTCATGAGTCATTGCTTCTCAGCATGTCAATCAGCAAATCTACTCATCTGGCAGAAGTACGTAATATTCATTAGGTAGCTGCATTGAAAATGCCAAGCTAACGAAGGAAAAGCTACTTTGGTAGGTAACATATTCAAGTTCAAAATGAGCTCTCAGAGCATCCAGTGTCATCCAGAATAAACATTTAAATCATGGTAAAAAAGTTCTTAATCTCAAAGGTAAAATGTTTTTGCTTCACTGAGTCAGACACATTTTTATCCCAGAAGAGCAATAAACCAATTTGATTATGCTTTTCTCTTATATTTCAAAAATTAATTGAATTTTACTTGATCTAATAATGTTTTTGTCCATTTATGATGCTATAATCAAATTTATTGCAGGACAAGGTATGTTAAAATTTTAATTCATCTTGTTAATTATTGTTATTAATTTGTCTTATTAAAAGGAACTGAATAATTCATCAGTATTTATCACCCTTAATTCAATAAAATAAAATCAAGTTATTCAATCTAAAATTCTTCTTTCAATGGTTATTCATATTCCTCATTATATTTTATAATTGTAATGTAACTACTGTATAAATTTTAAGAAAAAATGAGTTGAAATACAGTAAAATCACCATTATTCAGAATTCAAGCAAACAGCAAAAAAATTGCAGAAAAATATAAAAGTTCAAAATTAGTGCCCCCTTGAGGTAAGTTTGCTAATCACATAACACACAATCTCAAGTAACCAGAATATTCACTTATCTGGGATCTACCAATCCCCACAGGAGCCCGGTAATTTTTTTTTACTGTAATACCATTATAAAAGATGGTCTTGTCTATTGGTTCATGCAGCTCCATCCCAATTATTCTTTCCAATAACAATTTATCTTGAATAATATAATCCATGTCATGAAGAGCCTGTAGCCATACAAAATAAAAAGTTCCTTTGTGTAAAAACTATTAGCAGGGTGTTCATTCTGAAAATTATTTTAGCAATGTAATAGAGTTACAATTACTGGAATTTTGTAATAAAAACATTAAGATAAAAACTGCCAGTGTCAATCCTTTTCCTTTGAATCAATTCTTGGCCTATAGAAAACTAAATGGAGCCAGTTCTGGGTGGCATGGTTAGTTTAGCAGTGAGCTTAACACTTTTACAGCACCAACCACCTGGGTTTGAATCTAGCACTGTTTGCAAAGAGTTTGTATGCTCTCCCCACGTCTGCGTGGGTTTCCTCTAGTTGCTCCGGTTTCCTCCCACTGTTCAAAAAATGTACTGGGGTTGCAGGTCAATTGGGTGTATTTGGGTGGCATGGGCTCATGGCTGAACAGGCCTATATTTCTGCATTTTAAAAATGTAAAATTTAATTAGCTTGTAAATTAAGAGAAAACAGGTAATTCACCCACTCAAACTGGTTGTGGGAGGTACTTAATGAGAATAGGTTTGGCTATACTCCTTTTCTTCTACTCTTTTCTTACTCACTTAATATCCCTCCACTGTTGATTCTTTGTGTCTGCCTCTCAATTTACTTTCCCATCAATCTTTGTGTCATTATCAGACTTGGATACAGCACTAATTTTGAAGTAGTTTGCTGTTAGTCAACCTCAAATGGCCTCTTATTTACTCACAGTTAACTAAAGATCTCAAAAGATGTAGTGATAAAATACAGCTATGTTAACAAGGCTAAAGTCAGACAAACATATTTCGGAAAGGCACAAGAGATTGCAGATGTTGTAATCTGGAGTAAAAAACCAAACTGCTGGAGGAGATCTGATGTAGAGTTTTAACATTGACCATTCCTCTGCTATCACAGATACTGCCTGACCCATTAAGCTCATTCAGCAATTTGTTTCTTGCCTTTGGGTATGTATGATGTTTCCATAATTGTTGTCATGTGAGCAATAAAGCAATTGGATAAGTTATAATCAAGATATTTAAGAGTTAAGTAATTATCAATAAGCCTCAAGAAATGTTACCAATTTTCTTTGTCCAATTATATCAATATAGTAAATCAACAGTGGAGAAAGCAGAAACGCCAATGTAATATCAATATCAGTAATCTAATTTGTCTTAATTTCTGTAGCAGTTTATATGGATGGTCAGCCTAAAGAACACTACTCCACTTGTGTCAGGGTGATCTCCCCTAATATCTTTACAAATATTCCTTCAAAATATTTATGAATTTGTAAAACAAAACATAATAATCAGAATTCTAATCAGAAATTATAGAATTAGTGGTCAAGGTAAAGTAAGTATTTTTAATGACTGGAAGCATTAATGTTTGACATGGGCTAACAGAATTCCTTGTTATCACTTGTAAAATGAATTAAAAAAACCCAAGATGCCTACATGATCAATGAATGAACCAAGAAATTTATTTGTGGTATTATAGGCCTTCATTCTCTGTTCAACAGCATCCTCCGAATTACGCATCAGATGGTTGGGTGTTCTGGTCTGCAAAATCGATTTAAACAATCAGAAGAGAGCTTTTAATGTTTTTGTAAATCATTTATTTAATGTCTTGTGATAACAAATTCGTATTCAAACCCAATTTAGTGGCTCCCGAATCTTGTCATATTGCTCTCTGATCTTATCTGTGATAAATATCTGAAAAGTTTCAATTTCTGTATTGGGAACCAAGCCTCTTTGACCACATAGACTTTCCTATAAATGAAAAAGTATCTGTGATTACAATATGTCCACTTATAAAATAATTGAATATGCCAATAGAGAACAAATAAATGAAACAATAATATATATGTAATATACACACAGACACATACACATAACCTTGAGATTCATAACAAAACATGTATTTTCAGAGAATAATCGACTAGAGAGTCTTACCTTTTGGTCACACATCATTAAATTGCAAAGATGTGCCCATAATTTCCTGGACTCAACCAAGTGTGTATACACAGAAAGGTGATTGTGAAAGGAAAAGGTTTTTGCTAAAAGTATACACTGAAAGGACACTTAGAAATGATCAAAATTGTGTCAAGAACTTGAGAATTGATGAAGCATATGCATAACAGAATAAAATGCTCAAGCTACTTTCTTGCTTTTACTGGGTTTGGGAGCAGAAATAATTTCTGGTAAAAAATGGGATCTAAGAAAGCAATATGACTACCACAAGGAAAATATGTCAGCTTGAAACCTTCTTGTAATTTTACTTGCTGTACAGTTTATGGGATGTCTATCTGGACCACTAAAAAATAAATTTTCTCACTGCACCATATGTCACAATAAACTCAAACTATGTTTTTCAATTTAGAATTACAGTAATACAGGTACCATATTACAAACCCAAAAGCATATTTTTGAGAGATCAACTAGCTAGAAATTAGAAATATTTTTTAGAGTTTTATAAATAATATGAATTGTGTGGATATATCTGAATTCCCCTAAGCTGGAAAATGTAATATAAAGTGGGCTCATTTATTCCTATATAAATATTTTTAAATAAACAACAACAAATGCTGCAACATTATAAATTAAAACAGGAAATTCTGCAAGGCCCGATGGAAGAGAAATGGCTGTTAACATTACAACGAGAAACATCTGCACACCCATTTTGTCAGAAGATGCAAATGGTGAGCAGGGTATCCAAAGGGCCTCAGGCTTCCTGATCGTATTGGAGATTCGGTACAGGGGCTGAAAAGAGTTGCACAGGAGGTTGTGCAGCTATGGAGGTTACGGAATGCAGGAGGCAGTGGCATCAGAGCAGGTGGTGGGATCCAACGATACTCAATGTCTCTGAAGGGACTCTCTTTTGCTTTTCTCTCCCTTTTTGGGATGGCTTGCTGGACCAGTAGCATCTCTTTTCAATTATCAAAAGTTGGAGAAACCTAGCAGGTCAAGCAGCATCCACAGGAAGTAAAAGGTATTAATTGATTCGGGCCTGAGCCCTTTGTTGGGAATGTGGAAAAGCAAGTAGATGATTAAGTAACAGGTGGGGATAGGGAGAGGGGAGGAGGGAGGAAGTGGAAGGGGGAGAAGCACTGGCTAATAGGTACAAGGATGGGATACTGGTAGGAGGGTAGAAGAGAAAGAAGCAGACGTGATGGGGAAAGAGTAGAGGGCAAAAGAGACTAATACCCTATTAGGAGAAGGAAGGGAAGGAGGTGGGGAGTTGGAGGAAAGGAGAGAGAGAAGTAGGGAAGAGACCAGTTTATAGGTAAACAAATTTTACATATTTATGTGCATGACAATAAAGAAATCTTGTTAAACAGGAAAGTCTATAGACATTTGATTGTATTGAGCGCATATAAAGGAACCTTGATAGTTTCAAATATCTTTCACAATCATAAAATCTGATCAAAAATTCTCTAGTGTAATTCTGGCAATTGCAGTGAGTTTAGGCTTCAATGCTGAAGATTTGGCCTTGTAAGAACGTTAATTATTCTATATTTCACTGCTCAAACCCATTGTTTCTTTTCATAACTTTTATTTCTTTTTGTAGATTTGTGTAAAAGATAGTATACCGCCTCTCTCTTTAGATTAAGGTTCATTTCTTCCATGTTAGTATCAGCATGACCATGTACAGATCTCCCATGGATGTAGTATCCAAAGCATTTGTGTGACAAAATGATAACGGATATCTACAAAATAATAATGCAGACCAGGAATTAATAACTATTTTAATTTTGTGAAAATAATTATTGAAAATGTTAAAAAAAAGTCTCAAGTCTTACAGTACTCACATTACTGACTGAGCAAACATCAATAAACTGACTTATTCTGTCTTCCACAAATCGTTCATATATACCGATGCCAAAAATTATCTACAGAAAAAATACAATTATTTAATATTTTGAAACACTTCAAAATTATCAAAAATGATTTCCCTTCATCTACTTATATCATGGTGCAAACTCTAATACACCTGCAATTGAGACCAATAAGCCATTTGCCTCCTCGTCATTTGCTGTACCTGTCTGTTTTTATGATTCATGTACAAGAAGAACTAAATTTCTCTGTACTTCAGTCATCTGAGATCTTTCACCATTCATGTAATACCTTTGGACTCCTCTTACCAAATGCTTGTGCATCTGAAGTAAAGAAAAATCACTGGGTTTTGAGCTGATATCAACTGTTAATCAGAAGAAATATGGAAATGAGAATGAATTGGGAAAATAGTGAAAGGATTGAATATACATAGAAATTTGACGATTCAGCCTTCCTATTTCATAATCAGCCACAGTAATGTCCAAGGGCATAATGGAAACCTCTCTTTCCTCCAAGAAAGCTAAAATATGCATACACTTCTCTTCTTATTGTTCATTGCTGGCTCCTTTGTGCTACCTTCTCCTGGAAGATACAGAAAATATACTGGTGATTACCCTTAATCTTTTCAGATAATGTGGCACATGGGAAATCAATTACTTTCAAATTGTTAACGTGCATAAATAGTTGCCAATATGTGTGACTTATGAATTGTGGGTTTGGCCATTTGAAATACTGTAATGGGAAGTACATGATGATGAGATAAAGAACAGAAATAAATGAATTGATAAAGATTGTTAATAGACTGAGATATGAAATGAGGATCTGATAAACATAAAAACAGTAGAAATGGGAACAGGATTAGTCCATCTGGTCTGTCAAACTTGTTCCACCATTTAGTAAGATTAAGGCTGATCTGGTTACTCCGCCTGTTCCACATAATGGTTAATTTCCCTATTGTTCAAAAAAAATCTGTGTCTAAAATACATTCAAGGAGGCAGCCCCAGATTCATGACTCTCTTTGAGGAGCAGTTCTTCTCTGTCTAATCCCATGAATCTTGAAGTAGAGCCAGTGGAACCAAGCTCCCTGCTTTTACCTTGCCTATTCCTTCCATAAATAAAATCAAGGTTTACGGTTCCTTTTATTCTCACATAATAAAAATGTAATACGTATGATATACTTCTTTTGTTTTCCATAAGGCTAAGAGTCGTCATGAGCGTTGCCCAGTGCCCCTAACAATAAGATTAAGAGAAGCAAGAGTCCCTTCAGAGACACTGAGTGTCTATGTATTAATCACCAGTGATCCCGCAGCCCCTGCAGCAACACAGACTCCCTTTAAAATCATTGCCACCTTGAGCTCCACACCCAAACCTCTGGTATGATTAGGAAGCCTTCAGCACCCAAGGTTTTTTGGGAGCCATTTTTTGGCCTCAGCACCCCCTCGAGTCCCAGATCTGATACTTGGTGCCCACGAGCTAGAATTCAACAGCCTGCAGCCTGTGTGGATCCTTTGATTGCAAGTCGCCAGCAGTGCACAGCCTGTTTGAGTCATTTGACCACATTGCTGGTCCGCTGCCACCATTTAATAAGATTAAAGCTGATCTGGTTACCTGTAGGGTCATCTCCCATGCTTCTCCCTCTTAATGGGGGAGGGTTTCTCCCTGTTTATGGTGGCCTGTGCCGGTTTGCTGCCTCCCCCAGGGTCTATAACCCTAGCACAGGCCATGCCATCTTGGGCACAGCCCTCCATGGTTGCAAGGTTAAAAAATATACCATCATCTCCTTTAACAGACCTTTTAAAGCCTGTGTGGAGCTGTCAGCATCAGAACTGGGCAATAGAACCCTGCCAAGCAATGCTGTGTCTCTGCGCCCTGTCCTCCCAGAATGGCACTGGGATAGTGCTGTCATTATAGCAGCTCCAGCAGCATTGCCCCCTCGATGCGATCCATGATTATCCCTCATCATTCTGAACTCCAATGAGTTAGGTCACAGGCTACTCAATCTCTCCTGAGACAACCTTTACCATCCCCTCGTCACACCACCTGGACACAGCAGAGGCATATGGTTGTGTTGCTGGTCCTCTTGATCTCTGCAATCATTATAGTTTATAGTGGTAGCCAAAGATCAGAACAGCCACTGCCAACTAGGGTATCTATCTTGACTCTATACGGGTCCTCTGGCTAACATTCAAAGGTCATCACCTGAATGAGACCAACTGACAGCCAAATAGTTGTAGCTACACCATATCTCAGAATACGGCTAGATGGTATAACACTGCTTTCAGCACTGCTGCTCAGTCTTGGGTAAGGATCCATTGTCGTCAGATTTGCAAAACCGACAATCTAAAAAGAACAAAAGAAAGTCAATTCACTTGCAACTCATGATAACTTAAAAATGTTGCTGTCTGAATTGTAAAATTAGATTTGGAACAATAGAAACTTTAAATTATATCACTATTCATTACAAATCCTAAGTAGTAAAATTAGAGCAAAGATTCTTTAAGACCATAAGACATAGGAGCAAAATTAAGCCATTCAGCGAGTTGGATCCTCTCAACCTGTAGTGAACTGGGAATTCACTAGGGGTGCGATGCTCTAAGGATTGGCTCCGGCCACCCAATGCCAGTGTTGTAGGCCATGGCCTTCCTGTGGGGCTGTGCAGCGAGAGCTGCAATGCAAGAAAACCCGACGGCCATCCTGCACGTTTCGAAATTGGCGCCATCTTCAACCGACGAGGAGGGAGCAAGGCCATCTTGCTGCACTGTGTGGTCTTTACCATCTTGCTGGTGTTCAAATTCCATGCCATCTACAATGGTGAAAGAAGGAGGAGGAGGGTGGCCATCTTGCTGAGCCTCATGGCCCCTGCTGTCTTGCCTGCACGAGGATCTGAACGTGCAGAGGGGAGGGGGGGAGTGACTCCAGCGAGGGGAACGATGGCATCTCCGGAGTCTTGGCAGTGATGGTGTTGGACCATTAGATACCACACCAACTGAACAATTCCACAACAAAGGTATGGGTTAATGGGCATAAACTCCTGATCCCAAGGACCAAGAAGGCTTTGAGGAGGTGCCTGGGCTTCTTCTCTTATTGCGCCCAATAGGTCCCTCAATATGCCAACATGGTCTGTTCCCTCCTAAAAACCACTTCTTTTCCACTGACAGCCGAAGCTCCACAGCTTTTAACTACTTCAGAAGCCACATTGTAAAGGCCACCATGCACGCAGTGGATGAAAATGTACCTTTCCAGGTGGAAAACGACAATCAGACATAGCCTTGGGTGCAACCCTTAATCAGGCAGGTAGGCCAGTTGCATTTTTCTTTTATAGGACCCTACAGGGTCAGGAGTTTCGGAATCCATCAGTGGAGAAAGAGACACAAGCCACTGTAGAGGCCATCAGGCCCTGGAGGCATTATCTGGTGTGTAGGAAATTCACCCTCCTCACAGACCAGTGCTTGGTAGCATTCATATTCAACAACACAAAATGAGGCAAAATTTAAAATGACAAAATTGCTAGGAGGAGGATTGAACTCTCCACCTACAACTACAACAGTCGACCGACCTGGTTCCCACAATGAGACTCCAGATGCCTTGTCCAGAGGAAGCTGTGCCTCTGCGCACACCAGCCAGTTGTGGTGACTGCACAATGAGTTCTGTCATCCAGGCATATGGTTCATTTTGTCAAGGCACGCAATTTACCCTACTTAATTGAGGATGTCGAGGAAATGACCAGGTCAAGCCGCACTTCTACCATTCCAGAAAGGCACCTCTGATAAAGTCATCCAGGACCTTCGAATGGCTCATTGTCGATTTCAAGGGACCCCTCCCCTCCACAAATGGGAACATATACTTTCTCATTGTCTTTGACGAGTACTTTTGTTTCCCATTCGCTATTCCCTGCCTGGACACTCACTCTCTCTATTTTCACCTTGTTTGGATATCCTGGCTATATCCATAGCGACCAGGGTTCATCATTTATGAGTGAAGAGCTATGCCAATTTCTGCTAGTGAGAGGCATTGCATCCAGCAGGACCACTAGCTATAATCCCCAGGGAAAAGGACAGGTTGAGAAAAAGAACGCTACAGTTTGGAAGGCCGTAAAAGTGGCCCTCCAGTCCAAAGGACTTTCAGACTCACGCTGGCAGGATGTCCTACTCATGGCACTCCATTCCATTAGGTCACTACTTTGCACAGCAACCAATGCGACTCCTGACGAGCTGATGTTTTCTTTTGAGAGAAGTCAACGTCAGCGACAACCCTCCTAGCTTGGTTTACAGCAACAAGTCCATTGCTGCTCCGAAAGCACGTGAGGACGAGAAAATCCGACCCCTTGATTGAGAAGGTGCACCTACTCCATGCCAACCCCACATGCCTACGTG
This sequence comes from Narcine bancroftii, assembly GCF_036971445.1. Classification (NCBI taxonomy): domain Eukaryota; kingdom Metazoa; phylum Chordata; class Chondrichthyes; order Torpediniformes; family Narcinidae; genus Narcine; species Narcine bancroftii. The sequence continues at coordinate 322,115,668 of NC_091470.1, forward strand.
GCACACCCGGATGGCAGGGAGGACACTGTCTCGATCAGGGAACTAGCACCCACTGGAACGGATAGTCCATCACCTCAAGGGGGCTGGAGAAATGCAAAGTGGCTCATGTGAGCTGTTGCAGGAAGTGGCTCTAGCCACCCCTCAACCAGAGCTTGGGGGGGGGGGGGGGTGGGGGGTGTGTGGCAAGATGGTGTAGAAGAAAGGTGTGTTCCACCTTGCTGGATTATTAAATACCTGATTTTTAAAAGTATAAAAGTGATTAAAAATAATATTTACAGTTTTTTGGAATAACAGTGATTCATCATGGCTACCAATGTGATGAAATCTAAAACTCAATTTCAGAAGAAATTACCATATAAAAGTGTAGTTGAACTGAGGCCTACCTGTACAGCTGAATTCATGGCGTCATTGTTGGGAGCCTTCAAGCCTCAGAGGACTCCTGCCCGTTCAAGCTTGACCTCGGCGCTGATCCTGCAGTCGCAAGATGGCGCCAGCTTTCTGGTGAGTTTGGTTGTAGCCGACCTACGTGCACGTGAAGCCGTGCGCGCGGGTGGCCCGACCGACAAAGGGGCCCATGAGCCCGCAACATTGCTGGGTGGTGGGGATCCGCAGTGTAGGGTCGGAGGATGCTCCTGCGTGTCCAGCGGTTCTGCCGGGCATGCGCAGGGCACCCCAGGTCCATGATCTTTTGGAGAAAGTGTCGGTTGCATTGGGTGTCCAAACCCGCAGCCGCACAGTCAAGGGACCTATGGTGACTGATGGAGAAGAGGAACTTACCTTATTGGAATTTGCCTAGGAGGAGGAGCCTGTAGTTAAAGAAGGTAGACCTCAAAAAGTGGCTATGGAATCTGGATTGGACTCAGTTTTCACTGTTTTGGAAGGGATTGCTTCCCAAATGGATAATATGTCAAAACAAATGTCAACTCAAATGACCAAAGGATTTATGGAGGTTAAAAACAAAAATGAAAATTTTGTGTGATGAAATGTCAACTATGAAACAAGAAATGACTGTTGTTAAGAGTGATATTAACAGATGTATAAAATCTGTTGATATTGTACAAGATAATTTCTTTTAAATTGAAACAGCCTTTTCTGAATGTCAAAATCAGATGGAACGCAATAGAGAAAAAATGGAAAAAGTGGAAGGTTCTTTTGTAGATAGGGGGATTCAAAAAAGGTATTTATTGAAGAAGATTGATTCATTGGAAAATCAAAGTGGGAGAAATAATGTGAAAATAGTTGGTCTTCCAGAGGACATTGAAGGTTCTGATCCAATAAAAATTTTTAAGCATTGGATCCCAGAGGTACTGGTTAAAGAGCTTTTCCCTGAAGGTTTGGAACTGGATCGGGCCCTTCTAGCTGAGGGAGCATTGAAGAAAAAAACACTTCCAGGACAAACACCAAAGGCGGTCTTGATTTACTGTTTGAAATATCAAGATAGAGAAATGATTTTATGAATGGCGGTACAGAAAATGTGGCAGAGTCAATCCCCGTTGATGGTTCAAAATAACAGTGTTTTATGCCGATTTGAGTCAAGAGGTTATTAGAAGACCGAGTAGAGCAAGATTGCTTTGCTCAACACGTTTGTTCCCCATATGCATCTCTACCCGACAATGGCATTCTTTCTCCTTATCTTTGGCTTGGCTTCGCGGACGAAGATTTATGGAGGGGTAAAGTCCATGTCAGCTACAGGCTCATTTATGGCTGACAAGTCCGATGCGGGACAGGCAGACACGGTTGCAGCGGTTGCAAGGGAAAATTGGTTGGTTGGGGTTGGGGTTGGGTGTTGGGTTTTTCCTCCTTTGTCTTTTGACAGTGAGGTGGGCTCTGCGGTTTTCTTCAAAGGAGGTTGCTGCCCGCCGAACTGTGAGGCGCCAAGATGCACGGTTTGAGGCGATATCAGCCCACTGGCGGTGGTCAATGTGGCAGGCACCAAGAGCTTTCTTTAGGCAGTCCTTGTACCTCTTCTTTGGTGCACCTCTGTCTCGGTGGCCAGTGGAGAGCTCGCCATATAACACGATCTTAGGAAGGCGATGGTCCTCCATTCTGGAGACGTGACCTACCCAGCGCAGTTTGATCTTCAGCAGTGTGGATTCGATGCTGTCGGCCTCTGCCATCTCGAGTACTTTGATGTTGGAGATGAAGTCGCTCCAATGAATGTTGAGGATGGAGCGGAGACAACGCTGGTGGAAGCGTTCTAGGAGCCGTAGGTGATGCCAGTAAAGGACCCATGATTCGGAGCCGAACAGGAGTGTGGGTATGACAACGGCTCTGTATACGCCAATCTTTGAGGTTTTTCAGTTGGTTGTTTTTCCAGACTCTTTTGTGTAGTCTTCCAAAGGTGCTATTTGCCTTGGCGAGTCTGTTGTCTATCTCGTTGTCGATCCTTGTATCCGATGAAATGGTGCAGCCGAGATAGGTAAACTGGTTGACCGTTTTGAGTTTTGTGTGCCTGATGGAGTTGTGGTGGGGAGCTGGCTGATGGAGGACCTCAGTTTTCTTCAGGCTGACTTCCAGGCCAAACATTTTGGCAGTTTCTGCAAAACAGGATGTCAAGCGCTGAAGAGCTGGCTCTGAATGGGCAACTAAAGTGGCAACATCTGCAAAGAGTAGTTCACGGACAAGTTGCTCTTGTGTCTTGGTGTGAGCTTGCAGGCGCCTCAGACTGAAGAGACTGCCACCCGTGTGGTACCGGATGTAAACAGCGTCTTCGTTGTTGAGGACTTTCAATGGTTTGTTTCAGCATCATGCTGAAGAAGATTGAAGAGGGTTGGTGCGAGTACGCAGCCTTGCTTCACGCCATTGTTAATGGAGAAGGATTCAGAGAGTTCATTGCTGTATCTGACCCGACCTTGTTGGTTTTCGTGCAGTTGGATAACCATGTTGAGGAACTTTGCGGGGCATCCGAGGCGCTCTAGTTTTTGCCAAAGCCCTTTCCTACTCATGGTGTCGAAGGCTTTGGTGAGGTCAACAAAGGTGATGTAGAGTCCTTTGTTTTGTTCTCTGCACTTTTCTTGGAGCTGTCTGAGGGCAAAGACCATGTCAGTAGTTCCTCTGTTTGCGCGAAAGCCGCACTGTGATTTCTCCTTATAAAAGGGCATGAAATATATCCCTTAAAAGCTATGGATCAGATTCCAGAGCCCTGATCGTGGACTGTGCCTGTCACCTGCTCTGGAATACATGCCATCAATTAGGCTTACTTCTAGCTGAGGGAGCAAGTTAAAAGTCAATGTTAGAAAGAATCTCTAATTGCTTTACTTTTTAAACAATCCAAACATAAACCTTCAACAGGAAGAATGCTTTTCACTTTAAAGTAAAGGCAGTTTTATGTTTATATACACATAACATTGACAGAACTTTCATCCCAAATACTTTGAAGAACCTGGGGATTCAGTTATTAGTTTCTTTAAAAGCTGTGAGCTGAAGGAAGCACATGGTCTATTTACTTCTCTAAATGCCTATTAAGTGGCTATCATCAAGAGTAACATCAATTGATTCCATCAATTCCAGATTATTACTGAAGTAAAACATTTTCACTATTTCGGCATTTAAACAGAATGACTTCTCAATGTCAAAAGATTGATTTGTGAAACTGAGCAATTAATGGACTTCAACTGAAGGAAAATGGTTATATGCAGAAAGATATGCAAAATTACCATCTTAAATACAATTTAGGTCAGGCTGACACAAGGAAACCAGAATAATGGGAGATCTAGCACATTTCTTTGTTACAAAACCCAGCAGCAATAGAAATTCACCAAGACAAATGGTTACTTAAACAAAAGTTGCTTTTAATTTTCTTTAAACATAAAAACAGGATCAAACTTTAACTTATTACTATTAACTTAACTTAATCTTACTTAACCCCCTTCTAATTCTAAGCTCACATGTATGTAATGTGTATATGTTCAGGAAAGTTCTTTGCTTTAATTGTCCAGTCATTCACTTCTCACTTCTCCAAGTTCTCCGGTATCAGGCAATTCTTATACTGTGCACAGAATTTAACATTTATGAATATTCACCAGGCTCTGGTGCTTAAAGGTAAATGGTTACCGCTCTGGAAGGTCTTTGTTGGTTTCAGAGAGATTTGTTGCTCGATTGACACTCACACACACACACACACACACACACACACACACACACACAAACTGATTTCCTTCGATCAGCCACTTCAGGGTCTTGCTGAAGAAAGTTGCCCCATCATGGTTTTCCAAATGATAACCTCTTCTTCCAGGTCACCACAGAGTTCCTCTTGTTTCCCTTATTTTAGGAGAAACACTCTAGCCAGCTATTTCCTCTTGTAAGGATGACAAGGATTTTCCACAGGTTAAAGTCAGAACTCACAACCCGTCTTCAAAATTGGATTTTCAACAAGCCTGCCAGCCTCCAAAAGCTACTGCAGAACTGTAGAACTGACTTCTCTCTCTCTCTCTCTCTCCAAAGAATCACAAAGATTTTTTCTCGCTCTGTTTGCAAATCCACATGACCCCTCTTAGAACAGCAAATTGCAACCAGACAGATTGTTGGCACCGGAATCAGTTTCTGGGCCTGGACATCTGTTGCTTTAAAAACAATAGTCTATTTATTCCACAACATCAGTCCAATTAACACCTACTTGTGAAATCTCCATAGGCATTCTTCAAAGTTTCTGTAAACACTGTGGACTTGAAGTCTCTGCTTATGCATAGGTCTTGCATTTCAAATGAGATGTTAATGTCTGTTTGTGAAGTGACCTACACTAAACTCCCCACAATCTATCTCTTTTAAAAACATATATATATATATAATATAATATAAAATATAATATAATCTGTAACATCTTGCTTAGGGCCAGGAGATCAAGAAGTTGGACAAGTAAGATTTACAGCCTGTGGGTCAAGGATGATTTATTGCTATGACACATAGAGTGGAGGAAGAAGAGAAGCTGTGGAGGGATCTGATAATAAAGAGCACAGACTGGTCTAAAAAAGAACTGTGTTGGGACTCCAGCAAGGAAGAGGTGACCTGGTCAGTTCCCAGAAGTCTGCAGGTTGCAGGTGAGGTGACCATATGCTGGTGGGTTGAGCCCATAAACTTGCATTCTTTTGTGCATGGCATTGTCTGTTGTAATTTGAAGTGGTTCATAAAGCATAAATGTCTAAAGTTAAACTTTCTTGTTTTTATCTGGACATAAATTCTCGATGTTCTAAATGTAAAACAGGCGATGTCTCTTTAATTCACATGTTTTGGACCTGCCCTAGCTTGGAAAAATGTTGGAAGGAAGTTTTTCAAACTCTATCAGTTATTTTTAAATTAAAATTGGAACCTAAGCCTTTAATGGCTCTTTTTGGAATACCGTGTGATGATGATGTTGGACTAACTTTAATTCAACATCGCTTTTTATTCTTTTCATCGTTAATGGGCAGTCGTGCAATTTTGATTAAATTGAAAGACAATATTTTACCTACACATGCAAAATGACCAAGGGATATTAGGTCTTGTTTAAATTTTGAAAAAAAATAGATAGGCTGTCATTGATTCACATATCAAATTCCAAATGATACGGAGCTTGTTTAATGAACTACTAATAATAACCTTAAAAGTTAGTGTAGATATGGAATTTTGGAATGGTGCTGACCCTTTCCAAGATTATGACAGTTTAATTTTTTTCAATGTCAACCTTGAACCTTGCTTAAAATTTATATTTTTTTTCTGTTTTGTTAAGTTTCTATTGTAACATTCTTTCTTTCTCTTTGGCTTGGCTTTGCAGATGAAGATTTATGGAGGGGTAATGTCCACGTCAGCTGAAGGCTCGTTTGTGGCTGACAAGTCCGATGCGGGACAGGCAGACACGGTTGCAGAGGTTGCAAGGGAAAATTGGTGGGTTGGGGTTGGGTGTTGGGTTTTTCCTCCTTTGTCTTTTGACAGTGAGGTGGGCTCTGCGGTCTTCTTCAAAGGAGGTTGCTGCCCGCCGAACTGTGAGGCGCCAAGATGCACGGTTTGAGGTGATATCAGCCCACTGGCGGTGGTCAATGTGGCAGGCACCAAGAGCTTTCTTTAGGCAGTCCTTGTACTTCTTCTTTGGTGCACCTCTGTCTCGGTGGCCAGTGGAGAGCTCGCCATAGAACACGATCTTGGGAAGGTGATGGTCCTCCATTCTGGAGACGTGACCTACCCAGCGCAGTTTGATCTTCAGCAGCGTGGATTCAATGCTGTCGGCCTCTGCCATCTCGAGTACTTCGATGTTGGAGATGAAGTCGCTCCAATGAATGTTGAGGATAACATTATGATTGTGTTAATGCACTTCTGAATTTCAACATTTGATCATTATTGTAACTTTTTAAAACTAGTTCTGTAGCACATATCTTAATTGTATGGTTCATTTTTTTCTATTGAATAATTATCAATAAAAATATTTTAAAGAGAGAGAGTAAAACAGGAAGGTCTGCAGACACGATGGTTGAAGTATAAACACAATGCTGGAGAAACTCAGCAGGTCAAACAGTGTCCTTTATTTAACAAAGATAAAAACTCAACCAATTTTTTGGGCTTGAACCTTTCATCATGAAATGAACAAAATGTCAGCAGGCCAGAATAAAATGATGTGGGAGTATTGGGGGGGGGGGGGGGGGGGAGTGCTGAATTCTCTCTTAGAGAGACGATTTAAGATTAGAGTCTCAGCCATTGCATTAATATAATTCAAGGCAGATGACCACAGAAGTAGTAGCCATGGTCAATTGCCATTTATTAAATCTTTGCCATGAACCCTGATCTGTAAATATGGGTGGACATCATGAGCCCTTTCACACTTGCAAGTGATCTCAGGAATTAACTGCTAATCAGCCTTTAAAGTGTCAAGTGTGAAAGCAAAATCAGTTCAACGCCGGCATCAGATGTTGTCATCTCATGCTGGGGATTGACGGGCTCGACCCCAGTACAATCCCTGGCATCTGCAGATGCCTACATTGCAATCAGGTAAGTGTGAAATGGGTAATTGCATTGTGGGATTGAAATTATCCCAGTTTTTGCGCGAGTGCAGGAATGTGAAGGAGGAAGATTAAAATGGAGGTATAAACTGCCATGGGAAAGTTGCAGTGAGAGAGAGAGAGAGAGAGAGAGAGAGAGACAATAGCAGACAATTTTTAAACATCTTGGGAAAATTGGTACTGCTATAGCGCACAATTTATAAAGACTGTGGGGAAAAGCAATGGAAGACTGGACTTCCCAGAATGCCATGTGGCAGAAAACCCCCCTCTGTGAATGTTCCATGCATGCAGCTGGACATATAGCCTTTTCTCTGCCACATGGAAATCTGGGAAGGCCGGTCCACCATAGCTTTTTCCCACGGTCTTTATAAATTGTATACTATAGCACTACCAATTTTCCCATGCTGTTTAAAAATTGTCCACTATTGCTATTTATTGCTAGAACTTTCCCATGGTCCCTTATAAATGTTTATATAGGTCTGCACAACTGAGGCTGAAGGGCTGTACATAAAGTTTAATTATGTTATAATTATGCATGATTAATTTTGTTCAAATATTAAATCATAATACATTGATCAGGATTTATGGCAGGTCCACCATCACTCCATGCATCATGAAGTCACCGGTAGAAGGTAGAACAATCTTAACCCCAGGAATGGTTCCTTGCAAGTGTGAAAGCATTCACTATCCCAGTTAGGAGTGGTCAAGTGTGAAAAGCCAAACCCCTCCCATTCCTATCCCAAGACACTGAACGGCCGATTTAGTGGGACGCAAATGTAAAAGGGGCTATGGAAATATTCATCATATAGTTCCATGAAGAATAAATATCTTTAAAATTTGCCAATGGAGTTCTGTAAATTAGTGACCTGTGAAGTAGGCCTTGTGAGTTTCTGACACATAGAGCAAAGTCATAAAGAGGCTTTATATATTTATTCCTAAAAAAGCCAAAACATGCATCGGCTAGAAACCTGAAATAAAAATAGAAAATACTGGAATACTCAGGAGATCAGGCAACAACACTTGTGAAACAATAAGCAGAGTTATTTCTTCATTCAATAACTCTAATCAGAACTAGGAAAAGGTCAAAGGTGGGGATGGATGGAAAGAACAAAGGGAATATTAATAATTGGGTGGAGACCAAGAAAAGTAGAATGATACAATGTTGGTTCATACAGACAAAAGGTGATGATGAATTGTTTACTGTTTATACTAACCCTGTTTCATCTACTGGTACCATGCAAGGGGTTGAAAATAAACACGTGAATTATCTCAAAGGGCAAATATAAAAGTGAGCAAAAACAAAATTTTAAGTTCAATAACATTCATATTTAAATATACATACATTAATGGAAAAGTATGATGAAATCTATGAATCTTAGTGCAGATAATAAATAATGGCATTGTATTTTTATCTTGGAAATATTTTACATTTCAAGATTGAAAAATACTACTGTATATAATTTCACTCTGCCAGTCCACTAAACCAATCTCTCAACTATGTATAAATTTTTCATACTATAATTAATTAAAAAAAAAATTAAAAGTAGACATACAGCATGGTAACAGACCATTTTGGCTCATGAGCCTGTGCCAGCCAATTAACCTAAACCACCCTTCCCCCCCCCCCCCCCGCCACAGTATGTTTCAAACAGTGGGAGAATATACACTCTTTATAGACAGCATGGGATTCAAAACCCAGTCGGGATCACTGGTGCTGTAACGATATTTTGCTAACCACTTATCTAACCATGCTGCCCTATTCTCCTGAACTTCTGGTTTGGTAATTTGAGTACCCAGAAGACACAAAGTTGCACCAAGTACAAACATAGCAAAGTCCATCAAGGACTCTGACCTGCCATCCATTGACGACTTCAGTGTGAAGGCATTGCCTTAAGAAGGCAGCTAAGATTATAAAAGGCCCCATCAGCCTGATCACAACTTCTTCTCACTACTTCCTTCGAGAGGAACCTGACGTCAGCACCTCTAGGTTCAAAAACAGCTTTTTATCAATGACGATCCTTCTTGTACAACACTATTCATAAATTATTCCAACACCACAAAAAGACTTGTTTGCATGATTATAACACCATTTTTTTCCTGCACTAACTATAAAAATAATTAAATTTTAAATTTAAACATACATTCAGCATGGTAGCAGGCCATTTCGGCCCATGAGTCTGTGCCACCCAATTTACGTCCAATTAACCTACACCCCTGGTACGTTTTGAATGGTGGGATGAAACAGGAGCCCCCAGAGAAAAACCATGTAGACACGGGGAGACAGTACGGGATTTGAACTCCACTTCCGATCGCTGGTGCTGTAAAGGCGTTGTGCTAACTGCTACGCCAACTGTATTTATACTTATTATCTCTTCTTAATTTAATATATGCTATTGTAGTTGTTATTTTTACATAGTGCCTGTTCATTTGTAGCAAGTAAGAATTTTGGTACATGTACTTATGCATATGATAATAAACTCATTATCATCATTAAATATGCATTTTAAACATTTAGCACTATCTGCTAAAGATGATAATCTGATATCTGTACATATTCCCTCATGTAATCATATCTATCCTCAGAATTTGGTTTCATAACAACTCAGCATATTAATTGATTACAATTATTTATTCCTTTATGAATATTGAATTTTAATACATTATTTACTTCTGTAATAGATGTTAAACTCACTTCTAAAAGAAAAACAACAGCAAGAATTTGACAAGTTGGATTAATTTTTCTGATGGTCTGAATATTATTCCATTCATTTGCAACGAAGTATGTTCTCCAGATGCTCACAGGAGCTGGTGTAGTCTTTATGTCACCTCCACCTACAAACAAGGAAAAAAGAAGAAATGCTATGTAGAAATGGGGAAAAAAAAGTAAATACTAGGAATTCAAAGCAAAATCAAAAAATTGCTAGAAAAACAGATGGATGATTTGTACCCGTAAAAAGAAAAGGTTGGCTGATATTTTAGATGTCACTTGGTTGGATAAAGACCTAGCTCAAGTACAGTACCATATTATCCAGTACCCTCAGTAGTACTCTGGTCTGAATAACTAACTCCCTTCACTATCTTCATCTGTCCATCATCCTTCACTCATCCTTGGTTCACCAATCTCCTGTGTTCCTGTCTCACCCCTCCCCCCTCTCTATTCTGACTATTTTGTCTCTCTATGATCAGCCTTGATGAAAGGTTTTGACTCAAAGTCAACACTTCCTTCCCTCCACTGATTCTGCTCAACCTGCTTCAGTAGGTTTTTGTTATTGTTATTCCAGCATCTGTAATCTTTTATTATTCTCATCATTGACACTTTTAGCTTTTTCATCTGCCTTATTTCTTTTAGTAGGCAGAAATGTAAAAAAGACATCATATACACAACTTCTTCTCACTACTTCCTTCGAGAGGAACCTGACGTCAGCACCTCTAGGTTCAAAAACAGCTTTTTATCAATGACAATAATCTGAACTTTTAACATTGAAATTTGAAAAAGGAGGAAGCCTGCTAGTGGTTGAGATAACAATTTGGACACCAATTATTTTCTAGAACATATCTGAAAAGGTAAAAGAAATGTTCGTCTCTTTACCAGCCTTTTTAAGATTTTTAAAATTTCACATGGAATATAGGCATCACAGCCAAGACTAGCCTGCATTGCCCATTTCCAATTGGCTCTAAAAACAATTGTGGTGAGCCACCTTTTAGAATTGTTGGAGCCCCTTCCTGAGTTATTTTGTAAGGAATTCTGGAACTCAGACCAAATGGTCATGAAGGAACTGAGATTGATTTCCAGGATGATGTGCGACTTGGAAGGGAACTAACAAATAGTAATTTTCCCATGAGCCTGGTGCCTTTGTCCTTGGTGATTGGGGTCAATATGGAATAGCCCTCTTAATCCATCAAGCCTGCCCTGCCATTGAATATTATCCTGGCTGATCTTCTCTTCTCTGATGATTCCTCATACCTGGCTATTCCTTGATTTTTCAAACATTTATCTGCTTCCTCTTTTAACACTCTCAATTATTTTGGACAGAGTACTTTGGTCATCTGACATCCTCTGTTTTCTCATAACCTTGTGTCTATCCTCCCACTTACAATTTTTTTTCATTGAGGGAAATATTTGAACCTCAACAATGTCATGCTTCCTAAAGAGTTGTAAATAATATCATCTCTCATTCTTCTAAACCCAAAGGATATAGCTCATTGAGCTCTAATTTCTCAGCTACTTGTGATAGGGTAATCCATGGAATTATCCATGCTTATCTCTTTTGGACTGCCTCAGTATCCTTTCATAAATAAGGGGACCAAAATTATGCACAGTACTCCAGGTATGGTCTCCCAATAGCATGTATATTTGTAATATTTCCCTATTTCTAAACACAACCCTCTTGCAACAGAGACCAATATGCCTTTTGCCTTCATAACTACTTACTGTATCTGCCTGCTGTTCTAATTCATGTAGAATAGTACCTACGGCTCCTAGAACGCTTCCACCAGCATTGTCTCAGCTCCATCCTCAAAATTCATTGGAGCGACTTCATCCCTAACATCGAAGTACTCGAGATGGCAGAGGCCGAGTGGGTCACGTCTCCAGAATGGAGGACCATCGCCTTCCCAAGATCATGTTATATGGCGAGCTCTCCACTGGCCACCATGACAGAGATGCACCAAAGAAGAGGTACAAGGACTGCCTAAAGAAATCTCTTGGTGCCTGCCACATTGACCACCGCCAGTGGGCTGATATCGGCTCAAACCGTGCATCTTGGCGCCTCACAGTTTGGCGGGCAGCAACCTCCTTTGAAGAAGACCGCAGAGCCCACCTCACTGACAAAAGACAAAGGAGGAAAAACCCAACACCCAACCCCAACCAACCTATTTTCCCCTGCAACTGCTGCAACCATGTCTGCCTGTCCCGCATCGGACTTGTCAGCCACAATCGAGCCTGCAGCTGACGTGGACTTTTACCCCCTCCATAAATCTTCGTCCGCGAAGCCAAGCCAAAGAAGAAGAAGAAGTACCTAAATATCTCTGTACTTTGCTCATCTAAGATAATTCTCCATTTAGATTCTTCTTACCAAAAAGCATAACCTCCCCATATTAAACTCCATTTGGCAATGTTTTGTCTGCTTGCTCAATCTTTAATCAGTTGCAGAGACCTAATATCTTCACATAACATGCTCTTCTACTTAGTTTCATGTTATCAGCAAATTTGGAGAGATTACACTACGCTCCCTCCACTAAGTCATAGAGAATATGACGTACAGAACGTTTCTCATTATCCGAAAACCACTTAAACAAAATTATCAATTATCTGAAAAAAAATTTCGGCAGCGACATGTCACAAGTTGAAAAAAAAAGTTTTCTTAAATGTATCTTATTTTGTAAGCAGAAATCACATATCTTTGGTAAGAATCAAAAGTTATTTCATGCTTGAAAAACCTTCCGTTGTTTGTTATTGTTGCGTTAACTGCTGATACAAGTATTCTGTTGATGCTACTGGGCTGCTTGAAACAATTTCTCAATTACCTTAAAAATCCAGTTAACTGAAAAACATCTACTCCAAGCATTTTGGATAATTGGAAATGTACTGTATTACATTAAATGTCCATATATGAAGAGTACTAAAGGCAGTTTTGGGAGATTGATGCCTTGAGAATGAACTGCTTGAAGCATGACATTAAATGCCTTATCCAGTACATCTGAAGTTCTAGGCCATTGCCATCAATAATTCCATATCTATTGGAGTAATTAATGAAGCACAAAATAACCCAAGAACTCAATTCGTGACCACCTGAAAATATGTGGACATTAGCTTTCTTTCCAGGCAAATGAAGTTTTTCCAACTCTAGCCAGCTGAAGGAAATACGTCAAAAGTTTCTTTAAACATACCCATGGTTATTAATCTGACCACTAACACATTGTTTTATATTTTTATATAGTTGTTTTAAATAATACTAACAGCCAAAATATTTCACAAACATTGGTCAAAAATTAAAATTAATTGAATACTTGAAGTCAACTATCAGGAAAATATAATGAATTACCTGCAATAGATTTGACAATCTTGCCTTTGGGTCTCTCCCAGTCAATAAAAAAGATGTCCACAGTTAACTGGTTCACTAGTATGTGTAACAACTGAAGAAACTGAGAAAAAAGGAATTCCCAGTGATAAGAAGAAAAATGTAATGTTAGAAATTACAGAAATTGAACAGAGAATTCAAGATATTGGGTGAGACTGCATTAAAATATTAAGCACAGAGCTCACTTGCTCCTTAATTCATCTACTATCCACCTACGTAAAGGATAAATTACAGTAGTTAACTAACCTTTCAATCAACATGCCTTTGGAATATGGGAGAGTCACTGTCGCCGTAAGAGATTAGGGCACTGGAGCTTCTTTAAAGATCTATCACTTGGAACATTTACAATAACGAATGACTATACACACAAAACGCAAGTATTTTGGAGGTAGAACATTTAAAGAGCACTTCTGTCTTCGAAGGCTATTAAATACTTGCATACACGGCAGGCAAAAATATACAACGCTTTTGGTGTATTTCTCAAAGAAGAGTTTGTATGTATCAAAAAATCTGAACAATTCTTTATGCTTGAGCAGACTACAAAACAATGGCTGCTGGAACAATGTTTAAAACTGATAACATAATTTCTTCTTTAAATTACATGAAGAATTAAATACTGAAAATATGTCCAATTTAAAAGACCATTCCTCCACATTCATTATTTTTATATTTTTCAAGAGTTTGAATACCTATTGTTATTATGAAGCAACTTTATAAACACAAACCTTCAATGCAAATGCACTGGCCACAGAACAAATAAAGTGGATCTCCTGAGTCGGTGTGGGCAGAAGAACAGAAAGAACCCGTTGACCCTGAAGAAACAAATCATCATAAAGAAAATGCCGTTAACAAAGATGGGAATCAGACTTGAATATTAGTGTTGGGGGTGATAAAGACTGGTCTGCTCGATGTCAGGACAGCATGACCAATACAATAAATGTAAAATATAGATTAGTGCAATACAGCTTTTTGCATCAGCTATATCTTGCCCCGCAGAAATTATATCAATTAAATTCTAATACATCGGATGTAGGTTTTAAATGTGGTGAAGAAACGGGAACCTTTTTACATTCCACCTGGTCATGCTCTAAAGTGGAACTTTTTGGGGGAAAATTTAAGAATTTATTTAGACCAGATTATTGGGAAACATTTGCCACAAAGTCCAGTATTGTTTCACTTAGGAAATATTGTGGATATAAGACCTAAAATGAGACTGACAAATACCAAGTTACCTAGAAGTAGGATTCCCTTCTGGATATAGTCAGATGGAATGCAGAAATGCCTAGTTGTGTTCCTCTGGAGAAAATTACTTATAATCTCAGGAAGAAGTATAACATGTTTTTGCAGAATGTAGGGTTGAATATTTAGGGTTACATATTCTGTTCCTGAGTTCTACATTCTGGTTCTTTTCCTTATCTGAGATCTAGGTAAGAAAAGTAATTAGCTCCTTTTTCTTGCTTTTCTGGTTCTTTCTCTCTTATCTATTTTCTCTTGCTTTTTTTTTCTATCTCAGTGTTTTGTTTGGGGGAGGAGGGAAGGGGCTGTTTGGAAATATGGACAACCTGCATCATTAATTTTTTTCATTTCAATTTATGTATTTGGGCAATGGTTAATTCTTGATACATGTTTGACCACAAAATTAAAATAAAGTATTTAAAAAAAAACAAAATGCAAAGTTCACCATAAAGCATCTGTACAGCAATTAACATTTTTAAAAGAATAAGAGCTTCACAAAAATTGATGTCCTAAATGTGAAAAGGATCTGGAAAGAAGTGGCAATGGGTATCACTGCAAATGCTTCTAGGGGCAGTGTCCCGGGCTCAAACATTTTTGGCTGCTTCATCAATGTCCTTGAAGTGGGGATGTCCACTGATGAATGCCAATGTTCAAGTCCATTTGGAATTCCTCACGAAAAGAAGCAGATTATGACTGCAAGCAGCCAGAATCAGACAACATTCAGACATGAGCTGATAAGTAGAAACCATAATTCATGCCACAAAGTTCCCTCTCAATAGTATCCTGGGAGGTCACTAATGACCAGAAAATCAACCTCATCTAGCCATAAAGGTACATTGACTTCAAAAACAGGTAAAGGTTACAGGTTCAATTATTGTCATGTAATTCTACATTTAGAATGTAACATTCATGAAATTCTTTAACTGTCTACCATAAGGAAGACAGAAAGTCACTACTTTGTCCAGCCCCTATCGCAGAAATGAGGTCACAGCGAGGAATGAACTCGAGACCTCTGGTTTACAAGTGCAGTGCTCTAACCACTGAGCTATCAGAGCCTCCATCTGGACAGCACGCGACTCTATTCCTTGCATTCCAAAGTCTTCTCATCATTTGTAAAGCACACATTAGGGCGCATGATGAGATATTCTTTACCTACCTGAATGAAATCAGAGTCAACTATTCTCAAAACGCATCCAGGGAAAACAGCTCTTGGTAATTGGTACTTCATCAATCAACCTTAAACATACTATTCCTCCATTGCAGCAGCATACTGTGTGCTACCTACAAAATTACTTGAGGTTATCCACCCTTGCTACTCCAACACTATCTACCAAACTTTCAACCTCTACCACCAAGAAGGACAAGAGCAGCAAGCAGGTGGAAACACCACAACCTGCAGTTTTCTTCTATGCCATGTACCTTTCAGGTTTGGAAATATATTTTTGGTTTTTCATCATTACTAGGTTTAAATCCTGGAACTCCCTGTCCAACTACATGCTGGAGTATTTTACATGAGAAGGACAGCAGCAGTTCAAAATGGTAACTCCTTACCACCTTCTCAGAAGTAATTAAGGAATGATGAATAAATGCTGGCCTTATTGGCAGTGCGCGGACTCCAAAAACAAATACAGAAAAACTCCTGGTATCTGGAATTCAACCAACCAGCAGCCTCAAGCAACCAGAAAAAAATATTGAGTAAAATAAATAAACAAAGAAAAAAGTAAAATAGCTAAGAATAAATAAAAGTTTAAAATAGTAAAAGTAAATGTTCTCTGAAGTAACACACAAACCTTTGGGTGAAGAAGGGAGCAAATATTCAGCCAGCAGAGTGTTTTGTCATGCTTTGCTCATAGCAGCTGTTGAAATAAAGTTTTGATTGAATAAAATGGTGTCACCGAGGATGGCTGATGCCACTCGCCATTGGGGTGACTCTCTTAAATGTCTCCTTATCCTTGCTTAGTAAGAGTAATCCTGGTCAGAGGCTTTATCTGTAAACTTGGGGGAGAGGGGATTAATTATCTTTCATGCTATTGTTCACCATTAGGGCGGCTCAGTGGAGGGGGAGTAACCTTTAGCTGCATCAACAATTAAAGAATGTGACTGAAAAAAAGTAAAGGACTTTATGGTTTATATATTCATGCAAGTGAAGTGTATTCAGTGTAAGTACAGTGTAGTATTTTTGTCTTTTGTCTTTTAAACTGTTTATTCTTAATGCAGATATAGTAGGCAGTTCGGCATTGTAAGAGTAAGTCTCAAGCAACTGGAAAATACACTTCTGGGGCAGCCCAATAGGTGCAGGATACTAGGGGTTTTACACTATCTAAAAAATAAATGTACTATATGAAATACTTCGGAAATGTCAATAAATTCATGTCAATAATCATAAATTGATGTAATCTTATGAAATAGTGGGTAATACCTTGAAGAATATAAGCCAGTAAAGGCCTGTTCCAAATGTCACAATAAAGAAGGTGTTTGCCAGGTCTCCAGCATAGATTAGCAAGAACTTCAAGACAGTCTAAATTTAGAGAAAGATCATAGAGAACTGAAGAATAGTCATACAACATTTCAATGGATTTTGGAATAATACTTTGGACAATTATATTATTCTGTATATATATCTATACCATGGTAAAACATTCAAATTCAGTGCTGCAACTCAGGTGCCTTTTTAAAATAAAGATCCATATCTGATGCAAATTTGAGTTGCCACATTGTTAATGTGGTGTGCTTCAAAGGAATTGCCACTAAACACTTCTTAATAAAAATTAGACTCAAAAAGCTGCAAGATAACTTTTCAGTTTAAAAGGAGTAAAATTTATCTCAGCCAAAATAGGTGTACAAACACTACCAATGGATATCATTTCACTATTCGATTACTCATTCACAAACCCTTGTATTATATTCCAAAACTGATGTGTATCAAAAATAGAATTATGCCTATTTGTGGACTTTGCCTGCAGAAAATAACTGCCAACTGTTCATTGTTAAAGGCACTCATGATAACAACCACTGGAGGGCAATACCAAATATAAAATGCCTGCCAACGAGTAGCCATTTTGTTTTAAGAATAGGACATAAAGAAGAAAATGTGTACAGGTGCTTCCTGACCTATGACCATGATTGGGACCGATGAGCTGGTCGTGACGCGGATTGGTCGTAACTTGGGGACCTCGGGCTGCTGCCTGGAGGGGGAGCCACTGTATATAGTACGTTAAATACAAAATATGTACTTGTACAGTAGTTTTAATAAAGATTTTTTAAAATGGTTGTATGTGTAGATGAACATAACTCGCGTAGGTCGGAAGCCTAGGACTACCTGTACTTACAAACCAGAGGCTGCCTGTTTGCCTTGTTTGTTCCATTAGTTTTTAATGGATCATGAGAGTTCCTCTCAAATTCAAAACGCATAGACTAGGGAAACAAATAGCAGCTAAGTTTCCAGATGTTCAACCACAAACGCCTATAGAGTGTACCATAGCTGATGTGTTCAAAAATAGGATTGTGCTTATTTCTCGTAATCTTCTGCAGTCATACAGACAGATCAAAAATCTTATAACCATATAATTTGGGAAAATATGTTATGCTGATTAGGGATCTCACAGAGAGACAGAACTAATGAATCAATTCACTTTGCCTTTGGGGCAAACACAAGCACGTGATTGGACTTGAATGCCGTCCCTCTTATCAGGGATACTTCATACAAAAAGAAAGCATAAGCAGGTTAGAAAACACTTAAAACAATATAACGAAAATAATTTCAATTTCATATTGGATTATTTTCTAGCCTTGAGCTTCCACAGAAGTTTAGTCTACAAATCTGTCAGGTTCAGTACACCTATCATGACAAATTGTGCTGTGCTGCAATTGCCGGATTAAAACAAAATTGCCTCTTAACTTCATACATACTGGAACGTCAATCATTGGAGATCCAATTCGTCTTTTCCAACTGGCTGTCTTTAGCATTGAACATATAGCTGATAAGCCTGACAGGAAACCCAGTGCAATCTAAGACAAAAGAAAACTGCTAAATATGCATGTTAAATGATTTGAATATTTACATTTTTTTCTGCTTTTCATTCTCCCATTACTCTCTTCTCATCTAATTGATTTTGGGAGTCGATGAATTCAACAGGTGCACACTGGACTTTGAATTTATAGTCATGGAATCCTTGGAAAATACAGCATGGAAGCAGATCCACTGAGTCCATGCTGACCACAAACCACACAATTAATCTAATCATACATAAATCCCATTTTACATTGTGCCCACCTTTTCATTAACTCCCTCCAGATATTTTAACTATTCTATATAGAAGGGAAATTTTGCAATGGCCAATTAAGAAGGAAATGAGAGCAGCCAAAGGAAGAATGTGCATACTCCACACCAGCAGCATACATGGCCAGATTTGAATACAAATCCCTGGCACTGTGAGGCAGTGGCTCCACCAGCTGCGCTACTATGCTGCTCCACGTTATTTAAGTTAATATTACATTCGCTTTCTCATATTTTCACATGTAAATCCCTTTCCATTAAGTTTTAACTCCCTGCCAATCATCGTCGAGGTCATAGTAAAACACAAGTCTGCAGACACAGTGACTGAAGTAAAAACACAATTTTTGAGAAACTAAGTAGGTCAAACGGTATACTTGATATAGCAAAGATAAAGATATATAACTAAAGTTTTGAGCTTGAGGCCTTCATCAAGATATGAGCAAAATTTAGGCAGGTACACAAACAAAATGGTGGGGTTGGGGTGCAGGGGGAGGTTTTTTTCAGCATTGCGTTTTATAGTCAGGATAACATTTACAAGAAGTTAAAATAAACACAAGAGAGTTCAGAACTATTATTTACAAGTCTTGCCACTACCAATTTCAACCCTTGATAAAACTAATTTCTGTAAGACTACCAAGTAGTACAATGAAATAATCAGTCCCTATAAATCCAAATTCTATTTTATAAAGAAAGTATTGAAAATTGGGGCCTAAACTAATAATCATATTGTTCCAGGAAAATCTAGCATGCCTGTATTTTTAAAATTTAAAAGTACTACACATGGCACATTTGTAATGTGCTTTCTCAATGAGAAACTTTCGTTGGGTATTATGCCTGTTATTATGTGTGTATTATAAAGAACTACATTTCCCAGTAGTCAATGTGTGCAGTTGGCACAGAAACAAAACGTAGAATACAACAGAAGTCGAGTGCATTGTTGGTTCAAGCAGCTAGAAAAAATATAGTTGTTTAAGCGTTAAAACTACCGAAGGTTGTTCTTCTCCAAGGGACAAACTTAACATGGTGTCAGAGTGTGTTAAAAAAAAGACAATAATTCCTGTCATGGATAAGTTAAGTCATCACACTCCAATGCAGTTTACTGGCAATCTAACCGATAATTGGAAACACTTCATACAGCAATTCAACATTTACTTAGAGGCTGGTGGAGTGGGAGAGACTGATGAAAAATGGAAAGCATCTATATTTCTACACACGATGGGTGAAGAGACAGCTTTCATGCTAGACACTCTGATGACAAAATTTTAGGATTTGTTCCAAGTAAAAATGTCATATTTGAGAGATTCAAGTTTTTCTCCTGTGACCAGAAACAAGGTATGAGCTTTGACCAATGCTTAACCAAGTTTCACACACTGAGTAAGTCCTGTGAATTTGAAATTTTTTTAAAAACTCACTCATTAGAGACAGAATAGTTAGCAGAATCCCAGATTATGAACTTAGAGAAAGACTGCTGCGTGTAAAAAGATTTGACAGTGGAAAAGGCTGTGAATATGTGTAGGGCAACAGAGAATGTGGTGAAAACTGAGAAGCAGAGCACAATGTTCAAATGCAGCAGGTGTGGAGGTGGACATATTTCAAAGATGTATTCTGCCTTTGGAAAGTCCTGCAATAAATGTGGGAAGAAGGATCATTTTGCCAAGTGCTGCAAAGCAGGGGCTGCCAAGAGAAAAGGTGCACCCAGGGGACCAAGAAATGGAGGAATCCTTCATGGATTCACTACAGACTGCTGCTACTGACAGAAAATGGAATGGATCATTCCAGTGACTGTGAATGGGATAGTAATTCCATTTAAGATGGACACTGGAGACCAGGTTATCTATGGACGATTACAAGACTCTCATTGTAAAGAGCAAGATTTATCCTACCACCTTAGGTCTCTTTTAACTATTTTTCCTCACCTTAAACAAATGCCCTCTAGTTTTAGACACTCCTACATTGGGAAAAAAGACTGCAGTCAATCACTTTATCCATGTTCCTCATGATTTAATAAGCCTTAATAACGTCTCTTCTTAACCTCTTACTGAAGCCTATCTAACGTCTCCCTATAACTCAAACCTTCAATTCCTGGCAATATCCTGGCTAATCTCCTCTGCACCTCTTCCAACTTACTGATATTGGTGGCAAAATTCAATTTATCAAACATTCTTTTTTTTTAGATACTTACAAGTCAGACATTTTGTTCATTTCAAGCTCTGTTTTTCCACAAATTTCTGAAACAAACATTCTGGATTTGTTTTTTGATTTACAGCTCTCCCATAGAGGCTCAATTTCAATTATCTACAATAATTTGTTGGACTTAAGAATAGTTTCACTTGTTAAGTTCAGGAATGATTGGAAGCTTGATTTTAATTTGTTACTCTCCAATGAGGAATAGGATACTATTCTTAATTTGATTAATGAGACCGCCTTCTGTGCATGACATTGTTTATTGCAATTCAAGGTGGTGTACAGAGTAAATTTATCTATCGTTAAATTATTGCATATTTATTACAACATTGATCCTTTATGTGATGTAAAATATTTGAGGCTTCATTGATTCACATGTTTTGGACTTACCCTAGTTTCGAAGAATTCTGGAAAAATATTTTTCATACTTTATCGGTGATTTTTAAGTTCAAAGTAGAACTCTGCCCATTAATTGCTCTATTTGGTTTTTCTCATTAAGAAAATCTTTATTGACATTAGCTCAAAGGCAAATTTTATCTTTTACCTCTTTAGTAGCCAAACAGGTAATTTTCTTGAAATGGAAAGACACCACACCACCAACTCATACTCAATGGTTACAAGATATTATGTCCTACCTAAGTCTGGAAAAAAAATCAGATACTCAATTAAAATGCAAAGTCTAATTTCTTTAAAACATGGGGTCCATTCATGGATTATTTTCATAATCTAAAGAACTAAGGTGTTGGGATGCTCCAGCGATGTGCTGTCCGGCCTCTGGTTGTCGTCACTTGATTCCTATGTATATTTTTCTTATTTCAGTTAGTGGTTAGGTTAAGGGGGGGAAGGAGTTATTTTCTTTTTTTTTCCTTAAAAAAAATTTCAAAGATAGAGAATTGTAAACATTGATTTTAATATAAAATTTGAATATCTATTTTTTGATGAAGAAAAATGGTTATGATTTACAATGATGGATGTTATGTTAAATGGAAAGATTTATTTCATTTAAGTAATGGTTGACATAATTTACTGATCTGCACCTTTTGTATCCACTTCATTTTAACCATATTTTAAACAGAAAGAAGACAACTTGCTGATATCCTTCTCAGAAAAGCAACCAGAACTGTACATATTACTTCAAATGTTGTCTCATAAGCTGTGTCATGAGGTCCCAACTTTTGTCCTCAATACCCCACCCAATAAAGAGAAGTGTGCTGACACATTCTTCACCACTCTGTCCACCTACATTATCACTTTCATGAAATTATGCATCTGCATCCCGAGATCACTCTGTTCTGCAACACTCTCCAGGCCTCTACCATTTACTGTTCGTCCTACCTTGGTTTGACAAAGTGTAACATCTCGTACTTGTCTGAGTTAAATGCTCTTTCCCATTCCTTGGCCCACTTTCCCTACTGATCTAGATCCTATTATAAATGTCGATATTCTTCCTTACTGTCCACTACATCACCAATTTTGGTGTCATCTGCATATTTACTAATCATATCAAATACAATCTTAATCCGTAAGATCATAAGACATTAGGCCATTCAGTCAATTGAGTCTGCTTCACCCATTCAAATCATAGCTGATCTATTTTCCATTCAATCCCACTCTGTTGACTTTTCCTCATAACATTGATATTCTTACTTATCAAGAACCTATCACAGTCTGCTTTAAATATACCCATTGATTTGGCCTCCGCAACTGTACATGACAATGAATTCCACAGATATGCAATCCTCTTGACTGAAGAAACCTCTCATCTCTGTTTTAATGAATGCCCTTTTATTCTGAGGCTGGGCTCTATGATACTAGATTCTCGTACTGCTGGAAACACCTTCTCCATGACCACTCTATCTAGCCCTTTCAATATTCAGAGATTTGAAGAGATTCTCACTGATCCATCTAAATGCCAGTGAATACAGGCCCAGCACCATCAAATACTCCTTATATATTAATACGAGATCATTAACATAAACCTCCTGTGAATCTTCTCTAAAGATAGCATATCCTTCTGAAGATACAGAGCCCAAATACTCCAATTGTGCTCTGACCAATGCTTTGTAAAGTCTCAGCATTACATCTTTTCCTTTATATTTCTAGTCCTCTTGAAACAAAAACTACCGTGTGTTTAACTTCCCTACTACTAACTCTAGCTGCAGGGAAACCTGCACTAGGACATAAACTCCTTTGGACTTCCGCTTTTTGAATTCTTTCCCCATTTTGAAAATGGTCCCCTTTTTAAATTCCTTTTACTAAAGTGCATGATCGTACACTTCCGCACACTATATTCCATCTGCCACTTCTTTGCCCATTTTCCAAACCTATCCAAGTCCCTTTAAAGACTCCCTGCTACCTCAACACTAACTGCCCCTCAATGTATCTTTGTATCATCTGGAAACTAGGCCACAAAGCCATCAATTACTTAATCTAAATCATTTCCATAGAGCATGAAAAGTAGTGGACCCATCATTAATCTCTGCGGAACACTACTGGTTAGCAGCAGACAGCCAGAAAAGCACCCCCACCACCCCTTTCCACTATTTGGGTTCTAACATTTCACGTTATTACCTTTTCTATAAGACCATGGACTCCTATCTAGCAGTTTTATGTGCAACAACTTGTTAAAGGGCTTCTGGAAATCCAAGTTAACAACATCTACTGATTCTCCTTTGCCTATCCTGCTCTTTATTTCTTTAAATAACTCCAACAGATTTGTCAGGAAAGATTTTCCCTGAAGGAAACCATACAGACTTCAGCCGATTTTATTTTGTGCTTTCAACGACTCTGAATATGGACTCTCTAATTTAGACTTTAACATCTTGCCAACCAAGATGTTAGAGTCTAACTGGTTTGTCTTTTGCTTCTCTCCTTTCTTAAGGAGTGAGGTGACAAATGCAATTTTTTTGTCCTCTTGAACCATTTTTGATTCCTGAAAGATCACTACTAATGCGCTCACCATCTCTTCAGCTACCTCTTTCAGAACCCAGGTTGTGGTAGATATCAAACAATAGTGGACCCTGTGTTATTATGGATGTCTTATAAAGAACTACATTTGCTAGTAGGGTTGGCGTGGTTTGCACGAGAACAAAATGGAGACTACGACAGAAGTAGAGTACGTTGTAGTTCAAGCAGCTCAAAAAATAAAGTTTAAGCATTAAAACCCAACAAGGAAAAATTATAGCAATGTATCAGAAGTGTATGAGTAAGTAAGAAAAGACAATAGTTCCTGTCATGTATAAGTAAAGTCCTCCCACATCAAAGCAGTTTACCGGCAATGCACCAGATAATTGGAAATGCTTCAAACAACGATTCAACATTAATTTAGAGGCTGATGGAGTGGGAGATACCGATGAAAAACAGAAAACGTCTATATTTCTACACATGATGGGTTAAGATGGCTTGGATATCTATAACAGTTTTCAAATTGATGAGACAGTTTCACGTTGGACTCTCTGATTAAAAAAGAGTATTTTTACAAGTAAAAACATCATGTTTGAGAGATTCAAGTTTTTCTCCTGTGACCAGAAACAAGGTATGAGCTTCAACCAATACTTAACCAAGCTTCGCACACTGTGCAAGTCCTGTGAATTTAGAGATTTGAAAACTCACTCATTAGAAACAGAATAGTTTGCGGAATCCCAGATAATGGGTTTAGAGAACGATTGTTGAGTGAAAATGATTTGACAGTAGAAAAGGCTGTGAATTTGTAGGCAGCAGAGACAATAAGAACACAAGCTAAGGAGTAATGCAGGAGAGACAAAACAGTGCATGTGGTGAAAACAGAGAAGCAGAGCACCAGGCGTTTCCCAAAGCAACAGCAAAGCAAAGAGGTAGGCTCAAACAGTAAATGCAGCAGGTGCTGAGGTGGACATATTTCAAAGATATGTCCTGCCTGTGGAAAGTCTTGCAATAAATGTGGGCAGAAGAATTATTTTGCAAAGTGCTGCAAAGCAGGGGCTGCCAAGAGAAAGATGCACACAGGGGATGAAGAAATGAGGAATACTTCATGGATTCACTACAGACTACTGCTGCTGGTAAAAACATTCTAGTGACTGAATGAGATAGTAATTCCATTTAAGATGGACACTGGAGCCAGGGTGAATCTGTTATCTATGGACGATTACAAGAATCTCACCGTAAAGAGTAAGATTTAGCCAGTGAAATTAAAAGTGACAAACTACATTGGAGAGAGGATCCCAGTGAAAGGGGGCTGTATAGTAATCTTCAAACACAAAGGGTGACATCCAAAGTCACAGCTACTGATTGTAGAAAACAGCCAACATTCGGTCTGAGTGCATGTGAAGAGCTCAACCTGGTGAAAAGAGTTTTCATAGTGGCTTCACAGACGAAAGACGAGCACACAACACTCATGTAAGAGTACGCATACATCTTTCATGGGCTTGGATGTTTACCTGTTGTATACAAGATCCACTTAGATGAAACAATGGCTCCTGTTGCCATACATGCAGGAAAGTTTACTTAGAGACAAACTTAAACAAGAACCAGCACATATGAGCAGATGAAAGTCATACAGAAAATTGAAGAATCTACAGATTGGGACAGCTCACTGGTCATCGTGCAAAAGAAACATGGAGCATTGTATATATGTCCGGACCCAAGAAATCTCAATAAAGCCATCAAGAGAGAGCAAATAATGTCTCCGGTTAGAATGCCAAGTGGTTTATCAAGCTCAATGCATCATCATGGCTTTGGCAGATGAATCTCGATGAGGCAAGTTCAAGACCATGCACTTTCAAAACCCTGCAAGGAAGATGCCACTTTCTTTGGCTACTATAGAGATCTTGTCTGCTCCAGAAATCTACCATAAAACCATCCACATGATCTTTGAAACTATACCTGGAGTTGAGACCATGAAGGATGTTATCGTTGTATGGGAGGCAATCAAGAACGAACATGTACATGACTAAGGTAAGTGCTTGACATGAAAGAGAATGTCAATTTGAAATTAAATAAAGAGAAATGTGAGTATGGCATGAAGACACTGTTCTTCATAGGAGATGTCATACCTGAACAGGGAGTGAAGCCTGATCCAAGAAAGACATCAGCCATTGAGAATTTTGTGAGGCTCCAAAACAAAGAGGAGGTGAGACATTTCTTGGGGACGGTAACTTACCTGGCTAAGTTCATCACTTGTCTGTTGACTGTGTCCGCACCACCTAGGTCACTCTTTGAGCAGAAAAATGAGTGGATCTGGTCGCATGAGTAAGAAGAGTGCTTCTAGGTACTAAAAAAAAGTCCTAATAGAAGAGGCTGTACTAAAATTTTATGATCCAGATAGGTACACCAGAATCCCAGCTGCTATATCCCGTCATGGCCTTAGAGTGGTACTATTGCAGTAGCACGAGGACACATGAAACTTGTGGCTTCTGCATCAAGGGCTTTAACAAGTGCAGAAGCCAACTATGCACAGATAGAGAAAGAGCTTTTTGCCAGCACTTATGCATGTGAAAGGATCCATCAATACATTTATGGAAAAGCTCTTGAAGTGGAGACCACTGGTCTCAATTATGTCCAAACCACTGAATGACTGTCCCTGAGGGTACAGTGCATGTTGATAAGGCTGTAGAAATACAAAGTGAAAATTATCTACACAGCAGGAAAATACCTGTTTGCAGTTGACAAGAATGAAAAATGAGACCAAGTGGTTGATGCAGAGATACAGGCCTATGTTGACTATCACCTCATTTTCAGTATCCCAGGGAAGAGCAGAGCAGATCAGGAAAGCAGCAGAGACAGATGAAACAATGAAAGTGCTCAAAGATACAATACAGAAAGGATGGCCAGCAGCTAGGAATGAATGTCCAATGGGTATTCGAGATTATTGGGAATGCAGAGATGAACTGTCAGTTGTGAAAGATATGGTCTTCAAAGAGAACAGGTTTGTGATTCCAGTGTTCCTACACAAGGAAATGCTCCAGAAGATATATGAAGAACATTTTGGTGAGGAAAAATTCAAACGTAGAGCTTGAGAGGTGATGTACTGTCCAAGAATGAACCAAGACATAAACCAGACCACTGCTTCATGCAAAATATGCCTTACCTATAGACCAAAGCAGCAAGCAGAACTGCTTACACCACACCCTGTACCAGACAGGCCGTAATTCAAAGTTGGAGTAGATTTGTTTGACTGTAATTGGAAGAGTCATAGAGCAGAAACAGAGCAACACTGCAGTCAACATCCAACAAAGCAGTTAGTGTGCTTGTGAGACATGGAGTTCCTTGTGAAATTGTATCAGACAATATCCACAATTTTTGAGCAGTGAATTTGAGTCTTTTGCCAATACTTGGAGGTTTCAACATACAACTTCAAGCCCACATCATTCAAAGTCTAATGGCCTAGCAGGGAGTTCGGTCAAGGTGGTGAAGAGCCTCATGAAGAAAACGCATGGTGAATAAGAGGATTTCCACAAAAGTCTAATGATTCACAGAAGTGTGCATCAACAGAATGGCCTTTCCTTGCCCAAATCCTGATGGGTCAATGCATATGTACCAACCTTCCAATGTGCGAAAATCTGTTGACATCTAAAGGAGCACACAAGGTCAAACAGGCTAAAGTGGAAGAGAAAGTAAAACAGAATCTTATCATAAGATTGTGAAAAACCTACCAGTCCTGAAGCCTGGAGTTCAAGTGTGATTCTGAGATCACAATGCTGGCACATGGTCCATGCAGGGATATGTGTAAGAGGAAATAGATCCAGATTCCTGCTAGATCCAGACAGAAGGAGAGACACTTCTGAGAAGAACTGTGTGTATCTACGACCACAAGCTCCAACCCATAGTCATGACTTGTCACCTGTTAGTACACAAAAGGGGCCAGCATATGTAGAAAAGGAACATGTTGTTCAGAATTCACAGAAAGACACAAATATTAATGCAGCAAATGAAAGCTGTGGAAGCAAAATAAGCAGGCCAAAAAGGACTATTAAACCACCTCAGAGACTGATTTAAAGCTGCTGAGTGGAAGGAAACTGGTTATGGAATGTAGATACCCTTGTTATGTAGACAAAGTATGTTTGTGTTTTCCTTTTTTTTTAAAAAAAGGGAAAGATGTACACATATAATAAAGAATAACATTTCCTGGCAGTTGGCACGTGAACAAAAAGTAGATTATGATAGAAGTTGATCGCATTGTTGGCTGAAGCAGTTTGAAAAAAATAAACTTGTTTAAGAGTTAAAACCACAAAATTTTTTAGTCTTCAAGGAACAAACTTAAAAATGCCAATGAAAAAATATGTCAAAAATGATTGATCAGTCAATATTAATATCCATACATATACTATATTTGTCAATCTGTAGGTCAGGTGCAAAAATGTTCACATGAGATTTAACAGACCATGTTGAAAGGCATATGACGTTTTAAGTCAGCATTGCTTTCCATGAATGCCAAAGAATTCTGATTACGTGATTCAATTTCCAGTGGAGACAAACAATAGTTAGCCATGAAAGATCATTTTAGTTTGAACAACAAAGTAATCCTCACAAACAAAAAATTACCTTCGTATTTTGAAATGCTGTAACCAAGTCCATTTGATATTCAATGGAAAATGATACCTGTTGGATACAGAAAACTATCAAATAAAACAATTATGGTTTGATTTAATCAGATTGCAGTGCTAATGCAACATCTGATTGAAAATTATCATGTTTGGAGACTCTAAAACAGGGGTGGCCAAATGCAGCTCATGAGCTATGTGGCTTGTGATTGAAAATATTTGGTATGTATACCATTTATACGCGTGTAATAGTCGATACCACTATGAAAAAGTTGACCCCCCCCCCCCCTATTTTTGGCCTCAGCTGCCTGCCCATCCATGCCCGATTCCTGTCTCTTGCCCAGGCCCCAGCTGCTTGCCGTCCAGAGCTCCCAACATCTTGACTGCAGACTTTCAAGCCACTTGCTCACCTGAGTTCCCAATGCCTTGACTATGGAATCTTGCCTAGGTTTGGTTGCCCACCCATCTGATCTCCCGACGCCCCAAATGTAAACTTACCACGCAGTTCCAGCTGCCTGCCACCTATCCAAGTTCGCAACACCTTGACATGGACTTATCACCCAGCGCTGGCTACACTTATCACCCAGCGCTGGCTACACTTATCACCCAGCGCTGGCTACACTTATCACCCAGCGCTGGCTACACTTATCACCCAGCGCTGGCTACACTTATCACCCAGCGCTGGCTACACTTATCACCCAGCGCTGGCTACCCACCCACCCAAGCTCTTGACATGCCGAATGCGAACTTACCACCGGTCCCAGTTACTCGCTTGCCTATCAGAACTCTGATGTCTCAAATTACGTAGTAAATAGTTAACCCCTAAATTTTACCCTAAAAATTGGTCCACAAAATTTGATTATTACACGAATAAATACAGTGTGTGTACAGAGGCTCTGATAGCTCAGTGGTTAGAGCACTGGCCTTGTAAACCAGGGGTCACGAGTTTGTTCCTCAATGGGGCATCATTTCTGTGAGAGGCCAAGGACAAAGTGGAGACTCGGTCTTCATTCCAGTAGACCAAGTTAAAGAATTTCATGGATGCTACATATGTGACAATGATGGAAGCTGTAACCTTTAACCTTTTATTGATTATTGAAACTCCAATTAGCAATTTAAAAACTGCATACATGATAACTATTATTATGCACGTGTATTTCTTAATATAGATTTTTTTGTAGCTCAATGTGCATATAAGAGTAAAAACGTATACGTAATATTTTTTCATGTCTTTTGGTCTCAAATATCTGCAGTTTATCGTATGTGGCTCTTAGGTTTAGCAAGTTTGGCAAACCCTACTCTAAAACATCAGCAACTGGCTCCATTTTGTTTCAAGAAGAGTACGAATGGAGCCTGCATATGAACTGTGGGTGGATGTACAGCAGGAGCCAGGATCAGGGTTTGGAACTCCAGGATTAGTAACAGGGGTAGATTTGGAGATGTAGCCAGGATCTGGAGTTCTTGTATATTTCTCATTCCCTTTAAACTCACTGAAAACATTGAAAACTACATACCACATGCAATATGTCAGTTCATTATTACCAACTTTAATATCATCTATAAATTTCAAGAGTTTCTTCCTGTTCAAATTTGGAAGGTCAAGCCATTTTTTGGCTCTTGTGCATCATGAGCATATGCAATGAACTGTACAACAGTCATTTAGAGTTTAACATGATAATGTGGCCCATTGTGATTATTTTTTTTCAAAAGTGGAACAATACTTACTGAAATAGTTTGTTGATCTGGATTTTGGATCTTAATATCTGTGTAAGAGATGGTCATCATTGGAGGAAAGATCTTTCCTTGCAGATTGTTGGACACAAGATTTACACTGTAAAATCAATGAGAAAACATCTAACCCTATTCTGTCAGTATGGACATAACTTGGAACTCAAATGTTCAAGCTTTAGTAGTCATGAAATAGTCTTTGTAGAACCAAAGAAAATTATGTTAGCATTTTTGCTTTTCTTGGTCTTTAAGGTATATTTTGTTGGCACCAGAGTTACTGTCTGAACAAATCTAGTTGGGGGCCATTATAGTAACCACAGGGTGGCACAAACTGTCTTTGAAGAACTCAATCTATGATGTAAATGCTTCATAAATAAGAGTTTACCATCACTGTACTGACAATAACCACACCAGCAGTGCGAGTATAAGACAGCTTTAATAAACTAATATGTACACTAAGAGGTCTTGTCTCTCTGCAAGACGAACCTGGAAGGCTGGACTGTAGCTCTGGACTGCTTTATATACAGGGTCACCGGGATGACCCCTGGTGACCTTGTGGTGTAATTACATATCACCACAATCTCCAACCCCGTTCCATTTAAAAACATGCTGCTGTCTCTCTTTCACACACACGCACCCCCACACTGCAGAAAATAAAGTCTATGTGCAAGCCATGTCTTTCTCTCTCCATCTCTTTTACACAAACTGCACTATGCGCATCATTAGAACATAATTTGAAATAGACTATGTTCTCCACTCTTACCGAATAAATTCAGACAGACCCAAAAATCCATATCATATGCTTCATATGACAGGATAGTGTCAATTGCCCAAACCCTGTTTTATTATCATTGCTCTTCCTCACTAACATACACATAGGTAGAAAAACATTAAAATCATGAGTAAACATTGAATTGAGAAAAGAATGCTCAAAACCGAAAACATGTCAAGAGCAATAAATTTATCTATCTATTTTGTACAATCCATTTCAGATTTGCTGCAGAACATAATTAATTAGATGAAAAATGTTGCTGTATAAGCACGTACAATAATTTTTAAACTTTGGAACATTGCCCAACAAGGACATATATATTCATTGTCTACAAAATAATCACGAATGTCTCGCCCTCTATTATTCATTCAATGCTGCAGTCAGCATTGCACAAAAACATCCCACAGATAACTTGGTGGCATCTCAAATCACCAGTTTAACTTTAAAACACTTGAATCAACACCACGTGAAACATTTGAATCTACACAACACAAAACTCCACTTAATGCTTCAGTCCTTTGTGCAGAGAATTATTGCAAATAACAGCCCTTACTTTTTTAACTTAACTATTGACAGTTTTTGGGAAGACTTTAGCAACAAGTAATGCAATGTCCACTATCAATAAGATAATACAAAGGACACTGAGTGTGTATGTCGCCCCAGACTGGATACCCATTATCACGTGAGGCAGGAATGTTTGTTGCAACCTCCACTTCCAAACGGATGAAGGTTACTGCTTTCTCTATCACATTTTCCCCCCCTAGAGCAGATTGCCTGACAACCTTGAAATCCTCATGCATGTGCTAACACTGCAATTGTTACCCTTTTCTGTGCTTACGCATGGCAACGAGGGTGTGTACTGGCAGCTCAAAGAGGAAGAAAGATATAATACAGCTTAAGGGAAAAAATGTCAGCTAGCATGAGAGGCAGCCTTGTCAGAAATATGTAATTGCTCACTTGGAAGAATTTATATTTTCTAGCAGATTGTCTTGTGTTTTTCTTGATTTTTCTGTTTCTCTAATTTGCATGTGACAACCTTCAGTGTTGCTCTTCCACATAAACTGCTGGTGGGTGGGGGTCACAATAACTCATTTGGAGGACAGGGCCTGTGAATGCCTAGTCCCCACCCAGGAACCACATGTCGTTCACATGTTCCAGAGCATTCTTAACCAATTAACATGGAACATAGGACATAGAGCAGCACACCACAGGAACTTTGGCTCTTGTGTCATTGTTGAACATGGGCGTGGGCAGGATGGTGTCTGACAGTGTGGGGGTGTAGGTGCAGGGAGCGGAGCCCCGTAGAAAGGTGGTGAAAGGGTGATGGCTTCAGGCAGCTCCTGGATGGGCCAAGAGTCCTCCGGATGGGGGTGCTGGTGTCAGGTCCCAGGTCGAAACGGTGTCCTCACATCCATTGGGGTACCTGACTTGGGGATAATTTGGGTTTGTGTGGAGGAGGTGCACCTGCTCGACCAGGGGGTCAGATTTGTGGGTCCTCGCGTGTTTACGGAGGAGTGCCAGTCCCAGAGACATCAGCAATGCCGGCAGGGCATCAGATGCCCATCTCCAATTTACTAAGAAAGGAGAAAACGCTTTTGTGAGAGGTCTGATTGGTAGCGGTACATAAGAGCGACCATATGGCATGGAGCTCTTTGGGAAGGGCCTCTTACCAATAGTTGGTGGACCATCCTTTTGACCTGAGGACCAAAAGGACTGCCTTCCAGATCACCCTGTTCTCACGTTCAACCTGCCCATTGCCCCTGGAGTTGTAGCTAGTCGTGTGCCTTGCACTGCCAGGTACTGGTGCAGACCCTCACTTATGAAGATGGTCCACGGTCACTGTGGATAAATGCTGGATATCCAAACATGATGAAGATCTGCACCAGTGGCTTGATAACGGAGGTGGTGGAAGTGTCAGGGCAAGGGATGGCTAAAGGAAAATGGAAGTATTCATCTATGACCAAGAGGAAATAGACGGTCTTGTTCGTAGAAGGCAGTGGCCCCTTAAAGCTGATGTTGAGTCGCTTGAAGAGCCGAGTGGCCTTCACTACATGGGCATGTGGTGGGCGGAAGAAGTGCGGTTTGCACTCTGCACAGACCCTGGAGGACTGAGACATGGTTTGGACTTCTTGGACGGTGAAGAGGAGGTTCTGGGACTTAATGAATGGTATAGACTGTGATGCTCAGGTGGCAAAGGGCATCGAGCTGAGCTGTGCCTGAAGTTGTTCAGACTGCACACTGGCGCAGGTCCTGGACAGGGCATTGCGGGGGTGGGGGGGGGGGGGTGGTCATTGAGCTTCCCTGGCCTATACTCCTATACTGCATGTCGTAGCTGAAGGTGGCCAGCTCAACTCTCCAGTGCAAGATCTCGTAATTTTTGATCTTGTCATTTTTTTTATCTTGCCTCTGTGGGTGGTGCTATACATGAATGCTACTGCACACTGGTCTGTGAGAAGGGTGAACCTCCTACCTGTCAAGTAGTGGTGCCAGTGGCAGCTGCTTCCATGATTACCTTGGACTCCTTTTTGATGGTGGGGTGCCCGAGCTCTGAATCGTGGAAGGTCCTAGAGAAAAAGGCCATGGGTGTGCCCCCTTGGTTGAGAGGCATCACACTCCACCTGGAATGGGGTAGTCTCATCCACAGCATGCATCACAGCATTGCTGATGTCTTGTCTGATGTTGTCAAAGACCGCTTGCACCTCGGCAAGGAGGGGAAAAGGTGGTGGCTTGGGCCAGTGGGCGGACCTTATCTGAGAACCAGGGGACCCAATGGGAATAGTAAGAAAATAGCCCGAGGCACTTGTGGAGGGCCTTGAGTGTGTGGGAGAGGAGCAGTTCCATCAGTGGGCACATGCGTTCGGAGTCAGGACCCATGACATCATATTCCACGTTGTATCCCAGGATGGTGAAGCAGGTGGTGCTGAACACGCACTTCTCCATGTTATAGGTGAGGTTTAGTGCCTCTGCTGTCTGGAGGAACATCTCCAGGTTGACATTGTGGTCCTGCTGGTCATGGACGCAGATGGTGACATTGTCCAGGTATGGGAAGGTCACTCTTAGGTTGTACCAATGTACCATATGGTCTATCTCCCATTGGAACACAGAGACTACATTTGTGACCCCAAATGGGACCCAGTGGAACTGGTAAAGGCATCCATCTGCCTCAATGGTGAATATGATTTATCTCGGGCAATGGATGAAGAGCTGGTGGTAGGCCGACTTCAGGTCACTCGTGGAGAAAACCCTGTATTGGGCTATCTCATTGACCATGTCGATGATGTGGGGAGTGGGTAGGCATCCAGCTGGGTGTTCCTGAGTGGTATCAACAATCTTCCCCATCGATCAGGAATTTCAAGGTGCTGAGATGTCCATGATGATCACAACATCCTTGGGTGTGAAACTGTGCCTGACCTTAGACCATTTCTGTCACTCCTGCAATGGAAGAAGATATTCTTTCACCCATCTTTTCCAGAACAAATCCGATATAAATTGTACCTGCTTCCATCTACGGTGAGCATATATGTCTTCCTTCTGAAGCAGCCCTGGTGACATCGAAGGCTTGGTATTAAGAAGCAAAAGGTGATTTGGAGTAAGGACCTCTAGATCATTTGGATTTGTAGAAGTCTTAGTGATTGAATGACTGTTAAAGATAGCTTCAACTTCACACAAAACTGCGTGAAGACCCTCCTCGTTAAGATTCTGTCCATCTAGGATGGAATTGAGAACTTTTTGCACTGATCTTTCCCATACACCTCCAAGGTGTGAGCCAGCAGGGAGATGCAAGATCCAATTAATTCCTTTCTGGACTAGTTCATCATGAATCTGTCCTTGATTCCAGTCCATAAGCAGTTTCTTCAATTCGTGTTGAGCCCCATAAAGTTAGTACAATTGTCAGTTCTTTTTACCTCACCATGCCTAGCAATAAAATGCTGAAGAGCATTAATGAAGGAGTCTGTGTCAAATGATGCTGCCACTTCGATGTGAATTGTTCTTATAGTTAAACAAGTGAAAATAACACAATAGCATTTCATGACACTCCTTCCACGCTTTACCCTAAAGGGTCCAAAAAAATCAAGGAATCCAATATTTTTGGCATAGATTGGATAACATATGGCTGCGACCATTATGGGCTACCCCTTCGTGAATATGCCAAAGAATCAAATCAGAGATGTCAAGATCCTTGGCCAGTAAGACAGGATGTTTCACCTCTTCTGGCATTGCTGCAATGCTAAGTTGCCACCCCACTCCCCTCACGCTTAATACACCATTCTCCAGAATAGGGTTAAGTTAACAAATGTGGCTTGTCCTTTTAATATTCATTCCCTTCCTCAGACTTGAAATTTTCTCTGGGAAAAGCAGATTATCTTCTCAGCATTAACCTATTTTTCAACTGTGAGATCTGTTTTCTTGAGTCTCAAGATTTCCCATCTCCTTTAGTGATCGATCTCTTTGGTGGATATTATCGAGATGAGGCTGAGCAAGAACACTGCTTGTTTGTTTTCTCATTCTGCTACGATACAGAAGCAGTCTTTTAATGCAGTTGCCTATTTCAATGATTCCAGGATGAGAAGTAAGAGATTAAGTGGGTAACTGGATCCACTTGTTCAGACATTATCTGAACAGCGTATGCATTCTTACTCCTGATTTCAAGGTCCCCTGATAAGATTTCTTCTAATTTATCAGGATTTTGAGGCTAGTCTTCCTGAGGCTGCAGAAGAAATTGAGATCTCAACACCCACATTTCATTCTTCAGAAAATACTTGATTTTCAAACCTCAGGAAACCAGATCAGCAGGATTGTTATGAGCCCAGAGGACCCCAAATCCCAGCAGCATTAGAAATTAACCAAGACAAATGGTTACTTAAACAAAAGTAACTTTTAATTATCTATAAACATGAAAACAGGATCAAACTTTAACTTATCACTATTAACTTAACCCCCTTCTAATTCTAAGCACATGTGTATGTAATGTGGGTGTAAGTTCAGAAAAGTTATTTGATTCACAGTCCAATCTCTCTTCTCACTCCTCCAAGTTCACTGGTTGCAGGCAATTCTTATACTGTGCACAGAATTTAATGCTTATGAATTTCACCAGGCTTTGGTGCTTGAAAAGTAAATGGTTACCACTCAGGAAGGTTCTTGTCCATTTTCAGATAGAGATTTGTTGCTCGTTGGACACCCACAACTGATTCCTTTGGATCATCCACTTTAGTATCTTGTTGAAGAAACTTGGCCCATCAGGGTTTTCCAGATGATAACCTCTTTCTTTCAGGTCACCACAGAGTTCCTTTTGTTTTCCTTGTTTCAAGTGAAACATTATGCAGCCAGTCCTCTCCTCTTGTATGGGCCACAAGGGCTTTGACCAGGCTGAACTAAGAACTCACAACCAGTCTTCAAATAGGGTTTTTCCACAAGCTTGCCAGCTTATCATGTTTCAGTCCCTGCTGCTGCTGAACTGTAGAACTAAATTCTCTCTCTCTCTCTCTCTCTCTCTCTCTCTCTCTCTCTCTCTCACAGAGAAAACCACATGATCCTCTTAGAACAGCACTCTGCACTCAGGCTGCTGCATTGAACCCAATGTTCTGAGTTCATTCATCTGTTGCTTTCCAAAACAATAATCCATTATTCCACAACATGTCCAATTAGCATCTACTTGTGAAGTCTTTATAGGCATTCTTCAAAGTTTTTGCAAAGGCACCTGGAGCCTGGACTGTCTGGCTTGAGCAGAGTTCTGGCATTTTAAATGAGATCTGTTTCGAAGTGTTTGTATGTAACCTACACTAAAAAACCTGCCACAATTTATCTCCTTTAAAACATACAGTTCCATAACTGTCTTCACATGCATCACCAAAATGATGCAATTGAGCAAACTTTGTGGGTTTGGAGCATCTATCAATCTTGAAGTCTTCCAGCATACAAAAATCCTGAATCCAACATGTTCATTCTTGTACAATGGATTCTGGTATCTCAACATCTCAACCAATCCTTTTCCTACACAAATCTTGCAGGATCTTCTTGGCAGAGAGGACTACTGGTGCCAATATTCCTTGTTCATATTTCGAATTGACTGTTGACAGAATCCCCCTTCTTGTGAGGTCAGTCCTTCAAAATTATTTTGAATTTAAAAGCGTCACACTGAACACACCATTGTACATCTAACACCCTCTCCACAGGAAGGTTGTCATGGTCTAAGTCCAAATTCTTCATTACTTTTGCCCTCTCTCTTTCAGGTATGGCAGCCAATACCTGGTAACTGTTACGTCCATTTGGTAAGTAGAAAGCTTCCTTTGAAGCAGATCACTTGCAACATGTGATAAAGAGTTATTGCTTCTTCTTCTGTAGCTGTCATCCACGTAGAAATTATTCCTGATTGTGTTTATAGCTTGAGAGCTAAACTGCTCCATATTGTCCTCAGCACACTTCCTAAGAGCAAAATTTGCACAACTTAGTGATGAAGTTGCTTCAAATAGATGCTCTGTCATTCTGTATTCCACCATGTTCTGACTTTAGTCAGCATCAGGCCACGGTCTTTTTTTCGGTACTTTCACCTGGTGGAACATTGCTTCAATGTCTGCAGTGATGACAACAGGTTTGTAATGATAGGGTGCTTATGATCCTCCTAACCAGAGGCAGTTGGAGACTAGTTTGATGTAGCTTTGGTTGGATTCAAGATAGATGCCTCCACACGGTCTTGAGTCTATAGCTAACATAGACTCAAGACCAGGAATGTGCAATGTGCACAGGAGTCGAAGAAAAACCAGGAGTGTGCAGAATGAGCATCCGTCAATATCAGCAAAGAAATGGAGCATGCAAAGGTTCCTGATGCTGTAAATTGAACTGGAAATGTCAACCACAAGCGGATGTTGTTCAAACAAAGATCCATGCTATACCTACAAGCTGATACACAGAAGATTGCACTGCTACTTATTGTAGGACTTCAAGCACTAGAGGTTTTCAATACGCTTGTTTTTTCTGAGGCAGAAGACCAGGGCAAGCTCGACAAGGTTATCGAGATGTTTGATAAACACAGTTCACCAAAGAAAAATGAAACTTTCAATAGGTATGCGTTTTGTTCTCACACGCAGCTGCAGGGAGAGTGCTTTGATACTTCTTTAAAAAGGACTTGAAACTAAAAGGAAGAGCATGCAATTTTGGATCGCTGAAAGATTCAATGATCTGTGATCAAATTATGTTCAGGATTATTCATAAATGAGAGAGAGGTTTCTGCAAGAGACAGAGCTTACCTTAGCTGGAGCTGTGAAGATGCGTCATGCCAGTGAATTAGCTCTGCAGCATACATAGAAGTTCAGTGAGAGTGCAAAAGCCAGTGAAAATAAAGGCATAGTCATAGCCACACTTTCACCTCAAAAAATGAAAATAGGAAACAACAAAAATATGCCCTGCCTATGGGAAAGTCTGTAATAAGTGCAAAGGGCAGAATCATTATGCAAAGCAATGTTTTTCCAAAGGGAAACAAAACACAAATGAAACTGTACACACTATAGAAGAAACTGCTCCCAGTGATACACTTTTCATTGGCATGGTAGTGCAGAAAGATTACAAACAAAGAGACACTGAACCGCCAAGCTTGAACAGAGTCAAGCAGGACAATTGGACTGTGTCATTGCATACAAATGGAACATATATTCCTTTCAAGCTGGACACAGGAGCAAAAGCCAATTTGATCTGTGAGCGCAACATCAGGGCAATGACAATAAAGCCATACATCCATGCAAATCCTGTACAGCTCAAAGCCTACAATGGACAGAGCATTGATATGAAAGGTACATGTAACTTAAAGTGTAAGTTAAAGATAAAGAATACCACCTCAGGTTCGCAGTAGTCTCAGTCAAGAGGGTATACCACATTAACAGCAAAAATGCACTGAACAGCTTAGAGAAAATACCAGATCAATTTCTGGACATCTTCAAAGAGTTTAGAGTTCTACTATTCACCTATAAGATAAAGTTAAAGGAGATCGCCCAGCCAGTAGTGCATCCCCTGAGGCGAGTTCTAGTGCCACTAAAAAAAAAGCTCAAGCAGGAACTTGACCAAATGGTGGCACTAGGGGGTCATAAAGAAAGTGGAGGAGCCCATAGAATGGGTGAATTCAATGGTGTGTGTCAAAAAGAAGAATTGTTACCTGTGTGTGTGCATGGACCCAAAAGACTTGAATGCCAATATAAAGAGAGAACATTATCAGATTCCAACCAGGGATAAAATTATAAGTAAGATGCCAGTGCAAAGTTTTTCACCAAATTAGATGGCCTCTGGCAAATAAAACTCATGAAGATAGGACAAAATAATGTACCAGTACCTTGCTCCCCTAGAGCTTGCAACCCTTCATGGTTGCTGCTGAGCCCAGGTACTGTCCTCTTGGTCGCAGACCTTGTGGTTGCAGGATTTTTCTTAAGAATATCATTGATTCCTTTAACAGGCTGATTAAAGCCTGTACAGAGCCACCAGCATTAGGATTGGATGGTTGAGATCTTTGGAGCAGCGCTATGATCCTACTTTCTTGGGTCTGCATCAGCACCGCCATTACAGCAGCGGCACTATTTTCAAGAGCCATGAGGTAACGTTGCAGCTCTATAAAGCCCTGGTTAGACCACATTTGGAGACGTGTTCAGTTCTGGTCTCCTCATTAGAGAAAAGATGTAAATGCTTTGGAGAGGATGTAGAGATTTACCATGATGTTGCCTGGATTGAAGAACTTGTCTTGTGGAGCAAGGATAATTGAACCTTTGGAGCAACAAAAGATGAGAGAAGACTTGATAGAGGTGCACAATACTATGAGCTATGAGGGACATAGATAGGTGGTCAGTCAGCACCAGTGGCATATCTAGGTAAAATAGTGCCTATTGTAAGTATTGAAATTGCTCCCCCATTTATTTTATTTTTTAAAATTAAATAAACATAATTAAATAAATAAATCACAAATAAAGTTGCCAGTTGGGAAAC
Source organism: Narcine bancroftii (assembly GCF_036971445.1). Lineage (NCBI taxonomy): Eukaryota > Metazoa > Chordata > Chondrichthyes > Torpediniformes > Narcinidae > Narcine > Narcine bancroftii. The sequence goes on from NC_091470.1 coordinate 322,155,387, forward strand.
TTGCACGCACAATTGGGCTAGTCTTGAAGATTGGCTGCATGTGTATTAGGCATAGTTTCTTTTTATGTCAGCCAAAACTTCTAAAAGGAATAAAATGCTCTTTTATAAGGGACAATTAAAAGATTCTTAGATTGGCACATGGATGTTAGAAAAATAGAGAGTTATGCATTTGAGGTAGGAAAGGATTAGATTGTTGTATATTAGAATGTGTTTACATTGATTTATATAACATTGAGGTTCAAAGGGTCTGTTCTGTACTTTAATGTTCTTTGAGCAGTATTATAATGTCAAGTAGTCCAGGGTATAGTGTTATAAAAGGAGTAGGGACCTTTGTACATTCAGTTTGGTCCTACGTTAAAGTGGAAAAGGTTTGGAAAGATGTGAGTATATTATGACAAATTTTGAAGATAAAAATATAAAAGGATCCGAGAATATTTTTACTTGGTAATATATATGAAGTTGGATAAATATCAAGAAAAATTTCTTAATATAGCAATAGCAGTAGAAAAAAAATGTGTAGCAGTGACATGGAAAACAGAAAATTTTATAATGATGGACAGATAGAACAATGAAATACAAAATTGTATACCATTAGAAAAAAATTACTTATAATTTAAGGAATCAGATTGGGAATTTTCATAAGATTTGGGAACCATATATGGAATTTGTTAATAAAAACCCATCCACATCATCCAGATCACCCACTCTTCTCAATCAATAATCAGGAGATACAATAGTTATATCAAGAGAATTTGATTAATGATTAATATATAATCTAGGTGTTTTCTTTTCCTCCTTGGGGGGAGGGTTTTGGGAGAAAAATATAATTTTTTGTATCATCTTGTATTGAATAACATTGTATTATCTACATATAATTGAATAATTGTCTAGTAATAATTAATAAATACAATTATGAATAAATACAAGTGATAAATAATTTTTTTTAAAAAAAGGAGTACATTATAACTTTTGGACTTCAAGGTGACGTAAATGAGGAAAATTGTCGTATTTCCTGCGAAGTCAGAATAGACAGTCTCAGGCAGCATGGATAAAAAATATATTGTGTATATATTATTTATTGGAAAAATGTTCCATCATATGGAATAATGGAACAGAGTAAAATATTAGTTATTGCATTCAATTAATAACTTGTAATTCTTTCTCTTTTTCATGTCAAGACTCTCTCACCTGATCTTTATGTTGCTAGCAACTCTAATTGCTCTTGGCTGACTATCTAGGTTCATTTCACGGCCACTTAGAGTATCCACCAAGAAAATGCGCCTGGTTAAAAACCAATTATTCATAATTTTTTCTGTGAATTAAAAAGTGAATTCAAGCTTGAATAAATTCTGCTCAAAATCAAACACAAGGACATCAGCATTCTTGACGTATCCAGTAAACCTCCTATAATTAACCATTCAATCGTTTCATAATTCTGGCTCATTTGCTACTGCAGAATAAGAGCCAGGGGTCGAAAGTGCAAGCAGCATGTGTAGTCAGAACCAAGAGTCCAATAGTGGGTGAGGTGTGCAACTGGAGCCAGGAATTGGGTCTGGGTCTGCAACACCAGGGTTAGGAACGTGGATTGCTTTGCACCTGGAGTTATATTCCAGACTGCTAGTAAATTTCTCACTGGGTTTTAAATTTACTGGAAAAAATTATTGTGTAACAGGCTTTAAAAAAGTGAAGAGTGTATAATTGGAATAGTAAATAGTAGTCTGGAAAATCAGCTAATTCAACACTACCAAAGCCCCAGTGGTGCCAGATTATTGGAGTTATAGTGTACTGGGAACAATTATTTGGAAAGTGTGCATCATATGATCTTCTGTTCATTAAAATTAACCAATGTAACATCAGTGCCCAGTAAATATTCACAATAGGCAGCAGGAACATTGACAGAAAATCTTATAGATGACCAGTCATATACAAGTTTTTCCATATTTTTCTCTTTAATTCTTTTTTTTTTAAAAATGGCTATCCATAATGAGTGAGTGCAAAGGGTGCAGATTACAGCTCTGAGGCTTGAACTATTGTATTATTTCATTATTTCCTGAAAGGACTCTGGCAATAACCAGTATGGATAACTACGCAAAAAAAATTAGCCTTCTCATAGGAAATTCCATAATTCTATAGTGCCATTCCTTCCCACAGTGCCATGGCTGAAATTAGGGATTTATCTTGCCATCTCTTATATTGATAAGATTTTATTTCTTACTACGGAAACATCTTGCATGACTGGCTTCAGAGTTGTACCTTGAAGGACATGAAATCACCCAAATAGCTACATCACACCAATGAGGTATGAAGAGTGTTAATCTGGATAATATAATTTTGTTACAAATCTTATTTTTTAAAACATGTTTCTCAGTACTCTGAATATGACATTCTCCTCTCTTTCCTTTTATTCAAAATAATCATTTGAATGTCAGAAGCACAAAGTACTGGCAGTTATGCATGATTTAATTTAAAAACAGGTAATAAATAATGAAAGGTCATCAAACCATTCTCTGAGCATTTCCAGCATTCTCTGTTTTTATTATTAATAAATATTCTCTAAAGTTCATTGCCATAGCAATTATAATGAAATAAAACAAATCAGCCGTCACAAAATGGAATATATTAGAATTGAAGAACAAATACAAAAACAATGGATATTTGTAGTTCAATAAGTACAATATAGTTTGAGTAAAAAGAGCTCTTAGTTATTCTGATGGACCCCTAAAAGTCACATGTAGCTGAGAAAATGTTTCTAGCAAAAATCCAAAATGGTTCAAAAATAAAAGCAACAATATTTGATGTTTGCCTTAGGGTTGATTTCCTTCACTAACTAAGTCAGAAGAATTTTCAGAATAAACCCAAGTAATTCAGCAGGAAATAGTTGTACTGAACATAATGCCTACCTTGATTTACAAATTTTCCATTATACTGAAGATTTAAATTCCGAATTGCAATAGCTCTTAGTTTATCCTCACCATCCTCCCCTTTGTAAAGCATGTAAGTGTCATAAAAGTGAGTTTCATCATATTTAGATAGAAGTTTGGAGACAGGAAGTGTACACTGTAAAAATATGAAATGTAAACAAGAAATAGATACAACAAACATATTTTTAGAAGGTAAATAATTGTTACTTGTAATTGTAACACTTAACATCCAGTTCTGGTGCTTTATACAGCAGTACAAAGTTTAACATGTTTTATTGTTAAGGTTTGAATAAATATCTAGTCTTGATGTGCCCAAAGAGTTTAATCTTTCATTTAAAAAACATCACCCTTCAATGTTTCAATATGTCACCATGTTCATCATTGTGACTGGAATTCTTTGATAACCTATTTGCATCTTTCCTCATGAAAATCTGCATTATTTTAAAACACATCCACCAACTTTCTAGCTATCAGATTCCCATTTTCAAATTCATGAACAAACTTTCACCTTTCCTTTAGACCCATGTAGATGCAATATTAGTTTATCATTTTTTTTGCTTTCCAACGGGCAGCTACTTTCTCATTCGCTACTGTGTTGAATGTCTGCCAAGCTGCCTGTCTCCCCTCTGGCGAGCCTTGTACCATGAGTTTCTGCTAATAAAAGCCATGATTATTGTTTGACCACATCGTCTTTGTCTACTTCATCAACTGGCACTTCAATCTTATAAGCAGAAACTCATGGTACAATAATGAAAGACAATAGGTGCATACACAGTTATACCCAAGGGGAGTGTCCTTTAACAGTAGAGATAATGCACAGCCAATGTTAGTACAGCAAGGCTCGCCAGAGGGGAGACCACCACATTCACCCCCTTCTTTAAAATTGTCCGGTGGGGGCAGTAACAAGGAATTGTACCCATTATACACATTCAATATTTACAGGTTGAGACGGTCCGGTTTCCGCTAGGGTCTCTATGACCGTCGTAGGACTGGCTCCTGGTCATTGGTCAGAGGGGAAGTGGGGGGGCTGGCTGCAGGCTTCCACGTTAATGGTGTGGTGCCGTGCGGAGGGGTGGCCAGGGTCAACGTATGAGGGTCGTATTGGATGGGTGGGGGAGTCAGGTTCATCTCCCAGAGATGAAGAGGGCCCCTGGTGGTCAAGGAGGTCCTGCGTGCCCCATAGCTGCCTGAGGACAGGGATGTATGCCCAGTCAGTGTCGTCCTGGGCTGGATGATGGTGTGATGTGGTGGGTGCTCCTGCTGGTGCCAGGACCCTGGTTGAGACGGTGTCCTCCCTGCCACTGCCGAACCTAATGTATGCGTAGTTATGGTTTGCATGTAGGAGGAAGACCTGCTCAACCAGGGCTTCGGCCTTGTGTATCAGTACATGCTTACTCAGGAGCACCGGTCCCAGGGATGTGAGCCATGCTGGGAGGGACATTCCAGTCGGCGACTTCCTGGGGAATGAGAGCAGACGTTCGTGAGGGGTCTCGTTGGTAACCGTGCACAGCAGCGACCGAATGGCATGGAGCGCCTTTGGCAGGGTGTCCTGCCAGTACTCAGCGGCCCACCCTTTTGACCTGAGAGCCAGGAGGACTGCCTTCCAGACCACCCCATTCTTGTGTTCCACTTGCCCATTGCCTCTCGGGTTATAGCTCGTCATGCGACTGGTCGTGATGTCCCTCGCCATCAGGTACTGGTGCAGCTTGTCACTCATGAAACTAGACTCCCTGTCTCTGTGGATGAAGGCAGGGTAGCCAAACATGCTGAAGATTTGCCCCAGAGCCCTGATGACGGTGGCCGTGGAGGTGTCTTGGCAAGGGATAGTGAAAGGGAAGTGTGAATACTCGTCCACTTCCGTGAGGAAGTAGACGTTTCGGTTCGTGGAAGGCAGGGGACCTTTGAAGTCCATGCCGAGATGCTCGAAAGGCCGAGTAGCCTTTACAACATGGGCCTGGGGCGGGTGGAAGAAACGGGGTTTACACTCCGCGCAGACCCGACAGGCCTCGGTCATGTCCCTGACGGTGTTCGGCAGGTTCCGGGATTTAATGAAGTGATACAACCTGGTGACACCCGGATGGCAGAGGGACTCATGCAACACCTGCAGCTTGTTGTTGTGCATAGATGCGCAGGTGCGAGAGAGGCCATCAGAGGAGTCGTTAAACTTCCTGGGGTGGTACTGGATGTCGTAGCTGTAGATTGCCAGCTCAATCTCCAGCGCAGGATCTTGTCGTTCTTGATCTTGCTCTTGTGGGTAGTGTTAAACATGAACGCCATGGCCCGCTGGTCTGTGAGGAGGGTGAACCTCCTGCCAGCCAGGTAGTGGCGCGAGTGGCGGACCGCTTCCACAATCGCATGGGCCTCCTTTTCAATGGCGGAATGCCCTAGCTCAGAGCTATGGAGGGTCCTGGAGAAGAAAGTGACAGGGCGCCCCTCTTGGTTGAGGGTAGCAGCAAGGGCTACCTCGGAGGTATCGCTCTCCACCTGGAAGGGGGAGTCCTCATCTACGGCCTGCATCGTGGCATCCGTGATGGCTTGCCTGATGTGGATGAAGGCTGCCTGTGCTTCGGGTGGGAGGGGAAAAGTTGTAGCTTGGGCCAGTGGGTGGACCTTTTCCGAGAAGCGAGGGACCCACTGCGAGAAATAAGAGAAAAGGCCAAGGTACCTGCAGAGGGCCTTTAGCGTGGGGGGATTGGTAACTCCATTAATGGGCGCATCCTTTCTGGATTTTGGCTGACGACTCCATGGGCCACGATGTACCCCAGGATGGCGAAGTGGGTGGTACTAAACACACACTTCTCCTTGTTGTAAGTGAGGTTTAGCTCCCCGGCCATCTGGAAAATTTTCTCCAGGTTGGCATCGTGGTCCTGCTGGTCACGGCCACAGATAGTGACGTTATCCAGATATGGGAACATCGCCTTCAGCTTGTGCCAGTCTACCATGCGATCCATCTCCTGCTGGAAAACGTAGACCACGTTCGTGACCCCAAAGGGAACTCGGCAGAACTGGTACAGGCACCTGTCCACCTTAAAGGCAGTGTAGGGCTTATCCTTCAGGTGGATGGGGATTTGGTGATATAACGACTTCAAGTCAATCGTGGAGAAAACCTGGTAGTGGGCTATCTTGTTGACCATTTCTGTGATTCTCGGCAGGGTGTAGGCATCCAGCTGGGTGTACCGGTTAATGGTCTGGCTGTAATCCACGACCATCCTCGGCTTATTTCCCCCTTTGACTACCAGGACTTGGGCTCTCCAAGGGCTGTTACTGGGCTCTATGACGCGCAGTGTGGAGAGGCCCCACAGGTTGGCTGGGGCTGGTAGGTTGGCGTGCTGTGTAACTTGAGTGGAGGTTAGGGCCCCCTGAAGGCAAGGGTGACACTCTGCAGGTGGCACTTGAAATCTAGGCCCAGGAGGACTGTGGCGCAGAGTTTGGGCATGACCAGGAGCCTGAACCTTGTGTAAGTCTTCCCTCCCACAGTTATATCGGCGGAGCAGCGCCCGAGGGAACCAACAGTCTTATCCTTGGCAGCGAGGGTGATCGACCAGGTGGTGGGGTGGACTTGTAATCTCAGGGAGTGGGCCACGCTTGGGTGAATGAAGCTCTCGGTGCTGCCACTGTCGAATAGGCACTTCATTACCTGCCCGTTGACCTGTACATCCATCATAGAGCGCCAGAGGTCGTGAGGGATGTCCCTGGTCAGCGTGGTGGCGGCCAGGACCATCTCAGAGTCAGAGTCATCGCTCTCTGGTTGTGTGCAGCAATTTATGGCATCCGGAGGCGTGGGGACCATAGGTAGGGTGGCCTGATCATTGCCCGTGTTGACCATGTCGACTTCGGTTGTGGGGTGCGGTGTGTGGCTGCCGATGGCATTCGGAGGTGTGGGGAACATCGGTAGGGTGGCCTGGTCACTGTCTGTGTTGACCATGTTATTCTCAACATCATCGGGGGGCCCTCCGTGTTGGCCGCTGCCTGGCCCATGAAGGCAGTGGCCCATGGGGACCCGCTGCATGGCTGGCCTCCTTCCCCAGCCATGATCTTTGCGCCGGGGGAAGTGACCTTATCGTGGCCAGCGGCAGTGATGTCATTATGTCAGCTGGAAGTGACATCACACCATGAGCTGGAAGTGATGTCGCTGTAGTTCTCGGCGAGCGGCGCTGGCGAGGGCTGGTCCAGGTGCTTGAGGCACATGTTGCGACAGTCACTAGTGGGGCCGGATGCTGCATCATTGAAATCAGGGCAGACAGAATTCGTAGCGGGAACAATGGTGCCGCCTGGCACGCGCGTGTGGAGGGGTTCGGGGGGTTCATAGAGGGCCGCTGAGCTGCCAGCTGGTTTTGAGAGGCACAATTTAGCGAAGTGGCCTTTCTTGGCACATCAGGAACAATACTGGTTCCTCGTCGGGCAGTTTTGGTATGATCGTCGGTCTGACCCACACAGGATGCACAGTACTTACAGGGGCGCTGGGTACCTGCCGCAGCGACATTTTCCTCCCCAGCTCAGTCTGGGGCTGCAGTGTGAGAGGGCCATGAGAGAGCCTGGGGGGAACCTAGAATTGAAGGCTTTGATGTGCAGGGCTGCCACTTCCAGGGTTTGGACCACCTCCACTGTCTTGGTTAGGGCGTAGATATGGTCTTTCAGCAGCTTCTGCCAGATGGCCCTCGAGCGTAGCCCTCGGATGAAGGCATCCCGGATCAGCCTCTCTACCTCCTCTGCACCTATCCCGGGCTCAGCCAGACATGGTCATGCCAACTCTCGCAGGTGTCCCAGGTAAGACTCAGCCGTCTCCCCGGGTTGCTGGGCTCAGGTGTTGAGGAGGTACCTTGCACAAACCGCATTCATGGGTGACTTGTACAAGTTCTTGAGAGTGTCCATTGCGCTCTTGTATGTGGAGCAGCCTTTGGTTGCCTGGAAGGCGTGGGGACCCAGCTTTGACCGGAGTAGGACCAACCTCTTCTGATCTGAGTCCAGGTTGCCACCTTCGTGTGCCTCGATGATTGCCTCGACCACATGTTACCAGATCTCGAAGAGTGTCTGGGCTTTCGGGTGGCGTGGGTTCCCGCACTCAGGAGTTTTTCTATGGCAGCCTTTGGAAAATTTTGTGAATTAAATTGTGGTGCGCTTTTAGCCAGGATCAGACACACACAAGGTAAAGACTGAACAACAGCCTTTAATCCACAAAGACTTCCACAGAGCCAGGCTGGCTGTAGCTGCAGTAACTCTGAGTGAGGCTTCGGGAGGCCGGCGCAGGCTTATATCCAGGAGGGTGATTGACACCCGACCGGGTGGGGCTTGATCCCTTCAGGGTGACTGATTGACAGCCGGCAAGGTGTTGTTCTGTCCCCTTACTCTCCTGCAGGTACAGAGGTTTCCCCCTGCAGTAGGCCGGTGGTGTACCACCACACTACTGACTCTCCTTTGTCTGTCAAGCTTACTTCCTCAAAGAACTCCAACAGATTTTTCAGGCAAAATCTTCCCTGAAGGAAACCATCTTGAATTTGGCCTGTTTTATTATGAGATCTGAAATCTCTTTCGATAATGGAATCTAGAATCTTACCAACCACTGAAGGCAGGCTAAGTCACTTATAATTTCCTGTCTTTTGCCTCCCTCCATTCTCAAAGAGTGGAGTGATATTTGAAATTTTCCAGTCCTCTGGAAACACTCCTGATCCTAACAATGAAGGATCACTACTACTCCATAATTTCTTCAGCTACCTCTTTCAGAACCCTGGGGTGTAGTCGGTCCATCATATGTCTTATTCACCTTCACACCCTTCAACTTCCCAAGTACTTTCTCCTTGGTAACAGTGATTACACCCCTGCTCCCGGATTCTCTCAAATTTCTGGCATGTCAATGGTGTCTTCCACAGTGAAAATTGATGCAAAATATCTATTCACTTCATCCACCATTTTGTTCCCCATTACCACTTATCCACATCATTTTCCAGTGGTCCCATGTCCACTCTTGCTGTTCTTTCACTCTTTATATATCTGAAAAAACCTTTAGTATCCTCATTTACATTATTAGCTACCTTACTGGTAGCTACCTTATTTTACCTTTTCTCCCCTTATTACTCTTCTAGTTTTTAATAGTATCCCAATACTCTAACATCCCTGTTATCCAGAATTCAAGCAACCAGCAAAAAAAATTGTGGAAAATAAATAGGTAAAAAATAAATGGTTAGTTCACCAATCACGCAACACAGAAAATTAATTTATCTCCATCTAGCAATCCCCATATGTACCGGATACTTGGGGCTTACTACATTTTTTTTTGCTATTATGTTGTCTTTGAGTTCCCTTGTCAGCCATGGTTACCTCTCTTCCCTTTAAAATGTTTATTCTTCTTTGGCATGAAATAATCCTGCATCTTCCAAATTACTCAAAGAAATTTGCTATGCTACTCCACAATCATCTCTGCTCGGGTCCCTTTCCAATGAACTTTGGCCAGCTCCTCTGTAGTTACCTTTACTCAACTCTTATACCAACACATACAATTTTAGCTTCTTCCTCTCAAACTGCAGAGTGAATTCTATAATATTGTGATCAATTACTCCAAAAGGTTCTTTTATATTAAGCTCCCCACAGAAATCTAGTTCATTTGTCATTAGTTATTAATAAACTTAAAAAATGATCATACTAACAGTTTGTTGATATGTGGTTCCAAAGATATAAGCTGTATTCAGCCTAGGCATGGTATCTGGGCACAACTGTAAAATGAATAATAAAGTGATCATGTACTTTTCTAAGATGTGGAATTCAGAAATGTCACGAAAATACAATATATATATTTTGTGATGAGAATATTATTACTGCTCACAGACATAATGGATAAAATCTGTCAACATCTTACTTTAAAAGAAAATAAACATTTAGGTTCAATAGATCTCATTAACTGATTCTAATAATTTTCAGAGTGTTACTTTAGTGGACAGAAAATTACCATACCAAATCTTTATTTGCAAACAATAAGCTTCTGGAGGACCTCAGCAGATCAGGTATTATCCTTAGGCAAAAGTAGTCAGCCAACATTTCACGTTGGAACCTTTTTTGAGTGCAAAGGGAGATATAAAGTATATCAAGGAGTGGAAGAAACTGGGAAGGGGCTAAAAGTTGTTAGGATATTGGACAGAATGTGGGAGAGGCCACGGGGGGAGGGAAGGAAGGTTAGAGAGAAAAGTAAGAATGGAGTGGTTAAAGGAGAAATTGAAACTGCGCAACAGATAGTGAGAAATTCTTTTCTCTCTAACCTTCCTTCCCAGTGATTCTTTCCTTCACCTACCTCTTCTGATCACATTTTAGCCCCTCCCAGCTTCTTACATTCATTAATATAGTTGATATTTTTCATTTTCACCTTGTTATCAATAAAGGATTCTAAGCTGAAATGACTGACCATTTCTACCAAGGTATGCTATCTGACAGGCTGACTTCCTCCAGTATCTTTAATTTTTTCATTTCTCTATATAATTTATATAATTATGCTAGGAATATTACCTGTAAAGTACCTCCAGTTACCTTTTCCCAATTAAGAAAATTCCCTCGAGCATCATATTTGGCATGAATAAATTGTAATTCCATATTCTGCCAAAAGTAAAATAGAAATTACAATTAATAAGAAATCACATTCACAGTTTACAATGTTGTTTGCCCTTAAGTTAAGGGGAATTATGTAATATGCCTAAACAGTTGGTCAAGTATCAACTGATAAAAATAAGCAGAATTACTTGTTTGACTAACCTGGTTGACTTTTTTTGTTGCAGGTCAGTAGTTTGGTGGATTAGTGGTGAAGCTCGGAATATTTTTTATCTTGGAAGTCAAAAGTCCAAATCTTGCAAAGGGCCACACTCACTGACTAAAGTTATCCATAACTAAACTTACCTGGCAAGAAGAATTAATAATAACTTTTTTATTCTGGTATGTAAGAATTTAAAGTCTTTAAATGGTTTAATGGTTTCTTGTTCCAGAATTGATGGTAATGTTGTTGCGTGGTGCCAAACTATAGCTTTAAGGGGTATACATATTTCAGCCTAAGTTCATGTCTCTACTGTACAGTAGTAGAGTGCAATCCTAAATGGGGAAATCACATGAGCAGGATCAATCCACCAGAAGAAAAAAAAAAAATCACAAAAGAATTATCAGTACAATTTCAGCAGCGGTTTCCTTCAATCTGGTCTATTATGTTCTATTTGCTCTGACGGCATGCATGCTTTACTTAATGCAATGTGACATGCAACCATTGTGCTATTTAAATCTCTTTGGCTTGGCTTCGCGGACAAAGATTTATGGAGGGGGTAAAATGTCCACGTCAGCTGCAGGCTCGTTTGTGGCTGACAAGTCCGATGCGGGACAGGCAGACACGGTTGCAGCGGTTGCAGGGGAAAATTGGTTGGTTGGGGTTGGGTTTTTCCTCCTTTGCCTTTTGTCAGTGAGGTGGGCTCTGCGGTCTTCTTCAAAGGAGGTTGCTGCCCGCCAAACTGTGAGGCGCCAAGATGCACGGTTTGAGGCGATATCAGCCCACTGGCGGTGGTCAATGTGGCAGGCACCAAGAGATTTCTTTAGGCAGTCCTTGTACCTCTTCTTTGGTGCACCTCTGTCACGGTGGCCAGTGGAGAGCTCGCCATATAACACGATCTTGGGAAGGTGATGGTCCTCCATTCTGGAGATGTGACCCACCCAGCGCAGCTGGATCTTCAGCAGCGTGGACTCAATGCTGTCGACCTCTGCCATCTCGAGTACTTCGACGTTAGGGATGAAAGCGCTCCAATGAATGTTGAGGATGGAGCGGAGACAACGCTGGTGGAAGCGTTCTAGGAGCCGTAGGTGATGCCGGTAGAGGACCCATGATTCTGAGCCAAACAGGTGTGTGGGTATGACAACGGCTCTGTATACGCTTATCTTTGTGAGGTTTTTCATTTGGTTGTTTTTCCAGACTCTTTTGTGTAGTCTTCCAAAGGCACTATTTGCCTTGGCGAGTATCTCGTTGTCGATCCTTGCATCTGATGAAATGGTGCAGCCGAGATAGGTAAACTGGTTGACCGTTTTGAGTTTTGTGTGCCCGATGGAGATGTGGGGGGGGCTGGTAGTCATGGTGGGGAGCTGGCTGATGGAGGACCTCAGTTTTTTTCAGGCTGACTTCCAGGCCAAACATTTTGGCAGTTTCCGCAAAACAGGACGTCAAGCGCTGAAGAGCTGGCTCCGAATGGGCAACTAAAGCGGCATCGTCTGCAAAGAGTAGTTCACGGACAAGTTTCTCTTGTGTCTTGGTGTGAGCTTGCAGGCGCCTCAGATTGAAGAGACTGCCATCCGTGAGGTACCGGATGTAAACAGCGTCTTCATTGTTGAGGTCTTTCATGGCTTGGTTCAGCATCAAAAATAAAATGATACTAAATCCCTTTGCCCATTTGGTTTCAACTATGTATCATTTTAAAATCTTTCCTCCCCTTCATTATCAGTCCTACTTGGTTGAATTTTCTTTCATCTTTGAGATAGGACCACTCAACGACAAAGGAAGGAATTTATGCTTGATAGAGAAGGTTCTGGGAGGAATTGAACTGATATAAACCATGCAAATTGAAGAGCTAATTGAAGCAGATTATTCATGGTTGATTGGGGTGCAAAGAATTGATTGTTGGATGAAGCCACTGATGTAGCTGGTGGGTTGGAGAATGAATCCCACTGCTATTATGTCCAAAAGGCCTTCAGTTTAAGGTAAGGTACAGGAAATTTAGAAGGGATCAGAGGAAGATTTGTTTTCATTCTGTTGTTTAATGGAATCTGAAACATTTTGGGGTGGGGTGGAGGTGGAAGCAGAGATTCTCACAACATTTAAGGGGAACTTGGATAAGTACTCAAATTTCTGCAGAACTTTTAAATTCCGGGGTGTCAACATCTCTGAAGATCTATTCCGGTGTCTCCATGTTGATTCAATCATGAAGAAGGCTCACTAGCAGCTATACCCTGGTACGTTACCAAGACTCTTGCAAATTTCTATAGATGCGCTGTGGAGAGCATTCCGACTGGTCGCATCACTGTTTGGTATGGACAGGAAAAGACTAGAGAGTTGTGAACTTGGCCAGCACCATTGTTGGCATCAGACTTCACTTCATGAAAGGTGTCCACAAAAGGCAGTGTCTTTTATCCTCAAGGACCTTCATCACCCAGGCATGTCCTCTTCACACTACTACCAACTGGAAGAGGGTACAAGAGCCTGAAGATGAACACCCAATGGTACAAAAACAATTTCTTCCCCTGTGCCATCAGATTTATGAAAGAACAATGAACCACAGACAATACTTCATGTTCTCTTCTTCTGTATTAATTAATTTTAAAAATGTAATTTGTAGCAAATTTGCCCCTGCAATGCTGCCGCAAAACAACAAATTTTGTGACATGTTCTTGACAATAAATTCTGATCCTGAAATTCCAAAAGACTGCAGCAAAATGCTGGTAAATGGATTAAGTATAAATGGGTGTTTTATAGTCACTCAGACATCATGTGCTTCAATATCCAGCTTTTCATGATAATATCCAATGTAACGTGTGTATCTTTCTATATTCAAGCATTCAGTAATCTTTCACAACACAAATTCAGTTCATCTAGGATTCCTACTTCCAGCTCCAATGCATCTTTTCTTTAAAGGAACAAGATGGTTTTTATTTTAATTAGCCACTCATTATTTTGAGTTTCCTGTTATGGTATGGATCAAAAGTACAGCATGTTACTGGTAGCTGCATGAAACAGTTATGTAAAGTAGCAGATGTCATGAATAAAGTATGCAACCTACAGGAACGGGTGTTAGCCTAACACATACTCTGGTCTCAAAACCTATTTGCAAGATATTCTGATTAGCTTTACAGCTTCTTTCTTGATTTTTCAATGATCAACTATAAGTAGAGGCCTCATTTTGTTCAATCAATCCTTATAATTAAGCATGTTCCTATGTTTAAGTGCTAACACACGATTCCCTTTGCATTGTTACTGTAAGTTTAAAGTGATATTTTGTCTTTAAATACCTGTCCTCTGAAATATGTAGACTTCCTGATAAATACATAAACAATGTTAAGTTAATGTATTTCACTTGAGCTTGGCTCATAATAAATCAATGCATTGAAAGGAAAACAGATGATAGATGTACTTACTTTCAAGGACTTAAAATGAAATAATGTTTGAAATGGTTCTTGATCAACAAGTCTAAACCCAAAACCATACTGAGTATCAAAGTACAACCAGGGCATATTCTTTCGCCTGAAAATACAATTTCAACATATTTGACCTCAATAATGACAGATACACAAGAATGTAAGAATATATGTGTGTTCACAATGTAATTTTGTTTTTCATTTTATTCTGACTTTTACTATCCAAAAAATACTGTTGAATAACATGCTGCAGATCAATCACTAATCAATCCTCTGGGCATCTCCAGTTTCTCCTCCTATGGGCTTGATCAGCATTTTGAGTTGTGACTTCATCTTGGCCACCTCCAGAAACTGTCTATTGCTGAAAATATCCACCAATAATTGGCTTCATTTATTATAGTATTTTATTAATGAAGAACCACCAAAAGTGGTGAGTGCAAATGGAATGTAGTATCTAATTTGAAATCAAATAATTCTCACAAAGAGTATCAATAATTATATTCAATCTGAGAAAGACAAAGGGGAAGGGGAAAGAGAAAGAGATAAGTACAATGTTGATGGCAGTGGGGGGGGGGGAAATGTGTGCTGAGAGAGAGAGAGAGAGAGAGAGAGAGAGAGAGAGAGAGAGAAGAGAGAAAGTGAGAAAGAGAGAGAGAGAGAGAGAGAGAGAGAGAGAGAGAGAGATAAACAGAGAGAAAGTAAGAGAGAAAGAGAGAATGAAGTTGTAGTGTGGATAGACGATCTTCAGTATTTGACCCCCCTCAGTGCCAATCGAAAGGAAAGAGTATATTTGTCAAAAACTTGATAGCTGGCATGTAAACTGACAGTGAGGTATGATTTGATATCTTACATTTTTGATGAGGTATGACAATATGGGATATGATAAAGTTCCATTATTGTCACCACTTTAACCAGGCCCTCACAGAAACCTACAGCACCTGTGCCTACTTAGCTTCCAAGATCAGACAATTCCAGGTGTATTTAGGCTATTGGGGGCTGGCTCCATACTTGTGGAAATTTGTCCTACTGGCAAACAACAGTATTCTTATTGAATATCATGTATCAAAAAGTAGGCCATTTCCTACCAAGAGAAAAATGTAATTTAATCAAAATACAAAAACAGCAAATGCTCCAAAAGGAAATACAATTTTTCTTGAACTACTGAAAGTTCTTACCAAGAAGATATTGAATGGGTATTTCCTAAGCTTCCTGTCTTCTTAAATAAAGTGTGATAAAGGGTACAAGCATCATTCAGAGTTGTTGCCATGTCAATTGAATTCATGATCATGACACACATATTTCCCACTGCTTGACAGGCAGTAAGATTTGCAAATCTCTGGAGGGGGAAAAAAGAAAAGGAACTAAAACAGCAAACTTGCTAATTAAGGTAAATATAATTAAAATATATACTTTATCAATTATTCTTCTTCATAAATCTAGGAATAGACTGATTACCAGCTAAGTATTTACTTGTTGTATTCTTAGTGTCAAAGCATTTCATGTATTCCAATTGGCATTGTTTTTCTACTATTTGAACCAATTTATTTTTAGACAGTTAAATAATTTGACAAAAAAGCAAGAAGATAAATATTTTAAAGGAATTTTTAAAGCTTAAACTGCAAGCATTCAAATGTTATAAATTAACATGATTTCTCAGTTTAATTCAAGTGCATCCAGCTCAAACACTTTTTAAAAAAATAAATGATTACATTTTTCAATTGCATGGTTAACTGGTAGAAAAGAAAGTCTTGGAACATGCAAATGCATTTCAGGATGGCAGGACATAACTAGTTGGGTACCCAGCTTCCCTGAGCAATTTTTATTGGAGGTATCCTGTCTGGATGTCTTGTAACTTGGTTTGAGAACTGCTCTGCCTAGACTGCAAGAAACTGCAGAGTTGTGAATGTAGATCACATCCGGGCCACACATTCTTCCCCCCCCCCCCCCCCCCCCCCCCCCCCCACCCCCCTTCAGGTAGAAGATGCACGAGTTTGAAAATGCTCACCTCCAGATTTAAGAATACAATAGTTTCTCTCAGCTTTTCTCAGATCCTTGAATGGACTTCCCAATTGTACAAGATTAGGCCTTGTAATGTTTAACTGTACTTTTCTCATTCTATCCTACAACTTGGTCTTGTATTACACCACACCCCCATATTCTGCTCCGTTGTTTTATGTTTTCATTCTTGCACTACCTGCTATACTATGTATAGGTTAACTTGTTTTGAGAGCATGCAAAACACTGTATTCGTACATGAGTCAATAAGCAGAGATCAGAGCTTGGGTCCCAGCTAATCATATCATTAGCTGGGACCCATGCACCAATGACCAATGTAATATTTCTAAGTGTGCTGATAACAAAACCATGTGAATTTGAGGAGAATGGATACAAAGAGGCTTCAAATGAACATATTCTAAATGGGTGAATGATGAAGGTGTACAATGTGGAAAAGCATGATGTTAATTTACTTTACATTAAACAAAGGTAAACACTAGGTATTTCTTAAAAGGTGTTGAATGCTCAGAGAAACCTGGATATCCATCACCTCTAATCACTGAATGCTAACATACATGTCTTTCAAATAATTTGAGAGGCAATTCGTATGTTGGGTGTGAATCCAAGTTTGAGATGACACAAACATCGGTGGTATTGTGGACAGCGAGGAAGATGCTACAAGGCTACAGCAGAATATAGATCAGATAGAAAGTAGGGTAGGGTACTGGCAAATGAAATTTAATTCTGGTAAGTAATAAATGTTATAAAGTCAAATAGTTGTATGTTATGTACAGTAAAGGATAGGTACTGAAGAATTTTAATGAACAGGGGCTAACTTATCCAACTCCATAGTTTTTTTAAAGTAGCAGCACAGATTGATAATATAGTAAAGGAAGGCATTTGGCATGCTTGCCTTCAAAATCATGGCACAGAATATAAGAGTTGGGGCATTATTTTATAACCTTAAAACAAACATTGGTTAAACTACAGTATTATATGCAGTTATGGTCCACACCCTATCGAAATAATATGATTGTGTTGGAGATGATGCAGAGGAAGTTCAGCAGGATGTGCTTGGATTGGGGGACTTTAGTAATGGGGAGATTGAACAGATTAGGCTTGTTTTGCTGCAGCAAAGGAAACTGAGGATTGACCTGATGGAAGTGTATAAAATTAGATAAAGCAATGATAGGATAGGCAGTTGAAATCTTTATCCCATTGTAGGGGTTAAAAAAAAATCAAGAAAGTTATGTTTAAGATGAAAGAAACAAGATTAAAGGAGCATTGAGGGATATTTACTTTCACACAGAATGGTTGATATCTGTAACAGGCTGCCAGACGAAGTGGTGAAATTGGATATAATTAATATATTTCAGGGACATTTAGACAGACAGTAGGCAATGCAGACCTAATGTGGGCAAAAGGGAATAATGTAGATAGGCAAAAAGGTCATCATGGATTTTTAAAAAAAATAAAATAAGTAAAACATGAAAATCTGTATACACCATGGTTGAAGTAAAAACACACAATGCTGGAGAAACTCAGCAGGTCAAACAGTGTCCTTTATATAGCAACGGTTAAAAAAAAGGGCCCAAGTCCAAAATGTCGGTTATGTATCTTTACCGTTGCTATATAAAGGACACTGTTTGACCTGCTGAGTTTCTCCAGCATTGTGTGTTTTTTTTTTAATGGATTTTTTTTTTTTTTATTCACAGCATGGAAGAAGCAGATTCTGGCTATTTAAACCTGTGCCGCCCAATTACACCCAAATTACAACCCCGAATGTTCTGGATGCTGGGAGGAACCGGAGCACCCAGAGTAAATGCATGCAGACACTGGGAGACTGTACAAATTTCTACAGAGAGCGCTGCATTTAAATCCGGGTCGCTGACATTGTAATAGCTTTGCGTTAATCGTGTTTACCCAGTGTGAGAGGCCAAAGGGCCTTTGGTAGGTGAAAGGGCCTATTTCTGTGCTAAACAACTCAATAATTCTATGACAAATGTAAAACTTCACTACTATAGTTAAATGAGGTGGTGGTGAGATCATACTTAAGAATATTGCACAAAAATTTTATAAACAAAAAATTTGCAGATCCTGGGGCCGAGTGTCATACACAAATGTGCTGGAGAAACTCAGCAGGTCTCACAGCATCCAAGGGAAATGAAGGGTAACCAAGGTTTCAAGCCTGAGCCCTCAAGTCTGAAATATTGGTTATCCTTTACTTCTGATGGATGCTGCATGACCTGCAGTTTCTTCAGCACATTTGTGTAATGCACACAGTTTTGATCTCCTTACCTATTGAGATTATTGCTATGTAGAGAATGCAGTAAAAAAAAAAAAAAAAAATCATCAAACTCATTTCTGAGATGGAAAGTCTGTCAGAGATTGAGTAGATTCAGTTTCTATTCGTTAAAGTTTACGAGGATTAAGGGTGATTTCAAAGAAATGGACAGAATTCTTTGAGGGCTCTACAGGGTAGAGAGAATGTTTCCTTTGGTTAAAGAAGTTAGAAGTAGGTGCCACAACGTCAAAATTAAGAGAAGGCCATTTGGACAGAAATATGGAGTCTAAGCAAACAAATGGTGAATCTTTGAATATTACAATCCTCCATAAATTTCAATCAAATAGATAAATTTCTGGAGTGAGTGGAAGAAAGCTTAGAGGAGATTACCAAGGCTAAATTTTGTATTCAGAGTGGAGGGTGCTTGCATTGCCAGTGATGGAGGTGGAGGCTGATACAATAGTGACACTCAAACTCTCAGATAGGTACAGAGATGTACGAAAAGTAGTGTTATGTGTGTGACAGAGGAAAAAATAGATTGTTGTGTTCTAGTGTCCTTAATAATGTTTGGGATAAAGAATTATTTTCCTTTATTTGCCCCTGTGCTCCACAGTTCTAAATTTGTTTTCAAGCAATTCAAATATAATTAAAGTGCACTTCCAGATTTTATTAAAGAGTATTTGTGTACATTTTTGTTTGACAATGTCGAAATTACAGTGAATGTTACACATAGTCCCCTCATTTCAGGACATTATAATGTTTGGGACATTTGGCTTCACAGGTGTTTGTGATTATTCAGGTATGTTTAATTGTTTCATTGGTGCCGATATAAGAGAGCTCAGCTTGGTTTGAAGCTTTTAATCACCTTTGGAGTCTGTAGTTGCCATTTTACAACATGAGGACCATAATTGTGCCAATGGAAGTCAAAGAAGCCATTATGCAGCTGAAAAACATGAATAAAACAGTAAGGGACATCACCCAAATCTTTGGATTACCAAATCAACTGTTTGGAACATTAAGAAGAAAGAGTGTACTGATAAGTTTAGTAAATGGAAATAGATTGGTAGATTGGGAGGCCAAGGAAGACTCCACTGCTGATGACAGAAGAATTCTCATCACAATGAAGAAAATCCCCAAATGCCTGTCTCCGATAGACACTCTTCAGGAGGCAGGTGTGAATATCTCAATGACTACTGTCCACAGAAGACTTCATGAATGTTATGCTGTAAGATGCAAACTACTAGTTAGTCACAAAAAGGATGGCCAGATTACAATTGGCCAATAAGTATGTAAAAGAGACTGCAGAATTCTGGATAAAGGACTTGTGGACAGATAAGACCGAGATTAACTTGCATTAGAGTGATGGCAAGAGCAAAGTGTGGAGGTGCAAAGGAACTGCCCAAGATCCAAAACATACAACCTCATCTGTAAAGCATGCTGTTGATGCTGTTATGACCTGGGCACGTATGGCTGCCACAGGTACTGGCACTCTTATCTTCATTGATGATGCAACTGCTGAAGGCATACCAAAATGAATTCTTTGTATAGAAATATCTGCTCAAGTTCGAGCAAATTCCTCCAAACTCATTGGACGGCAATTCATCCTACAGCAGGACAATAATCCCAAACATACTGCTAAAGCGACAAAGTAGCTGTTCAATGCTAAAAACTGGAAAATTCTTGAATGGTCAAGTCAGTCAGCTGATGTAAATCCAAATGAGGATACCTTCCATATGCTGAATGGAAAACTTAAGGGAACAAGCTGTCGAAACAAGCAGGAGCTGAAGATGGCAGCAGTAGAGGACTGGTAGAGAATCATCAGAGAAGATGCTCAGCACCTGGTGATGTCTATGAATCACAAAATTCAAGCAGTCATTACATGTAAGGTGTTTGCAACAAGTTACCAAACACGGCTACTTTTATATACAATACAAACCACTGCTATGTCCCAAATATAGAGTGTCCTGAAATGAGGGGACTATGTATTAAAAAGTGCTGTAATTTCTACATTGTCAAACCAAACTGTACACCAATATCCTTTAATAAAATCTGGAATGTGCACTTTAATTAACTTTTAAATTTTGTTTTTAAATTTAGACATACAGCATCATAACAGACCCTTTCAGTGCATGAGCCTGTGCCACCCAATTAACCTACAACCCCCAGTACATTTTTTTGAATGGTGGGAGAAAACCTGAGCACTTGGAGGAAGCCAATGCATACACGGGGAGAACATATAAACTCCTTACAGACAGCATGGGATTCGACCCCATTCCCAGTCGCTGGTGCTCTAACAGTGTTGTGCTAACCGTACCACCCATGTGAATTGTTTAATTGGAAATTTAAAACTGTGGAGCACAGGGGCAAATAAAGGAAAAGAAATGTGTCTTTGTCCAAATATTATGGAGGTTATTGTATGTTCTCTGGATATTACAGGATACCAAGGGGATTGGGACAGGTCAGGAAAATTGTCTGTGATAACAGATCAGCCATCATATTGTTGTGTAGCCAACAGGCCAACTCCTGCTCCTATTTCGTGTTTTTTTAATAATAATAATAATAAGGTTCAACGACAAGGACCGATTTAGACTACTGTATGGGGTGTTGGGGGGGGGGGGGGGTGGGGTAGTTGGAAGAAGAAGAGTCAGTGCCTTGATTCAAACAGGAATTTCAAATGTCCTGCTGATTTTAAGAGGGGGACATCTTTTAATTTTTCAGAATTTTATTAACGGTTTGGAAAACTAAATCACATCTTCTTCTTTGGCTTGGCTTCGCAGACGAAGATTTTTGGAGGGGGTAAATGTCCATGTCAGCTGCAGGCTCGTTTGTGGCTGACAAGTCCGATGCGGGACAGGCAGACACGGTTGCAGCGGTTGCAGGGGAAAATTGGTTGGTTGGGGTTGGGTGTTGGGTTTTTCCTTCTTTGCCTTTTGTCAGTGAGGTGGGCTCTGCGGTCTTCTTCAAAGGAGATTGCTGCCCGCCAAACTGTGAGGCACCAAGATGCACGGTTTGAGGCGATATCAGCCCACTGGCAGTGGTCAATATGGCAGGCACCAAGAGCTTTCTTTAGGCAGTCCTTGTACCTCTTCTTTGGTGCATCTCTGTCTCGGTGGCCAGTGGAGAGCTCGCCATATAACATGATCTTGGGAAGGTGATGGTCCTCCATTCTGGAGATGTGACCTACCCAGCGCAGTTTGATCTTCAGCAGCGTGGACTCGATGCCATCTCGAGTACTTCGACGTTAGGGATGAAAGCGCTCCAATGAATGTTGAGGATGGAGCGGAGACAACGCTGGTGGAAGCGTTCTAGGAGCCGTAGGTGATGCCGGTAGAGGACCCATGATTCGGAGCCGAACAGGAGTGTGGGTATGACAACGGCTCTGTATACGCTTATCTTTGTGAGGTTTTTCAGTTGGTTGTTTTTCCAGACTCTTTTGTGTAGTCTTCCAAAGGCGCTATTTGCCTTGGCGAGTCTGTTGTCTATCTCGTTGTCGATCCTTGCATCTGATGAAATGATGCCACCGAGATAGGTAAACTGGTTGACCGTTTTGAGTTTTGTGTGCCCGATGGAGATGTGGGGGGGCTGGTAGTCATGGTGGGGAGCTGGCTGATGGAGGACCTCAGTTTTCTTCAGGCTGACTTCCAGGCCAAACATTTTGGCAGTTTCCGCAAAACAGGACGTCAAGCGCTGAAGAGCTGGCTCTGAATGGGCAACTAAAGCGGCATCATCTGCAAAGAGTAGTTCACGGACAAGTTTCTCTTGTGTCTTGGTGTGAGCTTGCAGGCGCCTCAGATTGAAGAGACTGCCATCCGTGCGGTACCGGATGTAAACAGTGTCTTCATTGTTGAGGTCTTTCATGGCTTGGTTCAGCATCATGCTGAAGAAGATTGACCTCAAATCACATCTTAAAGTGGAATTAAAAGGGAAATTGTGATTTAGGTGGAGGATAGAGAATAGTTCTTCAGATCCAGATCAGGTTGGAGAAGTGTTAAACTTGTGAAATTGAAGAATTGCCATTAGAAATCATGGGAGCGAAGTAGATGGAATTTGTGGGAAACATTGGGATTTGGAATAATTACTATGGCAACTATGTTGAAGTTAGAGGAACCAGCTATTCCTGGCAGCCACAAAGACTTCAGTAAAAATATTTACTTTAGTTAGTCCTTCTATTAGCCTAGTTTTTGAACCTTCAGAAAACATCGTCACTATAAGCTTAAAATATAATTCCTCTTAAAAGAGACAAATATCCTTAGTCATACAGTAAAAGTCCTAAAATCCAGACTGCTTGGGGAACGGGTCAGTTTGGATTTTGAGGATTCTCGGGCAATGCATCTGTGGCGTTTACACAATGCGGGCATGCATGCAAAAGCCGATAGTTTTCAAGAATTCCAGATTCTTAGGCAATCTGATTTTATGGCATCCAGATTTTTAGACTTTATCTCCTTTCACATCACCAACCCTCCAAGGAAATTTACCAGGTACGCTGCACTCGGAGAGCCTTTGCCACTGCGCCTTGATTTACCTGGTTCATCAGGAACCCAGGAATTAAAGGGGGGGGTCCCACTGCCAGTGGTGACATCATGAGTGACGTATTACATACGGAGCTCTCACAGGCCAACCAGCTGAACAGTTATATTTCACAGCACAGCCAGCCTCTAACATTACTGCTGGCCACGCTCTGACAGCCCCACTGACTGCAGAGTTGTATTTTAAAGTTCAGCCAGCTGTGGTCTGACATTACCGCCAGCTGTGCTGTGAAATATAATTGTGCAGTTGGCAGGGCTGTCAGAGCATGTCTGACTGCGCTGTGAAATATGACTGGTGCAAACATGCAGGCATTAACATTACTGATGGTATCCAGTAAGTCGAGTAGACCATTCACACGGCCAGAGAGTGATTAACAAGTTAACTCAACTGAGATCTGACACGTGCTGCCACCAAGAGTCTAAGCCTGGTTGATTTTTTTTTTTTTTTTTTTTATATAAACACGTCCTGCCCGGTTACCTGCTTATGCACTTGCTAAATTGGCCGGTTCAACCCACATGTACTTGGTGGTGTGAAAGGGGCTTTTTACTGTTGTTTTTGCTGATAGATTACTTTTCTGAGAATGGATCAGTCACCCGTCTGCGGTTCATCTCTATTAAAACTATTGTAACAGATTTGAGACTTTAAAAATGCTTACTCCTATCTATTCTTGGGAGTTTGGGTATCTTTCTCCCCCCCCCTAAAATGTTTAATTCAAACTTACTAAGCATGCAATAGCAGATGCCTTCAAATGAGTGACAAACCACGCAGATGAAACTTTAAAACCCTGCAAAATGACAAGAAATGGTCAGGATAATAACTTGGAACATTGTAAATTTATTTATTTGGGAATTATGAGGCAAAGTTTTCATCTAAACAGAAATGTCCATATTTATATCATATTTTGGATTGCTGATGCTGCATTTACACAATGAAATTGTTTAAAGATTTGTTGTTCAGTTTAATTTTTTACATCAACCATATTTTAGCTCACAAAAATTAAATAGATTAAAGTCAGATCTTTCAGATCAATGTTTTAAAGGAGCCAAGAGATTAGTACTTTTTTTTTTACATTCTATGTGGTCATGCCCAAAATTGACATCATTTTGGATAGAATGAGAAACTTTTTTGGAACAAGTCACAGGAGGGTTAAATTTCCATAGGATCCATATAACCATTTACGGAGCGGAAACAGGCCATGTTGGCCTTTCGAGTCCACACTGGTTCACTGATTTTGTGTGTCCTCTTCAGGAAATGGTCCCGGTAGATCTTGGGTAATATTTCACAGATAAGACCAAAATTGAAACTGAATTTCTATCAAAAAGAATTTGTAAAAATTGCATTATAAGTTGCTAGAAAATGACACAGAAATCGGATTCTCATTTAGGTTTGGAAAGATGGCATGTGGAGATTCATAGCTGTATACCTCTTCAGAAGATTACATACAACTTAATAAATAAAAATATATTTTGAAAAATTAGAGCCCATATTTACTTATTGTAGGTATAAATTTATAAATGGCTTTCTCTAAACCTCGTGAAACCTTGTTAACTCCTTGGGATAAACAAATAAAACTGAAAAAGGGAAGGCAGTGATCCCTTGACAACCAGTTCTTACTTTCTTGCTTGCTTTTTTTTCCCCATCATTTATTTTGGTGGGGGAGGGGGGTTTATAAAACCATCATGTATCATGGAATTGATATAACTATACAATTATTATTTTGAGATGAAAAGTTTAAATAAAATTAAAAAAAAAAAATCTTGTTTATTTTTACTGAAATAATTTTTAACGCTGGATTTGTTTTTCAGGAAACATCTTTCATGAATTAAAATAGAAAGCCTAGGAATCCTATGGCTGTGCTATTCTGTTTGGAAATATTGTGCATTAAACAGAAAACTACTACTTCTGAGGTAGTTTGTTTCAACATATTATCATTCTTCAATCATATCTTCAATCTGAGGCGCCTGCAAGCTCACACCAAGACACAAGAGAAACTTGTCCGTGAACTACTCTTTGCAGATGATGCCGCTTTAGTTGCCCATTCAGAGCCAGCTCTTCAGCGCTTGACGTCCTGCTTTGCGGAAACTGCCAAAATGTTTGGCCTGGAAGTCAGCCTGAAGAAAACTGAGGTCCTCCATCAGCCAGCTCCCCACCATGACTACCAGCCCCCCCACATCTCCATCGGGCACACAAAACTCAAAACGGTCAACCAGTTTACCTATCTCGGCTGCACCATTTCATCAGATGCAAGGATCGACAATGAGATAGACAACAGACTCGCCAAGGCAAATAGCGCCTTTGGAAGACTACACAAAAGAGTCTGGAAAAACAACCAACTGAAAAACCTCACAAAGATAAGCGTATACAGAGCCGTTGTCATACCCACACTCCTGTTCGGCTCCGAATCATGGGTCCTCTACCGGCACCACCTACGGCTCCTAGAACGCTTCCACCAGCGTTGTCTCCGCTCCATCCTCAACATCCATTGGAGCGCTCACACCCCTAACGTCGAGGTACTCGAGATGGCAGAGGTCGACAGCATCGAGTCCACGCTGCTGAAGATCCAGCTGCGCTGGATGGGTCACGTCTCCAGAATGGAGGACCATCGCCTTCCCAAGATCGTATTATATGGCGAGCTCTCCACTGGCCACCGTGACAGAGGTGCACCAAAGAAAAGGTACAAGGACTGCCTAAAGAAATCTCTTGGTGCCTGCCACATTGACCACCGCCAGTGGGCTGATAACGCCTCAAACCGTGCATCTTGGCGCCTCACAGTTTGGCGGGCAGCAGCCTCCTTTGAAGAAGACCGCAGAGCCCACCTCACTGACAAAAGGCAAAGGAGGAAAAACCCAACACCCAACCCCAACCAACCAATTTTCCCTTGCAACCGCTGCAATCGTGTCTGCCTGTCCCGCATCGGACTGGTCAGCCACAAACGAGCCTGCAGCTGACGTGGACTTTTTACCCCCTCCATAAATCTTCGTCCGCGAAGCCAAGCCAAAGAGAGAGAGACTACTTCTGAGGTAGTTTGTTTCAACATATTATCATTGTTGAATCAACCTCGAGGTTGAATGGCTTCCTGATTTGCAGGTATTTTTGTCAGATGTAAAAATAAACCCTCATTCAAAATTTCACTGACACAGTAAGGAATTTGAAAAGTCTCACAATTTAGACACAGTTAAGAATAGAGGAAGTGTTGTCAACACACACAAGGAAACTGACAACATACTTTAGGATGGTGTTGCCTAAAGAGGTGAAAAGAAGAGAGGCCAAAATAATCCTTGAAATCCTTCTTAACACAGCCCTTGAACTGGCAAAATAATCTATTACAAGTGGTTCTCTGACTATAAATAAATAAATAGGAATGGAACCAGCTGGGCAATACTGACAAAAACTGGGAGGTTTCTGATGTGTATCCACCAGTGGAAAGATCAAAGAAGAAAAAATATATATTTATGGTAATTATTCTGAATATAAATTTCTATGCATTATTATTTTGAAGAAGTTTGAGTAATTATTTATTAGTATTAGAGATTATTAATTAAGCTTTATTATACTTACTTGCTCATAGATAATATTTGTAACCACTGAAGAAGTTAAGTCCTCAGGATGATGAAGAAAGCATAATCCTCCAGTCTAGAAAAAACCCAGAGAATATCGCTGAAGTTTATTGTAGCTTTCTCTTTCAGACTTGTTTGTCAACTAAGTAGTTTATTCCAAATAAAATCTATTACATTACAAATAACATTAATTTTTAATACTTTTTACTGGGCCACAGTTAACCGTAAGTATAGAACACCTTTTTGCTTATTTAGCAGATTTCTAATCGATGTACCACACAAAAATATAGAAGCAAAAAAAACTTAAGAACTCAGCTTGCACCAGATTTCAGCATCTGCAGCTTCTCTTTATTTCTAAAATACATAAGCAGTTTTCCGACATCAGTTACATTAAAGAAGACAGCATTTATGAACAAATTTAAGAATACTTTTGCTTACCAAAATATTTGACTGACAATCACATGATTGTGTGGTAGCAATGAATGATTCATGACATCTGATACACCTGATGGAAAGAGTAAGAACAAATGAAGTTAAATTTGGAAATAATTACCTACCATACTCCATTCACCTCAATCAAAAATATAATTCATCACATGACCAATGATGAGCTTGTCAATTGGAATTAAAACAAGTTTAGTTGATGGGGTCAGAGGGCAGCAGTGGAGGATTGCTTTTTCTGATTGAGGCTTGTGATCAGTGATGTACTGCAATGATTGGTGATGGGTCTGTTATGTTTTTTCCTTGAAGAACAACAACCTTACATGGGCCTTAATGGTTAAACAACTATTTTTAGAGCTGTTTGAACCAACAATGCACTTGACTTCTGACGTAGTCTCCATTTTGTTCATGCGCAAACTGTCTACTGGGAAATGTAGTTCTTTATTCTTTGGCTTGGCTTCGTGGACGAAGATTTATGGAGGGGGTAAAAAGTCCCTAAAGTTCTTTATTATACTTGTATAATAACACATCTTTCCCCTCTTTTTATTAAAAAAATAGAAAAAAAAACACAAACTCAATACCATGTCAATATAACAAGGGTATCTACATTCCGTGGCCAGACTCTTTTCACTCAACAACTTTCAATTAGTCTCTGAGATGGTTGGCTTAACAGTCCTTTTTAGTCTGCCATATGTTTCCACTGGTATTTGTGTCTTTCTGTGAATTCTGAACAACATATCCCTTTTCTACATGACCATGGGTTGGAGCTTGTGGTCTTAGATCCACACAGTTCTTTCTCAGAGGTGTCCCTCCCACTGGCTGGATCTGGTCAGAGTGTGGCTCTATTTCCTCTTACATATATCCTTTCATGGACCATGTGCCAAAATTGTGATCTCAGATTCACACTTGAACTCCAGGCTTCAGGACTGGTATGCTTTTTGCAGTCTTATCATGATAGTGTTTCTGTTTTACTTTCTCTTCCACTTTAGCCAGTTTGACCTTGATCCTCCTTTAGGTGTCAACAGATTTATATGCATTGGAAGGCTGGTCCGTATGTGTCGACCCATCAGCATATGGATAGGAGAAAGGCCATTCTGTAGTGGTGCACCTGGAAATCATTAGACTTCTGTGGAAATCCTCTCGTCCATCATGGACTTTCTTCATGAGGCTCTTCACCACCTTGACAGAACTCTTTGTTAGGCCATGAGACTTTGAGTGATCTGGGTTTGAATTTGTATGTCAAAATCCCCAAATATTTGCAAAAGACTCAAATTCACTGCTCAAAAATTGTGGACATTGTCTGATATGACTTCACAAGGAACTCCATGCCTCGCAAACACATTTTTCATGAAAGGTTTAACTGCTTTGTTGGATGTTGACTGCAGTGTTGCTACGTCTGGGTAATTAGAAATAGAGTCTGTTACCACTATCTGACTCTTCCCATTACAGTCAAACAAACCTACTCCAACTTTGAAGTGCGGCCTCTCCGGTACAAGATGTGGTGTAAGTGGCTCTACTTGTTGCTTTGGTCTATAGGTAAGGCATATTTTGCATGAAGCAGTGGTCTGGCTTGTGTCTTGGTTCATTCTGGGCAAGTGCATCACCTCACAAGCTCCACATTTGCAATTTTCCTCACCAAAATGTCATTCGTGCATCTTCTAGAGCATCACAAACCTGTTCCCTTTGAAGACCCTATCTTTTACAACTGACAGTTCATCTCTGCATTCCTAATATTCCCAAATACCTATTGGACAGTCATTCTTAGCTGTTGGCCATCCTTTCTGTATTGTATCTTTGAGCTCTTTCATTGTTTCATTGGTCTGTTACTTTCCTGATCTGCTCTGTTCTATCCCTGGGATACTGAAAATGAGGTGATAATCATGTCAACATAGGCCTGCATCACTGTATTAACATCTTGGCCGCTCTTTTCTTTCTTGTTAATTGCTCGAAAGTGCATCAGCTGCAAACTGGTATTTTCCTGACACGTAGCTCATTTTCACATCGTATTTCTGCAGGTTTATCAACCTGCTCTGTACCCTCAGGGACAGTCATTCAGTGGTTTGGGCATAATTGAGACCAGTGGTCTATGGTCTGTCTCCACTTTAAGAGCTTTTCCATAAATGTATTGATGGAACCTTTCACATGCATAAGTGCTGGCAAAAAGCTCTTTCTTTATCTGTTCATGGTTGGCTTCTGCACTTGTTAAAACCCTTGATGCAGAAGCCACAGGTTTCATGTGTCCTTATGCTGCTGCAATAGTACCATTCCAAGGCCATGTCAGGATATCTGGTGCACCTATCTGGATCATAAAACTTTAGTACAGACTCTTCTGTTAGGACTTTTTTTTTAATGCCTAGAATTCTTGCTTGTGCAACCAGATCCACTCATTTTTCTGCTCAAGGACTTACCAAAGTTGTGCTGACACAGTCGATAAACGAGGGATGAACTTAGCCAGGTAAGTTACCATCTCCAAGAAATGTCTCACCTCCTCTTTATTTTGGGGCCTCACAAAATTCTCAATGGCTGATACCTTAGTCATGTATCATTTTCATACTTGGTTGTCTCCCATACAATGATGCCATCCATCATGGTCTTAACTCCAGGTATACTTTCGAAGTCCTTGTGAATGCTTTTATGGTAGATATCTGGAGCAGACAAGATCCCTTTTAGTAGCCAAAGAAAATGGCATCTTCCGTGCGGAGTTTTGAAAGTGCATGGTCTCGAACTTTCCTCATTGAGCTTCATCTGCCAAAACCCAGATGACACATTGAGCTTGTTAAACCACTTGGCAACTGCAATCTGAGACATGATTTCCTCCAAGGTCAGCAATTTAAAATGTTCTTTCTTGATGGCTTTATTGAGATTTCTTGGGTACTTTAATTGAGTATCTGATTTTTTTTTCAGGCTTAGGTAGGACATAATATCCTGTAACCATTGAGCATGAGTTGCTGGTGTGGTGTCTTTCCATTTCAAGAAAATTATCTTTCTGGCTACTAAAGAGGTAAAAGATAAAATTTGTGATTCCATATACACAATGCTCCATGTTTCTTTTGCACGATGACCAGTGAGCTGTCCCAATTTGTAGATTCTTCAATTTTCTTTATGACTTTCATCTGCTCATATGTGCTGGTTCTTGTTTAAGTTTGTCTCTAAGTAAACTTTCCTACATGTCTGGACAACAGGAGCCACTGTTTCATCTACATGGATCTTGTATACACCAGGTAAACATCCAAGCCCCTCAAAGGCATCTGCATACTCTTACATGAGTGCTGTGTGCTCGTCTTCCATCTGTGAAGCTGCTATGAAAACTCTTGTCACCAGGTTGAGCTCTTCACATGCACCCAGACCGAATGTTGGCTGTACAATCTCTTTTCTACAATCAGTAGCTATGACTTTAGATGTCACCCTTTGTGTTTGAAGATCACCATACAGCCCCCTTTTACTGTAGCCTGTCACTTTTAATTTTGCTGGATAAGTCTTGTTCTTTATGGTGAGATTCTTGTAATCCCAGGCTCCAGTGTCCATCTTAAATGGAATCACTGTCTCATTCACAGTCACTGGAATGATCCATTCTGTTTTTACCAGCAGCAGTAGTCTGTAGTGTGTGCACCTTTATCTTGGAAGCCCCTGCTTTGCAGCACTTTACAAAATGATTCTTTTTCCCACATTTATTGCAAAACTTTCCATAGGCAGGGCATATCTTTGGAATATGTTCACCTCCACACCTGCTGCATTTACTATTTGGTCCTACCTTTTTGCTTTGCTGTAGCTGTGGGAAACCCTATGTGCTCTGCTCCTCTGTTTTCACTGCATGCACTGTTTTGTCTCTCCTGCGTAACTCCTTAGCTTGTGTTCTTATTGTCTCTGCTGCCTAAATATTCACAGACTTTTCTAGTGTAAATCATTTTCACTCAACAATCTTTCTCTAAGCCCATTATCTGGGACTCTGCAAACTATTCCGTCTCTAATGAGTGAGTTTTTCAAATCTCCAAATTCACAGGACTTGCTCAGTGTGTGAAGCTTGGTTAAATATTGGCTGAAGCTCATACCTTGTTTCTGGTCACATGAGAAAAACATGAATCTCTCAAATGGGATGTTTTTACTTGGAACAAAATACTCTTCAATTTTTTTTTATTTTTTTTTAAATCAGAGTCTCCAACATGAAACTGTCTCATCAATTTGAAAACTCATCCAAGGCATTTTCACCCATTATGTGTAGAAATATAGAAGTTTTCTGTTTTCATCAGAATCTCCCACTCCATCAGCCTTTAAGTTAATGCTGAATCGCTGTTTGAAGCATTTCCAATTATCGGCTGGATTGCCGGTAAACTGCTTTGATGTTGGAGGACTTTACTTATACATGACGGGAACTATTGTCTTTTCTTCCTTTCTTTGGCTTGGCATCACGGACGAAGATTTATGGAGGGGTAATGTCCACGTCAGCTGCAGGCTCGTTTGTGGCTGACAAGTCCGATGCGGGACAGGCAGACACGGTTGCAGCGGTTGCAAGGGAAAATTGGTCGACTGGGTTTTGGGATTTTCCTCCTTTGTCTTTTGTCAGTGAGGTGGGCTCTGCGGTCTTCTTCAAAGGAGGTTGCTGCCCACCGAACTGTGAGGCGCCAAGATGCACGGTTTGAGGCGATATCAGCCCACTGGCGGTGGTCAATGTGGCAGGCACCAAGAGATTTCTTTTGGTAGTCCTTCTACCTCTTCTTTGGTGCACCTCTGTCTCGGTGGCCAATGGAGAGCTCGCCATACAACACGATCTTGGGAAGGCGATGGTCCTCCATTCTGGAGAAGTGACCTACCCAGCGCAGTTTGATCTTCAGCAGCGTGGATTCGATGCTGTTGGCCTCTGCCATCTCAAGTACTTCGACGTTAGGGATGAAAGCGCTCCAATGGATGTTGAGGATGGAGCGGAGACAACGCTGGTGGAAGCTTTCTAGGAGCTGTAGGTGATGCCGGTAGAGGACCCATGATTTGGAGCCGAACAGGAGTGTGGGTATGACAACGGCTCTGTATACGCTAATCTTTGTGAGGTTTTTCAGTTGGTTGTTTTTCAAGACTCATTTGTGTAGTCTTCCAAAGGCGCTATTTGCCTTGGCAAGTCTGTTGTCTTATGACACCTTGTTATTTTTTTTACTTGAAGAAGAACAACCTAATGTGGGTTTTTGGAGCTGCTTGAACCTACAATGCACTCTAATTCTGTTGTAGTCTCCATTTTGTTCCCATACAAACCACTCATAGCCTATGTAGTTCTTTTTTCTTCTTTGGCTTGGCTTCGCGGACGAAGATTTATGGAGGGGGTAAAAAGTCCACGTCAGCTGCAGGCTCGTTTGTGGCTGACAAGTCCGATGCGGGACAGGCAGACACGGTTGCAGCGGTTGCAGGGGAAAATTGGTTGGTTGGGGTTGGGTGTTGGGTTTTTCCTCCTTTGCCTTTTGTCAGTGAGGTGGGCTCTGCGGTCTTCTTCAAAGGAGGTTGCTGCCCGCCAAACTGTGAGGCGCCAAGATGCACGGTTTGAGGCGTTATCAGCCCACTGGCGGTGGTCAATGTGGCAGGCACCAAGAGATTTCTTTAGGCAGTCCTTGTACCTTTTCTTTGGTGCACCTCTGTCACGGTGGCCAGTGGAGAGCTCGCCATATAACATGATCTTGGGAAGGCGATGGTCCTCCATTCTGGAGACGTGACCCATCCAGCGCAGCTGGATCTTCAGCAGCGTGGACTCGATGCTGTCGACCTCTGCCATCTCGAGTACTTCGACGTTAGGGATGAAAGCGCTCCAATGGATGTTGAGGATGGAGCGGAGACAACGCTGGTGGAAGCGTTCTAGGAGCCGTAGGTGATGCCGGTAGAGGACCCATGATTCGGAGCCGAACAGGAGTGTGGGTATGACAACGGCTCTGTATACGCTTATCTTTGTGAGGTTTTTCAGTTGGTTGTTTTTCCAGACTCTTTTGTGTAGTCTTCCAAAGGCGCTATTTGCCTTGGCGAGTCTGTTGTCTATCTCATTGTCGATCCTTGCATCTGATGAAATGGTGCAGCCGACATAGGTAAACTGGTTGACCGTTTTGAGTTTTGTGTGCCCAATGGAGATGTGGGGGGGCTGGAGTTTTTCAAGCTTTGTTGGGACCAAGGAAAACTGCCTCAGGATCTTCGTGATGCCACCATCATCACCCTGTACAAAAACAAAG
This sequence comes from Narcine bancroftii, assembly GCF_036971445.1. Taxonomy (NCBI): domain Eukaryota; kingdom Metazoa; phylum Chordata; class Chondrichthyes; order Torpediniformes; family Narcinidae; genus Narcine; species Narcine bancroftii. Next base: position 322,188,442 of record NC_091470.1, read on the forward strand.
GCGAGAAATCAGACTGCTCAAACTACAGGGGAATCACGTTGCTCTCCATTGCAGGCAAAATCTTCGCTAGGATTCTACTAAATAGAATAATACCTAGTGTTGCCGAGAATATTCTCCCAGAATCACAGTGCGGCTTTCGCGCAAACAGAGGAACTACTGACATGGTCTTTGCCCTCAGACAGCTCCAAGAAAAGTGCAGAGAACAAAACAAAGGACTCTACATAACCTTTGTTGACCTCACCAAAGCCTTCGACACCGTGAGCAGGAAAGGGCTTTGGCAAATACTAGAGCGCATCGGATGTCCCCCAAAGTTCCTCAACATGATTATCCAACTGCACGAAAACCAACAAGGTCGGGTCAGATACAGCAATGAGCTCTCTGAACCCTTCTCCATTAACAATGGCGTGAAGCAAGGCTGTGTTCTCGCACCAACCCTCTTTTCAATCTTCTTCAGCATGATGCTGAACCAAGCCATGAAAGACCCCAACAATGAAGACGCTGTTTACATCCGGTACCGCACGGATGGCAGTCTCTTCAATCTGAGGCGCCTGCAAGCTCACACCAAGACACAAGAGAAACTTGTCCGTGAACTACTCTTTGCAGACGATGCCGCTTTAGTTGCCCATTCAGAGCCAGCTCTTCAGCGCTTGACGTCCTGCTTTGCGGAAACTGCCAAAATGTTTGGCCTGGAAGTCAGCATGAAGAAAACTGAGGTCCTCCATCAGCCAGTTCTTTTTTAGACATGCATAATAACACAGGGTCCACTGTTGTTTGTTATCCATGTAGCAATTTGGATTGACAAGGACTGGACAGACTACACCATGGTTCTGAAAGAGGTAGCTGAAGAAATGGTGAGCACATTAGTAGTGATCTTTCAGGGATGGAAAATGGTTCCAGAGGACTAGAAAATTGCATATGCCACACTGCTCCTTAAGGGAGAGAAACAAAAGACAAACCAGTTAGACTAACAAGCCAGTTAGACTCTAACATCGATGTTGATAAGATGTTAGAGTCTATATTAAAGAATAAAATTCAGAGTCCTTGAAAGCACAAAATAAAATCGGCTGAAGTTAGTAAGTTTTCCTTCAGGGAAAATCTTGCCTGTGAAATCTGTTGGAGTTATTTGAAGAAATAATGACTTTACAAGGCATTTGTCAGAGCACAATTGGAGTATTTGGGCCCTATATCTACAGAAGGATGTGCTGTCATTAGAGAAGGTTCATATGACATTTACATGAATGATCTCCGGTACGAGAATGTTAAGATCTGCAGAGTACTTGATGGTGCTGGACCTATATTCGCTGGAGTTTAGATGGATCAGCTGGAATCTCTTTGAAACTCTGAATATTGAAAGGGTTAGATAGAGTGGTCATGGAGAAAGTGTTTCCAGCAGTATGAGAATTTAGTACCATAAAGCCCAGCCTCAGTATAAAAGGCATTAATTAAAACAGAGATGAGAGGTTTCTTCAATCAAGAGGATTGCATATCTGTGGAATTCATTGTCATGTACAGTTGCGGAGGCCAAGACAATGGGTATATTTAAAGCAGACTGTGATAGGTTCTTGATAAGTAAAAATATCAATGTTATGGGGAAAAGACAAGAAAGTGGGATTGAATGGAAAATACATCAGCTATGATTTGAATGGGTGAAGCAGACTCAATTGACTGAATGGCCTAATTCTTTTCAAATATCTTATGGATAGCATTGTCCTTGATATGAATGGCAAATTTGCATATGACACCAAAATTGGTGATGTAGTAGACAGCAAGGAAAGATATCATCATTTACAATAGGATCTAGATTAGTAGGGAAGGTGGGCTAAGGAATGGCCAGGAGCATTTAACTCAGACAAGTACGAGATGTTGCACATAGTCAAACCAAGGTAGGATGAAGAGTAAATGGTAGAGGCCTGGAGAATGTTGCAGAACAGAGTGACCTTGGGATGCAGATGCATAGTTTCATGAAAGTGATAACGTAGGTGGACAGAGTGGTGAAGAATGTGTCAGCACACTTCTCTTTATTGGGTGGGGTATTGAGGACAAAAGTTGGGACCTCATGACACAGCTTATGAGACAACATTTGAAGTAATATGTACAGTTCTGGTTGCTTTTCTGAGAAGGATATCCTATAAGTTATCTTCTTTCTGTTTAAAATATTCTTATTGGTTAAAATGAAGTGGATACAAAAGGTACAGATCAGTAAATTATGTCAACCATTACTTAAATGAAATAAATCTTTCCATTTAACATAACATCCATCATTGTAAATCATAACTATTTTTCTTCATCAAAAAATAGATATTCAAATTTTATATTAAAATCAATGTTTACAATTCTCTATCTTTGAATTTTTTTTTTAAATGTCACTAAAAGATCCTCTTCTTGAGAAAAAACAAATAGAACAATTAATGGGCAGGGTTCTACTTTGAACTTAAAAATCACCGATAAAGTATGAAAAATATTTTTCCAGAATATTTCTAAACTAAGGCAAGTCGAAAATGTGTGAATCAATGAAGCCTCAAATATTTTACATCTATCACATAATGGAGCAATGTGCGATAATTTAACATTAGAATTGCAATAAACAATGTTGTGCACAGAAGGAGGTCTCATTAATCAAATTAAGAATAGTATCCCATTCCACATTGGAGAGTGACAAATTAAAATCAAGCTTCCAATCATTCCTGATTTTAACAAGAGAAACTATTCTTTTTTTAAAAATTATATTTATTAAATCATGAGATGCATATGTTCAACATACAATTAATGAATAAAAATTAAAAAGGCACAAAATACATAATGATTTTTTAAAACTAATCCTCTAACAACCCTCCACCCCTTCTCTACCCCACCCACCCCCCTCTAATCTACCCCACCCACCCCCCTCTAATCTACCCCACCCACCCCCCTCTAATCTACCCCACCCACCCCCCTCTAATCTACCCCACCCACCCCCCTCTAATCTACCCCACCCACCCCCCTCTAATCTACCCCACCCACCCCCCTCTAATCTACCCCACCCACCCCCCTCTAATCTACCCCACCCACCCCCCTCTAATCTGCCCCACCCACCCCCCTCTAATCTGCCCCACCCACCCCCTCTAATCTGCCCCACCCACCCCCTCTAATCTGCCCCACCCACCCCCTCTAATCTGCCCCACCCACGCCCTCTAATCTGCCCCACCCACGCCCTCTAATCTGCCCCACCCACGCCCTCTAATCTGCCCCACCCACGCCCTGTAATCTACCCCACCCACCCCCCTCTAATCTACCCCCAAAAAAGAGAAAAAAAAGGAAAGAAAGAAGAGATCACATAACAAAAAATTATCAGTTAATTACCATGGTTTGGAGCAACACCACTAAAGTGTGGAAAGGGGATTTAATAATTCAACCCCATATAATACAAATATGAGCTCCAAGTTTTACAAAATAAATTTATCGTGTTAATTATATGTTATCTTTTCCAATGGAATACAAGACTTCAATTCCATATGCCATCTTTGAATACTTAAATCAATCTCATTTTTCCAAGTAATTGCCAAACATTTTCTAGCCACTGTTAAAGCCAATCTCAAAAAAGTGATTTGAAATCTATTTAATTTCAATTCTAAATTAACCCTCTTAACATTACCCAACAAGAATACCACAGGATTTAATAAAAATTTCACTTTCAAAATAATTTCTAAAAATTTCTTTAAGTTTATTCTGAAAAAGGTTTCACTGTCTCCCTTGACCAAATACAATGTAGAAAAGAACCTACCTCCTTACGACATCAAAAACATAAATCCGAAGAAATAAAATTATATTTCCTTAATTTTTCTGGAGTTAAATATAATTGATGAAAAAAATTATAATCAAGCAATCGATACCTTACATTTAGAATTTTAGTCATACTATCCTTGCATAGATTCATCCAATTATCCTGAGAAATACATATACCTAAATCTTTCTCCCATTTCAATATAGAAATATGAATATCCGGCTTAAGCATTTTATTCTGTAATAAACCATACATCTCAGGTATAAATCCCTTCTTACCACCCTCAGTAAGTAAAATTTGAAACTTGGATCGTCTAGGTAACCGTAGAGCATATCCAAAATTATCCAATAATAAGGCTTTAATTTGATAGTAAGAAAAAAAAGTATTTGAAGATGTATCATATTTCTCTTTCATTATTTGAAAAGAAAATATCCTGCTTCATAACAATCTTGCACCAATTTAATATCCTTTTAACTTCAAAAGATTATTAAGTATAAAAGGGAAAGGTTATTTTGATACAATGGAGTTTTACCTGAAATCTTACCTTGAGTACCCATTAACTTCATTTTTTATTCCATTAAATCTATTGTGTTTCAAAACAGGTAAATTATAATTACTCAATAATTTTGAATTCTATCTATAGATAAACTAATCCATCTTCTTCTCCCCAATCTGAGATAGTTCAATATTAGCCAATATCAAAGGTTTATCTACTTCAAACATCCTATTAATAAATTTAAATTGTGCTGATTCATAATAATTTTGAAAATTAGGAAGTTGTAAGCCTCCCAATTCATATTTCCAAGTTAATTTCTTTAATGTTACCCTTACCATTTTATCTTTCCATAGAAATTTCCTCACCAAAGCCTCTACATTCTTCCTGTCCACAATATTCCAAGTGCAGCCCAACAAAAGTTTTAAAAATCTTTTCAATATGATGTGCTCACCCCTTTCTCAATCCACTGCTCATAATCTGCCATGACTTCCTATTCCTGGCATCAACACAGACCTGCACCCCTAAATCAGAGCTCAATGCCACTCTCATATGTTTCACAGAATCAATGGGAAACCCACTTCAAGCTGGCTGTAGATAACATACTCCTGAGTCAGGGTTCAGAAAAGGAGAAACATGGTTCCAACTACAAAATTCCCATTAATGTATATCTAATGGCCTCAGTAGAATTTTTGAGATATATCTTATTGAAAAATTAAACAAAAACAATTTCTCTCTCATTTAAGTTTTCATCAACATCAACAGTTGAAAGTTTACCTCCAATGTTATTCTTTGAAAAGTACATCAATTTTCTGTCCAAAATATTCATAACAATGCATATTCAATCATAAATGCTTGATAAATACTTCTAATGCTTACATAGTTGAAAACAGTGGTTACTTACTGGTTTCCTAAAGCATTTGGGGTAGAAAAAGATGGGCTGCTACTACTGCAGGTAACACATTTTGCTTCAGTCATAGGTATTCCAGAAATAGTCCTTTCCACTTTAACAAAATCATAAACTCTTCATTAAACAATTTTAGTTTCATTATACTAGTCAATGGAAATGTCTTCCATGTCATAATTGCAAATTAATAATTAAATCATACAGAAATCTTAACTCACTGAAACTATGCACATTGACTGCAACATTTGGTAGTATAAACAGATAATTCCTAGTAAAATCATAGACATAGTGCTATTTCTTCATCTTCCTGCAATTGAAAAATTAACTTTATACACAGTGCTTCGCATCATTTCAGAATTTTGATTGTGTACTATCTGGAGTTCTTTACCCATGTCCTATAGGATGCTATAATTTGTCCTGCAATGCTCTTGTTGGAGAATCATGAGGAATAATGTTTATGCTCTAACCCTTTGATATCCCAGGCACCTCTCCTACCCTCTAACTCTAATACACCCCAGAGTTCTGAGTCTTTGATCTTTCAAGCATCCATTTTGCTAATATTTCATGTCCCCCTCATCTGCAGCTCCCTGATGTTCTAAGTCTCTTAATCCTCAATCCTTTAGTGCTCCAGATTCTAAATGCTTTGATGTTCCAGATTGCTGACCTTCCCACAACCCCACCAAAGTTCCAGGCCTGTCAACATTTTGATGTTGCAGGCTCCTAATTCCACCAAACTCCAGGGCCCCTACTCCAGGATGCTCTGATATTCTAGGCTATCCATTATTCCCAGACTCCTGACTAATTTATACTCCATGCATGAGTATTCATGCTATTCATGAATCCCTGAACCCCACTGTATTGGGAAGGGCTGTGGCTGTCATGTGACAGCACTGCCCCCTACCTAGTCAGAGGACACACCAGCTGCCAATCAAGGTTTGGTTCTGCCCCACCCATTAGTGCACACCTTGCTGTTGGCCACATGTAAATTACCTGGACTCCACTCTCCAGCCTGTCTGTACTTGGCCTTGGACCATTGGTTGTTGTAATTAGATTAACCCTCCTGTCACTGAGCCATTAGCCCCCAGTAAGTGATGTGGGTTTGTCCCTCCAGCACTATAAAGGTGACATGTGCTCTTTGTTCTCCATTTTTTGCCAGCTTGGGACCACCCTACTTCACTCCAGGCCTAGAAATGTGGAAGGGTGCTAGAGAAACTGTTGGTAAGATGTGCACCGTTAAAAGGGTTAGGTGTATTTAATTAGTGTCCCTTATAGCATAGAGCCTGGCCTGCACTGAGTCGAGGGGTGGTGGGGCATCATAGTGATTTTTCCCTGATCATTGTATGTATCAGTTCTGTGTGTGTGTGTGTGTGTGTGTGTGTGTCTGTGTGTGTGTGTGCGCGCGCGCGCGCACGCACTCTGCATCAGTTGCCTTCTGTAAATAAAATCCTTCCCTACATCAAAACTGTGTTCAGAGCCCTTGCCTTTGAGACCTACCAAACCTGTTTCCTCACTCACAACACCCATTGTTCCAAGTCCATGATGAACTCAATCCCCATGACATTTATGAAAGCCCATGAATTTTACTTCCCCACAGCAGTCCAAATGGCCCATTATTACTATTCCCATCCCTGAAACTCCCAAAGGAAGTCCACTTAACTAAACATCACAATTGAATCCAAATTATTATCCTACTGGAGAAACCTCCTTCTGGTCCTCCACTTTCTAACAGATTTCTTCCCCATCTTCTCCCAGGCACTTGCCTTCCTCAGCATCCCAATACTGAGCCTTTGTTGTCAGTAGTAACTGGTTGCTATAATGAACCTAACACCTGACCTCACTCTCAGCAGTTTTTTTCCATTAGAAATGCGCATCATTCAAATTGACTGAGTTTTCACCAGACCTACAACTAGCAGAAAAATATTTTCCTTCATGAAGGGCCTTTATAATTCTGCATTATTGCCAATTACTAAACTGGTGTTTTATACTGTTATAAGAGATAATTAATTTATTTAATGAAAAAAAGCTATTTTCAATGATTTTTTTAAATCAAATACATGACAATATATAAATTAAAGTTCAAGTTTGTCATCCAATTGCACCAGTACAACCTGATGAAACAGTGTTCTCCAGTCTATTGTGTAGAACAGAGCCAACAGACATAACACACATAGAGATGAATTATACATATACACAGTTCATATGTACATATTTCAGATCTATTGTCCGAGTACATATATAATATCATGTATCAGCCTGAGATTCTTTTTCTGCGGGCGAAGCAGAATTACCACTTATTGGTGATGCAAAAAAAAACTGTACACAGCATATAAATGAAAACAAATAAATAATTGTAAACAGATAATGAATGTAAATAAACCAACTGTGCAACAGAGATAGAATTTTAAAAATCAATAAAGTGAACAAATAAGACCCCTTAAATGAGTCCCTGATTGAGTTTGTTATTGAGGAGTCTGATGGTGGAGGGGTAGCAGCTGCTCCTGAACCTGGTGGTGTGAGTCTTGTGACACCTATACCTCTTTCCTGATGGTAGCAGCAAGAACAGAGCATGTGCTGGGTGGTGTGGATCCTTGATGATTGCTGCTGCTCTCCGACGGATGTTCCCTGTAGATGTTCTCAGTGGTGGGGAGGGTTTTGCCTGTGATGTCCTGGACTGTGTCTACTACCTTTTGGAAGGCTTTATGCTCAGGGGCATTGGTGTCTCCATACCAGACCACACTGCAGCCAGTCAGGACACTTTCCACCACAGTTGCCAGGGTTTCTGGTTTTATACCAAACCTTTGCAAACTCTGAGGAAGTATAGGCACCGTTGTGTTTTCTTCACAATGCCTTTAGTCAGTCCAGGAAAGATCCTCCAAGATGGTGACTCCTTAAAACTTAAATTAGCTCTCCCTCTCCATCTCTGATCCAGATATATTGAAATAAATATTATTAAAAAATAGTAAAGTGGTTCTGGTTCTAATACTTCTGTATCTTTTTCCCGAGAGGAGTAGGTGGAAGATGATGTGTGTGAGTGTCAAAGATCCTCCCTGACTTTTGGAGCCCTCTTTAAACAATGATCCTGGTAAATTACACCAATGTTGAGGGGGGGGGGGGGGGAAGGAGGAGACGGAGGAGGAGTCGGAGGAGGAGTCGGAGGAGGAGTCGGAGGAGGAGACGGAGGAGGAGATGGAGGAGGAGACCGTGGTCTCAAAACAGTCCTGTAGTGCTTATGTGCCCAGGCAACATCCTGGTCTCCCTGTGAAATGATTTTGTTCGTTTACCCAGCAATCTGTATGTTGAGGTTAGCAGGACAGATATTTGCTCTGAATATCCAGGGAGTGGGCGAGGGGCAGCCCTGTGCCCACCAGGGATGTTGGTGTACACTCAATCTAGGGGGTTATCTCCTCTGGTAGTGAAGTTGACATGCTATTGAAACTGTGGTAGTACAGTATTTCATGGAGAAATTAACTGTTCTGAGGCCATTGTTTTTCTATAGGCAAATGAGGCATTATTTCTCTAGCCATCTAAGATAACAGAGTAAATAACCAGTTAATATTTTAATTTTTTTTATTTCTTGCACTGAGTCATATCAATAACAACATCCACAAATGATCATCATCAATATATACATTGTGACATTTCTTCTTTTCCCCCCTTTCCTTCCTCTCCCCTTCCCCACCCATCTTCAAAAATCAATAAATAATAAAACACAAAACAAAAAAAAATAACAAAAAAAAAACAAAAAAGAAAAAAGTCATATTGTCCACTTTCACATATTTAAATCTTATTCTGCTCATAATTATGTTGTTTTAAGAGATGGAGGTTTGTGGTCGGCAATCTCCGACATATTTTATGAATGGTTCCCAAATTTGTTCGTATAATGTACACTTGTCTTTCAGATTGTATGTAATTTTTTCTAATGGAATACACTTGTTTATTTCTGTATACCACTGTTGTATTTTAAGGTTTGTTTCCAATTTCCAGGTTGTCGTAATACATTTTTTTGCCACTGTGATCACTCTCATAATAAATTTTATTTGGGCTTTGTCTAATTTTAGTCCTATTATTTTGTCTTTTATATTATTTAACAGAAAATTTTTTGGATCTTTTGGTATATTATTTTTTGTGATTTTGTTTAATATTAGGTTTAGATCTTCCTAGAAAGTTTTTACTTTTGAACATGTCCAAATTGCATGTAATGTTGATCCAGTCTCTTGTTTACAGCAAAAGCATCGATCCGATATTGTTGGGCACCACTCTTTTAATTTCTGAGGAGTAATTTATAATCTATGTAGCCAGTAATATTGAATCATACATAATCTAGTATTTATCACGTTCCTCATTGTTCCTATACATAACTTCTCCCATGTTTCGTTCTTTATCTCTGTGTTTAAATTTTTTTCCCTACTTTTTCAGTTTATAGTTTATTTCATCTTCTTTACATTGCAATTCGATGTGCATGTTTGTAATAAGATTTTTAATTATCATTGTGTCTGTGATTAAATATTCATAGTTGCTACTTTCTGGTAATCTGAAGCTATTTCCCAGTTTATTTTTTAAATAAGTTATCAATTGGTAATATGTAAACATTGTGCCTTGTGTTATTCCATATTTATCTTTTAATTGCTCAAATGTTAATAAATTATTTCCCAAAAAACAATCTTCTATTTTCTTGATTTCTTTTCTATCCCATTCCTTGAAAAATAAATTGTCTATTGTGAAGGGGATTAATGGGTCTTGTGTTAATATCATTTTTTGTATTTGATAATTTATCTTTTTTTCTTCCAGGTGTTTTCTTTTCCATAATTTAAGTATGTGATGTAGTACTGGTGAATTGATATATTGCACTAATTTTTCATCCCATTTATAAATTATATGTTCTGGGATATTTTCTCCCAATTTGTCTAATTCTATCTTAGTCCAGACCAGTTTTTCTCCTCTCTGATAAAAATCTGATTAGTACCTTAACTGTGCTGCCCTATAGTAATTTTTGAAGTTTGGTAGCTGTAACCCTCCTTGTTTGTAACTGCACATTAATGTTTCTAGCACTATTTTTCTTAACTTTCGATAAAAATTTCTTTACTATTTTCTTCAGTTTTGCAAAAAAATTTTGTCAGGGGAATTGGTAATGTTTGGAATAGATATTGCACTCGTGGGAACACATTCATCTTAATACAGTTTACTCTTCCTATTAAAGTTAATGGTAGTTCTTTCCAATTCTCTAAATCTTCCTGTATTTTTTTAATTAATGGTTCATAGTTTAATTTGTATAATTGTTTTAGGTTATCTATTCTGATACCAAGGTAATGTATCACCTGTGATTGCTATTTTAAAAGGGTTTCTTTTTTAAATTCTGAATAATCAATTTTGTTCATTGGCATCACTTCGCTTTTATTGATGTTAATCTTGTACCCTGATATCTCTCCATATTCTTTCAGTTTCATACGTAGTTTTTTTTAATTGACTTATCTGGTTCTGTTAAATATACTATGATGCCATCTGCAAATAGGCTGATTTTATATTCTTTCTCTTTTATTTTTATTCCTTTTATCATAGTTTTCTTCCTTATCAACTCTGCTAGTCTTTCAATAAACAAAGCGAAGGGGAAAATGGGCATTCCTGTCTTGTTGACCTGCTTAATTTAAAGTGATCTGATATATATCCATTTATTACTACTTTTGCTAATGGTCCATTAATGCTCTAATCCAGTAAATAAATTTTTCCGGTGGTTTAAATTTCTGTTAGTGAATAGAACACACTAAATTGAAGAGAGACTGGGTAGGCCATGCAATGGTATCATCAGACAATTCAAAATCCAGGGTAGTAGCTATATTAGTCAACAAAAATCTACCGATCAACATAAAAGAAATAACAGATCCAGCAGGTAGATATGTAATGACAAAGTGCCAGATTTATTCTGAATTTTGGAATTTACTAAACATCTATGCACCTAACAAAGAAGACCAGCTATTTACGTAAAACATCTTCCTAAAGTTAGCAGATAGATGGGGACATATCTTACTTGGAGGGGATTTCAACTTCAACCTGGACCCAATGATAGACAAAACTAGGAAGACAATTAACAGAAAGAATAAAGTAACTAAATTTACACTAAAAGCAATGCAGGATATGAAACTAATCGATATATGGAGGAAACAACACCAAAAAGAGAGAGAATATTCACACTACTCAAATAGACATAAGACCTACTCAAGAATAGACATGTTTTTGTTATCAGCACAGATCCAAGGGAGAGTTTAAAAAAAAAGGAATATAAAGCATGATTATTATCTGATTATTATTATTAACAATTGAATTAGAGGATGCCCCACCAAAGACATATAGATGGAGACTAAATCCTACACTGTTAAAAAGACAAGATTTCAAAAAATATATTGAACAACACATTAAAATATACTTTGAAATAAATATGGAATCAGTAAAAGATAAATTCACTTTATAGGATGCAATGAAGGCCTTTATTAGAGGAATAATAATTAATAATAATAAAATTAAAAAGGAATATAATCGGGAAGTAGAACAGCTGGAAAAAGAGATAACAATCAGAAAAGGAATTAGTGGAAAGAGAAGATAGAGAAAAAGAGAGAACTGGCAGAAAAAAAATTAAAATATGAAACATTACAAATGTATAAAGTAGAGAAAAATATAATGAAAACAAATCAAAAATATTATGAACTGGGAGAGAAAACACAAAATATTGGCCTGGCAACTTAAAACAGAACAAGCTAAAGGAACCATTCTAGCGGCAAGAAAAGATGATAACCAGATCACATATAATCCATTGGAGATTAATGAAAATTTTAAAAGATTTCATAAACAATTAGACCAAACTGAAAATATAGGAAAAATTGACAAAATTGATGAATTTTTTTTAATCAAATATTGAACTACCACGTCTACAAATAGAAGAACAAAATACATTGACAGAACCTTTTTAAGACTGAAGAAGTACAGGATATATCAATGAAGCTACCAAACAATAAAACACCAGATGAAGGTGGATTCCCTATAGAGTTTTATAAAGTTTTTAGGGATCTATTAATCCCTCTCCTCCTAGAAGTAATAAATCAAGTAGAAGAGACCCAAAATTTACCAGAATCATGTAAAACAGCAATAATTACAGTCATCCCGAAAAAGACCTGCTATTGCCAACATCATACAGACCAATATCATTATTGAATACAGATTATAGCAAAATTATTAGCAAACAGACCAAAACTAGTAAGGCAAGACCAAACTGGATTAGTTTAAAAAAAAGACAGGCAGTTGATAATGTTTGTAAACTTATTAATTTAATTCACGCAGCACAAATACATAAAACGCCAATGGTAGCTGTAACGTTAGATGCAGAAAAAGCCTTCGTCAGGGTAGAGTGGAAATAACCAGTTAATCTTAATTTGGATGTTATCGGTAAATTGAAATAATAATTTTTAGATCATTGGAAAAATAATTTGTTCTTCAATCATAGATAAGACATCAAACATAAAGAAAGAACCTTAGGATAACACATTTCCTAAAGGATTTGGTAGTCTGAAAGTTGTCTTAGTATGTTAGAGCTAAACACAACAGAAGAACATCGGCTGCTGGTAATATTCTTCTCTGCATATTAATTTCTAGAAGCCAATGGTAACAAATGTGCATCAGAAAAGACAACCTGTAAATTCTTATCCATTTTTAAAATTTGTCCATCATGTGCTTAATAAATATAAACTGAAGTTCTATTATTCAAACTTCATTTCTGCAATATTTCTTAGAAAGTTTTACAATAGCAGAACAAATTAACATATCCAAAAAGCAAGGTTAAATTATCAAATATCAGAGCATAACATACCTAGAATCTGTCCTTTTGGACACTGACATTTTCCATTATTATCTATAATCGCACCTGATGAACATCTTATACAGTTCCATCCATCTTGTGTTACTGCCTTGTAAAAAGAAAAAAAATGGCAAAAAAAAAAGTTAGAGCAATGGAAGAAAAAAACCAGGATAGAATCATTTAGATTTAAAATAGATGGAATCTATGTCTAATTATTTCCCTATGCTTCTTTAAATGTCCAATCCCTTCACCTTCATTAATATAATCTTTAAAGGCCATAACAGTAGGCAAAGCATCTCATGCTTACGGAGAGAAGCATAAAAGATAACATCCAGGCCTGAGCTGCATTGTTGAGCACTGAGATGACAAAGGTGACTTCTGGCTGTAGCATGGTATAACAGCAGCAGTCTGATGCTCCTGCTTACTTTACAGTTCTCCCATCAATTTGGTTCTTTATTTTAGAACCAAAGTGCTTCATATTTATTTGGCTTTTCTTTCTTTTACTTATACTTGCATTAAAATGTCTACAAGAAGTAGCAAATCAGGCAAGAAAGGTACTGAATCAGCACGGTCGTTAATCAACGATCTTAAATATGTCTTGGGTCAAATTAGCAGTAAACTTGACCAAGTCTGGAGACAAACCAAGGAACATGGTGAACATTTGTCATTTGTTGAGCACTAATTGAACAACTTGTGTTTCTACGTTGCTGAAGTGAGAAATGTATGCTCCAAATTAGGTGACAGCAATTTGAAGCTAATGGCGAAGATCATTGGCCTAGAAGGCAGGAGCAGATAACAGAATTTACGTATTCTGGGCTTGTCTGCATCTACAGAAAGAGGGCAACTTACAAAATTTTTTTCGGAGTTGCCTTGCATAATTTTTGGGAAGGAGCTGCTTCCATCTCACCCAGATTGATAGAGCTCACTGCTCTTTAATATCAAAGCCAACTCCTGAGCAGATTCTGCATTTGGTCATTCTTCAGCTACTTCATTATCAAATAAACAATTCTTTGATTTGTGAAGTTTGTAGAAGAGGGAAACTAGAGTATAGAGTCCCTGTGCAAGATCTTACTGTTCTTGATCTTGCCCTCAGATGCCGCAGGTGGACTGGGGGCAGTCACTGGGTTGCGTGCTGTGGCATGTGAGCAGGGGTAGGGGGCCGCTGAAGGAGAGGGTGGTTCTGGAAGTCCAGCCCTAAAAGGACTGGGGCACAGAGCTGGGGCATGACCAGAAGCCTGAACCCTTGGTATGTTCCCCCCTCCACTGTCAATTCCACTGAGCAGCACCCAAAGGCCATGATGGAGCAATTCTGGGCAGTAAAAGTGATGGAAAAGTTTGTGGGATAGATTTTGAGCTTTAATGTCACGTTTGGCTGCATGAAGCTCTCAGTACTACCGCTATAGAACAGGCATTTTGTTACCTTCCCATTGACAGCGATGTCTATCAATGAATGCCCAAGTCCATGGGGAATGTCCCTTTTTAAGATGGTGGATGCCAGGATCATTTCGGGGACAGAGTCACTGGTTCCTGATGGATGAGGTGAGTTGCAGTCAGCGACTTCCTTCCGGGGCATAGAGTGTGTTGGCTGGGCAATCGGGTATGTGCCTGTGTTGACCATGTTGTCCCGTTGACATGGAGCATGCATTGGAGCAGTCGGGTCCTGGCTGGCCAAAGATGGTGCCACCTAGTGGACACACGTGGCATCAGTGTGGTTGGGCAGCTGGAGCAGCAGTGAAGCTGGAGGTGACATCGTCTGAGTGGGCTGAAGTGATGTATTCGGTGCAGGCGTAAGTTATCTGGAAGAAGATGGTGGCACCTGGGCTGAGCACACTGCAGTGGTGTGGGTCAGTGGCTGGGCCAGAAGTGACATCCGCAATGAGGGTGGAAGTGGCGGGGTGAGTAATGGCATTGCCCAGTCATCGCACGTGGTAGTGTTCGGGAGGGCTCCCAACACTCCCCACAGGTCTGGAAAGACATACCTTGGTGAAGTGGCCTTTCTTCCTGCATCAGGAGCAATGCATGTTCCTCACTGGACAGCCTTTGTGGGATCACTTGTCTGACCCACACCAGGACCTGCATTTCCTACAGGGGCGAGCTGTGCCAGCGGCTGTGATCATCTCCATGTCAAGCCTTTCAGCGACAGCGGTCGTTTGCATCTGTCAGGCCAGAAGTTGGGGGAGTCGGACGTCGAAAACCTCTATATGAGCTGCAGCTTCTATGGAGCGGACTACCTCCATTGTCCTGGTGAGGCAATGTTTTCCTCCAGCAGCTTCTGTCAGGAGCTCCTTGAGCACAGTCCTCACACGCAGGCATCCCGGATCAGTCATTCCACTTCCCCTTTGGTCACCCCATTCTTGGCCAGGCATGGGAGGGCAAGCTCATGCAGGGCCACCAGATAGGCATCTGCTGTCTCACCTGGCTGCTGGAACCTGATGATGAGAAGGTATCGGGTGTAGACCACAACTGTCGGGAGCTTATACATGCTATCCAGGACAGCCATCGCAGGTTAGTAGTCTGTGCAGTCCTTGATGACCTGAAAAACTCGTTGGCCCAGCTTGGTGTGGAGCACCTTGAGACGTTTCTGGTTGGTGTTGATCAGGACGATTGTCTCAATCGCGTGCTTCCAGATTGCGAAGTGTACCTGGGCATCCGGGTGTTAGGGGTCGATCTCCAGGCTCCCGATCATCAGAAACTTCTCCATGGTCTCTCTTCAAAATTTTTACTGGAATAAATTGTGGTACGCTAAGGTAGCAGCAAGCAAGCAAGCTCAAACTCAAAAGACTGTACAACAGGCTTTATTCTAGTAAAAGTCTGAACACCAGTTCAAGCCTTGGTGGCTCCCCGTGTGACTGGCTCGCCATGTGACTGGCTCAGGAGGGGCCGGCTCAGATTTATATTCAGGTCAGCTGATTGACAGCCGGCCAGGTGGAGTCAGCCCCTTAGGTGGTCTTCCTGCAGGTACAGAGATAGCCGCCTGCAGTAGGCTGAAGCAGAGAAGTAATGTCAGAGTTGTACAAGCGTGGTTCCAAGCCTTCCCTGCTGTATTCTGTGTGTCTCTCCGTTATACTTTCTAGTGGTCAGAAGAAATGGTTGCACTCTGTTGAAGAGGCTCAGATCTACCTAGAAGATCTCACTATTACATCATGCCTAATGTGAATTTCTAACTGATGACTAAAGATGATTGATTATCTTAAAATTTTAAAATTATTACATTTTAAGGTTTGTAACACTTTTTTACATAATATTTGTTGGTTTTCTTTGCCTGGGCAATTTTTTTGTGGGGTAATAAACTTACTAGGGTTGTATTCATGTAAGTATATTTTTCTTGATATTAAATTAATTGAGCTATTAAATTATTAAAATAAGAATACTAAGAAATATATATTCATTTCTCTTTCGGTATGTTTTTGTTACATTTTCATAACCAAAT
Organism: Narcine bancroftii; assembly: GCF_036971445.1. Lineage (NCBI taxonomy): Eukaryota > Metazoa > Chordata > Chondrichthyes > Torpediniformes > Narcinidae > Narcine > Narcine bancroftii. The sequence goes on from NC_091470.1 coordinate 322,204,872, forward strand.
GGACCATTCAGAATGGATAGCAATGGAACTGATTTCTGCTAAAAACTTTTCCATTCCAGCATTTCTTGGACCCTCACTTCCCTTAAATAAATCAATTGATAATCCTGTTGTTAAGCACACTGTGAGAGTGTGGGTGCAGTTCAGAAAACACTTTGGACTTTGTGGTTTTTATCTTTCAAGCCCTATTTTATCCAATCATCTTTTTCAACCTTTGCATGCTTTTGTTTTTCATGAATGGTTTAGATTCGGTATTGAATGTTTCAAAGATCTTTTTAGTGATAACAGCTTTGCGTCATTTGAATAGCTTTCTGAAAAGTTCATTTTATCAAATACTCATTTTTTCAGATATCTGAAAATCAGTCATTTTCTTCAATATCAGATACCTGATTTTCCTCGGGCACCGGATACGAACATTGTTTTTTTTTGGATACAAACATTGTTGATGTATTTTTTTTTAGCTTTCAACATTGTTGCAAAGGTTTAATATCCATTATTTCTGATGAGTTGGTGGGTTTGAGACATGCCCCTCTAGTTAAAATTAAAAATGTCTGGGAACAAGATTTAAACCTTCCATTATCGGACGAAGTTTGCGATATTTAATTTTTAAGATGGTTAATACTACATTCTTATGTGCCCATCGTTGTTTGTTACAATTTAAAGTTGTACATAGGGCCCATATGTCTAAAGTCAAATGATCTTGTATCTATTCAGATGTAAATTCATGTTGTGATAAATGTAAGAGATGAGAGGCTTCATTAATTCATGTGTTCTGGACGTGTCCTACCCTTGAAAAATGCTGGAGGAATGCTTTTTAAACTTAATCTTTAATTCTTCTTAAAATTATTTTTATTTCTTTTATCAGAGAAACAAACATAAAAGCAGTAAATTAATTGCAATGAAACCTTTGCAGATTTACAAATAATATATGGTACAATAGCAATATTTCTTAATTCTAAATGCAATAAATGGTATTGCATACAATATTGTAAGAGGTAAGTAAGAAAAAAATGAAAAGAAGAAAGATTTTTAAAAATTCTTAATGTAAATCTAGAGCTTAATCCTTTGGTTGCTATTTTTGGAACAACTGGACAGGATGATATTCTTTTAACTCCAATTAAATGGCGTATACTGTCTTTTGCCTCTCTTTTGGCTAGATATGCGATACTGTTTAGATGGAAGGATTCTGCCCCACCCACACATCTCAATGGCTAAGGGACATAATGTCCTGTTTAAATTTAGAAAAAATCTGTTACTCAATTAATAACTCAAATATAAGGTTTCAAATGCAGTGGGACCATTCCTAAATTATTTCAATAACCTCTAGGCACAATGTTAATTGTGAATTTTAATACTTGCTGTTTTATTTCTGGAACAAAGTACATTTTTTCTTTAGTCATACAACATTTGGGGATGGGGTTTAAAACCACACTATATATAATTAAAATGTTCTTTTTGATGTATTTTTGTATTATGGATGTGCTATATATGCTTTAGAGTTATCTAATTTATCATTATTATTAAGGATTCCATAAATGTTTTGGACATGTTTATATTTGTGAAAAATCAATAAAAATATTAAACTATTAAAAGAGAGATGAGTGTATCAACAGCAAATGAGGTGAGGAAATAGAGAGATTAATAATACTATAGCAGTAGAAATGGGTAATCTTCATGATGCAGCAAATATGTTATCAGAGACATATTTCAGTGTCAGATAAGATACAGTAAAATCCCCGGTATCCAGAATTCAAGCAAACAGAAAAATTTTAAAAAAAGAGGAAACAAATAAATAAATGTGAATAATTAAGAATACTTTTTAAAATAAAGTTTAAATTGTAAAAGTAAATGTTCTCCAAAGCAATCCACAATACCTTGCTGAAGATGGGAGCAAACATTGAGCCAGCGGAGTGCCCCAATCATACTCTGACCACAGCAGCAGTTTGAATTGAGTGTGTTTAAATAAAATGATGGCACCCAGGATGAAGAGCCAGCCGATTTTGCTGGGTGACTCTCCCAAAGTATTTCCCATTCCCTGCTCGGTAAGAATATTTATCAGTATTATCTGTAAACTGGGGGCTGGCAGATCATTATGACTGTGGCATAGTTAGCGCCACGCTGTTACAGCGCCAGTGACCAGTGTTTGAATTTAAATTTTGTAAGTTATGGGAATTACCTGATTAAACTGAATTTTACATAATTAAGAACTACAATCCTGACAACTGACTTTTTACAAATTACTTTACCTTTTCCATTTTTGTCTTTTTAAACTGCTTATTCTTAATGCAGGTGTATTAGTTAGGCATTGTGAGAGTACCTGGCATCCGCAATCCCTGTAAGTGCCGGATACCAGGGATTTTACTATACTAAAATTGCAAGCAAGAATGCTTACCTAATATGAATATGGTGGATTGCAATTGAAGTACAAAAGCAATTTACTTACTGGATACAATTTAGAACATTTTTTGCAAGTGATGGAAAATCTGCCATTGTTTGAGATTAATTGGTAACCAGGCAGGCACATGCATGACATACCTAAAAAAAATTTAAAAAAAAAATATTATTTTGAGCCGATCAAAGTGATAGTTATGTCAAACTTTGGAGGCATTGGATATAGTTGCTGGTATCCAGTTTATTCCAGCTGTTTGAGCTAAATAAATAATTAAAGTACTGTGCACAATGGTGGGACTGCTGGATCTGTTGTGATGGCAGTGATGCCACTGGTGTGGACCCGTGGAGAGTGGGAAGCAGAGACACAGCGTTTCCCTGCAGTGTCCAACCACCCAGTCCGACTGCCGTTGCCTCTGTCCAGACTTTAAACAGCCTGATAAGGAAGCCAACAGTGGTTTATTTTAAAATCCTGCAACCCCAGTATCTGGGGCCAAGATAAAGAACAGAAGCAGGCCACTAGGCCCATTGAGTCTGTTCTGTGACTCCACACTAAGCTGAGTTATACTCACACCTAGTTCCAATTTCCAGCCTTTTCCCAATATCCCTTGATACCCTTACTAATTAAATACATCAATTTCCTGTTTAAATTCTCCCAATGATCTGGCCTCCATCATGGGCCTAATACTGTGCTGTGTGTCTAAATTTAGAAAAAAATTAAAAATTAAAATTACTTTTAAAAAAAAGTAGCTAATTGACATGATAAATGTGTAAATCAAAAATATTCAGATGTTTTTAATGATTTTCAGATACTTACTGCATTTTCAGTAACATTGGAGAGGATAGTTGGACATGAGGAATGTAGGAGAGAATGGAAAGAAACAGTCCCTTGGTCCACTGAGTCAGTGCTGATCATCAAGCACCCACTTTTACATGAATCCTATGCTAACCCATTTTATTTATCTCTACATTCCCATCAACTCCCCCCCCAACCCCATCCCAATCTCTGAGGTGTAAACTCTATAACTACCCAATGCTCTTAAATTTTACTATTCATTTACACCAGGGATACCCTGTACTGTTCAATTAACCTACTAACCAACATGTTTTTGGCTGTGAAACTGGAGCACACAGAGGAAATTCATCCAGTCACAGGGAAAGCATACAAACCTTGCACAGAAAGCACTAGAGGTCAGCATTGACTCTAGGTCCCTGAAGCTACATGGCAACAGCAGCATTAATGGCAGTGCCACTATATGACCCCAAAATATGTTGTCAAGACAAAGTAAATAATTTTCATTCCATTCTTACTTCCCATTTGTGAATGGATTCCTTCAAGCTGGCAGCACCAGCTTCTTAAAAAAAACCATTCTTTTTTAAATCCTTGTCTTTATGTCTCCTATGTGTGCATTTCCTTTAAGAAATATTAGAAAATATATTTTCAGTTTCCACATTACATTGATAGTAGCCAACTACTAACTTCCTAGATCTGTTCACTGCCTCTAAATTGTAAATTTGACTGAAATCTAACTCTATCAGTCTTGAATGGAACTAGACAGTTGGCGAGTTTGTCATCTTATTATACTTCAAACAGCTAACTGCCATCTTTCTCTGCACTCTCCACAAATTTAAGGTTCTGCTGCCCAAGCACTTTACTTATCCATTGTACAAGGTACTTAATTTCTAAATGCACTGGACTAGCATGCAGAGCCTTGGACCACTGATGCAGGGACACAATTTGAATCCCAATAGGGAACTTGGGATTTAATCAAAAAACTACTAACTGTAATGGTCACCATGAAACCAGTGGACTACTGTGAGAATCTATCTGGATTACTAATATCCTACAGGGAAAGAAATTTTATCTGGTCTAGCCAACATGTAATTACAGACACACTAATAAGTAAAATGTTTTGGTGCATCCTCAGTTTAGCCAATTAGAGATGGACACAAACGTAGAAAATAAGAGAAATACGCCAATTAGCTCTTTGGTCTGTGTCACCTTCCTGCATTAATCCAATGTCCCTTGAATACCTTAAGATCTATTACAAAAGGAGTAGGCTGTCTGACCCATTAAGCCTGCTCTACCATTCAACAAGGCCGTGGCTGTGAACTCAATCAACTTATCCACCTTTCCCCATAACCCTTAAGTTCCTTTCCATATTGCTTCCTTGGGCCATATTAATCAGTCTTAAAAATACTCAACTGTGGCAGCCTGCCGCTGCAGTGATCACAACTAAAGGCCAGCAGCCCGCATGGTGGCACTGGCCCCAACAAGTGAACCGGCAGGTGAACGGCAACGGCAGCTTAAAGGCCAGTGACCCCTAAATGGCGCTGGCCTTGCTGTGCAGCCGACAGGGACAACATGCAGGGAAGGGCATTATTATGCAGGAAAGTACCCGCGTGCGGGAAACCCACTTTAGTTATTCATGTTGTGTCGTCAGCCAAGGGGGGCCACGGTGGGAATAGTGCAAGTATAAAAGTCAGGCCTGACCCCTAATAAAACTTCGAGCTTCATCTGACTACATATGTGTATGACTTCTTTTGAGTAGCACGCAGCTACAATTGGCGACCACTATGGTTTAGGCAGCATCTAAAGCCAGCTATGATTGAACAGGCAGCAGTCAACGCAGTCACTCTCAAGCTGCCGACCTTCTGGACATATTGACAATGCGTGTGGTTTGACCAGGCTGAGGCACAATTCCAGATCTGGCAGATCACAGCAGAATCCACCTGGTACTACCAGGACACAGCAGGCCACGTGGCCAACTTCAACCAGAAGGCGCATGCACCGCTTTCAAACATTTGCTGATCGAGATCTTTGGCGTGAGAGAGGGGCATGTCTGCTCCACCTGGATGGGCTAGGGGACAGAACTCATGAACAAGATGCTGGCCCTCCTGGGCAAACATGAGGCTTGCATCATGTTTAAGCAGGTGCAACTGCCGGAGGACATCCAACTGCTCCTGGCTGACGCAGATTTCAGCGAATTCCCCCACCCCCCTCTTCACCCCCACCCCCCCCCGGAAAGTCACAGCACTTTGGAAACAAGAGAGAGTGCTTGGCATCTGTGGGACTTGTCGCTAAACCCTGCAGCCAGACCCATGCAGAGCCACCAAGAGAACAGCAGTTTTTACCACCAGAGATGGGCTGCTGGTGCACGCCGCCATGCATGTTTCAGGGAAACGCTGGGACCAGCTGTTACTAATGGCCACAATGGCTTGCCACCAAGAAACCCTTCTGTATGCTTGGGACCACCCGTCTGGATGATGCTTCCTTGTGGACAAAGGAGCAGAGGTCACCATCCTGCCCCTATCGGGATAGGATGCTAGGAACAGGCAGTCGGACCCCACAGTGAGGGCTGTTAACAACAGCATGATTTGGACCTATGGTACCCGCAAGGTCCAACTGCAGTTGGGAGGCAGCCTCTTCTTGTGGGTGTTCAAGCTGGCCACAGTGGACAGTCGCTCCTCAGAGCAGACCCTGCACACCCACAGCCTGCTAGTGGACCTCAAGGGAAGGAAATTGGTCCATGCCAAGACTTTTCAACCCTACCCCTCAAAGACACCAGGCTCCAAGCACTCCATCTGGACTTCATACAAAGATTGGATGAGTACACCAGGGTCTTGGCCGAAGTGTTCACACCTCAGTTCACCATGGTGATGCCCCAACATGGAGTACAGCACCACATCCTGATCCAGGGCCTGCCACTCCTTGCAAGGGCAAGACACCTTCCATCAGAGAAGCTCCAGCTGACAAAGGAGGAATTCAGGAAGCTGGGCATCATACGGCAGTCAGACAGCCCATGGACGTTCCCCTGCACATGGTACCCAAAGCAACTGGGGGCTGAAGACAATGCGGCGACTACCTCCAGCTCAATGAGGCCACAAAACCAGATCGGTACCCCTTGCCACACATCCAGGACTTCATGACTAACCTGCACGGGGCAAGAATCTTCTCCAAGGTGGACCTCGTGCTGGGAAATCATCAGATCCAGGTACACCCTGATGATATCCCCAAGACCACCATCATCACCCCGTTCAGCCTCTTTGAATTCCTTCGAATGCCGTTTGGGCTAAAGAACGCTGCACAGACCTTACAGCGACTCATGGACACAATGAACCGAGACCTGGACAGCACCTTTGTGTACCTGGACGACATCCTGGTGGCGAACAGAATCGAACTTGAGCATATTGCGCATCTCTGCAACCTCTACAGCCAACTGAGTGAATTCGGCCTGACGATCAACCCAGCCAAATGGCATTCAGATTAGAGGCCATCACCTTCTTGGGCCACAGGATAACCATGGAAAGAGCTGCACCACTACCCAGTAATGTGGAGGTCATCCAGAAGTTCACCAAACCCAACATGATCAAGGGACTACAGGAGTTCGGGGATGTTCAATTTCTATCACAGGTTCACTCCCTCAGCTGCCTGGATCAAGCGGCCCTTGTTTGCCTGGATGACAGGCAAGGCGAAGGACAACACCTGGGATGAGGAGTTAGCGGTAGCCTTTGTGAAGGCCAAGGTCAGATGCTCCAATGACCCTGACAGTGGATGCCTCAGGAATGGTGATCGGTGAGTTCTAGAGCAGCAGATCAAAAGAAGTTGGCGGGCGCTGACTTTATTCAGTAAACATCTGTGGCCTCCACAACTGAAGTACAGCGCTTTTGACAGAGAGCTACTGGCGCTGTAGTTAGCCATCTGCCACTTCAGGTACTTCCTAGAGAGCATGTCCTTCACGGCTTTCACAGATCACAAGCCCCTGACTTTTGCCTTGGTTAAGATCTCGGACTCCTGGTTGGCCCAGTCAGCAATGACACCTGTCTTACTGCTTGGAGTACACCACAGAGGTAAGGCAGGTCTCTGGAAAGGACAACGTGGTGGCCAACGCACAGTCCAGGCAAAGTATCCACGCGCTATCGAGGGGAGAGGACTTTGTGACATAACAGCTTACCACCCACAGTTCAATGGGTTGGTGGAGTGCTTCCACAGGCACATCAAAACTGCGCTCATGACCAGACTCCAAGCACCCAACTGGCTAGATGAGCTACCTTGGGCACTGTTGGGCATCTGCACAGCATCCAAGGATGCATCAACACCTCTTTGGCCAAACTCGTCTACAGAGCTCCACTGGTGGTCCCGGAATAATTCGTACCATCCCCAGGCAGACAGCAGGACAACTCTGCAGTGTTCCTCAGCAGGCTAAAGGAAAGAGTTGGCAACCTGGCCCCAACTCCACCCTCCAAGCACGGATGCACGAGGACCAACGTACTCAAAGACCTGCAGGACTGTGTCTTGGGTAAACTTGTACCTCTCACTTTGTTCGTTTTAGATTGGTCACAGTGTTCAAGCTACCGAAAGAAAATAGACACACACACACCGAGAGCAGTTCAGTTTATACAAGTCTTTATTACTAAATCTAAAGCTGAATTCACACTATAATATGCAAGCCCTTCCCAATTATACTTATCAATGCCTGGACTGGTCCCAACTGCCAAAGCGAGGCGACAATTGCACATTTGTAGTAGGTTGTCTGGGCGCCAGTAGCAGCTTCTCCACCTCCCCGGACCGGGACGTCGGTTTGGAATCTTGAAGTTCTTCTCCTTGCTGAGAAATGTTGCCACCTCTTGGAGAGTCTCAAACTTCAGCAGTGGGACCATGGCTTATATTACCCAAAAGTTGTTTACTTCAGATCTTATCTCTTTGAACAAATGATTTAATTATCTTCAAGGCCTGACAGTCTGTGACCAACAAAAGACAACTGCATCTCTTGACCTCATGGTGGAAGTTGGATAATGTCTACTGATTCATAGGCATCCCTGGGCCCCATAGTGTAAATTTAGATAATGTCTTCCTATTCAACTGCATCCTGGGCCCCATAGTGGAATTTAGGTGTGTCTACTAAATATGCATCCTGGGCCTCATAGTGGAATTGAGATTGTCTTTTAATGCAACTGCATCCCTTCTTGCATCAGCTGGTCTAAAACCTCCATTACAGACTGTGAGTATGTTTTCATTTGCAGGGGTCCGCATCGTCCACCACTTCAGAAGTCATACAAACATCCATTCCGGGTCATCCATAACAACGGGGCAACACTCAAGCTGGAGATCAGAGGCAAGATGGACAGGCTGAAGCCAGTACACCTGGACTCAGCGTGCCCGATCGAGATACCTGCACCACGCTGAAGAGGCAGGCCACTGAAGGCTGCACAGACTTTGCCTCCGGGCACCAAGCACAATACCGTGATTCTGGAGTGGGGGGGGGGGGGGTCATGCAGTGGTGATCGATCCGGCGCAGCAGGTGGTGAGCGCAACCAAAGGCCAGTGGCACTGGCCCCAACAAGCGAACTGGAGGCTGAACAGCAAGGGCAGCTTAAAGGCCAGTGATCCCAAAATGGCGCTGGCCTTGCTGTGCAGTCAACAGACAGGGACAGCATATGGGGAAGAAGTGCATTGTTGTGCAGGAAAGAACCCACTTTTGTTATGCATGTTGTGACATCAGTTAATGGATGCACAGCGAGAACAGTGCAAGTATAAAAGTCGGGCCTGAGCTCTAATAAAACTCAGAGCTTAACCTGAGTACACATTGTGTGTGTGACTTCTTTCAAGTAGCACGCAGCTACATGACAACTAATTCCCTACATGTCATTTGGGTAGTGTGGTGGAACGCGGTATGGCTGGCATGACCTCGCTGGACTGGCCTGCCTTCCATACCTGTAGCTCCTACCTGTAAGATCCCTAATAAAGGCATCTGCACAGCATCCAAGGAGGATTGTCTAGTCTCCTCCCTCATATCTGTCTTGGATGTGAGCCAGAAGCATGTAGAAGCATGCCAAGGTTTTCTGATTAATAAATCCTTTCACTACTTGCTTCATATCTGTGGATGGTAATTGATTATGCCACAATTTATTAATCAGAATTTTAATTGCCATGGGCAAGGCTATGAGACTGGATAAGCTGGAAACCAGAGGCCTCAGTCAGGTTCAATCTGTGACTTCATTGCTTGAAGGCCTGCATGAGGCACCACAAGATCACAGCTGATGGCGATTGATTTGATCTACTCTTCGCAGCAGTGGGCCACCAAATGTACCAGATAATCTGTGAATGTGAAGGGTATGACGAGGAACTGGATCTACTGCGTCAGCAATATGGAGCTTTGATTAACACTATATATGCTTGTTACCATCTGGGCACCCATTGCCAGAGCCCTGGTGAGTCAGTCGACGATTTCGTGAAGGCCATGCAGGAGCTGGAGTGAGCCTGCAGGTGCTGGGATGTGACTACAGCAACCTACCAGGAGGAGCTCATCAGCGACAGGCAAGTCATGGCCTTCCACTCCTATCACAGGTCAACCGGACCCTTGAGGAAGTTGCACAGATGGCCTGATCACTTAGCCCAATAGAACGCGGAGGCCTACTCAGCAGGCCACGCGGCTGCCAGGTGGGAAGAATGGGCAACGCCATCTTGGGACTAGGGGCACCTGACTGCTGCTGCCGAGCAAACAAGGTGCAACTACTGCGGCCAGGGCAAACACTCTCAGAAGTATTGTCCAGCATGACCTACTCAAACTGCTGGAGGAAGGGGCACTACGCAAAAGTATACCATTTTAAACCCCACTCTAGCAGTGCTGTATGTGGATTGCGACCTGCCATCTTGGGCCAACCCACTTCCAGCGTCATTTCCAGTAGTCGAGAACCAAACATTCAGAACAGGAGCGCAACAACACGGGGTGATGTCACGTCCAGCTTCTCTTATGGACTCGATCGCGTGCCATCCATTGGGGCAGCCATCTTGGCAACAGCCATCCCATGTTATAGCAGCAGCAACTCAGATGGTGAGCTGACGTTGGCCTCCATCATGCTGGACCAGAGCAGGCCACAATAGTTGGGGTGATCGATGATGGACATTGAGGTAAACGTCCACACTATGGTGTGCCTGTTCAACACAGGAAGCACAGAGAATTTCATACACCTGGGCATGGTCCAATGTTATTCCGATGGTGTCCCCGGTGAAATGCAAAGTAGCGCTGGCCTCCAAATCCCTCTCCGAGGAAATCAAATGTTGCAGTGTCACCCTAACAGTGATGGGCACAAAATATAAACAACTGCTGGTGATGCCCTACTTCTGCATACCCATCATGCTGGGGCTGGATTTCCAGTGACAACTTAAGAGATTGAAGGACCCTACCCCCCCACTCACAGTTAGTAACAACCAGTTCCTGGAGTGTCTGCCAGTCCTCCCGAATGTATCCAATCACACACCGGATCACCATGCAGGGCTCCCTACCTGCAGTTTGGCCACCCTCTCGGTCCCTCCACCCCCTGTTCCAAAACCTCACCCCAGACTGCAAACCAGTCACCACTAAGAGCAGGCGATATAGCTCTGGGGACAGGTAATTCATAAAAATGGAAGTGGGATGACTGCTGGGGGAGGGCATAATATAACCTAGTAACAGCCCCTGGAGGGTTCCCGTGGTAGTGGTGAAAAGTGGGGAGAAGTATCAGATGGTCATCGATTACAGCCATACCATCAACAGGTTCACCTTATTAGATGCCTACCCTCCCCTGCAAAGCCGATAATGTAAATGAGATCACCCAGTTCAGGGTCTTCTCCACCATAGACCTCAAATCCAAATTCCGATTCACCCAGAAGACATGCCTTACAGCGCATTTGAGGCAAATGGCCGTCTCAATCACTTCCTGCTGGTCCCATTCGGCCTTCCGAACGGGGTGTCAATGTTCCAAAGGGAGATGAATCGCATGGTGGATGACAACAAACTAAAAGCTACCTATCCCTATTTGGATAATGTCACCATCTTCTTGCTTGGTGTTTGCAGGTGGTCATTGATTGTGCCACAGGAGAATTCCGCATTCTTCTCATTTGTATCGTCTTGAATAGGTGACCCCATATTTTGAGTCAGTGACCCAGAGATGTAGACATCCCAATCAGGGAAAATATCAGCTCTACATCTACCCAATAAACACTAAGAATTTTGCGTGTTTCAATAGAACAATTCTAATTTTTCGACAATTGAGAGTGCAGACCTGGTCTACTCAATTCCTCCACCAACTCTGGTGATATTTCACTGCATTCTTTATATCTCATGTTTAGACTTGCTGATATTCAAAAGTTATGAAGGAAAAGCAACAAATCATAACTTACCCATTTACTTCTTGAGCTCTGTGCTTATTGACCTGTACTGTCTTGCTGTTGAGCTTCGCCCTGACTTTAAAACAACAAAACTCCCCCCCCCCCCACCCAATCCATTTGTGGTCTTCCCACTTTTTATTTTCTCAAATGACCTTTACCCCGTGACTGAGGTGTATGCATTCTTCCACATCTGGCCTCTTTAGAATCCCTGATTTAACTGCTGGTGATACACAGTGGTGATAAGATTGGTGGTGGGGCACCTATGACTGAGGTGTATGCATTCTTCTACTTCTCGCCTCTTTAGAATCTGACATTTAACTGCTGGTGATGCACAGTGGTGATAAGATTGGTGGTGGGGCAACTGTGACTGAGGTGTATGCATTCTTCCACGTCTGGCCTCTTGAGAATCCCTGACTTTTAAATGCTTGTGATACACAGTGGTGATAAGATTGGTGGTGGGGCAACTGTGACTGAGGTGTATGCATTCTTCCACGTCTGGCCTCTTGAGAATCCCTGACTTTTAAATGCTTGTGATACACAGTGGTGATAAGATTGGTGGTGGGGCAACTGTGACTGAGGTGTATGCATTCTTCCACGTCTGGCCTCTTGAGAATCCCTGACTTTTAAATGCTTGTGATACACAGTGGTGATAAGATTGGTGATAGGGCAACTGTGACTGAGGTGTATGCATTCTTCCACGTCTGGCCTCTTGAGAATCCTTGACTTTTAAATGCTTGTGATACACAGTGGTGATAAGATTGGTTGTGGGGCAACTGTGACTGAGGTGTATGCATTCTTCCACGTCTGGCCTCTTGAGAATCCTTGACTTTTAAATGCTTGTGATACACAGTGATGATAAGATTGGTGGTGGGGCACAGTTATTGGAGAATGAGGTTTAGCGTTTCAGGCGAAGCCGCACGACCCGAACCCTTGCTTCTGATTGATGGCAATGGATTTTATGGTTCCCATGAGAGCAGTGAGGCAAAGAATCGACCGCGTGTTCTGATTCCACACGCTCTTCATTCATCTGACCGCCCCTTCACCCACCGTCGCTACTTGTCTGCTGGTGGGGACCGCACCCGACACAGGCCATTTGGGAACTATCAAACAACTGGTGCTTCGTGCAATTCTCCACGGTCTGAAAAGGGAGCGAAGAGCCGTCGGAAGGCAGCAGTGAGTGGAACAAGGCCAGTGCGCCCAACAGCGAGCACAGGCCGCCGAGGGCCATCCGAGCGTCCTGCGAGCCGTTCACCTCGCTGCAATCCCACAATCCCGGCGCGCCGTTCACCTCGCTGCAATCCCACAATCCCCGCGAGCCGTTCACCTCGCTGCAATCCCACAATCCCCGCGCGCCGTTCACCTCGCTGCAATCCCACAATCCCCGCGAGCCCTTCACCTCGCTGCAATCCCACAATCCCCGCGAGCCGTTCACCTCGCTGCAATCCCACAATCCCCGCGAGCCGTTCACCTCGCTGCAATCCCACGATCCCCGCGAGCCGTTCACCTCGCTGCAATCGCACAATCCCCGCGCGCCGTTCACCTCGCTGCAATCCCACAATCCCCGCGCGCCGTTCACCTCGCTGCAATCCCACAATCCCCGCGCGCCCTTCACCTCGCTGCAATCCCACAATCCCCGCGAGCCCTTCACCTCGCTGCAATCCCACAATCCCCGCGCGCCGTTCACCTCGCTGCAAACCCACAATCCCCGCGCGCCGACAGGTCCTGCCAGCCGCGCATTGCACAGTATTTTATTTAAAAGCCAAAGCATCGTTCAGTCTAGCCTCTTTCCATAAAATTAAGCGTGGAGAATAATGTGCGAGAGGTGAGGGGTGGGATTTGGAGACGACGCGTTTGACTGTAGTTTATCCAAGTGAAAGTGCGAAGCTGTAGGACCGCTCGTGTTCCTCCCGTGCTCCGGAAGCGCCGTCGTGTCGCTGCGAACGGGTATGGATTCGTCTCTCCCTCTCTAATCCTCTCCGCTTCTCTTCCTTCCAGAGCCGGCGTTCAGGCCGGCTGGAATAGGAGATTAAGGCATGGTGTGGAGGCCCCCTGGTTTTGATGGAGGGAGCGGGGCCTCCCTTCGTCGAGTCTGTGTTTGGGCGGTGTGGACGGTGAAGGCCGGGGCTGGTGGGGGAGGGGAGGGCGGGGGGGTGCGGATCTGATCTTTTCTCGTTTGTTCCTCTGTCCACGTTTCATTTACACTTAGTTCATCCTCTGGCACCTTGATGCTTTGAAGCCAGGAGGTTTTGATGTCGATCCTGTGTTGCTTTGTCTGTCCCTTCCCCTCCACTGCTCAGAATTATATTGACGAAGGTACGAGGCTCACTCAGTAAACGCTGCCTCATTTTTACAAGGAATTGTCATGAATTCAAATGGGAAAAATAAAGTGAACCCAATGACGGTGGAAGTGAAGGAGGACGGATCGCACAATTTAAAAGAATCACTTGAATCAATATCATTCCACTTAACCGCGCTTGAAAGTTGGTGTGGCTTTATAACCAATTGCGGTATTTAGAAGAAGAATCCGTAAATCGGGTTCGCGTCTTCTGGCAACTCGAAAGGAACCGTTTGGCAATAAAATGAGCACGAATTTGAATTGTCAGCAAAACTCGGCAAGTCCGTCTGAGGCTTTTGTTCAATTGGTCACATAGTTTCTTGGGTTGTTGGTATCAAATTTGTTTTAGGAAACTTCTCTGAAATGCCTTGTGTCTCCTTCAGTCCTAAAGGCTCTTGCGTCAAAATGAGTTGCCTAGAAAAGTTTTCTTTTTTTTTTTAAAAATGATAATTCTTTATTTTCAAATGACCTGGACGAAATGAACCTCAAGTGTGATATTGAAATTGCTTTACGAGTCTCTTAAAGAGGGGGAGTGGCGGTCTGAACAACTCAGGAAATTTGTCTTCTTTAATGTGCTGAAGCTGTTTTGTATGGGATGGGATTTTTTTTTGTTGGATACCACATTGGTCTAAGGCTGCAGATGCACAGCTAGGTTTTTAAAGAATGAATAGAGATTGTTTATTTTGATTTTGCATTCTATCAATATAGGTTAATTTTGAATTTTAAATAGGTTTTGGTTTTAATGTGAACAAAAACATGGCTAATTTAAGAAAATTTTGTCCGTTCACCTGGTTGAAAATTTTAGTTTGGGAATCCTAATGTTGGCTTGGTTCCAAATCTGACTGTTAACAAGTTTGACTTTGTTTAATTAGTTTAATTATTTTCTTGCAGTCTATGAAGTTGGCTTTAAGACGTTTGTCTTCTGTTTCTGAAAGGCAACTCCTGTTTGTTGGTAAGTGTTTTGTCAATGTAGACTCGTTATTTACAATGTACAGATGCATGAAAATTCATTCATGCTGCAGCCACACAGGTAGGTATGGAAGATTTACCAATGGCAATAGTATAACTTTACTGCATAATGTCAAGGCAGCAAAAGTGATGATAAATACAACAAGCTAAATAGTTAAATATTCACAGCTGTAGTGAGTGCAAGAAAAAAAAAGCATGATTAGTGTGATTCTGTTATAGCACCAGAAACAAGAGTTCGAATCTGGTGCTGTCTGTAAAGAGTGGGTACGTTCTTCCCGTATCTGCATGAGGTTACTCTGGGTGCACCAGTTTTTTCCCGCCCTTGAAAATTGTAGGTTAATTGGGTGGCACAGGTTTCAATGATCGAATCAGCTTCTACTGTGTAAATAAAATTTCATTTAGAAGTGATGTTTCCAGTGTTTTTTTGGTGGTCCCGGAGTAGTTTGGGGTCAGGGTGGAATAGGGTTGGTTTGGGGGTGGGGTTTTAAAGGCCTGATAGCTATTGGATTAAAACCTAAGGCAATGGACTTCAGGCTTCTGTATTTGCTGCTTGATGGAAATAAGGTCGTGACCATGATGATGGGAGTCCCTTATGTTGACTGTCTTCATGAGCAGTGTCTCACGTGAATGATTTCAGTGGACAAGGAGGTCCGTGCCTGTGATGGGTTTAGCTAGGTTTGTCACTTCTGTGTTTTGGACATTCATGCTGCAACTAGTTAGTGTATTTTCCCTAGTATAACTTTAGAAATCTAATAGTTTTCAATAATATGCTAATTTTTCTCTGATTTCTTAGAAAATAGAAGCATTGGTGTGCCTTCTTCATGGTTAACTCCATGCGCTGTCACGAGGAGAGGTCCTCTGATAAGATGGATTTTGAGTAACTAATTATTTCCATTGCTGTCCCATCGGTGAAGATAAGCTTGAAGTTCTTTGGCCTCCCTTTCCTGGAATCCATAATAAGCTTGGTCTTGATGATAAGAGCAAGATTGTTGTTCTGGCATCACACAACCAGATTCTCAAATTCCATTTGTTAATCTGGCTCATCATTTCCTGCTATTCAGCAAAGGTGGTGTCGTCACCCAATGTATAGAGCTGAGCCTTGGCTGTGCAATCGTGTCGAAGGAATCGAGCATGGGATCAAGTATGCTGCTTGAGGGGCTGGTGATCAGCTATGAGGGGATGATGTTGCCAATCTGTATCGATCGGAGTCTGCTGATGAGAAATTAAAGGATCCGGTTGCAGAAGGATGATCAGTCTCAGATAACAATTTGATGATCAGTTTTGCTAGTGTGATGGTATCTGCTGTTCTAATGTAGGTGGTGTTGTAGTCCAGAGAATCTAACCCAGAGAGTGCAGGTTGGAGATTGGTTTAAGATACCATGATGTTGTCAACATCTTATATATATTACGCAAGCAACATAGTGTTTTTTTAATGAACATTTTGTGTTTCATGAATGCAGTAAGACAACCTTGAATCAAAAGTAAAATTTTGTAGATTTGTTATTTTGAAAATAGCTTTCTTGTTATCAAACTGTTTCTTTGCCTCGTAGTTTTTTGTAGAGGATAGTTTCATGTTTACTGCAAAAATGTCAGATGGATATTGAACCTATTTTTGAGCGGGTGCTTATTTGAATTCCTGATTATTGCAATGCAATCTAGGATTCCACTTAAATTACATTCTGGATTTTCAATTTGAAATTTTGCAAAAAGCCCCAAATTGGAATTTATATTAATATTTGAGTTAATGTTTCCAGCCTATTTGTTTTTGCTTTTCTCTGGTTAATGGGAAAGGCATATTTGAGTAGGTAGTGTGTCCATTTATTACAG
The DNA here is from genome assembly GCF_036971445.1 of Narcine bancroftii. NCBI lineage: Eukaryota > Metazoa > Chordata > Chondrichthyes > Torpediniformes > Narcinidae > Narcine > Narcine bancroftii. The sequence continues at coordinate 322,221,539 of NC_091470.1, forward strand.
ATCAAATATACAACTCAGAGCTTGCAGAATATTTTGGACCAAAAAAAACTCATAACCTTAAAAGGAATGGGATTTAAATTCTTAAAAATGTAAGTATTCAATAGGTGAGAATCTTATTTGTGTTGTCTTGGAATTGATACAAAATTCATTTTATGGGATGATTTACTATTGTGAAAAGCTTGAGAATCATCTTCATAATGTAATAAATAATTTCTCAACGTGGATCCATATCTTCATTCCAAAATTTTTTCATAGCCTGGAATTATTAAAGAAAATGTGAAACCGTATGATCGTGGATTTTTTTTTTGTTGCTCTTGTATGTTATTGATTTGCATTTAATTTTTAATCTCTATTTGCCTGATGCAAGCTACTTGTTACTGTTTTGTTTGAGGAAAGTTTTATTGCTTCCATCAATACCACAGTGTGGGATAAAATATACGATCAACTTTCTTAATTGAAGCTTAAGAAACAAGTTGGTAAATTATGGTCATTTTATTTTTGTCTAATATTTGAATTTTAAATTCTTGGTCTTTTTCACTTTGGAGAAAGAAGGGAGTAGAAGCAAACAAATCTGACTAGGTCATTTTTGTTTTGCCATTGGTGTACAAAAGAAGTGTTTGACTATATTCCAATATGAATAGCCTTCCAGTGTGATACCTGTGAAATACAGTTCTTGTGGTTTCATTGCTTAATAGCATTTTAGCTGTTTTTCAGGCCTAGTGTTGTATTGATGTGGCATAGTAGTTATCATTAGATTTTTCAAATATAACTAGTGATGGTTAATGAGCTGAGAGTTCTTGAAATTTAGTTTTTATGAAGTCATACTTTTTTTAAAAATGATCTTTTGCTAGTAAGAAGAACTTGCTTCATTCTTTGAGCATTTCTGACTTACTTAAATTTGTTTAATGAAGTATCCAGAAACTTTTGAAATAATTTGTTGTCATCCTGTGTGCCTTTCTTGCCTGCAGGTGACTTTTTCTGTTGATCAAGCTCAGCATGGCTGTGGTGATCCGCTTGCAGGGGCTCCCAGTTTCTGCAGGAACCTTGGATATTCGTCACTTCTTCTCTAGATTAACCATTCCTGATGGAGGGGTGCATATTATTGGTGGTGAACTGGGAGAGGCATTCATTGTATTTGCTACAGATGAAGATGCTCGGCTTGCTTTGATGAGGTCGGGTGAAATTCTCAAAGTCAACAGAGTAAAGCTGACGCTAAGTAGCAGGAATGAAATGCAGAATGTAATTGAAATGAGCCGTAAGCGATGTACAAGCACCAGTGAGATGTACAATTCTGAAAGGTCGGGATTGAACAATACTAATACAGGCGGGTTGTGTAATATACCTTCTACACTAGCTGCGAACTTGGTTTCAGCTATGCAGCAAGGAATCAATAGGGCTGCATTTTATCCCGGTGAAATTGGAAATTCTGACAGAGACAACTACAGTTCTCGCATGGACGCCTTGATGAGTGGTAACATGTCCACTGTGGCATTATCTTCTCCACAGAATACTCCAATTGGTGCTGCTCACTCATTATTTGGAATGACTTCCAGACAAATGGATCGTAGTTCAGATAAATTTAATGGCTCTGGTTCAATTTACAATCAAATAAGAGAACCAAGTGCATCTTTTAATTCTGATGGTGTTTACTTGCGATTGAATGGCATGCCCTATTATGTAAAAGAGCAGCAAGTCCGAGAATTCTTCCATGGTTTGCAAGTTGAAGCAGTTCGTCTAATAAAAGATTATTGGGGTCTGAGTAACGGAGAGGGTCTTGTTCGATTTGCCAGTGCTTGGGATGCAGCAGAAGGATTAAAACGTCATAAAAACTACATAGGGCAGCGATTCGTACAGGTCATTCGAGCTACAGAGTCGGAATGGATTTCTGTGGGAAGTGGTTTATTTGCAGAAGATGTCCATTCTGAGATAAATAGAGGTCGTTCCCCTTCTCGTGAAGGAAAATATTTCCATTCCCATGGACGATCAAGATCACCTCAAAGGCACAGATCACGATCTCGTTCTCCTTATGGTCAAGATTATTATGTGCAACTGAAAAATATTCCCTATGGCACTTCAAAAAATGATGTGCGAAATTTCTTTGATGAGCTGAACATAGCGGATGATCAGATTTATCTTCTCTATGAACCTGATTGCAAACATATAAAGGAAGGTTTTGTGAAGTTTAACAATGCTGTTGACCATCGTAAAGCTCTCTGGTATCATAAATTTTGCATTAGAAACCGTGCAGTTTATGTTTATCCCATTACTAAAAAAGCCATGCTAGAATTGATAGACAATGTTAAGAAACAAAGATCAAGAGAAAGATCATCTCATAAAATTGAAGATAAAAGATGCTATTCAAGAGAAGAAGCTCATTTCTCATCAAGATTATATATTTATGTCAGTAACCTTCCTTTTGATGTCTCCAAATATGAGATTCACAAATTCTTTGAAGGTTTTGATGTGGCTGATTATAGAATCCATTTATTTGTTGATAGTAATGGCATTGGATTAGGGGAGGCTGTGGTCAAGTTCAAATCTGAGGATGAAGTACTGAGGGCTGAGTGCTTGTTTGGTAAAAAGCTTGGAGGAAGAGAAGTTTTGCTGAGGCCAATTTCTTCAGAAGAGCTGCTTGAACTTGGTGTTAATTCTGTCCATGAAAGAACCAAAGGTCAAAAGGAGCATGACTATTTTGGTTCTTATGTTAGTGGTGGTGATCGCTCCTTGTCTGTTGATATGAATGAGTTAGGTGAACCTTTCTTTGAACATTCCCATGGTATGGGTTCTATACCTTCCATGCAAAGGCCAAGATACAGCCAAGAAGAAGGATTTCATGGAGGGTTTGACACAGGAAACGGAACTTTTGAAAGCTATGCAGGAGGTAGATTTGGATCTGCATATGATTCTAGCTATCGTGGTAATATGGGAATGTCCAGTGGCAACGCTGTTGTGAAGGCTTTTAACCTCCCTATCAAAATCTCAGTTGATGAAATACTGGATTTCTTCTACGGCTATCGTGTTATTCCCAATTCTGTCACCGTACGGTACAATGACAAAGGTTTACCAGCTGGTGATGCTGTTATTGCATTTGAAACAGTTGATGAAGCTGTGGCAGCTGTTCGGGAACTGAATGAGAAGCCGATTGGAAAAAGGAATGTCAGACTGAGCTTGCTATAAGAATATGTAACCTGCTTTTTGGTTTTTAATAAATAAATTTTAGGTTCTCTGAAGTAAAATGCAGATGTTGCCTGGCTATTGGTTCAACTTAATTGAGTTGTTATCAGTTAATGACTTTCAGGAAAACATGATTCATGTTGAAATTGGTCTTTGTTTTAAATGTTACCAGAAAATGATTATTTCTGGTGAATTACTTTAAGGTATTTTATTTTGTCTGACTCGATTGATGTAGTTTACAAGATTATATTCTAATGTTGTTCAGTTCCTTGATTGACGGGGTTTGAACGTTAAATGCTGTTGCCATTGATGGTTGGGAAGTAAATGTGAGTAGTTGAACATCACAAATTCTGCCATCAGTTTGATTTTTCACTGTCAAAGGATGATTGAGTGAAACCTTTTAAACTACTCCATCCTGAATAATGCTGTGTAACTTTTTAAAACTAATCTTTTTTTTAAACCACTTACCCCAGTTTTATTTGAGGATAGTGGTCATGAAGTGGACTTGTGTTGACCAAATTTTGCTCCAAGTAGAATTCACATGGATCTGTGATTTAGTGATAAGCATACACTCACAAAGTACCAGTGTACCTGAACTCGATAAACTAAAGTACCTATTAGATCACAGGGAAAATTAGTTTAACTGAAAGTGCAACAAACATTTAAAGATTATTCTCCCCACCCATGTTGATGGAATATAAATTAGAGATTTTTGAATGAAATGTAACTTATTGAAGAAACTGAAAGTAGATTTTTTTTTAAATCTCTTGCCAAATACAGGTATTCATAATACTAAAAAAAAATGAAAGATCTGTCATTAAATTTGCAATTGTTCAAAAGCATAGGAAGTTACAGAGTATGGGAATGCAGTTACATACCTAAAATATTCATTCACACATGTTTCTTAGTTATTCTCTAATTGTACAAATTTGTACAGCTTGATCATTGTCAAGAAAGATGGGAGGAATTTAATTTTTGCATTTGTAGGTCTGTAAGTTTTGATTAAAATTTTTAAATATCTTGAAGGATTGTGTTTACTCAAGAACCTTCATTGTGTTGTCTGTTTAAGGTAGCTACTTGTATACTAACGATATTTTGTTATAATTTCAAAAATCTACTTAACCATTTAAATTTTATTTTGTTGTGAAGACTGCAAGGGTGTGTGTTTTACCTGCAACTTGTTCTGTATGTTTTTAATCAACATTTAGCTCCATATGGATCAGCTGGTATGCAGTGTGACTTTTCTGGTAGGTTTGAATAAAGAGTTCTTTCAAAATACCCTTTGAGATTTCCATCTATTAGGTGTGTATTAAACCAACAGATGTTTCTTGCTCGGCTTAACTATCAAATTCTAAATAGTTTCTGTTTGTTATGGAGCACAGCATCATATTAATTCCTAAATAATGCATTTTTCTAAAATCAGAAACCATTGTTAAACTAGGTGTGAAATTAATGACTTTCATCTCTGATGAAGCCAACAAATCGTGTTGGTGCAAAAGAACAAGATAATATAAATTATAACCAAAAATATAATAATGTTTTTCTCAAAGCATCCATATTTACACTAGAGAACACAGTTGGCAAACAAAAAGTTTATGTAGGTGGCCTTTATTTCATAACTTTGACAAACTTGCTTCTGTTTTTGATGCTTAGTAATGCTTCAGATTTGCCCTTCGTGGCTCAGCTGGTATTTATTACCGATTTCAATTTGCCTTTTGGTACCTTCTGTGAGTTGCTGCAATAAGATATCCTAAACCATTGTGTCAGTAGTTTCATGAGTTTGATTGAATGATAGTAAATAATGATTTGTGTTCAATTCAGCACCATGAAGGAGACACTGGAGTTGATTATTCTAGATTGTGGAAATTGATATTGTTGATCTTTTTAATTGCTATGTATGTTCTGTATTTTGGACTTTTTTTAATGACACTAGTGTAGAGGATGTTGGAGAGGGCAAATGCATTGATGATTGGGCAGATTGGATCTTGTCAGACCTATCTGGACATTTGGATAGCGTACCATCACATTTCTGACTTGTGCTTTGCATAAAGAAGGTCTCGGAAAAGCAAGAATTGAGCCACTATCTATGTGCTTGTGACCTTTTCTCACTAGCTACAGCATTTATATGACTGTTCCATTGGAATTTCTGATTATTCAAGGATGTTATGGGGATCATTCACTTTGAAGCTTTTGAATGTGGACAAGGTTGTCAGGATGGTTATGGATTATGCCTGACACTTTAGCAGTATTGGTGCTGTCATGCCATCCCAAGCTTGAATATTTGTCCCATTTTTCTGTACATTTGACAAATTAGTTCATGATCTGAGGAATTAAAAATGAACTCTAGCAACAGCATTACTTTTCACCTTTTTATGATGGAGGAACAATCAGTAATATGTTCAGATTTTAGGCCAAGGGTTTTGAGGTCAAAATCACTCTAACTTCATTACAGAAATGTTATTCTTCCATTTGTATTTTGACTAAAGTTCTAATGTGGCTTCAAGCTTGGTATCTTGGCAAACTAATTTTTATTGGTGGGTTGATGTTGCCTGGCTCGATTTTGGTTTTTTTAATTTAGAAAATGGGAGAAAACTAATTGTCTGTCTTAAATATACCCAACTTTTTGTGGCATGCCATGATGAATGTTCATACTGGAAAATAAATTCTAGTGTTATTTCCTTATTACAATTTATGGTTGTGAAATACAATTTTTCAATACTTAACCAGGAATGTTGTCAGGAATTTGGCTGTTGACTGGCTTCCGATGATTATCTACTTGTTTAGATACACTTTGACTTTGCAGTATGTGGTAATAGATGTTAGCAGCACTTTGAATTTGTTCATGCTTCCATCACATAGTTTGCAGAGCTCCAACATAATGTGTAGAGAGATTTCCTGATTCGGAATATGGCATGTCGTTTAACTTTCGTGCAGATAGTCCTGTGGCTTCACTTGGTCATTTTGTTTTCAGATGTGCCTAATGTTGCTAAAGGCATCGTTTTTTTTAAAAGAAATGAATTAAGACATAATTTTGTGTGTATGTGTAGTTTACAATTATATTTTCAGAGGGTCTTTAAATTGTTTATATTCTGCATTTTTCTAATGATTGTTCATTTTGGGATGGATATGTGGTATACCTTGAATATGCATAGTCTTTTGGGACTTGCCTATTTGTACTTAATGGGCTGCAGAAGAAATTTGATGTGTTCAATTGTCCCTGACCCTTGTATTTTCCCAATCTCCCTCTTCTGAGTCAAGTTCCATTTGTGAATGCCATGTGGAGTCTGTTCTGGAGAACATTTTGGAAAAGGTGGGACAGTATTTGGAACTTTTCTAAATTAGTGGTTCTCAACTTTTTTATTTCCACTCACATACCACTTTAAGTAACCCCTATGCCATCGGTGCCCTGTGATTAGTAAGGGATTACTTGGAAATTGGATAGAGAATTATTGGTAAGCAGCAGGAAACCTGGGACAACAGTGCAGTGTTAACGTACCAATCATTTTGGGTTTTTTTTTTTGTTTAAAAATTCAGAAATATTGTCATTGTCAGTGACCTAGTTCAAGTAAGTAATATGGGCAAATTTTGCAAATTGCAATATGACAGGAAGGTAAACGTTAATCATGCCTGAGCTAGATTTGGTTGATGACTGTTACTTTTATACCAGTTTCCATTTATTATTCTTTTGCTGCAGATTAAAGATTTGGAAGTGGATATGTTGATGTTGCCTGGAAGAATGTGCTAATGTCAATTTCAGATCCAGTAAATAGCACATTTATTTGACGTATAATTCAATTATCAAGGATACAAGAATGATTGCCCAGGACTGTAAAATGACTTGAGGTTCTTGAAGCTTTCCTTTCCACTCAAACATGAGACACATTCTGTTGCTTGAAGATGAGCATGTCTTGGAACATTTTGTGCAGAACTTGTGTATGGCGCTGTCGCAAGGTTTGTGAGGGTCTTTCTAATTGTAATGTTGCAGTTGAATCGGAAATGAGACTAAAATTGTCCAAATAAAGCTAGGTAAAGAATACCACATACCTTTCAATATGGCTGATGTTTCACGTGAAATTAAGTTACTCTGCTAACTAGTTTTTTTTAAAGAAAACTTCTTTAAAATGAACATTGACCATATTTTATGAAACTGAAATAGATAATTTGCTGCTTTTTCACCATGTGGCCATTGTTCTGTTTCAGGCATCTCTCTCTTCTGGATTTGTCTGGATGGATGGTTTACTCTTCCCAAAGGGTGGCTGGGAAATCATGAGGACAGAAGATTTGATTTATCTTGTTACTTTGTTTTCACTCCAGCAGGTTAATCTATTTTGTTGACTAATCTTTGATGGAGATTGTCAGCCCCTTGAAAGGGTTCACTGTGGTTACATCAGCAAAACCTGGAACTTCATAAAACCATCTTTTTTCAATGCACATATTTATTAACATAATTTTAGGAGACAAGCTGCTTAGAAGATTGTGTGCCTAGAGCTGTGCAAGACACACAAGAAAGGTTTTGCTTGGCTGTACCTTAGTAATGGTATAAAATGGAATACACATATTCAAGGGACAGGTAATGCACCTGTACTGACAGTGTAAAGCCATTTGTCTCCTTGAGACGAAAATGGAAATTGATTTGTACCTTTGCAAAATATGTTTTTTCTATATGCCTAGAGTTCTTTTGGATTTTTAAAAACGGATCCAGTTTCCATAGAGGAGTGAGGAACAGTTGAAGGTTTCCATTCTGTCAGGCTCAGTGGAAGTTCGTGAATTGTAAACTAGGAAATGCGTGAGCTGATTGACAGGAAATGACATTGAGAAAATTGTATCTGCAAGACAAACAAACTATCTGGTATTGCAGTCATTAACTTTTGGTCTATATTGAAAGAAAAATTGGCAGGTTGAGCAAAAGAACATCTTTGAAAGCTCATCCAGGAAGCAGATTGGGCAGATAATTTAATGTATCTGACAATTGGGAACACATTTTGAGTTTTGGATAAGAGGTGAGGGGTTAGTGAAAATGGCAGTTAAAAAAAAAAGCTATGATTTATTTCTTGACAGGTCAATTAATGGGGCAGGCTGTGATCAGTTTAGATTTGAAATAAATATTAAATCCAATAATTATCATGGTTAGATACACGAGGTGGGAACAGTAAATTTGAAAGATCTTTTTACTCCCATTTACCAACTCTTCCCATTTTCCACGTTTTATTTGAACATCAAGTCTGGAAAAGATTGTTAACCAATGATAAGTAACCAAATTGTAATTAACTTGGAAGGTGGATCTGTTTATTTATTTGCACCTGTTCGATTTGCACTTTTGCTCAAAAGTCATGGACATTAAATCAAAGATGAATGACTACATGTAGGTTCTTATTCCTTTAAAACTGCAAGTCTTTAGTTTTCAAGGATTAAATCAAATCGTCAAATTTCTTAGCAATTTATTGTTTTATACATTGAGATGAAGAATATGAAAATTTTCCCCAATGGTCTGTGTGATCCCTATAGCTTTTACTTTTCTTTAAAAATAAAGTGTTCCTTTCTGTTTCTCATTGAACTGAAGGCTCTTCAGTATTTACTCAAGAGTTCAGTATCTGACCAAAGGCTGTGAGCATCAGATTCTGAAATGAATTGCCATTTGTAGGCTTTTTGCAATCCATACCTGATTTCAGATGGCATCCACTAAATATCTTGCTGGAAGAAACACAAAAATTGCAGATACTGTACTCTTGAGTGAATAAAGAAAAGCTGGAGGGACTCAGCAGGTTATGCAGCATCAATGAAATGTTTTGGGTTGTGACTAAGTAGAAAGGGGTGATAACTAGTAATGGAAGGGAACAAAAGCTCTAATGGGTTTAGAATCTGACTGGGTATGGGACAGAGAATAGGATAGTTTGAGAGATCTGAGGAGCAGAGAGTATGGTATGGGGGGTGGGGGGTGGAAAAAATGTTAAGAGAAAAGCAGGAATGAATGTAGGTAAAAAGAAGACATGAAAACAGTGGATCAAGATACAGGTGGGAATTGTGTGAACTTCGAAAAATCAGGCTTGCTTTCTTCTTGTCCACATTGGTTGCTAGAATACCCAAGATTACCCAGGCAGGTATCAAAGCATGTCAAGAAAGAAATTGTTTTGGAAATACCTGAAGTATGACCAACATCTACAATTTGCTTTCCATGAAGGTAATGAAAACAACACGCAACAATGAATAAAATTGCTTCAATTTTCTTTCAAGGTGGTTGACATTGTCGGCAATTCATGCAAATATATGATAGGTAGGTAAAATCAAAGTTTTGGCTTTTGTGAAATTAATGTTTGAACTGATGAATATGCACCATGTTTGGCACAAGTAAAATTGTATTTGTAGAAGCCACTTTGCGCTGTTTCTCTGGATTGCAAACTTACTCCCATTCATCTACATCTGATCGATGTTGGAATTGGCTCATCTCTTCTGCTGTACTGCAAAAACACTGGCAATTCATTATCAGGTTATAACACTGGCTGAAGGGCCTATTACTGTTACACTGTTCAATGTTATACCAACCTATGTAACCTATTTCACTTCAATTTAATCCTTCCTTCCCTCATAGTCCATAACCCTCCATTTTTCTTTGATCTACATGCCTGTTTTTTAAATGTCCTTATTGTACCAATGCATTCCAGACACCCACTACTTTTATAAAAAAAAACTGACAGATGTCCTTTGGTATTGGCCATTGCTGCCCCTGGGAAAGGTGCTGGTTGTCCACCCTATCTATACCTCTCATAATCATTGATTGAGTCATCTCAGATCCTCTGTCGCTTCAAAGAGGAAAAAAAAAGCCCTTGCTTGCTCAACCTTGCCCTCTAAACCAGGCAGTGGCCTGATAAATCTCTCCATCCTTTTTAAAGCTTTCTCATTCTTCCTATAATGAAGCAGCCAGAACTGAAAGCAATCTTCTAAATATGGTCTAACCAGAGTTTTGAGGATCTGCAACGTTACCTTGAACTCAATGCACTGACTAATGAGGGCCAGTATACCATACGCTTTCTTATCTACCCTATCATCTTCCAAGGCAATCTTCAGTAACCAAACAAAAATAAACTACATTATGCTTTCTGTAACTTAAACTAGGACTCTCTTCATCTTTTAAAAACCTACAAAGCAATGTGATTTGTCAAGATGAAAATTTGTAAATTGAGGAAGCAGATTAGCTAACATTAATAACTTTAAAGCCATGTTCCTCGCAACCAAATTGAAATGCCTTAAAATGGTGGAAGAGAGATGGAGAACTAAAGTGAGAATTGAAGCTGGAATCTCCTGTCTCCAGAGGGGGACATATAAAAATATAATGTACAGCAGTCATCATGATCATCAAATGTAATACACTAAATTGGAAGAGTTTCTTAGTCTCTGAATAGTGGAAAAAGTAAAAAGGTAGGTGTTGCTTTTTCTGCCATTAAACGATTGAATCATAAAAGTATATAACTTAAAAGCTTGAATCATGAAAAACAAGCCTTTGGCCTACAAACAGCAGACGAGGTGTTTATGGAAGTGGTGCACAACCTGGATATTTCAGAAGTGAAGATTCCATTCTGAGAAAGAAGGGGAAGGTGTTTCAGATGGTGGGAATAATGGAGAATGATTAATTGTGAAGGCTGCTAAGGACCAGAGAAATCTCATCTGCTTTAAATGGGAGGCTCTTAGCTACAAGCAGAATTTGGAAAAATGGAATAAGGTTGAAGCCATGGTTAAGGGGGGGAAAAAAACATGGAAACACTTGGTGTGGAGAGTCATGTAGAAAGACACTACATGGAAACCAATCTGTCGACCTACTGTGCAATCAACTATCAAGCACCCATTTTACACTAATTTTATCAATCCACTTAGCCTTCCCATCAACTTTCTAGGATCAGCCACTCATTTATTCAGTAGGGCTAATTTACAGTCATTTAATCTTCCCACCTGCCCATTTTAGAGGAAACAAAATCTATGTGATCCTGTGGATAATACCCGAAGTCATTGTTAAACTGGGGGTTGCTGCAGTTGTGTGACAGCAGCTTGATGGATATTATCACTGATGGCTTCCTTTTTCAGGTATAATAGACTTGGAACAATGAGTGTGAGAAATAGTGGGCAGGATAGCTATGGGAGTTTGTAATGGATACTGATTTCTAACGCGCCCTGGCATGGAGAGGGATAAATTGGGAACAATGAAAATTGATTTTAAAAACTTGGTTCTGTACAAGAAGAGGCAGAAAAACATGAATTGGGGAAAAAAATATGAAAGGAGAACTGAAAACATTTGATTAAGGATTGTGCCATGTACTGCACAAGAAGATGTAGCTTGGACCTATGTGGGAAAATAATGCAATTGGTCAGTAACAATGAATTAAAGGAGGTGAAGGTGGGTAGTGGTGGAGAGACACTGGATACATACAAACACTTCAAAAGAGATCTCATTTAAAATAATGGAGCTTTGCTCAAGCAGGACAGACAGGCTCCAAATACCTTTGCAAAGGGACTTCATTAATGGATTGTTTTGAAAAGCAAATGAAAGAACTTGGAGGATTAGGTTTGGGAGCCGCAGTCTGGGTGCTGCTTGCTGCTCTTAAGAGGGTCATATCATTTTTGCAAGCAGAGAGGGAGTCAAACAGGCTTTTCTGAGAAAACATTCAGTTCTGCAGTTTTACAATTCAGCAGCAGCAGCTGGGACTGGAACAGGACAAGCTGGCAAGCTTGTGGAAAAACCCCATTTTGAAGATAGGTTGTTAGTGCTTAGTTCAGTCTGGTCAAAGCCCTTGTCCATACAAGAGGAGAGGACTGGCTGCCCAATGTTTCACTTGAAATAAGAGAAACAAAAATGAACTCTGGTGACCTGAAAGAAAAAGGTTATCATCTAGAAAACCCTGATGGGGCAAGTTTCTTTGACAAGACACTGACGAGGCTGATTAAAAGGGATTAGTTTTGTTTGTGTCCAGCGAACAACAAATCTCTGAAAACCATCAAGAACCTTCCTGAGTGGTAACCATTAACTTTTCAAGCACCAAAGCCTGGTGAAATTCATAAATGTTAAATTCTGTGCACAGTATAAGAATTGCCTGCAACCAGAGAACTTGAAGGAGTGGAGAAGTGAGATTGGACTGTGAACTAAATAACTTTTCTAAACTTACACATTACATGTGTGCTTAGAATTAGAAGGGGGTTAAGTAAGTTAATAGTGACAATTTTAAGTTTGATTTTGTTTTCATGTTTAAAAATAATTAAAAACTACCTTTGTTTAAGTAACCATTTGTCTTGGTGAATATCTATTGCTGCTGGGTTTTGGGGTCCTCTGGGCTCGTAACATTGTGAAACAAAGGAATCCAACCTTCAAATCGTATTCTCAACCTTGAACCCTGATGGAGTCTATTATTTTCCTATTGTTTACCAGGAAAGATGCCTGAAGATAGAGTAATCAAAAACACTGAAATTTAGAAGTACAATAACTTTACAATGGCATAAAAAATTGCTGATAGAAGTGAAAAATTTGTATTTTATTGTACTGAAGAATAAATAATCTGCCATCTGACAAAAACTGGGAACATCATTCGAAAGCTATTAAATATCAATGCTGAATAATTGAAGTGAATTTAAATACTGTTGTTTTATCATTCAAAATAGTTTAAATAAGCATAATTGGCATGGGTACTAGAAATTTCCCTTGGTAACAAGAATTGTGGCATGAATATAAATTATTAATATACTGACAATTTTGATATTCTTTTGCACTCTAATTTTCATTTCACATGACAGTGCCACACAGAATGGGCCTTTCAACACAGTGTTGTGCCATCTCGTTTCAACCTGCTCCACATAAATCGTACTCTTCCTTCCCACTCTGCCCATAATCCTTCATTTTATTACATCTATATGCTTATCCAAGAACCTGTTATGTCCTTATTGTATCAGCCTCCAGGCACCAACCACTGTGATTTATATTAAAAAAAATCCTACCACTGACATCTCTCCTAAATTTTCCTCCACTCCCCTTGATAATCCTCTGCTGTTGGCCATTGTTGCCCTAGGAAAAGGGTACTGGCTGTCCATTTCATCTATGCCTCTTTAAATCGCCTCTTATTGTAGATAGCTGTAAAGAGAAACCCCCTAACTCACACCATCTTTCTTCATAGAACATATTCTCCAATACATGACGGTGCCTGGTAAATCTCTTCTGCACCCTTTTCAAAGCTTCAGCATCTTTCCTATAATATACCAACCAGAACTGGACACAATTCTCAAAAAGTGTAGTCTAACCAGTTTTAAGAGCTGCAACATTACCTTGCGACTCTTAAACTAGAGTTCAAGTTTATTGTTAGCTGATTCTATATGTGCTGTTTCATCAGGTTATGTGTACATCTCTAGACCATAGTGCACACGCAGTACACCCAGACATGAATGACATACAGTATATTCATAGTGATCCAAAATAAGTATATATGAAAGTAATTGACAGATTTCTTCAGGAACACGCTGTTTCCCAGCAAGTAGTCCTGATTTTTATGCTTCTGTACCTCTTGAAGATGGTGTCTCAAAAGAACTGGGCTGGATGGTAACGGTCCTCAATGATTCTGGGACCTCTTTAAGTACCACTCTATTGTTGATAGAGGGAGGGGAGGTCCCAGTTATATTCTCAAAATTAACCTTTGTGTTGACCTCCAATCTAATGCATTGCAGCTACCATACCACACTATGATGCAGCCAGCCAGGATACTCTCTATTGTGTACTTCTAGAAGGTTGTTAGGATGGTGACTGGTAATTTTACCCTCCTCAACTTCCTTCGGAAATGCTGTTGCTGCTGTGCCTTCCTGACTAATGAAGAAGTGTTGTGGCTCCAGGATAGGTTGTCCTTAAAATGGATAGCAAGAAACTTGGTGCTTCCCACTCTCTCTACGATGGAACCATTGATATGTAGTGGGGAGAGATCCTTTCTATTCCTGAAGTCCACAATCATTTTTGTCCAAGATGAGACTTGGGTTATTGCTCTTTCATCACTGTACAACCTGTCCACTTCCCCTCAGTAAACTGACTCACAATTGTTGCTGATGAGGCCAATTATCGTTGTGTCATTCACAAACTTGATTTTGTTGGAGTTGAACATAGCTGTCCAGTCATGAGTTAGCAGCATGAACAGTAATGGGTTGTGCACCATGTCTTGAGGTTTAGCTGCTTAACCCGGATAGACTGGTCTTTAAATCAATGTTCAGAATCTATCTGCAGAGAGGAGTACTAAATCCTGGTGAGGACAGTTTATCCACCAGCCCCTGAAGTATGATTGTGTTGTTGTTGAACAACAGCCTGACGTACAAGGCATCGTTCTCTTATGGGTCTTTAACGGAGTGGAGGCCCATTGTCACTGGTATGTGTGTTTTGATGCACTCCATTACCAATTGTTCAAAGCACTTCATGATCATGGAGTTAGAGCCATGGATGGAAGTCATTTAGTCCAGGTACCATCACACTCTTGGGCGCTGGGATGATGGTGACTGTCTTGAATCCTGCAGGGTCAATAGACTTCTGGAGTGAGATATTGAAGATCTCAGTTAGCAGTGTCTCCTCACCCTTATCTGGTCCTGCTGCTTTGTGTGGGTCCATGCTGGATAGGATCATCCTCAACTCTGCTGGAGCTTTGCATGGTGCCTGTTCACCAGGGGGATTGGGCTTTTTTTAGCGTTGTTGTTTTCCACATTGAACTGTGTATAGAAGTTGTTTAGCCTGTCAGGAAGAGAAGCATCATTATTACTGATCCACAATGTTGACTCTTTGTCAGTTATGGTTTTAATACCTTGCTACATGCACCTTGTGTCACCAGTACCTTGCCACATGCACCTTGTGTCACCAGTACCTTGCCACATGCACCTCGTGTCACCAGTACCTTGCCACATGCACCTCATGTCACCAGTACTTTGCCACATGCACCTCGTGTCACCAGTACCTTGCCACATGCACCTCGTGTCACCAGTGTCGCACAATTGTCTGTGGACTTTCTGTGCATACCTAGTGTAAGGGTTAAAATTTTGTTTGTGGCTTTCTAGATATTTACATATTTTTGCTGTCTCCTAGCAACATCTTTGCTTCAAGGTTGGCTAGCTTTTATTTGTTTGCTGAAGAGATACATATGTTTAGTTTAATTCTTTTGTTCTATGAAATGGAAGGAATTAGAATGTTCTAACAATTTTTATACAATGTCAAACAACACTCTTAATGGCTTTTAACAATGTATAGCAACTGATAATCTTAACAATCTTTAATATAGTTTAATTAACTTTGGAATACTCAACTTTAGTTGAATAACATTCTGATATCCTCCAAGTGGTTATAAAGGAAAATAGTTGCTACACCCAGTTTTGCCTTTCTGATTACTGGGGAGAGTTTGGCCCTTACTGTTCTTGGTGCTATCTTATCGCCTGACCTGAAAGCAGTATCCCAAGCTCTGAGTAGTTCATGGAACTCTACATCTAGCCATAATTTCTGATTCACCCTGTGTAGTGTATAGGCATAGTGACATCCTTTGGACACTTGCCTATGTAGCTGGTCACTCCTTGTATACTCATTGATGTGGTTGTTAATCTGACTACCTCCCATGAAGGCCATAATAACATACACCTTCTTAATCATTTTCTCAATTTGAGTGGTGACAAGACGAGTGGTTCCCAAACAGTGGGCCATAGTGTGTTTCCATGTGGGCCAGGGAACTTTCCCAACTCACTGAAGTCCAGCTGCATCTGAGGTCATTGTCTCAGGCCTCCTGGGTGACCTTGGTTGTGAGCAATCTGCTACTGAGGTCAGTTAGGTAATCTGGCAGTCTCAATATAAGCCTGCTTGCTATTCCACCCTCAGTCACAGTTCCTATAATAACCACACAAGACAGAAGTGTGTGTTCTTCACTTCAGTCTAGACTCAAGTGGCTCCTCCTTATAGGGTAAGACACTGTTAAATTTCCCCTCTAAAATTGGATATAAACTATTTTTACCAAAAAAAAAATCATCAAAGATTTATCCTGGACAGGATTGTGTGACTGTAGGATGTGTTACAAGCTTACTTCACTATTGCAAGCAAACAAATAACTTTTAGCATTCAAGGAAACATCCCAATTCAAAAGAAATAAACATAAATTAACAGACCATGTATTTATGTATGGTGATTATTTTGAAGACAGCACCTTTGTAAATTGCAATAAAATTGATGTTTTCTTATTATTTGTGCATATGATTTAGAAATGAATTTTACTTGTTTTTTTTTAGATATAACCATTTTTAGACATTTGTAAATAGACTGATAACCGCCCGTGTTATCTCATTAAACATTGACACTATAAATTTATAGTTAAAATACAGACAAACTGTGACTAATGTGTGTGCCCTCCCACGAATTGTGGAAAGAATGACGCACACCCAAGAAGTCGAAGATTGGTTTATTGCACTGATGGCTCTGCTTATATTCTCTCCCTCCTGCTGATGACAGGAGTGATGCCACAGCAACGCTGGCCTTGGAGTGGTTGGCATTCCCGCTGTTGCATGTTGTTTCCCACCATATGGGTTGTCACCTGGGATGAAGATCATTGGCCCTCGCGGGGTCTGTGTGGTCATCGCATTTGTCAGTCATCTTATGTACTGGGTTGTATCCTGGTTAGTGGGCCATTACACGACCCCCCCCCCTCCAGAAGCGGTGATTAGAGTGCTGTTTGCTTTCAGTGGCCTACTTCTGCGTCGCGGGGGAGAGTGGAGACCCATTGGCTAATGTCCAGATGTGCTGTCTAGAGGCAGTCGATGGTGAAAGTCTCTTCCTTCTTGCTGAAATACAGCACATGTGTTGACCTGTTGTGTCTGACTACTTTGTTTGGCCCCTTGTACAGCAGTTGCAGAAGTGTCCATTGTGCCCCCTCCAAACAAAAATGTTTCAAGTCTCTAAGTTTTTGGGGACATAGGACTTGGCCTGGCCATGCATCAGTGGGGCTGGAGTAACAGTCTTTCCCTCAGCTTTGTCAATGAGGCTGTTGGGTCCAAACTCCCCTGGTATCATCAGTGGAGTGCCATACATTATCTCAGCTGGTGAGGCATTGAAATCTTTCAGCATGGTGCAGATTCCCAAGAGGAGCCAGGGTAGCTTATCTGCCCAGTTCAGGCCCTTGAGCTGAGCCATCAAGGCCACCTTTACGTGCCTGTGGAACCACTCCACCAACCCATTGGTCAGAGGGTGGTACGCCATGATGTGGTGTAGTTGGGCTCCCAGCAAATTGGCTTGCGCCACCCAGAGTCCCGAAGTGAACTGCTTACCTTTATCAGAAGTCATATGCTGTGGGACTCCAAATCTTGACACCCAGGTGTTAATCAGTGCTCTGGCACAGGTCTCTATGGTTGTGGCAAGTAGCGGGACTGGTTCTGGCAAACTTGTGGAGTGGTTAATCATGGTGAGGAGATATCCCACACCATGGGAGACAGCAGCCCTACAATGTCAATATGGATGTGGCTGAACCTACATCGCACTGGCTCGAAAGTCAGGGGGAGGGGGGTGCCTTAATGTGTGTCTGCACTTTGGATGTCTGGCAGACCATGTTTCCTGAGGCCATGCCAGAAGAACCTACTGGCCACAATTTGACAGAAGTTTTGATGGCTGGGTGTGCCAAGTTGTGCACCGCATCAAAACCTTGCTGTCTCCATGCTGCCAGAACGATGGGGCGGGGCTTGCCAGTGGAGACCTCGCAGAGGAGCATCTGGTTACCAGGGCCAATGGTGACATCCTCCTGCTGTTCTGTTTGCTGTGATCTCAGGGTTTTCTTGCTGTGCCTTGGCTGGAGCAGAATGGTCTATGCCTTGAGACATTGATCGCAGGTGGGTCAGTGTGTCAGTCACCATGTTGGTTCTTTCTCTGATGTGTTGAATATCTGTGGTGAACTCATACACATATGAGAGGTGTCGCTGCTGCCTGGCTGACCACGGGTCCAACAGTTTATGGAAGGCAAAGGTTTATGGTCTGTGAAGACCCTGATTGTCTACGTTCCAAAAAAATACATGAAGTGCCTGGCTACCAGGTACAATGTCAATAGTTCCTGGTCAAATGTGGCATATTTGAGTTCAGGTGGCAGAGATACCTGATAAAGAAGGCTAGGGGCTGCCATTGCCCTTCAATGAATTGCTCCTTTATGCCTCCTACTGCTGTGCTGGAAGTATCTAATGTGAGAGTGGATGATGCCTCTGGTCGGGGGTGCAACAGAGGGGTGGCATTGGCCAGTGCATTCTTGGCCTTCTGAAATGTCTCTGAGGCCTCTTTGTCCCAGGCTTAACTTTCTCTGCCTTGAGTGTGAAAAGGGTTACATGATGTGGGCCGCTGTCAGTATGAATTGGTGATTAATAAATTAATCTTGCAGGGCTTAGCGAAGTGCCCGAACAGCCTCTACCTTTTCAGGCAGGGGTTTTGCTCTGTACCTGTTGATTCAATGCTCCAAAAAGTCAACCGTTTCCATCCCGAACTGACACTTAGCAGGGTATATAGTTAGTCTGAATTCTTGCAGCCATGTGCACAGTCACCTTAGATGGGCCATGTGCTCTGTGCGATTGCAGCTGGTGATGAGAATATCATCCAAATAGATGAACGCAAATGTGAGATCCTGGCCCACTGCATCCATCAGCCTCTGGAAGGTCTGGGCTGCATTTTTAAGTCCAAAGGGATTCTCAGGAACTCAAAAGTCCAAAAGAGGTAATGATGGTTTTAGGGATGTCCTCGGGATGAACTGGGATCAAGTAAAAACCCTTAATGAGGTTGACTTTTGAAAATACCTGTGCCCCTTGTAAGTTAGCAGTAAAGTCTTCGATATGAGGCATGGGGTATCTGTCTGGTGTGGTGGCAATAGTCACTACCCTCCTGCTGCCTTCAATACCATGCACAGGGGGGCGGCCCAAGGGCTGTCAGAGTGCTGCACTATCCCCCAGCTCTTCCATTTTTAAATTCTCCTCCTTGGCGAGGTTTAGCCAACAATTGTGGGCTCCAAAAGTTTGTATGGTGGTGCTGTTTGGTGTGTTAAGTGCCAGGCCTGGCTTGCCATTCCAGTTGCCATAGGTTGAGGGGGGGTGGGGGAAGGAAGGACACATTTCAGCCCTGGTGTCAATGAGGAAGCATCTTCTGGACAGAGTCCTACGTGTGGAGGAG